>NC_084793.1:26335077-27535077 GCF_963169125.1 Humulus lupulus | reverse complement strand
ATTAACCTTTAAACTATATTTTTGGGATCCCAATGTATACAGTAAACGTTTTAGTGAAACGTTATATCTTAACCAAAATTTTTAATCCCTAAACCGCTAATCATACTTAATTACACGATTATGGCCAAATGACTCGATTAGCAAGTTTAGCACTATTTAAAATGTGCATCGTAACGGTCCCTGGAGTTTAGGGCGTTACAGCACCCTTAGCCATATGACGATCTAGTCACCTGGGCCTTCTGGCCCTGGCTCTAAATAACCAGTCATTAGACTAGACAAGCACTTTTGTTTTTCATCGAACTTAAGGTTGGTCAAGCATTTCATGCTTATGATGATAATACTTATGTTGATTAGATCTAATCTTTTCGGCTTGCGTTAAACACGCTAATACCGTTCTTGACTCATAAGCCAATACCATACGACCAGTGCTCAGTACTACTGTCGAACTTGACTAATGAGTCACAGCTTCACAATTAATACCGACACCATTGCCGATTTTGACTAATAAGTCAGTGCCATTCACAAGTAAGCAAGTTTTGCTAAGCATTTGATATGCAATCAATGTCCACATATACATCACTCAACATGCCTCAATAATAACCATGCATGTCACATATGGGGTGCATTTTTCTTACCTCTGGTTTGAGCGATAAATAATAAAAGAACGACCCTTGAGAACGATCGATCCTTTGAATTCCTTAACGGTCACCTAGTCATAACCAAATATAACTTCCATCAATGAAAATGAGCAATGAAAGGTTCATGACCTAAACCTCACTCCCGGGACCTCGAATCGTACCCAAACGGTTAGTAGATTTGATCCCGAGCCTTAGGAATTGAAACCGCAAGGCAAAAACCCTCAAAAGTGCTCAAAATAGGAATCAGGAAGAACAGGTTAGCGCTGTAGCGCTTCCCCCCTAATGCCATAGCGCTACAAGTAGGGAAGTTTGCCCTGGCTAGCGCTGTAGCGCCCTCTTTTGGGCGTAGTAGCGCTACAACCAGGCCGAACTGCCCTGGTTTTTCCCTCCTTCGATTTCACCACTTTCAACCTTCAAGAATTGATCCCAAACTCCATCCAAACTCCCAAAAGAACCCAAAAACCAAACATATAAGTCCTAGGCATCATAACCCAATCAATCTTTGCCCAAAACTCCCATCAATTCTCAACTATCCAATCTAGAATTCAAGCTGAAAACCAAATGAAAATAGAGCAGAAAACTAGAGTTTTAATGGCTAGAAACTTACCTCAAGCTTAGTATGGAACCCTCTTCAATGGTGGAACACAACCCTAGACCCTCAAGGTTCACTTCCCTAGCTTGATTCCTTAAATGAAGCTCAAAAATCCAAAGAGAAAAGGAAGAGAAAAGATGAACGGGAGAAGAAGAAGAAGACACTTTGTTTCTGCAAGTTTCTACAGCTTTCTAATGGTTTATATCTATCCTTAGGTCAAAAGACTATATTGCCCCTAAGCTTAGATAAAACCCTTAATAGCTACCCAGGGCAAAATCGTCATTTCCCACCTATCTCGTTAATTATAATTAACGCTCTCCTATTCTCGTTATTCCCAATCTTTTCAAATGTTGATAAATCATATCCCATTACCATTTTAATTCCTGGTAATGTTCTAATCACCAAATTACCCCGAGACTCACCCCGAGCCCCGAAATTAACCCCATTATGACCAAACTGCTAACTAGCATTAAAAGATCATCTCATGCCGAACAAATCCACATTATAATGTGGCCTCATCAATAATTCATCAACATGCATGAAAATATACAATTATGCCCTCAACGGGCCAAATTTCCAAAAATGCCTTTATAATGAAATGTGGACCCACATGCATGCATTTATTATCATATAATAGTATAATTCACATAAACATGCATATAATCATTTAATGGCATAAAAAATTATTTATGGCCCTCCCGGCCTTCTAATCCAACCATTAAACCTCATTAGGGATTTTGAGGCATTACAATTTTAGTCATATTAATAAATTATTTGACTAAAAATTGGTCCAAAGTACTATTTTGCAAAACAGATGATCTGAATTGTCATTTAACAAAACACAATGGCCGATCGCATATTCTAACAAAAGACAGGGGCAAAATTGGTATTTAAATTCACTTAAATTATTGTGATATTCTTTGAACATGTTTTAATGAATATTTTATATGAAACTGTAAAAAAAATTGGTACTTTTGTTGGAGACTAAAAATTTTGAAAATTTAATTACTATAATATGATTTTAAGTGACAAAATCATAGTTGTTAACGCCGTTTTTCATCAACTTAAATCCGAAGAGCACTAAACAAAGATTTAGGAAATAAGAAAAGAATAATAGGATTTTTACGTGGTTCAGTAGTTAAAATCTGCCTAGTCCTCAAGTCAATGTTATTGATTCGTGATACTCTCTCAAAGTTTTATCAAAACAATTTAGTTGAGTATCCTCAATACAATCTTGTGCCCCTCTACAAATGAAATTCCTCAGGCTATTTATAGACCTGGTTGACAGAATATCTTCCCCTTATTTTGAGAAGTTACAATTCAAATTTGAAATAAATACAAATAAATACATTAATTACATAATATCTCATGATAATTGAGATTTAATATCAGATAACAACAAATCCCTAAGGAATAGGGATCTCCCAACAGTTGTCGTGTGCAAAATGTGTTGCTGACTTCGAACGCAAAGTTTACACGCTTTTGATATCAACCAACACTTCAAGCTCATTATTCTAGTCAGCCTCCTCCTTAGCCCGTGATTTCATCGAGCTCAATCTTTGGAGACCAACATCTTGAAGCTTATAACTAAGGCCCGAATAACACCCATATGCATCAGAGAAGATTCGTTCTTTCGAGCTTGATGCTTAAGCTTGAACCTTCTGAACTTGTGCTCGATCGCCAACAAGAACAAGTCAGGAATTATGCAAATTCATACAAGTGTCCAGCTACTGCCTGTTATTTTCGAGCTTACGCTTTACGAGCCTATATTTCGAGGCTCATTTATGACGGTGTCGAAATTTGGGTGTAACAATAGTCTTAAAATGATTTATAGTAAATATTGAAAGTCATGATGATTTCAGAGACCAATATTTTTTTATTTAAGTTTTTTAATTGTATAGTTTGATTAACTACGTACAAATCAATGCATGAAATTTATATATTTTATTTATTTCCAAGTTGAAAATATTAGATCATAAAATTAAGAATATAATTTTATGGATTTCTTTAATTTGATTCAAATATTGGTTTACTTAAAAAGTCATTTGAGTAGGCAATATCAATATTTATTCGCGGAGGGAGGTGGGGGCATATAGGGCAATCCAATTTTTACAAATTTTTTCTATATAAAAAGTGTGTAGATAACTAAATTTTTTTATTTTAACAGTTTGTTTTATTAACTTTAACGAAATATTCTAAATATTTAGCGAAATATACTTTTAAAACTAACTAAAAATAAATATTTATTAATTATATTAATATAAATTCAATTATTATAAAATATCATTATTATAATAATATTTAATATAAGACTACATATATAATAATTATATTAATATAAATTCAAATGTTATAAAATGTTGTTATTATAATAATATATAATACAAGACGAGATATTTAATAATTATATTAATATAAATTTAAACCTTATAAAATATTATTATGATAATAATATATATTCCTAATTTTCTACTAAGTATATTAATATGAATTTAAATATTATAAAATATTATTATAATAATATTTAATACGAGAAAACTAGATATTTAATACTTATATTAATATAAATTTAAATATTACATAAAATATCATTACAATAATATATATAATACATAATCTTAATTTTTATTAAAAAATTATCTTTTATCTTTATAAAAGTTATCATTATATATATATGTATATTTTTAAAAATCATAAATAATGTTTTGGTTTAATTTTTCATCTAATATGTTTGTGTCATCTTTTTATATATAATATTGTTTATTTATTTAGAATTTATATCACTATAATACAACTTTAATAATAATAATTAATAAGTTCAATAAATAAAACTAGCACATTGTTTGTATATACTAAATAAATAATTTTGTCTATTTTACATATAAGTGAAGAAGAAAAAAATAAGCTTATAATGGGGTGGTAATTTGTGATCATAATGGGGGTTGTTGTAAGGTCAAGTGGAATGTTCATAAAGAGGCTCTTTCATCCAGTGGTGGCAGAATTAATGGCGATTAAACATGGTATTAAAGTAGTGAAGGATTTACATCTGCAGAGTTGTGTAATATCTTCAGACTGTAGCCTTGTTGTAGCTATGCTGAACAGACCGCCAGAGTTCAGTGGCGACCTTGATTTGGTGGTAACTGACATACATATGGCAGCGATGGAGCAGAGGATTTAACGTATTGTTTACAGTCCTAGATTGACGAATTATGTAGCTCATTTTACAGCTAAGAGTGTCTTGCTTTGTCAGGCCTCTAGTGATTGGGATGGAGTTATACCTCCAATGGCAGCTTCTGCTCTTGTAGAAGATCTACCTCTCCCTGTGTAATGTGTTATTTCCCTGTATTCCCATTAAAAAAAATGCACACATGCAATACATATATATATATATAACAATAGTTTGGTTTTTGGTATAAAAACAAAAAATAAAATAAAATCCCTCTTCTTTTTCCACTCTCTTCCACGCCCCTCTCTCTCTATATTCATTTTTTTTATTTTCTTTTTAATCCTTTAAAATAAAATAAAAGAAAATTATGCATAGAAAATACTATTGCATGCTCACCATGACACCATGCACATACACACAACCAATTACTCAAGTTCATCACTACTTACCATGCACATTGGTGCATTTAACCAAAACTCATTCACTTACAATTTAAAATAATTAAACAAACAATTTACAAAAATAAATTCACATAATTTCTACCAAACAATAAAAAATAATTTCCTAACACTTAACAATTAATAATAAAATAAAACAAAAAATTAATTAAACTAAAAAAAATTAAAAATGGCACAACGAGTAAAATAGCCCCCAAAACAACCATTATTTAGATAAATGTCCCAGTTTTAAAAAAAAAATCAACAAACGGCCCAATACAACAAATTAGTATAGCGAAATTCCACATTTACCCTTACCCTCTTTAACCTCTTTAGCCTTAGGTAAACCCTAATATTCACTTGGAGCTTGGTGCAAAATGATAACTTAGGTAATCAACAATATAAAATGGTCATTTCTCTACAATTTAAAAAATGAGGACATTAGCTTCTTCATGCTATTATTTTGGGTCATTTACTATAATTTCTCTAAAAAAATTGGTGCGCTACAATAATGTGTGCCTTAGCCCTATCTAAAGGCTGATAGGGAAATTAAGCTCATTAATTGGAGCTGATTACAACAATTCTCCCTTAATCGAGATTTATTACATGTTAAATGAACATTCTTATAATAAACGAGCTGGCGGGCTCCAACGTTTCTTGGTGGGCCCACTTTGTGGAATGTCAGTCCACTATTTTGTTAGGGGAAACGTCTTTGACACTGTCAGAGTTGTAGCTGCGCGTTTCCCCATGTCAGGCGGCATTGTGGTATAGTCATTTCGCCGCGTGTACAAAGTTGACACCACGATCCATGTGGCAGTGGGTGTCAGAAAGCTGTCTGTGTTCTAGGGTCATGGTGCTTCACACCTGGCTACTCTTCTCTTGGGCCGGAGGAAGGTCCTCGTAGACTTGGAGGAAGTGAGACGAGGAGACGATCTTGTAGTGAAACTTGGAGCACCATCTCAGAACAGGGTCTTCAGAAAGTGACGTTTCTAAGAGGAAATACTCCCCGGAGGTGGTGAACTATGTTTGAAAGATGGGTTTACCTCCCATGGAGCTCAGAGTAGGCCCCGATAGACTTAATCAACTGACGTGGAATCTTAATTCCCTTAAAAGTGTGCCACGCGTCACTTGGTGAAAACATAGAAAACAATGTTTTCTTTATTTAAATGTGAAAGATAAACCTGATAATTTAAGTTGGATTTGAATTGGTTCAGATATTTATTCAAATGATTAATTATTAAATATAATTACTTATCTGATAAGATTGGTTATCAGTTATTGGGTGTTTTTGAATAAATGGATTATTAAATGTAATTAATAAATCAAAGTGTAACACCCTGGTTACTCCAAGACCGTTACTGTGGACTTTAAACAGTGCTTAACTCGCTAAACGAGTCATTTGGTTATAAACGTGCATCTAAATGTTATTAACAGGCTAAGGTGAAAAATCTTGATTCAAAAGGAATGGATAAGTTTTATTTAAAAGATAAAATTGTACATGGGCCTATAAAAGTGTTTACAAAGTTATTTACAATCCAAAATGGTCATTACAATGTAAAAGTTATTGTAACGCCCTAAACTCCGGGGATCGTTACGGTGTGCCTTTTAAACAGTGCTAAACTCGCTAATCGAGCCATTTGGCCATAATCGTGTAACTAAGTATGATTAACGGATTAAGGATTAAAAATTTTGGTTAAGATATAACGTTTCATTAGAACATTTATTGTATACATTGGGATCCCAAAAATATAATTTAAAGGTTTATTACAAGAAAATATTTACAACCAGCCGATCTAAGCGGCAAAACAGGGTTTAACCCTAGTTCCTCTTTCAACCCTCGACCATGGCAGTCGAGCAGCCGCATATGTACACGTCATCACCTAAGATCTCCAACTCAAGGATGGTCCAACTTTCTTTTTCCTTTACCTGCACCACATAGCACCCGTGAGCCGAAGCCCAGCAAGAAAACTCAATATGCTCATGAACAGTCATATCATGACATCAAATCATATCTGACATGCCTAGCAAATATAGCTTTATTTAAGCATGCAAATAAATTCAGATAATGATGTGGTATCCACGATAAGAAATCCTGCCCTCTTGATTGGATGACTATCAAGTCAATCCTAATCAGATGAGTGATTTAACACTGGTGGTTTCGTTAACCATAATGAATGACTGACAAGCAAGTCACCACGGGGCTCAGCACCCACAGCCATGCAAATGATGATCATTATGATCATATAGAGCTTATAGCCCTGAACAGATGAGTGAATATCACTTTGTAGTTTTGTTTAACCATAATGAGTGACTGACAAGCAAGTCACTACGGGGCTCAGCACCCATAGCCATGTGACAAAGCAGTCACCTGGGCTTTCTGGCAATGGCTCTAATCAGACGAGTGACTGACGAACAAGTCACTACGGGGCTCAACACCCATAACCATGTGACAAAGCAGTCACCTGGGCTCAACACCCATAGCCATGTGACTAAACAGTCACTGGGGCTCTCTGGCCCTGACTCTAAGTAACTAGCCTTTGGATAGACAAGCGTCGGTCCGACATTAATGCTCATTTGATTCATTCAATGCAGATGTCGATTAGATCTAATCTTTTATCGGCTCTGCATTCATGACGCTTATGTTGTTCTTGACTTTTTAGTCAATACTAGGTGACCAGTGCTTAGTACTACTGCGAACTTGACAAGTAGGTCACAACTTCACAGCTAATACTGACACCATTGCCAATTCTGACTAGTTAGTCAGTACCACACACAAGTAAGCAATGCTACCAAGCATATATCATATCTCAAATATCCATATGTAGGGCATTTAGCATGCTTACTTAACAGTTGCTAGCATAATTATGATCATTCACAAACACAGAGACTGAAGTTCTGATCAGTCTCATATTCAATATTCATGGCATGCCCTAATCACATGTTTCTCGTGCATCACATTTAAACACTCGGCATGCCTCAATAATAACCATACACAAGTGAGCAAGATTGCTAAGCATTCAAAATGCTATCAATGTCCACATTTAAACATCCAACATGCATCAAGAATAACCATGCATGTCATATATGGGGTGCAGTTTTCCTACCCCTGGTCCAAGCATAGGTTACCAATAAACAAGCCACAAGCACAATCCTGATTCCAAGCCCCTAGTGATAACCTAGTCACAACCATAATATAACACCTCATCAAAATGAGTAAATAAATACTTCCAAACCCAACCTAAGCCTCCGGGACGTCGAATCCCACTCAACTAGGTAGTAGGATCGATCCCAGGCCCTTAGAGTTAAGTTCCCATGACAAAAACACAATTCTGGAAACTTTTTTCCTTAAGGGTCGCAGCCCTCCATGCACCATGTCGCGGCCCACCCCCCTGACAGAGCCTCCTCCTCCTCCTTCAGCAAGCTTAGGTCGCGGCTATAACGACCCAAATTTACTAATAAGGCTTAAGGGCCTTGATTAGTGTGCCAGGAGGGCATAACTGGATTATATGTGATTTAATGATTAAAAGCATGTTATGTGATTATTTGAATATCTGTGATGCATGACTATGTGTACTAGTATGCATGTAGGCCCTGATTAGGTTAGAATGGCATAATCGTAATTTTGGCCCGTTGAGGGCATAACTGTATATATATGTGACAAATTTTCGAGACCACATTATTATGTGGATATATTTGTAATCTATGACTCGAGACGATCCTAGTGAGCGGTTTAGCAAAAAAGTCACAGCGGAGATTTATACCCAGCTCGGGGCAAGCTTGGGGGTATTTTTGGGAATTTAGAGAATATATTGGGGTCTATTTTGATATTGGGGAATATAATTGGTGATTGGTTAGGTGTTGGAAAGTAAGCGGTAAATATTGGAGACACTTGAGGAATTAGCGGGAATTGGGAATAAATGACCAGAATGCCCTTGGATGGGTTAAGGGCTTAAATTTTAATGGGAGGGTATTGTGATCATTTGGTTTATAAGGGATAAGAATGATTAAGTTTTATACTTTAATGGAATGTGTAGAAGATAGTAGAGGTCTGAAGGAAAGAAAGAAAAGAAGGAAAAGGAAGGAAGGGAAAGCAGGGCAAATTTTCAAGAACGTTTTGGGTCTTCTCCACCAATTTCTTCTGGAGATTTGAGGCTAGAATCCAAAGGAGCTTAAGGCTGAGATTGTATACTTGGGATCTTGATCAGGTTGGGGAAACTAGCTGAGGTTGTTCATCTGTTGAGGGAGTTGAGGCTGAAGCTTTGAGGAGGTGAAAGCTAAGCTAGTGTGGAGAATAACCTAGGTTGGGCTCACCCATCAAAGGTGTACGCTAGGGCTCGGATGGCATCGTGCTTGAGGATCAAATTGAACAAAGCTAGCGAATCTAAAGGTAAGAAAACTGCACCCGGTTATGTGTTTATGATGGGACTAAGAGCTCCCTATATCTGTATGATGTCATAGATGGTATTATGCCATAGGACATGTGATATACGGCTTAAGGGTGCCGTAAATAATACTTACGCACAGGGCGCGACTCAGCCACTGGTAGCTGAGGACAGCTTAATATTCACTGAGCTCGGTTTAAGCGGGCCGGAGTCAGTGGGATAAATAGAGGGTGCGGCCTAAGGGCGTTAACCCTAATTGATTACTGATATGAAATGATATACTTGGTATGCTGAATACTTGATTGACATGAATGCTTAGACTGTTGAGTACATGCTTATGCGGTGTGAGTTATTTGATTGTCTGTTGAATGATTATGCCCTGTTGTTATGTTTTCTCGCTGGGCCTTGGCTTACGGGTGCTACGTGGTGCAGGTAAAGGCAAAGGCAAGTTGGCCCCACCCTGAGATGGAGAGCTGCGGGGCTGAATGTACATAGTCAGCTGATCGGCCGCTACGGCCGAGGAGTGGAACGGGACGAGAAATGCTTAACTGTCTGTTTTGCCTTAGAGTGGCTAATCACTGTATTTAAATCTTGAATCTTTGTAAACAGTATTTAACTTATTACTTTTGGGATCCCATGTAAAAAGAATGTTTATTTAAAAGAAATGAAGCTTTGAGACCAAAATATTTTAACCCTAGTTCAACTATAGTTTCGGTAACACGTTTTGAATTAAATGACTTGATTAGCGAGTCTTGCACCTTTATAAACACACAATGTAACGGTCTTGGCTATCCAGAGCGTTACAGCGGCACCCTAGAACATGGTCGCGGCCCAACCTCGAACCAACCATTTTTCCTCGTTTTCTCCTTTTTAAAACCTTCCAAAAACCTATCCAAACATCTCCAAACTCAAAAATCAAAGTTCCCAAACATCCCCATGATCCAAAACCAACAAAACCCAAGCTTCAATTCAACCAAAAACTCATCAAAACACAAAGCCCAATTCAAGCTTAAAAACATTAAAAACCTAGAACTTAAAACTTGGATTACCTTCGATTAAGTTGTTTCCCAACTAAATCCTCCGGCTAATAAGCTTCTAATCTTCCCCAGGATCACTATGCCTCGATCCTCGCTTGAATCCGAGTCATAGAACTCAAGTTTTCTTCGAAAATACGATTGAATGTCGAAAATGGAACTTAAAGGGAGAGAGAACTTACTGAACATTCTTTTTATTTCGTAAAAGGTTACTTCAAGCTTAAGTAGCCTCAAACAAATCCTAACGCTCGGGGTCCCGAAAACGTCCACGGGGGCAAAATAGTCAAAACCTCCAAAATTTCCCCCTGATCTTACTAACTCCCAATTAATCATCAAATATTGATTCCCATTTCCCAATGTTGACTCTCTATTTGGCCAACGACACGGAATCAAGAATACAACAAGAAATGAGATAATAACCAAGAGTTTAATATAATGGTAAAGAATAAACGCAGACGATTTATAGTGGTTCGGCCCCAATGAATGGTAATGACCTACGTCCACTTAGTGCTATTATTAATGTTGAATTACAATGTCGTGATCAAAGAACTAGGGTTCTTGAGTTTCACAAACCTTGGGAGAATTACAACAAGACAATGGATAATCACACTATATGCTCTCTCTCTCTCTCTCTCTCTCTCTCTCTCTCTCTCTCTCTCTCTCTCTCTCTCAGTATTCAGGAAAAAGATTTAAAGGTCAAAAGTCCCCTCCTTGAGCTATTTCATGCATATTTATAGGCTCAAGGGGGTTTACATGGGCCAATGGACCTTAACTATCCTTAATATCCGTGTATCAAGGCAATAAAGAGGAAATAATCAATGTAGTTATTACAAAATTACAATCTTTTAAGGAAATAAATCGAATCATACGACCAGCCTGGTCGTATCTAATAGTCAGGCTTGACGAAGCAATGTGTATTTGGTCGATAACCGAACAACACTGCCTTATTTTGACTCGGCCACGTGTGAGAAATCCTTGCCACGTCATCAATAGTCATTTTTGGGTAAACATTTGCCCCCCAAGTTTACTTTACTGCGACCAGCATAAAGTAAACTTAGGAAACTGACAATTCGCTTACCCCACCAGATCTGTCAGAGCCGCCCATGCCTTCTCGAAAAAGGTAAACAATCATATCCAATTAAGTCTTTTCGGTTTCCCAAAAAATTGTTTGACGGCTATCACACTTCCCCATATTTTGAAAAAAGAAATTCATGATTACCTCTTTTACGTCGTCACAATCACTATAAATAATACCCCAAAATCACATTTTCACTTTTTACTTTTTACTTTTCATCTATCTTCTCTTTTCTTCTTCAAGAACTCTGAAGAACCGAGCTAAACAACCCAGAAGCTTTTGCTGCTGATCTAAGGAACTTTTTGCTCAAACACTCAAAACTTTCGTGTTTATACTCCACCTTTCATCCAAGTAAGTTTTCCGAACCTTTCAGTCGTTTGAGTTGCCATGCAAAATCAATTTTTTTTATCTGTTTCGTATTCGAGCTCTTGAATGTTCTTGACCGAAACTGTCTTGGGGTAAATGGGCGTATTGATCGATGTTTGATAGGGTAGTGAAATAACGTTTCATAGGAGTTAGGAGTCAGTTTGGTAGTCGAGATTGTAGATTTAGGGCGTAAAATCGAAGTAAAAATTCGATTTTTAAACTAGTTGAAAATTTGGGTTTTTCCCGCCCTCTCGGAGTCGAAAAAGTTTTCTCTGAAAAACTTTTTACTTCCGCTTTTTAATCCATTTCTCAAACTGCTCGTAAGAAACTTAGTGTTTTTGCTAGAATGTTGCTGGTCGTATAAAAGCTTAACTTTGATATGCGAGCAACGTTATTCCCACTTTCAACACAAGTTTTTAGGCTCCAAGTTCTCATCTCCCCTTCTCTGTTCGCAGATTTTCATGCAAGATCCGTGGGGAGGTGAGAGACCAATTGACGAAGACCTGCTCGCTCAACTGCTCGTGGACGAAGAACATCCGTCATTACTCATTCCGAACATCCCTTTTTTCTCGAATTCCACCTAACAGACCTCACTCAAACCCTTCAGCTATGGGTAGAGTAAAATCCACTGCCCAGAGAAAGATACTATCAAAACCTTCTACAAACCAGCCTGCCCCTCATGCGGAAATTCCCTCGACCAGCGGTAGAGCTGAGAGTACTCCCGAGCCAGGAATCCAAGCTCAAGCCCAACTCAGAAACGTCATTCGACCAGATGTCGAATGGTACGTCGCCCCTCCTAGTCGAGTAACGATTAGGATGATTGCCAATTATATCAAGAAGTACAGGCTTCCTAGGGTGACCCTAGTGTAAACCACTAGAGACCAACTGACGAATCTGCCTGGAGTCGCGTATAGCGCCTGGTCGAGGTATCACATCGAGGCAGGAGCAATCCTGCCTCTCCATCCTTTCTTCCAAGGAGTGGCCAATTATTTTGGGGTCGCTCCATTCCAAATAACCCCAAATGGGTATAGAATGCTCTCTGCACTCTATATCCTTTATAGTCATAAGAAGTGGCCGGTCCCCATGCCACATGAGGTAAACTACATGTTCAACCTAAAATCCAACCCCAACCAAGAAAACACGGGGTTCTTCCATTTCTGCCACCAGGAAACAACCCGCACTTTCCTGAGTGACACCATTTTTATATCTAACGTGGGGAAGTACCATCTAGAGTACTTTCTGACTACAAATATGGTCGCTAACAATCAGGCCTTCACACAAGGAGGTAATATCTTTGCACCCCTGGTCGTTTATTATTTTCCGTTAATTCTTCCTGCATTTCCCTTAGAGATTTAGTGCATTTTAGGCCCATGGCTGCGACCAGCCCCTACTCCAGACATGGAAGTCCGATCAGCCCTCTTGGCCAACATGACCGACATAGAGAAAAGCGTCAAACAGCTAGTCACAGAGGCCAATATGAGGCTGGTCGGCCTTCTGGCATATCACCAGGATGTGAGGGAATTTACTGCGGGGAGTGCCACCAGCACTGAAGTCCCCGAGCAACAACAAGACGTGTCACAACCTCCACTGAGGAGGGCAACATGGGTGACCATCAATGAACCAACTGGCGCCCCGCGACCTGCTGCTGCACCGGCCCCTCTAGGGAAGGGCAAGAAGAAGGCCTCAGAGCCTATTCTTGAGTCGTCGGACGAGAACGGTATTGATTTTTTGCTTTTAGATAGTCTGCCTATTCCCTGTCACCTTTTCGACGGGGATGGCAACTTTAAATACACACCTGCTTTAAATTCAGACTTCTTCAGGTCAGAGAGCAAGTGTAGCACTAGTAAAGTAAATAGTGTAGCGACCAGTAATTATATCTCGGGTATTGTACTTTTAATTTCTCTGCCCTTGTTTCCTAAACTTAGCAAGCTCTTTTTATTATATTGCCTGATTGCTCGCTTGTTTCTTCTTTTGCGGACATGCTTGCCGAACGAGCCTTTGAATTGTACACCAAATTGGCGAACAAGAAAAAGTCCCACAAGCGCCAGTCTGAGGAGGGCTGCAGCAATCCCCCTACGAAGAAATCTCGATTAGACTATCCTCCTGCGCCTACTCCCACAAAGGAGACAACTCCTCCACCAGCTCCTGCCAGAGATGCAACTCCGCGACCTCCAGTAAATCTAGATCCCCCGTCTCTGGTCGGACAGACTCCTCCTCCAGCTTCAGCCGACCTTACGCCTCCAACGTCCACCATCCAGCAGTCGGCTGGTCGCCGAGAAGAAGCCTCGGGAGATGACCTCACGGGCGTGGTGCTCAATTCAGCCAAAGATAGGCTGTCCAGAATAATAAAGCACCGTCGCAGCCGGGAGGCGATTCAGGAGAATAGCTCTATGGCGGTTGACCAAGTCTTTAACCACGCACTGAACGAAGTGCTTGCTGTAAGTTGCTTTCTTTATTGTACTTTATGAATTTTCTTGCCAATTCGCTCCTACTAACAGCTTTATCTCTTTCTGATCGCAGGGAAATCTTACCATGACTTCTGGCTGGCGATGCTCGAGGATGCTAACCGCTCAATTCGAAAAGATACTTAGTGCTGCTGAGGCTCGGTACGCTGAGCAACTCAAGGCGACTGAAGCTACTCATGCCGAGCAGCTGAAGGTAGTTGAGGTGAAGCATTCTGAGGCTCTTAAGGAAGCCGAGGCAAAGCACACCGAGGCCTTTAAGGAAGCTGAGGCAAAGCACCTCGAGGCACTGCAAGTGACCGAGGCCAAACTTGCTTCTCTTGAAGAAATGTTGAAAAAGAAATAGGCGAGTATTGCCAAGATCACTGCATCTAAGGAGCAGTACAAGGGGACCTTGCTCATAAATTACCGGGAAGCCCACAAGCTTCAAGCTGAGCGGGAGATAAGCCGTAAAGAAGTTACTGCACTGGAGGAAGAGAATGCCTGCAATCTTGAAGACTACGAAGGGGCGGCGTTCGAGTGCTTTTACTTGTTCTGGAAAAACAACCCCAATGCTAATTTCTCCTATCTTCCAAACCATATCAGGGAGGCGGAGTTAGCTAGGTGTGTTGCTCGTCTGGAAGAAGAAACAATTCCAAGGTCTCTAGAGATTTCTTTAGCAACTGGTAGGGCGCCCGAGAAGAGGCTGCAGATGCAGTCGATCAGCAGCTACAGAAATCGCCACAGGACCCCCTCGGCTACTTCATAATTTTATCTTTTTTTTTTTGAATTATATGACCTACGGGTCACGATGTAAAAATAATTTTATGTTTTAACTTTTATTGATGAACGAGCAACTTTTCTCTTTTTATTAAGCAATTACATCCGAGCAGTCACTGCTCACGATGTAAAAGAATTCATTTTGATATTATAATATTTGCATTTTATTATAACATCTGTTCGCATGACCAAACTTAGTATAGTACTTTGGTTTGATTTAACAAAATACAAAATTTTGAAAAATACTCTAAGTACCCTAGCATGCTTTCACTTATTTTGCTCATGTGTTTACATACCTTTCGATATGCTTTGCTTACTAGATGCCTTATATGCCCCCAAGTGATTAGGTCCTTAGTCACATGCCTTAACCGAAACTTGTTCAAACATTACTACTAGGAGCAAAGGAATTAAAACAATAATACAGCAAAACAACACACGTAATGAGCAAATACTTGTAATAAATACAATAATTGGCAAGAATGACCGGCTGCGCTCAGTCCCTTATATTTCTCGTAATAAATGGACAAAACGTGTCTGTACGAGTACTCAGTAAGATCTTACACTTATAAGCGATTAGTCAGATAAAATGACCAACCCTTTTTCACAACTTGTAAAAACTAAAATCAATACAAGTCAATTCTTTAAGAAGAATTGTTCATTGATAGTACTTGCGCAGGTGTTCTCCATTCCAATGGCGAGGAATGAGATCTCCATTTAAGCGAGAAAGTTTATATGTGCCTGGATGGAGGACTTCTTCAATCTGGTATGGTCCTTCCAAGTTAGGTCCGAGTACTCCAGCAGCCTGGTCGCGGGTGTTTAGGAAAACTCTTCGAAGTACTAGATCTCCGACATTGAATTTCCTTTCACGCACATTAGATTTGAAATACTGGGCGACTTTTTGCTGGTAAGCAGCTACTCAGAGTTGGGTTTGCTCATGCTTCTCATCGATTAAGTCCAGGGATTCCATCAATAGTTGGCTATTAGAGCCTTGATCGTACGTTATTCTGCGATGGACGGCGGATCTAACTCAACATGCAACATAGCCTTATACCCATAAGCAAAGGAAAATGGGGTATGGCTTGTTGCTGTTCGGTGGGAAGTTCTGTACGACCAAAGGACTTCGGGAAATTGCTCCGGCCATGCCCCCTTAGCTTCTTCCAGTATTTTCTTCAGAGTATCCTTTAGCGTTTTATTAACTGCTTCGACTTGTCCATTTGCTTGGCGATGAGCGACTGAGGAAAAGCTCTTGATAATTCTATGTCGTTCGCAAAAATCCGTGAACAGATCACTATCAAACTCGTGCCGTTATCTGAGACGATTTTCCTCAGCAATCCATAGCGACATATGATGTTTTTTATCACAAAATCCAGCACTTTCTGGGTCATTATGGTTGTGAGTGGCTCGACTTCGTCCCATTTAGTGAAGTAATCGACAGCAACCACAACATACTTGACGTTGTTCTTTCCTGTGGGTAGAGATCCAATCAATTCTATTCCCCAGACTATGAACAGCCACGGACTTTGCATCTGTTTCAGCTCATTAGGGGCTGCTCGTGGGATTTTGGAGAACCTCTGGCACTTGTCGCACCTCCGTACAAATTCCATCGAGTCTTCATTCATTTTTGGCCAGAAGTACACTTGCCTTAGGATCTTTTTTGATAAGCTTTGCCTCCTAGCGTGGTCCCCACAAAGACTTCGTGTACCTCTTTCATCAATTCCTTGGCCTTCTCTTTCGAAATACATCTGAGGAGTGGCATTGAGTATCCCCATCGGTACAAGATTCCATTGACCAGGATATACCTAGCGGCCTGCTGCTGAAGGGTCCTGGCTTTGTTTCTGTCTGTCGGTAACACGCCTTGCTTTAGATACTCTATGTAAGATGCCATCCATGTATCCGTCACCTGGATCACCAGAGTAGTCTCCTCTGCTTGGATGCTTGGCACAGACAGCCGTTCAACTGGCACTATGTTCAGAGTATCAGCATCCTTCGCACTTGCTAACTTGGCCAAAGCATCAGCGTTTGAATTCTGGTCGCGAGGTACTTGCTAAAGGGTGTACTTGTCAAACTGCGCTAATAGATCCTTTGTTTTGTTTAAGTAAGCAACCATCTTTAAACCTCGGCCTGGTATTCTCCCATGACTTGATTTACCACCAACTGAGAGTCACTGTAGATGTCAAGTGCCTTTATGTTCATGTTTCTGGCCAATCGTAACCCAGCGAACAATGCTTCATATTCGGCTTCGTTGTTAGAAGCAGTAAAGTCAAACCTGATTGTGCAGTGAAATCGATGCCCTTCAGGCGTTATCAAAATAACTCCTGCTCCTGTGTGGCACTCGTTAGAAGAACCATCTGTGAATAACTTCCACGAGGGAGCTCGGTTTTAAGGCTCAGGCTCCTCAGGTTCTTCAGGTGTTTCTGACTGCTCGTTATCTGGGAGCCCAGTGAACTCGGCGATGAAGTCAGCTAGGGCTTGCCCTTTTATTGCTGCTCATGGCAAGTAAGAGATATCAAATTGCCCAAGTTCGACTGCCCATTTCAACAATCTTCTTGCGGCTTTTGGCTTTTGAAGAACTTGTCGTAGAGGCTGATCGGTTAGAACCGTGATTGGGTGAGCTTGAAAGTAAGGTCGCAGCTTCCTAGAGGCTAAAATTAAGCAATAGGCTAACTTTTCAATAGGTGGATACCGCAGCTCTACTCTGATTAGCCTTTTGCTTACATAATAAACAGCCTTCTGCACACCTTCTTCTTCTCTTACTAAGACAGCACTAGCAGCGTATTCTGTGATCGCCAAGTAGACAAACAACGTTTCCTTATCAACTGACTTCGATAGAATGGGTGGTTGCGCCATGTGAGTCTTCAATGCTTGGAAAGCCTGCTCGCGCTCCTCGGTCCATTCAAATTTATTGTTGCCTCTAAGTAGATTAAAAAATGGGACGCACTTGTCCGTTGATTTGGAAATAAAACTACTCAGAGCAGCAATTCTTCCAGTCAAACTTTGAACATCCTTGATCTTTGCTGGAAATTTCATATCGACCAAGGATTTGATCTTCTTGGGATTGGCCTCAATTCCGCTTGAGTTTACAATAAATCCCAAGAACATCCCTGATCCTACCCCAAAGGAGCACTTGAGGGGATTCAACTTCATCTGATATTTGTTCAAGACGTTGAAGCACTCTTGCAAATCCTCTATATGCCCTTCTGCCTTCTTCGACTTAACCAGCATGTCATCGACATAGACCTCCATGTTTGTGCCGATCAGCCCCCTAAACATGTGGTTGACCAGTCGCTGGTAAATCGCACCAGCGTTTTTCAAACCGAAGGGCATAACTTTGTAACAGTAGAGCCTTGTGTCAATCTGAAAGCTAGTGTGATCCTCATCAGGAGGATGCATACTAATCTGATTATACCCATAGTATGCATCCATGAAAGAGAGAATCTCGTGCCCTGCAGTGGTATCGACCAGTTGGTCGATCCTGGGGAATGGGAAACAATCCTTAGGGCAGGCTTTATTGAGGTTTGTGAAATCCACACATGTTCGCCATTTGCCATTCGGCTTGGGAACTAGCACGGGATTAGAGACCCATGATGGATAAAATGCTACCCTGATGAATCCATTCTCCTTAAGCTTCTCGAGGCCTTTGATCTATCTTTGTCGAGCATCCTCTTTTTTTGTTATACCGGTGGAAAACTTTTGTCTATATTAAGGACATGGCTAATGACTGCAAGGTCTATTCCAACCATGTCTTTATGCGACCAGGCAAAGACCTCCTGGTTTTCCTTCAAAAATTCCACCAGTGCTTGTTTTGTTGTTGTCTCTAAGTTTTTACCGACTTTCACAACCCTGGTCGGATTTTCTTCATCGAGTTGGACCTCTTCAAGGTCCTCGATGGGTCCTATATCTTCCTCAAAATCCTCAAAGCGAGGATCTAAATCTCTATCCTCACTTTGGGCAACGCCCTATTTGGTGACATTATCACCTGATTGGGTTTGTACATCAACTGCCATTTGCAACTCTTTTTCGGGAACCTCCCTCAATACACCTTTCTTTGCCTTAGTTATCGAGGCGTTGTAGCACTCCCTTGCTTCTCGCTAATTTCACAACACGCATCCTACCCCTACGTCTGTTGGGAATTTCATGACAAGGTGCCATATTGAAGTGACGGCTCGCAGGTCGACCAGAATTGGTCTCCCAATTACAGCATTATATGCCGAAGGACAATAAACTACTATGAAAGTAGTGAGTAATGTCCTGTTAGCAGATGCAGTACCTGCTGTAACTGGAAGCCTAATCGACCCAGTTGGGGCGAGCCCTTCGCCGAAAAAACCATAGATGGTTTGGTTGCATGGCTCCAGGTCCTTGACGGAAAGGTTCATTCTCTCCAGTGAAGACTTGTATAGGATGTTGACCGAGCTTCCTATGTCAACCAACACCCTCTTCACCATCATGTTGGCAATTTGCACGTCCACGACCAGCGGATCGGAGTGTGGGAATCGTACGTGCTGGGCATCGTCTTCAAAGAAGGTTATTAGTTCCTCCTTTGTTCGAGCCTTCTTTGGTGCTCGATCCTCCACACTCATCATCTCGATGTCCTGGTCGTGGCGTAGGGTTTGAGCGTATCGTTCCCTTGCCTTCCCACTGTCCCCTGCAAGGTGTGGGCCGCTGCACATGGTGAGTAAAGTGCCTGCCATAGGAGCTGGCTGTAAAGGTGGCGAGCGCTGGCGTGCAGGCGCTTGCTCGTTGCCACCTTGAGCCTCTCACTGAGACCCTCCTGTGGCTCGCACATATCTCCTTAGATGTCCCTGCCTAATCAGGAACTCAATTTCGTCTTTCAACTGGTTACATTCATTAGTGTCGTGCCCGTAGTCGTTGTGAAAACGACAGAATTTCATAGTATCTCTCTTAGAGATATCATTCCTTATAGGCGCGGGTCGTTTATAAGGCACGCTAGTGCTGGTCGCCTCGTAGACTTCCGCTCGACTTTCGACAAGTGTCGTGTAGTTGGTGAATCTCGACTCATATCGATTGCCTTTGGGGCACTTATTGTTAGAAGCCGAGGGCTCATTGCTCACCCGTTTTCCACCATTCCTTCCATTGCCGGTTCCCGTTGCCCCTGTCGTTGCCATTGGGTTTCTTCGACCCGTTGGCGGCCTTGGCGGGTTCTTCCTTTGGCCCCTTGTCCTTCATGGGCGATTTCCCCTCATTGGCAATCGCGTCCTCGAGCTTGATATATCGATCAGCTCAATCCAAAAACTCCTGGGTGCTTCTTACCCCATTCTTTCTTAGGCTAGTCCAGAGGGGGGAGTGGCGCCTAACCCCGCAGTTAGGGCCATCATCTTGCCTTCTTCACCTACTGTCTTGGCTCCAGCCGCTGCTCGCATAAAGCGCTAGACATACTCCTTCAAGGGCTCTCCCTCCTTCTGGCGTATCTCGACCAGTTGGTTGGCCTTTGTGGGGTGTACGCGACCCGCATAGAATTGTCCGTAAAATTCCTTCACGATCATCTCCCAGGATACTATACTAGCAGGAGGGAACTTAAAGAACCACTCCTGGGCGGTGTCAGATAGTGTCGCGGGGAAGATCCTGCAGCGGGCATCTTCTGACACTTTTTGTATATCCATTTGTATCTCAAATTTGTTGACGTGAGATATTGGGTCTCCGTACCCATCAAAGTTTGGAAGTGTTGGCATCTTGAATTTTCTGGGGGTTTCAGCCACAATAATCATTTGCACAAACGGAGTGCCCCTCCTCCGATCATATTCTATGTGGGACGTTTGACCCCCGACCAGCTGTTGTACTGCATGGTTCAGAGAATCAATATGAACCTGAACCGCTTCTGGGACTGTTGGGGCGACCGGTGCTGGGGGAGCGTACTCATCGTGACTCTCACAACGGTCATTGAGTACGTCCCTTAAATCATCATCCCTGCGTCTCTGCTCGCTAACTCCTAGCCGATCAAAGACGTTTTGCTGCCTGGGTTGCCCCCCAGCGTTATGGCTAGCTGGCCTATTTTCTCTAGGTGGGGGGCTTCTGCCTCCACCTCTTTCCTCATTCCTTCGACCAGCATTCCCTCTGCCAGAGTTGGCTTCATTATAATCATAGATGTCTCTAAATTGGGGCTGAGTATGGCGTGACCGACTGTTCACACTATTTCCTCCTCGGGATGGAATTTCCCGAGCATCAGGGGGAGGCCTGCGCTGGTCGTTGGGTTCCTGTGCATTATTATGCCGTGGGGGGCCCTGACCGCAGAGCCTGACTTGTTGTTCCTTCTGTTGGCAGAAGGATGCTATCCCCTCCTCGGTGGATTTGGCTCTTCATCCCCCGGGCGTCTAGGGCTGCGGGGCGGCTGCCCTATTCTGCCTCTAGCACTGGGGATTGCCTCGACCAGCTTGAGATGGAGGCTACTGCTCAAGATCCCAAATTGGGACATCATCCTGAGCCACAAGTGGCTGCTCTAGCCTTTGGGGGCTTACTGGCTGGAGCGGAGGACTTGGATTGGGAGCCCGCTGCAGTGGCGCGCTCGGTGGCTGATCCGGCTGAGAGGCCAGTGCAGCCTGACTTCGAGCCCATTGAATGGCTGCTTCGAGAGCGTCCATGGCATCCCTCTGCCGACGGTCCATGCCCGCCTTCCGCTCACTCAGCTCCTAGTGCTGACATTCAATTTCTCTCTGCTGCAGTGCCATTGTCTCCGCTGCGTTCTCCTGATTGGCCCTCAGATTGGCCAACTCGTCCTGCAACACTCCCAGTGTTGCCCTCAGTGTTTCCGTATCCAACTCCTCCTCTTCAAACTCTAAATGTGGTTCATTCTCCGCCACATTTGGAGGAGGAGGTTGAGATGATGCAGCGCCAGCGGTCGGTCCAACTTTCTTAGATGTCTTTGCCATTAGATTTTCTTACAGCTTTTTGATCAATCTCTCAATGAAAGCACCAGAATGTTGACCCTCGATTTGGCCAACGACACGGAGTCAAGAATACGACAAGAAATGAGATAATAACCAAGAGTTTAATCTAATGGTAAAGAATAAACGCAAACGATTTATAGTGGTTCGGCCCCAATGAATGGTAATGACCTACGTCTACTTAGTGCTATTATTAATGTTGAATTCCAATGCCGTGATCAAAGAACTAGGGTTCTTGAGTTTCACAAACCTTGGGAGAATTACAACAAGACGATAGATAATCGCACTATATGCTCTCTCTCTCTCAATATTCAAGAAAAATATTTAAAGGTCAAAAGTCCCCTCCTTGAGCTATTTCATGCATATTTATAGGCTCAAGGGGGGTTACATGGGCTAATGGGCCTTAACTATCCTTAGTATCTGTGTATCAAGGCAATAAAGAGGAAATAATTAACGTAGTTATTACAAAATTATAATCTTTTAAGGAAATAAACCGAATCATACGACCAGCCTGGTCGTATCTAATAGTCAGGCTTGACGAAGCAATGTGTATTTGGTCAATAATCGAACAACACCGCCTTATTTTGACTCTGCCACGTGTCAACCACGTATGAGAAATCCTTGCCACGTCATCAGCAGCCGTTTTTGGGTAAACACACAATAATCCGGTAATGCCTTAAATACCCCTTGACTCACTCCAAGTCAAGTATAAATCTTGTTGTGACTTTCCCACTAGCTTACCTCCTAGGATCGTCTCGTGCTGAGTAACCCTAGCATAACCAAATAATAATAAAGCACCACACACATATCACATATATGCCAAATATGCCCGAAATGGCAAAAATATGAAAATCACCCAATTAATCAGAAATAGGTTCACATGCATATTTAATACACCTAAACATGCATATAATCATTTAATAGCATAATAAATCAATTATGGCCCTCCCGACCTCTTAATCAAGGTCCTAAACCTTATTAGGAAATTTGGGGCATTACAGTTACAACCCGTTGACCTAAGCGGCAAAAATAGAGTTAACCCCTAGTTCCTCTAAGAACCACCTGGCCGTGGTGGTCAAGCAGCCGCATATGTACACATCGCGACCTAAGCTCTCCACTCAAGGATGGGTGAGCTTTTATTTCCCTTTACCTGCACCACATAGCACCCGTGAGCCAAGGCTCAGCAAGAAAACTTATTACTTCATGTATACAATATCAATAAATGATTATAATAATCATTCTAGGACTTGCAGCCCAATTAGATGAGTGAATATCAATAATGATTTTGGTAATCATGCTGGGGCTTGTAGCCCTAAACAGATAAGTGACTATGGAGTCACACACTGTGCAGGTGACTAATAAGTCAACCTCTAAAGATCTGTTCACTGTATAGATGACTAAAAAGTCCATCTCTAGGGTTTTGCTCCTTAAATAGATGGCTAATAAGTCCATTTATGGGGATTCGCTCCCAAGCCATGTGACGTGATGGTCACCTTAGCCTTTTGGCTTTGGCTCTAAGTAACTAGACTTTAAACTAGACAAGCGCTTTTGTTTTCATCAAACTTAAGGTCAGTCAAGCATTTCATACTTATGTTGATAATGCTTATGTTGATTAGATCTAATCTTTTTGGCTTGCATTAAACATGCTAATACCGTTCTTGACTCATAGGTCAATTCCACACGACCAGTGCTCAATACCACTGCCGAACTTGACTAATAAGTCACAACTTCACAATCAATACTGACACCATTGCCAGTTTTGCCTAATAAGTCAGTACCACTTACAAGTAAGCAAGACTGCTAAGCATTTAATATGCAATCAATGTCCACATATAGAGCACTCAACATGCCTCATCAATAACCATGCATGTCACATACTGGGTGCAATTTTCTTACCTCTAGTTCGAGCGTGAAATAATAAAAGAACGACCCTTTGAGAACGATCATTCCTTTGGTGACATAGCGGTCACCTAGTCATAACCAAATATGGAATTCCATTAATAAAATAAATCATAAAAGGTTCATGGTATAAACATCGCTCCCGGGACCTCGAATCGTACTAAAACGATTAGTAGATTCGATCTCAAGCCTTAGGAATTGAACCCCCAAGCCTAAACCCTTGAAAACTCCTCCTTGGCACAAAAGGAAGGGGCGGGCCGCGACTTGGCCTAGTGAGTTGCGACGCACCCCCAAGTCAGAGAGCACTCTGGCTGGGTAGCAGGGGCAGGTCGCGACTTGCTTGGGTCAACTCGCGACTCGACCCCACGAACACAGCACCCCTGCCATTTTCTCCATTAAAACCAGCCACAAACCTTTATCAAATCAACCTAGAAATCACACCCAAACATTAACACAACTTATCCAACATTCAACCAACCAAACCTAAGCTTTAAACCATTTAAAACTTCATCAAATTCCCATCTATTCAATCCAAAATATCAACTAAAAACCAGCTGAAAAACAGAGCATAAACCAGCAAAACCATGGCTGAAACCTTACCTTAAACTTAGGTTTGTTTTCCCATCAATGGCTGAACATTAACCTAAAACCTCAAGCCTTAATGTCCTAGCTCGAACCCTCAATCTCAGCTTCAAAAATACAAAGGAAAGAGAGGAAAAAGATGATCGGGAGAAGAGGAAGAAAACCTCTGTTTTTGCTTCAGTTTTTACCCTTCTACGGCCATCCAATTTAGTTTAAATATATCCTAAGGTCAAATGACCAAAATGCCCCCATGTCTAATTTATTTCCTTAACAGCCACCAAGGACAAAATCGTCATTTCCCGTTAATCATAATTAACATCATCCAATTCCCAATATTTCCAATATTCTCAAATAATTAATAAATCATATCCCATTATCATTTAATTCCCGGTAATGCACTAAGCATCAAATTACCCCTAGACTCATCCCGAGCCCGGTAAATAATCCCGTTATGACCAAACTGCTAATTTACATTCTAAGATCGTCTCATGCCGAATAGCTCGAACATATCCACATAATCATGTGGCCTCATCCATAAATCATAACACATGCATGAAAATATACAATTATGCCCTCAACGAGCCAAAATACCCTTACAATGAAAAATGGACCCATATGCATGCATTTACCATCATATAACTCACATAATCATGCATATAATCATTTAATGGCATAATAAATCAATTATGGCCCTCCTGGCCCCCGAACCAAGTTCTAAGCCACATTAGGGAATTTTGGGACATTACACAAAGTAGTTAAGATACATGTCCTAAAATTGGCATGTGTCACACGCCAATCACAGTGCATCACGTGATTAGCGTGTAACTAAGTGTATGACTAAGTCTTCAGCTGTTTTATTTATATAAATATTATCTTAATAATTATAATATTTTAAATTTGATTTAATTTATTTATATAAATGATTAGTTAGAAAAAGTTTCTAGCAGCTTTTCTAAGATTTTTCACTAACCTATTCCAAGATCTCTTGTGTTGAGAACATCTTGCAAATCACAAAAATCACCATAATTTCTCTACGTGCCCACACAAGTCTTGAAGTGTAGAGAACGGTTCAGAAGATTTGGTTTGAGTTTTTGTCAAAGCTTTTGAATTGGATGTTCGTTTAATTATACAAGAAGTAAACAATGATACTTGATAGACTTCAACTAGTATGTTCCTTCTTCTTAATCTATTACATATGTTTGAATTAATGTATGTATATTAATTGAGCCGTTATTTAAAATTTATTTTAAATAAGATAAATTTTTGTTATTCTCTAGGCCTACCACTGTGCATTCTGCTGCGCACTGGGTAATCTGTTAACAACACAAATTAGAGTATAACTTGGATATAAGATAAATTAATAAATTAATAATCTTAACTAAATAATTTTTTGATTTTTTTAAATTAAATGGTAATAAAATTTGATTTGAAATTGATTTTTTTATACAAAATTAATAACCTTGTTGAGAATACAAAATAATATACTATCTCATATACTTTTAGGACTCGACCAAAATATAAATTAAAAATTAATCAAAAATATATTTTTCAAAGTATTTTTAAAATATATATATATATAAATAAACATTATAGGTCAAACATGTTCATGAAAGAATAAATATAGATCTCTCGATGTGAATAATGTGTGGTCATAGTTTAATAGTACCGCACTTCTCAATTCGAATCCCCCTCCCTCAATGTAAAAAAAAATTGTGATTCTCCAAACAAAAAAAGCAGTACACTGTGCAACTAAAACTATATTGATGCTCAAGTAAGAATTGATCCAGAAGAATCTTTGTTTTCCTTCACACCAAAGTTTTGATAAATTATACCAATAAGTTATAACAAACAAAAAATACATCAAATGATCTTAGGTGAACAAAACACCATTATTGACACTAAGATAAACAAAAAACACACACACACATTAAAAAAAATAGAGATCCACAACACAACTGCATAGATAAGGTACAACAACAAAACAATATAAGAAGTTAATTACAAACACGTTATCCATCACCATCACCATCACCAATCACTATCGATCCTCCAATCACAACGTGTGACTTCACCGCTCCCTTAGCGTCATATTTTAGTTGATATTCAACTTAATTCTATATATATTTTTTCAAAACAATAATAATTCAATATTTCAATAAACTTGGTACATAATTATGTGGATTTTTTGTAGAGATTTTTTTTTAAATACACATTTTATTTTTTTTAATTTTTTGCAGTTTCTATTTTTTTTTTCAAAAATACGCACTCAAGTTTTCAAAAATACGATTTTCAAAGTTTTATAATTACGAAAATACGATTTTTAGGAAAAACAACTAAAAAGCAACTCACTAGACCAACTAAACATCAGCCCAAAAAAAACCTAAAAACAACGTGAAAACACAAAAAAAACCTAAAAACATTGTGAAAAAAAAACAAAATCCTAAAAATATAAAAAATTTCTTAAAAATGTAAATTTCAAAAAAAAAATTGACCGTAAAAACGTAATATTTTAGCGAAATTAGTACTTTATATAAAAAAATCTTTTTTTTCTAACTTGTTTTATACTTTGAAACAAATAAAAAAAGGGAAATTTGCATAAATACCGCAAGTTAATAAAAAAAATCTAAATATACGGTAATTGTAATTAATTACAAATATACGGCACCCAAATGATGCCAACTAATAAATAATCTATTGGTAAATATGACGCACAAGTCCATTCAATAACACATATAATTTTTCTTCATAATAAATTATTAATGTTTTTAGAAATTAATAATATAATTATTAGTTATTAGTATTATAAAGACGAATCTAATAATTTGAAAACTATTTATTTAATAATATTATAATACGACCAAATCTATCACTATAAATTAGTTTGTTGGTTTGATTTTTTTTTAACGTATTCTCTTTTAAGTAAATTAATGAGAACAAAAAAAATATTCGCAAAATAAAATATTACTCGTGAAAACTAATCTAAATAAATATTAATTTTTTTAACAAACAAATAAATATAGATTTTAATACTTAAAATTTGGTCATCATTAATTTACTAATTTAAAAATTCATTATCACGGTAACAAATTCTTTTATTTTGTTAACATATTTGTGACAATGATTTACATAATTAATTTTATAAGTAAAATATTCAATTTTTGTAACTAAATATTTACAAAAATGTTAGATGTTAGAACAACTAATATTAATATTATAAAAAGTAGTAACAAAACTATTACAATTAATAATAAAATTGTTACATGCAATAACTAAAACTCATTAAAAAGTATAAATATGTTACAAGATTGTAACAAGTAGTAACAAAACTATTACAATAAGTAAATAATTCTTTACAAATTTGTAAACAACAATTACAGATTAATTCATAACAAAAAAAAAGTCTATTTTTGTAACAAAATTTTACAAAACTAATTCACAAATAAAATTATATTTTTCTACTATTAGTTGCATAAATACTTTATATATTTACTTAACATAATTGTAATAAAAATTTACTAGTTTTATAATTTAATAGTTATTTATTCTCCCAATATTATTCGTAACACAACGTTACTAATTTGTAACATCTTGTTATTATTTTAATAATTACTCATCTTTTAATATTATTTAAAGAGATTAATTTTCGGGAAATTCACAAAAATACATTAACTTTTAAAAAAAATATGAAAAATACGATAGATTACAAAAATACGGAATTTTCATGAAAAACACGGAATGACAAAAGTGTAAATACGGAGTAGTAGTGAAATACAACTTTTTTTTGTTAATAGCCATTACAAATTCGTAAACATGTGTTACAGATGCGTAAACCAGTTACATAAAAATAATTTTGTAAACAACATTTACAAATATATAAACAAGTTTTACAGATTTGTAAACAAATTTTACATTTTTGAAGACAACATTTACAGAGTAATTCGTTGCTAAATTTTTTTATTTTTGTAACAATGGTTTACATAACTAATTTTATAACTAAAAAAAATTATATTTGTGACTAATATTTTTAAAAAGTAAGTTGTGAATTTAGTTAACATATTTGTAACAAAAATATATAAAACTAAGTTTGTAACTAAAAGAATTTTATAATTAGTATATACAAAAATGTTAAATTACATCAAATAAGTAATATATATATTTAAAAAAAAGTTGTAACAACTAATAAAGAAATAGATTGTATTGATTAAATATATAATATTTTATGTAAGCATAAATATTTATTTAATATTAATATTTATATTTATTTTAAATATTTATAAGAAAAATAAATTTATTTGTAATTATTATTATTATCATATTAAAAGTATCTATGAATTTATTACACGAGAGAAAAAGACAAAAAAAATTAAAGTATTGAGATTTTTTTTTAAATATATAATATGAAAATTGTAATATTTATATTATAGAAATTAATATAATTAAAATAGTTTATAATATAAGATTAAAATTGTATTGATTTGACAAGAAATATTAAAATGATTTGACATATAATATTTAAAATAAAAGTTGATTTGACAAAAAAAAAATGATAGTTCAAAATTATATATCAATAAAATATGGGTAGGGAGAAAAAAGCATATGTGTACATACTAGTTGGGAGGAGTACAATAATTTTGTAATTTTTTTAAATTGCTGTATAAAATGAATTTTTTCATAAATTACTGTGTATGATGTAATTTTCTCATTAAAAAAAAGGTAAAAACTTGGATTATGGTTTACTTATATTTACTTTCAGACCTTTTTTTTCGAACAATAATTGCAGACATTTATTATTTCAAAATTTGTATAAAAAATACAAAACAATTTTAATTTTATTTTTTTAATGTGCTTATAATATTTTATAATTAAATCAAAATATAAAATGTCGTGATGATGAAGTTAACCCAAAATTAAGTGGTAACAAGGGTTTGAGGTAGCCCATGGGCCGGCCTACGTATCAATGGGGCCATATGAATTGGTCAGAGGCCCATATGTTAAAAGCCCATATCAAAACATTGAGTGGACCGAAACCCTCTCTTCTTGAGTCCAAAGGGTAAAATAGGGATTTAACAAACTCAATTGAAATTTTGGGTCGAGTCGAGTTCGGAGTTCCATCGTGTATCGTCTCTCTCTCTTCGTTCTCTTCATCGCAAATCGCCTCAGGTAAAACAAAACCCTAGTTTCGATGTCAGAGTCTGTAATTTTTCTTCTGGATTTGTTGATTTAATTTTTCGCTCACAATTACTTTCTCAATAAAAAAAGATTCTGTGTTTTGTTCTTGTTTTTGGTGTTTTAAAATTTCGATCTTGTTTTCAAAAATTGAATCCAAAATCCAAGACTTAGAATTGATTTTTTTTTTTATTCCAATTTTTAAATCCAAGACCCTAAAAATATCTTCTTCTCGCAGCACATCTGATTACGGCCGCTCATCCCCGACCACCGCGCTCCTCTGTCCCGGTAAATATCTGTGATCTTCCATGGTTTCTCAATTTGGGGGAATCTAGAATATGTTATTAGTATTTATTTAACCACTGATTTTTATGGTGATTATTAATTTAAATTTGTGCTTTCTAAGAATCTCTCACCTTTGAGTTGCCATGAAACTGGAATGGATTTGAGACAGAGAACAATAATAACATATCTCTTTGAATGTCCTTTCGAATGACACTAGATTGTATAATTGTTTCCTATGAATGCTATGGTTTTTGTATGTCCTTTCTTATTGTTTGTTAGTTGATGTGCTTGATTATGTCTTTTCATTTGTTTCTGTGATGTGTATGATAGAGTTTTTATACTCAGATTGGTTTGTGTGTGGGAGAGTTTCTACAAAAAGAGGGGCAAGGGACCCCAAAAAAAGATAGTTGTGATAAGTAGAAAACGTATACTCGGTTTTGTTTGTGGAGTTATTGTTATTATTTATTTTATAAAGTTTGTGTAATTCACTATCTAATCAATATTCTTTGTCAAGCTGCAACTCTGGTCAGTCGGTACATAGGTCTTGCCTTGTTGTGTAGTTGTAGCTTTACCTGGGGACTTAAAGTTTCTTTTTTTAAGTGATTTTGAAGATTTGGCAACAACGTTGACACTAATTTCAACGTGACTATCGTGTTTATTAATCCTCAATGACTAATCTCAATGATTATGGCCATGTTTTACTAATTTATGATATTCGTAAATGAGAACGAAAATTAGGCAAACGATTGCTTTTGCTCGTACTTTCATGTGTTTACTTTCGCGATTATGAGTCAATTTTTTATTCTTTCTGAATTTTTTCATACTGCTGTTATTTTTATATTACAAATTAGGATTAGTATACTTGCCCAAATTAGGATTATAGGTTTCATTGGTTGGTGAATTTGCTATGTTGTAGATTCTGTGTAGTTTGTTTTTCTGATTCTTTTATAATATTGCCTTATATTTTGTGGCTGTGAGGGAAAAAAAGTGCCTCATATTTTTATGGAGATAGTCATGTCAAATTTAGTGTTGAGTTTTAGGTGGTTTTACTTGATAAGTTCTTTTTTTTTTTTTGTCGCAATGAAATTTGATAAGTTCTGTTTATTAGCTGAACTATCTTGGTTTTTTATGTACCTAATGAAAGTGGAATCAAAGTCGTTTGCTTTTCCTTCTGTAGATTAATTGAAATGGCTGGACACAAGGTTGCTCATGCCGTCCTGAAAGGACCGAGTGTTGTCAAGGAGTTATGCATTGGATCAGTTCTTGCTTTGGCTGCAGGGAGCCTCTGGAAAATGCATCACTGGAATGAGCAGAGAAAAGTGAGGACTTTTTATGACTTGCTTGAGAAGGGTGAGATCGGTGTTGTGGTGCAGGAAGAGTAAATGTTAGCTGTTTTTCACTTATGATTTTCTTATTCGACAGTTTGTAATCATTTTGTGTTTTCTTGCATTTGGCTCTTGAACTTTGCTATGAGCTTCGATGTTGGATTTTTTGGAGAATAAATTTCCTTTACTCAATTGCGGAGTATAAATTGATGTATTATTGCATCTTATAATTCGTGAATTTACTTTGCTTTGCGTCCTCGTGATTTCTTGGGATTACTTAAGCTGCAATTCTTATATGTTCGTCAGTTCTAAAACATTAGAACATAGATTAATAAAATTTACTCGTTTATTTTGGCATTCTTTACATATTTTCTTTATTTATCCCATGGTTTTGGTTTAATTTAGTACAGCTACGGCCTAAAGCTTACATTTCGATAATCTTTAAGGATTACACATGGATGGTTTGAAACAATTTTTTCTTATGAACCCGAATTGTTGGCTCCAATTGAGCAGCCTGCATTGCCTTCTAGCTTTGGCATATAATATATATTTTATCCGTATATTGTATCTAGAGAATATTAAAGAAATTATCTCTGATCGAGTTATCCGTTGCTCTTTTTTCTTCCGTTCATTAAAGTGTAAGAAAAACCCTGGAAAATCTTCTCTCATAGTAGCATGCTCCAATTCTTTTAAAGAAAACCTACGTTACTGATCTACAGTTCTACACCAAACTTTATTAATGGGATGCATGTATTTGTCCAGTACAAGATCCATTTTATTATGTGAAGAAAATGACCTCTCAAATAGTCAGAATGAGCTCAACTATACAAATGACTCTTTTTCCCAAGAGCTTTATTAAAAAAAATATAGCAGGCCTCTTCACATGGTAGCAAGTCAGAAGAGGTCACCCTGCTACGAGTGGTTCAGTAAAAATTTGGGTTTGGGGCCAGAGAGCAGTTGATACGCATATAGATTACACTCAAACTCGACTGTAAAAGTAGCATAAGTTATTGTGCCCACTTGTATACTCAAACTTAGAGCTCCAGCTTTAATCCTTGGCAGCCAAATAGACCAGCGATTTACTCTGCATTATATTAGATTGGAATAATGAAGTTATGCAAGAGAGCAAGAGGTAATGCACAAATACACTATGGTGGTGTCTTTTTTTTATGAGCAAGAGAGAGAAGGGCAAGGAAAATATGGTCAGACAAAGACATGATTTGATTCTACATGTAATTGCTATGGTATTTTATCCCCAGATATTGCAGGGTTAGGCGAGAATTCTAGTTTTTTTAAAAAAATAATAATAAAAATAAAAGAAATAGCAGCAAGAATCAACTGCAGCCAAGTGGATCAGACAAAGTTTGATATAACGTGACTTTTTCTTTCCTAGGCAAATTGCAAATGTATCTGAAGGAGGCTAAGGGGGGATTTGTAGCTTTGCATGTTTTCAATATATTAATTTACAAAACCGAGAAAAAATGTTTTGAATGAGAATGTTGCAGGTTGAGAACCTCATTTGAAGATAAAAGGGCACAAAGAACCAAATGGAATGGTTATATTCTTCCACAAACATCAGAGACAAAATAAAAATAATAACATGAAATTGTGAAGGAACTTTTGATGAACAACTTACCATAATAATGACCTTTTCCTCGAGGGGAACCCTTCATCCTCAAAATTTGACTCTTCTGAACCTCCACCTCCACTAGCAGCGACTGCTTTGGTTTCAGAATCCGCTCCAAGACCCACGTTTTCTTTACTCCCATCTACATCTGCATTTACATCAATAGCATTTGACACGCAATATCTCTGAAACCATCTATCAGTTTCCCAGAGTACATGCATGATGCTTTCTCGCGAAGCATAACCATGGCTCTCAAAGGGAAGAATTACTAGGCGGCAAAGAGCACCGTGACCTTTCAAAGCATTAAAAAACCGATCTGACTGCATGAAGATGAATATACAAGTTAAATGTCAAGCTTACAATTTGGACGGAAAAAAAAAAGTGACTATAATGTTGCATTCAACAACAGCTCAAAGCTTATCCTCTAGAAAAAAAAAACGAGAGCAGGATACTTTTACCTGCATGGTTAAAGTTCCTGGATTATTGTCTTCTTCTCCGTGGATTAGCAAAATGGGCTTCTTAATTTTGTTAGCTGACATGAAAGGACTCATCTCTACATAAGTATTAGTAGCCTCCCAAAGAGTTCTGTCCTCGTTCTACAGCAATAAATTGAAGAATTCAGACCACAGAGAGGAAGAGAGATAAAAGTTGGGCCAATATCAAGGCAAATAACCAATACAAGGGAAATGATATTAAATGACTAAATTTTAAAGTAAATTTACAGTCATTTGCAAAATAATAACAATAATAACATATCAAGTATCTAATTGGTGTCCCAACCTGGAAACCGAAAGGAGTAAGTGTTCTGTTATAGGCACCAGAGCGAGCAATTCCACAACAGAAAAGATGAGGGGCATGTGCCAACAGGTTTGCAGTCATGAATGCACCATAGGAATGTCCTCCTACAGCAATTTTGTTGGGATGCGCCACCTAATAAGCATAGTACAGGAAGAGTTTAAATTAAAAGATTCAAACTTCTAATCGCAATAAAGAGAGCATGAAATCAAAAGTGAAGCTTACTCCACGACGGATAACTTCCTCCACAGCAGCTTCTGCACTAGCAACTAATTGCTCCACATATCTGGTCAAAACACATATTGTTGATATCGGGGGGAATAAATCAAAGCTTAAGTAATACAAATTCTTGAAAGCAAATGAACTAGCAGAGGAAACTTCATCTTCATTGCATTTTTTTATGGCTACTAATCATACCAATATTCCAAAATTCATTAAGGAAAAAACAACCATGCTTCTATGTAGATGAGCCTTCTTTTTCTTTAGGAAAGACAGGCCCGTTTGGTAATCAATTAAACAGATGTATAACATTGAACTAATAAGTTATACTATTGCAATTATGAATAAACAAAATACCTATCATTCGCTTCCTCTTCACCCTCACCAATAATTGGAATAGTTGGTCCAGATAGAATAGCAAACCTGCAAAATTGGAGCCATAAAAAATTTGTCAGAAAATATATTATAATTATAAGGTGCAACACAAATGAAGTGAACCTTGCCTTCTGGCCAGCCAAAGGAGGGCTGATGTAGGACCTATGCCAGCAAATTCATTAGGAGAGCCACGGACTTGGCCAGCAGCATCTTTGCTTTTAAACTCCCCGGGATAAGACCAGATCAAGCATGGAAGAGGCCCCTCTGTTGATGGATCATAGCCAGGTGGAAGATATAATGTTGCAGTAAGTTGAACGCCATCCTTTCTCTGGTATCTGACCATCTCTTTCTGCAATGTTTCTAACTGTGGATAGGGATGAGGGAAATTTGTAATTTGACATGCTTTCATTTCTGGCCAGCTCATGATATAATATTGAGTGTTTTCAGTCTTTGACTCCTTAGAGGTCAATATTTTCAGCTGATCAACGAGCAGATCTCCTTCTCTCTCATCAGACATTAGCGCAACAACCGTCTCAAAATACTTTTCTTTGTCACTCTTCCATATACGTTCTTTGTTACCTGTGCTTCTGAAAGAATTTGGTTTAGGCCTCCGCTAAAAGTTTTGGAGGGCAAAAGATACAAATTAATTTTAAATGACATACATCTCAAATAAATCTAGGAATGGGATGTTTCCTTCTGGTGTAGCACCACTTCCATTAAGTAAAACATAAGTGCCATCATCATTTTCTTTCTTTATCTTAGCAATCACATAAGTCCCTGCAGGAGTTCTCCTCAGCATGGGTGAGCCAGGATCAGAGTAAACATCTTCTGATGACCTATCAAATAGGATACGAGGGCTGACATCTTTTGATCCAGGAGAAATTACCCAGGTTCTGATTTTCCGTGTTTTGTACCACGATTCATAAACTAGCGCAAGTGAATCATCACACCAAGAGATCCCCCTGTTGAGACAAAATAATTATAGCATAAAAATACATTCTGGGTTATCATTTGAAAAACAAAAGAAATGAATAGATTAAATTCAAACCCGTAACGAAGATCTAGCTTGTGCAGGATTTCTGGCTCTTCGCTGTTAAGTGGTTTGGCAGGTTGTGTATAGATAATATCACGTGGAGAAGCTTCAACTTTAGCATCTCCTCCATCTTGAGTCTCAACCCTAAATTTCAAGAGTTAAAATAGTTATCCTCCTATTTATATGCAAAAGCCCATGCAAATTGCGTAGAATCAAAACGAGTTGCATGCATAAATTGTTTAATAATCAGAAAGCTACTGAGGACTCTACAAATGAAAGAAGAACTGTAGTTAAAAGTTATCAACTTATCATAACAATGATACAAGTTTAATGCACAGTATAAGCATATTGTTTGCAATTGATACCAGTAAAGAGTAGATGGTTTATCTGCTCTCCAATTTAGGGAGCGCATCCCTTTCCGCACACTACTGGTTGTAATTGGGATATCCTCTGCAAGAGGTAGATCACAAAGCTCTCTAACAAACCTTCCATCAGCTGTCCAGAGATCCACCTTTTTGGGAAATCTTCCACATGGTACAATAAAAGAGTATGGCCGGTGAATTGAAGAAATCAAGGTGTACTTTTGATCTGGAGAAGGATCCATTGAAGTATATACAGCTGGGGGACCAAATTCCTTCACTGTCCCATCCAAGGAAGCCAAAACCAGTTGACTTGTGGCATAGTAGTCAAACAAATCTGCATCATACTCATCCTTAAGCAAATCCTGGAAGGTCCTTACTTGAATAACATTCTTTTGCTCATTAGATTGTATCTTTGGGCCAAAAGGAACAATAGGTTTCTTTGGAGGGTCTCCCCTGGATAGGGGTATGGTGGAAACTAACAGAGTTGAGTTGTCCAACCAAACAAAATTGTCAAAAACTGCATTCAAATAGATATCTGGATTCTGAATCAATGGCCTAGCTTTCCCTGTTTCTACATCAGCAACCCATACCTTGAGCTTGCTAGTACTGTTTTCTTCCTCATCAACTCGAATACTGAAGGATAAATGTCGACCATCAGGAGACCAAGTAACAAAATTGATCTTAGCACCATCAGGAAACCCATGAATCTCTTTCTCTGGCCCTAATGTACCATCTGGCATTAACTGATGGATCCCAATTCCTGTGTAGAATGACATACGACTTCTGGTATTACATTTCCCATCAATACGAATTCCAGCCAACTTTTCTTCTGGTCTTGCTAGTTCTGCCAAAGGAGGTAAAGCTCTCCGCTTAAGAAATAGTATTTTATCTCTGTGAGGCGAGAATGACAATGCAGGAAGAGGTGGAGCATCAACAATATCTCTAATCTCCGGTGGAGGAAGACGATATCCAACTTCTGCCGTGGAATCATCTATATATCATTTGAACCCAGAAAATGTCACCAACAGTTCATTGTAAATCTGTAATCTAGATCTAGTAACAACATGTTATGCAAAGCAAACTATCACTCAAACTCAAATTGATACGAATACAAAACTCTTAATAAAAGCTATAACACAAGTTCAAATTCACCCCAACAAACCAAATAACCCAAAATTCAGTATTTTACTTCCAGATCAATCAACTTATTCAACTCTTACTCCCTAATGAACACAAACCCTTTTCAAATATAGACTCAAAAAAAAATCAGAGACATGAAAGCACTTCACTTCACCTCACTTCACTTCATATAAAAATGAAAGATCTAAAATTCAACGGGTAATTGTAATCATCTATATATCATTTGAAGTCAGGAAAAATCACCAACAGATTATTGTAAATTTACAACATTTTCATGCAAAGCGAACTACCAGCTCAAACTCAAATTGTTACGAAATACAATACACCTAGTAAAAGCAATAACACAAGTTCAAATATCCCCCCAAAACAAACCAAAAGACCCCAAATTTCAGAATTTTACTTCAATTTATTCAAGTCTTACTCGTACTCCTCAATGAACCCAAACCCTTTTCAGATAAAGACACAAAACAACACCACAGACATAAAAGCATTTAACTTCACTTCACTGTATATCAAAATCTAAAATCCAAAACCATTTATTTCAATTAGAATACCTTCTTCATCAGCTAGAGCGTTTGCTGCAGAAGAAGAAGAAGCAGAACCATTGGAAGCTCCACCGGTGGTAGCATCCTCAGCGACAATCGCGTTAAGAGGAACGAGATTACGCAGTCTGGAGGAGGAGGCCATGGTGGCGACGGTTCTGAGGGAGCGGCGAGGTCGACGGCGGGAGAGGGGTAAAGAGGAGGAGAAGAAATGGCTGGGTTTCGAAGAGATGGAGAGGAGTGAGAGGGGAGAGATGGAGGGGAGGAGAGAGAGACGATGATAGAGCTTGTGAAGACGCATCATTGGTTGTATTTTAAGAATCTGCCTTCATAAAATATTCTTTCCGTTTCTAACACTACTACTAACTACTTTTACTATATATTTTTCTTTACTTTTTTGAAGCTCTCATTTAAAGACACATCAATTTTTGAAGCTTTTATTCCTCAAAAAAAAAATTGAGGCTTTTATTGCATGTTATAATCCATTTTTTAGGTTTAAATATTAATAATAACAGCTATTTTGAATACTCCAATCAAATGGGTCCCTTTTTATAAAAAGAAAATCTATTTTGTGTATAAAAATCCTCAATTTAAAAAATATATATCATTTTTTGCATAATGTTGGTAGATGTTATCAATGAGGTGATACACCACACTACTATAGATAGAATAGTAGATGAAATCTAAGAGAGATTTTTATTCAAACTAGCCAGGAAATTCAAGAGACTTGTTTCTCTCTCATCACCTATTTACACTGTCATCTAGTTTATGCTCATAAACTTTTCTAAACAAACATGATTCTAGAAATTCCTAAGGCAATCAAATTCATTCTATGACTGATAATGTTTGGTTAAATACAAATATAATATAGAAGTTGGTGTAAATATTGAGACTTAGTAATTAGCATAAATAATGTCTAAAATATGTTTAAATGAATACAACGAGGTGTTTATATACATTTAATGATGTTGGAAGTAATTTGGAATTTTTTAAAGTGATTTAGGTAAAATTTTGACTTTCAAATCAAATGGAATGGTGATATGTCGCCCTATATTAAGCGGCATTGTTAGTTTTGCACCCCAAATGTGTTTTTGAGGTACAACCTATAAGAGTCTTGCTTAAGTTGGTACTAACTCTATTAAAATGATTTTTAGGGCCAAAATGTACTGACCACATCCAAAAACTCACTAAAAATATGTCTCTCTCTTATGCTCAAAGATCAAACATCGTATCACAAATTTCTTTCTAGAAATTGCTTACTAAAAGGGATTACAAGACTTGTTATTATCCTAGTTCTAATTCCCTTCTTACGATAAGAAGAATTTCGATCAAACTGAAAATCCTTTTAGCCCAGAGAAAAATCAAGGACAATTCAAGAGCATGCAAGGTTCTTGTTTCGTGTGTGGAAAACCTAGTCATTATGCAAGAGATTGTAAGGTTTTGAAAAAACCAAAATGGGGCTAAAGTCAATGTAATTGAAAGTGAGATCATTACAACCATAAGTGAAATCAATGTTGTCCAAGGAAAGGTGCAATAGTGGTGGTATGATACTTGTGTCAACATTCATGTAACCTATGATAAGACTATTTTCAAAACCTTTGAGGATGCAAAGGGTGATCATGAAATCCAAATTGGAAATGAAATGACGTCTAAAGTGCTTGGGAGAGGCAACATTGATGTGTTCTTCACCTCCAGAAAGAAAGTCACTCTAACTAATGTATTGTATGTTCCCAATGTGAATAGGAACTTGGTTAGTGGTGATTTACTAGGCAAACTGAGAATCAAGATTGTGTTTGAATCTGAAAAGCTCATTTTGTCTAAGTCGAGTACCTTTGCGGGTTATGGTTGCTCTTGTGACAGGATGATTGAACTTGTGTACTGTTGACAATACCAATAAATATGTTTATACTTCTTGCTATGTTATTTATTCTAATTTTATTTTTTTGTGGCATAATAAGCTAACTGGTATAGGTTATAATAATATTAAAGAGTTATAAAATGTGTCATGATTAATTGAGACATAAAAGATATTAAGAGATGTGAATTATATGTTAAATTAAAAATGATCAAGAAACCATTTGAGTGTTGAAAGGTCTTCCAATATACTTGATTTAATTCAGGGTGATTTGTGTGAAGTGAAGACAGGTTAACTAGTAGAGTAAAACGATATTTCTTAAGAGTCATAAGTGGTTGGTCTAGGTTTACATATGTGTTTTTACTTACGAGCAAAGATGGGACTTTTGATTCTTTTAAAATATATAAAGCTAAAGTTAAAAATCATTTATGAAAAAAAAGTGCTTAGAAGTGATAGAAGTGGTAAATACTTTTTAAATGAATTGAATTTGTTTTGTGAAAAACATAATATTATACATGAATGTACTCTAACTTACAGATCACAACATAAGGATATGGTTAAAAGAAAAAAAAAATCTTGAGATTATTAATGATAGGTGTGAAATCGTCTATTTTAAAGTTATTATTCTTCTATGATTATATACTTGATTATTTATTTATATGTTTCAATTAGTTTAATTTGTGTTTTTAAAAAGTTACAAGACATTATGGGTGAAAAATTAATACAAAGTTTGAGATGTTTTACATACAACCTTTAAGCTCAGTTGTACAACTCTGAAACTTCACACTCAATTTCAACATTGCTTCAGCCATTATCTTGAATTTTGTCAAACATGAAAGTTGTAGATATTTTTCTTATCTTTCAAAATAATCTTCAATTGTCTAATTACAAGTTATATTGAGAGAGTTATGATCAAAATACCGTCAATAGACACTGCAGTAATGACCAAAATAAGCGTTGGTGTGTTTCCTTTATGTTATTTAATGAATATAATTAATTAAGGGTGTATAATTTTAATTAATTACATAAAGGTGATTGAAATAATGATGACTTTAGTGTTGTCTATGGTTATTATTAAGAATGTTTGGTGGTGGAGATTGACCTCTGAACTATCTTTGATCATTCAATTTATCCTCATTTATTTTAATTATTGTTTCCCTTTCTTTTTGATTCTTTAATTCTTATAATCTCCTTTCAATTAACTTGTTGTTTTTGGATAATAAATTGAATTAATAATCCTCGTGAGATCGACCATTGCTTCCACTTTACTAAAAATCTAGTGAATAAGAAATAATAATAAATATCAAATTTGGTATATGACATGCATCAATTAATGATATGCTTTTACGTGCTAAATTAAATTTTAACTTGTGGGAGGAGCTATTCTATTTGCTTGTCATATTGTGAATTGTATTTCTAAGAATAATAATAATATATCACCTTAAGAGATATGAAAATGAAGAAAGCCTAATAAAGGCTACATCAAAATATGGTGTGTCTAAAATAATGTCTGTAGTATTAAAAAAAGTTGCACACCAGAAGGCGTGAGGTTTTCTCTCTAGTTTCTCCATGGCGAGACGCAAGAAGGTACACCAGAAGCCTGTTACTATCGACAAGGTGAGTGAAACACCAGTGATTTAGGGATCGTGTGAAGCAAAGTTGGCTATTGTTGATGAAGAGCCATCAGCTGAGATGGAGGAAATTTTCAAAGATACTATGGTCGATTTTCCTGAGATTGGAGGATCGATAACTGGGGATTTGAGTGCGGGTAAGGATGGGATGAAAGATACTGGTCTAAAATGGAGTGAACAAGAAGAGAATGGTAGTGATTTTCAAAATCGGGCAAAAGATAAGTGGTCTACTTTTAGGGCAATGTTACCAAACCAAGGAGGAGCACGATTGCAGTTTGAAGAGCCATTAATTCAAGATGGCCAACAGATTGCTCAGATGGATGTGGAGGAAATTGAAGTTGAGGCGTCTTTCTGGAACTTAGTCGTGGTATGTATGGTTTTAGGTGACAATCCCTCATTTGTAGTGTTTGAGGGCTTCATTAAGAGAATGTGGGGTAAGCTTGGTATTGAGAGGATTGCGAGATTAAATGCGAGGTATACACTTGTTAAATTCAGAGATGAAGTTACCAGAGATTTGGTGTTAGAAGCTGGTGTTATTCATTTTGATTGGAAGCCAGTCATTGTGAGACCGTGGACCACAGACTTAGCTCATATGAGGTTAGTAAAATCTGTTCCTGTTTGGGTGAGATTACCTGGTTTGGGGCTACAATACTGGGGTACTAAATGTTTGAGTGCATTGGTGAGTACTCTTGGGAAACCAGTGCTTGTTGACAAGGTAACAAAGGATCGCTCCATGATGCAATTTTCTAGGGTGTTAGTGGAGATTGAAATAGCTGATGAGATTCCTAAGTCTATACAATTTTTGAATGAAAGAGGTCAATTAATGGAACAATTTGTGGAGTTTGAATGGCTGCCAACACAGTGTAAGCATTGTAGAGTTTATGGTCATACTAAGGCTTTGTGTAACAGGAAAAAGGGTGAGATTCGGAGACCGAAAGAAAGGAAATCTGAAGGAGAAAATAAGGACAATTCTTCTGAGCTGACTACTGTCACAATTAATTCAGGGTTAGCTGCTGAGGCTTTATCCAAGGATAAACAGAAAGAGGATTCTAATGAGAGTTCTGATGTTCCTTTGAAAACAGGTTCTTCTGATGTAGATATTGGTCAAGTGTCCAAAAAACTTCAGGTAGCTGGGGGCAAGGAGATAGGTGACATTAATGAAGCTCTTGAGGTGGATTGGATCACGCCTAAAAAACTGGGTGGGATGAAGCACTTAGCTGCTAATGCTCCGAATAAGCTGAGGAACACTTTTAGTGTGTTACAAGATAAGAGATTGGAGGTTGCTAAATTGGCTTTCACTACAGAAAAGAAGTTAAACGGGGGAGTTCAATATTCTTAGCTGGAATGTTCAAGGCTTAAATAAGAGGGAAAAACAGAGATCCCTCAGTGCTTTCTGTAGGCTAAATAAAATTAGGTTAGGTGCTTTTCTTGAGACCAAATTAAGGGGTGCTAAATTGGAGGAGATGATGGTTAGGCAATTCGATGGATGGAGCTTTTATAAAGGGACTGCTAGTGAGGGAAGAATTTTGTTGGCTTGGCAGTGTAGTTTTTTGTCAGTGGAAGTTTTGCAAGATAGTGACCAATATATACATACTTATGTTAAAGAGTTACGTTCGAGTAGGGAATTCTGTGTGACATTTGTTTATGGTAGAAACACGATTTAGGAGAGGATTCAGTTATGGCATGACCTTTCTTGTTTGACCTTTCCAGTTATACCTTGGCTAGTGGCAGGGGATTTTAACTCAGTATTTGAGATTGATGATAGGCTTGTAGGTCGTACTGTTTCTGCAGCTGAAATTAGGGCTGAGCATAAAATCTGAAAAACCGAAAAAACCGTGTACACCGACCTACCGAACACCGAAAAAACTGAAACCGTTTAAACCGAAAACCGAAAAAACCGCCGACGGTGCAAACCGCCACTGTTCGGTCGGTTTGGAAATTTTGGATGAACCGACCAAAAAAACCGAAACCGACCGAACACAATAAAATAATATTATATAATTTTTAATAAAAAAAAAAAAAAACTTAGGGCACTTGTAAATGTAATTATGTTCTATATATTTATGTTTTAAAAACACACAAAAATGGATTCTAACAATCCAAAATATTTAATTTTTTAACTAAAACTTTCAAAAAAAAAAAAAAAAAATCAATTCGGTTTGGTCGATTTAACCGACCAAACCGCGGTCCAAAACGGTCGGTTTTTTTTTAAACTGGTTTGGTTCGATCGATTTTTGGATTGCACCAATCCGAACCGAAAATTGAATTCTGGATTTTTTTTTGTAAAAAAACCGCCCAAACCGACCGATGCTCACCCCTAGCTGAAATGACAGATGATCAAAGGTGGAAATCTATGGGATTAGTTGATGAGCTTCGGTCTATTGGTTCTCATTACACTTGGACCAATAACCAAGCTGACGGGGCTCGAATTTTCTCTAAATTGGACTGTATTTTTAAGAATGAAGAGTGGATGGATCTCTTTCCTGATTTGATAGCTGTAATAAAATGGGATATAATATCTGATCACTGTTTTTGTATTGTTAAGGCAATGACAGATATGAACATTGGTTTTAAACCTTTTCAGTTCTTCAACATGTGGACAGAGTATGAAGGTTTCAAAGTTGCTGTTATGCAGAGTTGGAACAAGTCCATATCTGCTCATGGGTTAGAAGGAATTATGAGGAGGTTGAGGAGACTAACACATGTCCTTAGACAGTTTAATAAACGGGAGATTGGTGATGTTGAGCACAAGTTTCAGATTGCCAAAGAAGTTTACAATAATGCTCAATACCAGCTTCAGCAAGACCCTCATTCAGCTGAGTTTCAAATTGAGGAACATAAGTCTTTTGAAAACTTGGTTCAGCAAACCAGATTCTATGATAGTTATCTTAGGCAGAGGAGCAAAGTCAACTGGCTTTGGTTTGGAGATGATAATACAACCTATTTTCATGGTTGTTTGAAACAGAGAAAGGAGTCAAATTGAATAACTTCATTTGTTACTGATGCTGGACAGATTAATGAGAAGTTTGAGGATGTAGTAGCTCACTTCTTACATCATTTTCAGAGTATCTTGGGTAGTCAAAGTAAGGCTTCGGGTCCTATTCAAAAGGAGTGTTTTATTCATGCTAACATCTTATCCTTAGAGCAACAGCTGGAATTAACAAAACCTTTTACTAAGAAGGATGTTAAAAATGCTATGTTTAGTATTAGTTCAATTAAGAGCCCGGGTCCAGATGGATATGGTTTGGGTTTTTTCAAAGTAATGTGGAAAGAGCTAGGTGATGATATTTCAGATGCTATTTTGGGGTTCTTTCAGCAGGGATCGTTGCCTAAAGGCCTCAATAATGCAATGCTTTCATTGATTCCAAAGGTAGAGAACCCTACTAAGGCTGTGGATTATAGGCCCATAGCTTGTTGTAATACATTGTATAAATGTATTTCAAAAATGCTATGTGGTAGATTGAATATGATTCTTCCTTTGTTAATCCACCAAAATCAAGGAGCTTTTGTTAGGGATAGACTGTTGGCTCATAATATCCTTATTTTTCAAGATATTATTAAAGGTTACAAGAGGAAAAATATCTCCCCTAGATGTGTGATGAAAGTTGATCTAAGCAAGGCTTATGATACAATTGATTGGCAATTTTTGGAGGATATCCTTTCAACCTTCTGTTTCCCGGGTCAGTTTATTAAATGGGTTATGGTTTGTTTAAAGGACTCTTCTTACTCAATCTTGATGAATGGTAGAGTCCAAGGTAACTTTCTTGGGAGGAAGGGTCTTAGACAAGGGGACCCGATTTCTCCTTTGCTTTTTGTGCTTGTTATGGAGTATTTTACTAGGCTTCTCATTCAAGCTACACAGAATAAGGATTTCAGATATCACCCTAGATGTAAGAGTCTAAAATTGGTGAGCCTTTGTTTTGCTGATGACTTGGTGCTATTTTGTAAGGGAGCTGATGCATCGGTTCAGATCATTAAAGACTGTTTCAAGTCTTTTAGTCTTGCTTCTGGTTTAACGGCCAACTTAGATAAGTCTCGGGTTTATTTTGGGGGTATGACAGAGAAAGAGACCAAGGATATTCTGGAGGGTCTTCACTATACTGAAGGTACCTTCCCTTTAAAATATCTTGGAATTCCTCTTAGACCTACAAAGTGGAAAGCAGGGGACTGTGCTGCTATAATAAAGAAGATTCACTTGAAGATTCATCATTGGTCTAGTAGGCATTTGTCATTTGCTGGGAGAGCTCAGCTTATCCACTCTGTTTTATTGGGGATTAGAGCTTTTTGGATGAGTATTTTCCTTCTCCCAAAGAGTGTTGTTAATGAGATTGATCAGATTTGTAGAAAGTTTCTGTGGGGGACAAGCATCAGTAATGAAAACAGGAGTAAGATTCATCTCACGGCTTGGGATCAAGTTTGCCTTCCTAAAAGCTTGGGTGGTATTGGGTTTAAGGAAGGGTCTAAATGGAATAAGATGCTATTAGCTAAGTTCCTTTGGGCTATTTCCTCTAAACAAGATATCCTTTGGGTGAAATGGATAGATGCCATTTATCTTAAAGGGCAAAATTTCTGGGATTACAAAGTTCATTCAGATGTGAGTTGGTACTAGCGTAAGTTGGTTAACCTGAAATCTGTCATCACTGCAGAGAAGTTGGAAAAGGCAGTTAAGAACAACAAAATTAATGTTAGCAAGCTTTATGTTCAGCTGCTTAACAAGGAAATGGTCCATTTTGCTCATGTGGTTTGGTGCAATCTGACTTTGTCCAAGCACATATTTATCCTTTGGCAAGCTACTTTGGGTCACTTATTGACCAGAGACAACCTGATGAGGTGCCATATGCAATTGAATTCTGTTATGTGCCCGACTTGTGATTTGCAACAGGAAAGCCATGACCATTTGTTCTTTCAATGCCAGTTTTCTCAGCTGGTGAGAAGCCAAATTGCTGCTTGGCTGGGGCATGATATCTAGCCGATTTAGTTTAAAGATTGGACTGGTTGGATGATGGGGAAGCCTAAGGGTCTGAAGCAAAAGCTGGTGGCAGCTGTTCTAGCTGCTTCAGTGTATATGATTTGGTGGAATAGGAACAATTGTCTGTTTAACTTCTGTTATATGACTGTGAATAAAGTTGTATTTTTGTTAAAAGTTTACTTGAAAGCTAGAGTTGATAATTTGTCTAGGACTAAGTTGGAGAGCAAAGATTTAACTTTCCTTGAGAAAATCAATCTCTTGTAATTCCTCGGTTTGAGGGGCTCTTTTGAGCTTGTTTTGTAATTGGCTTGTGGTTCAATATATTCTTTGGTTCATCAAAAAAAAATATATATATATGGTGTGTCTTGTTTCTTGCAAAAGTATGAATAACCCAATTATAGTTTCCCTTTCAAAAATTCTTAAGCAATACTGATGTATGGGTGGAAATATATTATTTAGACGACTTATTAACTTGTTAAAAGCTTCTTATTGTTTTCTCTTTTTTTTTTCATTAGTTTTATCTTATTCTTCAACAATAACAATAAAACTTTCCCTACACTAACTACAATTTTCTAGCATAGGTGTTTCTATTGGAGGTATATCATTATTCCCTGCACAAACTTTTACTTTGTCCTCAAGGAAAAAATGAGGAAAATGTTATTGTAAGTTGGTGTGGTTTTCCTTGGTGGGTTCAAATAGAGGTAGGCCTTTCCACTTGATCAACGCCGCCACTTCTTCCAACCCATCCAAGTAACTATTTCTCATGCCCATCATCTCTAATGGTTCAACTTTCAACTCCAATTTCAAGCTCAATTTTGGAGGCAACAATGGTGAGGTAAAGAGTTGGTTATGCTATGAGTTTGTTGAAGTTTCAGTGTACATGGAAGGCCGGATGTGCTGAAGATGTGAATGGTAATGCTAGTTTGTACACTTATGACACGTTTACTAAACTATAATCGGAATCAAAATAAATTAATGGAGAAATGAATGAAAATAAAATATAAAAGAATCATAATTATTATTTGTATTATGTTATTTACTAAAACTGACTAGAAAAGAAATCATAATTTTATTTTGTTTACTTAACTAGGAAACATAATTAGAATGTTTTACATTGACTAAATTACCATTTTTAAATATTTGTTAAGTTTTTATTTTTTTAGGGTAAATTTGTAATTTAATTTACAATGAAAAAATAAAAAAATATTCATTACCCGTAATGTCATTACTTAGGAGATGGAAGGGAAAACATTCACATTGTTTTCTCCTTAATTCATGCAGGTCCCATCAAATTTTCTCATTACTAAATAAAAGTGAACAAATGAATATAACTAATTACAATATATGTGATTCCAATTCCTATTAAGTTTACATGTCATTAGTCAAGCATCGAGAATAAATTAAACACTTTAACCATATATAAACTTGAGTTAAAACTTATCTTAGAAAAGTGAATGGTTGGCATCTCTCCTACTAAGGAAAGGAACAATCTATTATAGACTAATTTCACAAATAAAGACAAACAACAAAATATTTTTGCTTTTTTTTTAATTATTTTAATAGCTTCTGGATACAAATCTTAATTCAAAGTTATGCAAGGTTCATGTAGTTTTTCAAAATCAATATAGATGGTTATTTTCATTCATATTCATGTTTAGTTGCCAATTATCAATCTTCTCATTTTCTTCTTCATCTATGTGCATCTCACTTTTTCTCCTGTTTATAACAGTAGTTTATGTGTTTAAACAATTGAATTATGGGAAAATATCAATTTGACCCTTATATTTTTTCAATTACCCGATCGAATCTCGTGTTTTGTTACATGAGATTTCAAACTCCGTATTTTGCAAAACAAATCAGAATAGTACCCTTAAACCTGATTTTGGTCAAATAATTTTAAAAAATGACCAAAATACTCCTAGCATTTTAAATTAGTTGTGTTAAAAAATAATATATTATTATACTAGAAATCAATAAAAAAATATTGATATAAATTTTTAAATAAAAATCATATTTTAATCAAATAGAACTTTAAAATAATTTTAATAAATAAAAATTAAACTTAAATATTAATCTTAAACTTAAAAACTTTAAATCCAACAAATAAAAACTCAAATAAAAAAAGTAAGGATATTTTGGTCATATTTGAGATTATATTGACTAAAATTAGGTTCAAATACTATTTTGATATATTTTACAAACTATGGGGTCTTATTTATCATTTAACAAAACACAAGATCTAATTACATAATCGGAAAAAACACACCAGTTAAACTGGTATTTTCCCTTAAATTATTAATTGTTAACTTTTATTTACAAAATGAATATTTTGCTTTGTTGCCAATTACATACATATATATTTTTTGTAGAATTATATAGTTAGTTTTTTTGTCAGAAAATTTATAATGGAAAAAAAAATTATTATTGTAACGACCCGACTTAAAATTAATTAATTTACTAAAAAATCCATATTTAAGTAAATTAATATATATATATGAATTTTTTTGAGAAAACAAAACGTTTCCTGAAGCTCATTTAAAAACAAACATGAATTAAACATATTTTACAAAATATGCAACTCGAGATCTCGTCATTTAAAATAAATCATCTTTTATATGCATAACATAAGTAAAATACATGGCTTAAGACTCAACATAAAACCAAGGTTTAAAGACTTTTAAAACGATGCATAAGTAGCAACCCCTTGACACCCAGTTCAATCATTTTCATGACATGTACACATCTGACTGAGCCTGTGTAATGACCCGACTAACTTAAAAACCTCGAACTATTAAAACTACTAAGACATAGCTATTATTTTCGAATACATAGGTAAAATAATAGAACTTTATTAGAAAATCCAAAATACAGGATCTCATTGTTATTACATAAAATCATAAAGAAAAAAAAAATCTTTTATTAATTGTTCAAATACTAAATGCGGAAAAACATAAATATATAATTGAAAAGACTTGAAACAAAACTTCATCCTCGATCTTTTCCATCATTCCATTCATTCAGCTCCCGTCCAATACACATGCCAAAGCTGCCATGAATCTGTCCCGCCTTCCATGCTCATTTTCCTACACCATCTAAAATAAAAAAGAATGAGCCTAATGTCCAGCAAGGAAAATTTACTAAAACATATCATAAAACAGAAGACTAAAACATAAATCATGAAACGTATGACGTAAAAACGTAAATCATAAAACATAGGACTACAATATTATTGGACATTAACTCATTACCGTAGTATGTGATAGAAACCATCTAGGTCCTCTTGCTACTATTCGAGGTAGGTTAAATCATAACTATAGTCTACGATAATGATAAAAAAAATCTTGGGATTTGCTTATTTCCTATCTAAGCAACTATATTTCCCAAATGACTACAACATATATATATACATATATACACATGGCATATAACACATAAAATCTAACCTATTTTCCTTACCAAAAATCAGGATATTGGAGACAAGAACGAGATTGAAAACTCCTAAAATCAAACAGTAAGATCCATAAGTTTTCTAAAGAAATGAAGATGAAAAGAAGATCTAAACCATCAAGATAGAAACTTACCGAAAACCTTAAGTTTCAAGAAACTCAAACACCTAACCAAAAGCCATTATAACAAGTTAGGATTTTGAAAAAAATGAAAAGAATAAGAGGAACTAATAATGAACTAAACCTGAGGATAAAGGATACCTTGGATAGATTAGAACTTTGATCTACACCTCAATACTGAAATATCACTCTATCTTACTTCCCAAGTGTTTAGAAAAGCTTAGATTGGAAAGCTTTTAACCCCAAAATCCTAGTGTTTCTCTCTAGAATGAACTTAGTAGCTTGAAGGCTCTGAACAATGCTTGAATGATGGTGAAAAAGGCTGAGTGAAAGGTCCTAATTATTGAGTTCAAGGAGTGAAACTAACCCCTTTTAAAATGAATAAATAAATGAATAATAATTGAATAAATTTGAATTTTATGTTCAACAGATGCCCAGAACTCGGTCAAAAACGTTCAAGAGCAAGTCCAAGTTGTTGAGGGCTGTTTCTTGCTCGGATTCCACAGAATTTCAAATATGCCAAAGGGAGCCGATATATCGCCCCCTATATGCAATATATCGCATGCCCCTATATCCTGAGCCTCTGTGGTGTCGTTCGTGCGAAGTCGTCATGTTTTTCATATCACCTATGGGCGATATATTGGCCCTTATAGCTGCGATATATTGACATACACTGATATTTTAAACACGTTTTTGCACACTTTCAACACACTTGAAGTTTGTTAAAACAACTTTGACTGAATAAAACGTGATCCTAACAGCTGCTAGAAGGTTCTAGACCTTCTAGATCTATCCTTTATTAATTTATTAATCTAAAATCCTTAAATCCTTAATAAACATGCATGTGTCAAGTGTCACGTTCTTAATTATTTTATCTAATCCTTATGTTATAATAAATATCATTTCTAGGACCAGCTATATTAATCAAACCTTATGATAAAATTAATATTTCTAAATTATAGGTTAAACTTATAAAATCCATAACTATCTCTATGAGTTTCCAACTAAATCCCAGCTTGAACCAATAATCACGAAAACTAAAATACTAAGCTGCTACTACTACTACTACTACTATCTAACTAAGTAAAATTCTGTGACGCTACATCCTGCTCCAACTCATCGTCTCAACAAACTACGCTTTTTCCCTTACCTGCAACACAGAGTACCCGCGAGCTAACGCCCAACAAGAAGAGCTATATATGACACAAAGCCTAAACATAAAACATATAGTAGCTCAAATTAACACAACCTAAATCATATACTATTCATAATCTATACCTTAACATATAGAGTTTAAAACAAATTATATCTTATCATAACATAATCATAGCATGATATAACATATCATAGCGTAACACAACCATAGCATATCATATCATAACATAAACATAACATAACATAATCCGACCATAAGATGTATTACCAATGTTGTTCCCGCCGTAAACTAGTGCTAATCTGGTCAGTTGTGCAACTGAGCACGAATTAACGTAAGCATGCATTTTATCATAACTTAAGCATGCAATTTATTGTAACGTAAGCATGCATTTTCATATCATAAGCATGTCACATAAACATACAACATATTCACACATATCATAATCATACATAACATGACACAACATAGTCATGTAAAACATTTATAACACGTAACATAATTCAGTATAAATGAACAATCATGCTTTTATTATCATACTTAAATACATTGAGCATACTCGCTGTGTGCAGGTGTACACTATTCTTACCTAAAGTCCAGCAGCGACGCAATCACCTCCCTTCAAGTGCCTTGACGAGTCCTGAATCCAAAACATACAACATATATCTTTTAGAGACTTAAAACTTAACCAAAGGTCATGAACCAAATCTTACCCTTCCTAAGACCCCAATCACCCTTTTAGTGCCCTTAGGAAAGTCCTAAAATCCCCAAATAGAAAACTCTTAAAATATATCATCAAAGCCCCAACTGAAACCATCAAAACAAGGAAAATCCTTTTCCAGGGCATGTTGCGCGGTCACGCCCGATGGAGAAATCGCAAATCGTGACTTTTCTTCAAACAACCATAACTTTCCCTCAATTTAAATCCGATTGTGATGATTATTTTTTAGTTTTTATTGTTTTGAATCCTTATGTATCTGTAACGCCTTAGTTAGACAAGACTGTTACACTATGTAATTTTAAATAGTGCTAGACTCTCTAATCAAGTCATTTGGACATAAACATGTAACTAAAGGTAATTAATAGGCTAGGGTTAAATTCAGCCAAAGGAATATTTACTTTCATTAAAAGTTTAAATTCGTACATGGGATCCCAAAATAAACATTTAAAAATGTCATTTACAACTCAAAAATGTAGTTACAACACAAGCCAACCTAAGCGAAAAAATTAGGGTTTAACCCTAGTTCCTCTACAAATCACTGGTTATGGTGGTCGAGCAAGCTGCATATGTACACGCCGCCACCGAAGCTCTCTAACTCATGGCTGGTCCAGCTTCCCTTTTCCCTTACCTGCGCCACATAGCACCTGTGAGCCAAGGCTCAACAAGAAAACTTAAATATGCTCATAATCAGTTAATAACATATTATAAAATCATAATCAGCATGCCTAGCAGTAATAACCCTACTCACGCATGCATTCAATCCAGATAAGTGACTATAGAGACACACCGGGGCCCATTGCCCTATATAAGTGATTGTAGAGTCACCCCAGGGCCCATTGCCCTAGGGTAAATGACTATAGATTCACCATAGGGCCCATTGCCCTATCATCTATATAACCAGCCTTAGGGCTGACCTAGTGTACCTGGCAATGCTCAATCAGGTCTAAATCCCTCACTGCCTCAATTTTACTTGGGTCCACTAGAATCCCCTCCTTACTGACAATATGATCAAGAAATGTTACTCGGGGTTGCCAAAACTCACACTTGTTGAACTTATCATATAACCTATGCTCTCTCAACAGTTGTAATACCAGGCATAGATGCTGCTCGTGCTTTGTCTCTGACTGGGAGTACACCAGTATGTTGTCAATGAATACGATCACAAACTTGTCCAGATAATCCTTGAAGACTCTATTCATCAAATCCATGAAGGTTGCTGGGGTGTTGGTTAATCCAAAGGATATAACCAAGAATTCATAGTGTCCATAACTCGTGCAGAAAGTGGTCTTTGGTATGTCCTCCTCTTTAATCCTTAACTGGTGGTAGCCTGACCGAAGGTCAATCTTAGAGAACATTGTCTTCCCTTGTAGCTGGTCAAATAAATTGTCGATTCTAGGTAGTGGGTACTTGTTCTTAATGGTCAACTTGTTCAATTCTCTGTAGTCAATGCACATCCTTAAGAACCCATCCTTCTTCTTAACGAACAACACTGGAGCACCCCACGGCGAAAAACTCGGTTTGATGAACCCAAAATCCAGTAACTCTTGCAACTGAATCTTCAGTTCCTTCAACTCTGTCGGAGCCATTTTATAAGGTGTCCTAGATACTGGCTCCATCCCTGGCACCAATTCAATGACGAAATCGATCTCTCAGTGTGGACGTAACCCATGCAAGTCTGCGGGGAACAAATCAAGAAACTCACATACAAGTCTGGTCTCATCCGGTCCAACCGAAACAACTCTAGAGGTATCCACAATGTTTGCTAGGAATCCTATGCAACCCTCTTGCATTAGGTCTCTTGCCTTCAGTGCCGAAATCATAGGTACTCGCGGTCCACTCACTGTCCCCACAAGTACAAAGGATACCTCCCCTTCTGGTTCAAAGGTTACCATCTTGCACTTGTAGTTAATCGTCGCCCCATACTTCGATAACTAATCCATCCCCAAGATCATATCAAAGTCATCCATTACTAGCTCAATCAGGTCCACAGACAACTCCCTATTGTCTATCTCTACTGGCAATGCTCTAACCCATCTCCTAGAGACTATCGGTTCCCCAGTCAGCAACAAAGTCCAAAATCCCCTAGCATACAAATCACTAGGTCTACGCAACTGATCTATCACTCTAGTAGAAACAAATAAATGAGTAGCCCCTAAGTCAATCAATGCAGTAAAAGAAGATCCAACACTAGAAATCTGACCTGTCACGACCGAGGGGCTAGCCTCAACCTCAGTCTAAGTCAAGGTAAATACTCTGGCAGGAGGGAGACTGTCGCTCTGTTTTGGCTCTTCCTTCCTGGCTTGTGGGCAGTCCTTCCTCAAATGACTAATACTCCCACAAGTAAAGTAGGCCCTGGCCCTGCACTCTCCCTGATGTCATCGTCTTCATAAGGACATACTAGGAAACTCCTCCAGTTGTCTCCCCCGCCCTGATGGCCACTGAAAGCACCCCGTGTCCTCCTATCTGAGCCAGGAGGAGCAAAAGAGTATGGGGCCTTTCTCTTCTGCTCACTGGGGACACTACCCCGGCTAGATTCAACAAAAGAAGGCACCATCCTCCAAGCATCATGCCTAGCAGCACCCTCTCTCCATATCTAACATTTGGCCCTTCAGCTGTAAGGGCCTTGTCCACTACCTGAGCATAGGTGGTAGTTCCTGGATCCAGAGTTATCTTAACATCACGGGCAATCATAACATTCAATCCCTGCATAAACTGATCTCTCCGTGACATGTCAGTAGGCACCAAATCCAGCGCAAACTTCGCTAACCGGTCAAACTTCAAAGCATACTCAGTAACCGTCATCCAGTTCTGAGTCAGGTTTGTAAACTCATCCACCTTCGCAGCTCGGATTGGGACACTGTAATACTTCTCATTGAATATATTTCTAAACTCTTCCCAAGTCATAATTGCAATATTCCTTCTCTGAGACACAACATCCCACCAGATGCGGGCATCTTCTCTCAACATGTAGCTGGCACAGGCTACTCTCTCATTCCCTTCCACCCTCATGAAATCCAAGATGGAAGAAATCATATTCATCCATTGCTCTACCTGCAGTGGGTCTGGACCACCCTCGAAGGTGGGAGGATGCTACTTCATGAACCTCTCATACAAAGGTTCCCACATATTCTCCATAGCAGGCTAGGTTGGCATCGGTGCCACAACTTGTGGAACCTGTAACCCAATGCCCTGAGGAGGGGCATGTTGCCTCAACTGTCAAAGCTCCTCTTCTGTTCGGTGAAGTCTAGCTTCCATCTCAGCAAATAACTGTTGCCAATTCGGTGGGGTAGGTGGAGGGTCCTGACCCTAGTTGTCATCTTCGGCCCTATTGTCACGGAGTCTGATTGATCACCAAGGCATCACTACAATATGCCTGCAATCAATGACGCTGCACATCAGGCATGATAACAACATCCAGAACCACCTCCTAACGCATCAATCAACCATAACCAACAAGTCCAGATAACAATAAGCATACAACAATCAAAGGCCATGCTCGAACATCATGCATATATAATAACACATTCATCATGCTCTATCTATAATAACACATTCATCATGCTCTATCTATAATAACACAGTCATCATGCTCTATATTCAGGCAAATCGGGCACTTAAACAAGCAATGATAACACATTCATCATGCTCTATCTATAATAACACATTCATCATGCTCTATCTATAATAACACAGTCATCATGCTCTATATTCAGGCAAATCGGGCACTTAAACAAGCAATGATAACACATTCATCATGCTCTATCTATAATAACACATTCATCATGCTCTATCTATAATAACACATTCATCATGCTCTATATTTAGGCAAATTGGGCACTTAAACAAGCAATTAAGCATATAATACATTAAATACCAAGCAACCCTGAGTCGAGCTTATCATTAGCAGTGAGTGTACATGTTCGGTCAATCTCTAGGAACCATAAACCTTGGCACGCTCTGATACCAGGTTGTAATGCCCTACTTCCTTAGAGTCTTTACTATGTGGATTAAAAATGTGCCTTTAGCTCGCTAATCGTGGGTAAAAAGTGTGACTAAACTGAAATAAAAGTTGTTTAAAGACATTAAGTAAAAAAAATGGTCATTCATGAAAATCATAAAGAGTTATACATTTGGGATCCCAAAATATTGTTTAGAAAATTCATTACAACTCAAAGTTACAATTAAGGTCGACCTAGGCGACAAAACAATCATTACAGTGCTTTTCCCAAAATAACCTTGGCTGTGGCAACCAAGTAGGTCGAACATGTACTCGTCGCTCCACGCTCTCCGTACTCATGGTTGGACGACCTTTCCTTTGCCCTTACTTACCTGCACCATAGAGCACCCGTGAGCTGAAGCCCTGCAAGAAAACTCAACACAAAATATATAACATATGCATAACAAACCACAGTATACAACAAAGCAGCAAACGAACTAAACACATAGCGACCAACATCGTTCCAGGTGCTTTACCAGGCCCTGGGTTCGCGGTCTTCATCGAGAGGGTGGCTCCAGCACCCTAGGAGGGTCTCACCCTAACAGCCTGCACTCCGCATGCTCAACGCCGATCCTGGCCCCTTGTCGTACCCGACTTCTTGCCGTTCTCGGCCTTCTCCGTTTCCCATCCTTCGTCGTTCCCGACCTTCGTTGTTCACTCACAAACATGCATCACATAGCATAATATGTTATATTTATTTCATATAATATAATGTTCTATTAAATAATGTGACAAAATGTGATTTGTCACACCTTGTAACATATAATTGAGAGCCACAAAGTTAGACACATGTGCGTGCCCAAATATGACATATTTTGGAGTTACAAATTTGTAACTCCCAAATATTACCCAATAATGTGTATATTATATGTTACACATTTGAGATTGGATTTCACAAAGCCATGATGAAATATGGCTGTTGGAGACATGTTTTTAACTCCCAATAGGTGTTTGGAGGTTACAGAATCATGTGGGAAAGGATTTGGGACGTTTTGGAACATTTTGGAAAAATGATTTTTTTGTGCTGAAAATGGCCTGTGGCCGTGGCCACTAACTTTCAGTGGCCTGGGGGACAGAAGCCAGTGGCCACGGCCAGTGAGGCTGATAGCTTGTATGATTTTTCAATTTTTTCCAAATTGAACAGTTTTAACATCCCAAATAACTCCCAAATTTCCATTTTAATTCCATAAACATCCAATTAAACATTGGTAACAGTCATGGGGGTTGGTGGAATTTGAAGTTCAAAGGGGTATCTCAAACTCTATAAATAGGAGCCTAATGCTCACTTGTAAGACACACCATTTTCCATCCACAAAGCACTTGGCTGGAAAATACCCCATAGAGGCTTGATAATTCCAGAGAGCTATTTCCTAGAGAGATCCCTTAGTGCTTAGAGAATAAGGGGGAAATAAGCTTTTGGACAAAGGTTTTTAACCTTGTTCAAGTTGTTGATCCCCACTACTCTACACTTTGGTTGTGTGAGAGTTTGTTTTTTCATTGATCTTTTCATTTTGTTGTTCTTCTTGTATTATTGGTGTATTGAGTTTGTAATCCTATACTTCTATTTCTATTTACATATTCATTGGTATCTTTTGTTTTAGGGTTTTAGTTCTTATACTTCTCTTCCTTCTCTTATTTCTATGTACTTGTATTTTGAGCAATTGAGTTGTAATATTTATTTAATCAATTACCTTGTCTATTGTATTTTTTGCATAGTGTTGTATTTTGGTTTTTCCACTTTTCCATTGAGCAATAACATATATTCTCTAACATAATATTCACATAAATTTCAACGCATATTAAGTATAAGCATTAGGGTTGCGCCCTGCAATAAAAACAATAAGGCCACGTCCTGCTCTATGGGTACAACATTTTTCTTACTTGTTCCCGAGCTATCTGAATACCGCGATCCCGAGCACAGTCCTCTAACCCAAGCCTCGTTGAAAACCTAGTCACAACACATTCATAATAACCATCCATTAAGTTACAAACCAATAAATAACTTTGGAAATATTAATCTAGCCTACGGGACCTTGGATCCTACCAAACCGGGTAGTAGAGCCCTTCCCGAGCCTCAACATTTAGGTTCCCGAGCTTAAAACCCTCAAATAGCCATAGTTTTGCATTTGAGTCGCGGCCCAGCCCCTTAAGGGCCGCGACGCGCTCAAGTCAAAGGAAAAATGCCTTTCTGCTGAGGGGCACAGGCCGCGGCGCGCTACACCTTGCGCCGCAGTGCTTGGACAATTTTTTGAGGCCCCTTGGACAATTTTTTGAGGCCCCTCGAGCCTCTAAACCCAGAATTCCCATGCATTTTTACCAGCTAACCTCCCTGAAACTTACTAATTCCGAGCCTTAATCCTTGAATCCCGCCTAGGATTCATATCCAAACAACATAACTAGTTTAACATCCAAAAATCCAACAAAAAGCCTCATCATAGCCTAAATTCAACCACCCAAGTTCCAATTCCCAAAACTCTAACAAAACAGAGAAAGTTAAACAGAAAATATGCTTTAATCCCTTACCTCTGTGTTAGCTTCAGCCTGAGCTAAATTCCAGTTGTCACAAACTTTAATTCTCCCCAAGCTTAGCAAACCTCTAGCTTCAAATTCCTAGGCTTGAATTCTCCACAATTTCAATGCTTCCCAAAGTCTAAGGGAGGGAGAGAGAGCTGAGAGTCTTCCTTCTGTTCCTTCTAACCCCTCCTAGAATCTCAGCAGTCTAAGCTTAAGCCTATCCCTTAGCCAAAAAGTCCAAAATACCCCCTTAAGTCTATCTTAATCCTCAAGTGCCACCATGGGCAGTTTTGTCATATGCCATATCCCACTAAGTCCTCGAGTATTCCTACAAATCCCCATTAAATCTCGACATGTCCAATAATTTCTAAATTACTACCTGTTACCCGGTAAATCCCAAACACTAATTGTGTTCCAAAATACCCCTAGGCTCTTCTCGAGTCGGGTATTTGACCCCGTTGTGACTATTTAGCTAAACTGCTCCCTAGGACCGTCTTAGATCGTGCATCACAAATATATCACCACTCACTCGTGGTATCAAACACAATATACGCATATATCACATTTATGCCCTCAACGGGCTAAAATTACAAATATGCCCCTAATAACCAAATGGGGCCCACATGCATATTTAATTCACCTAACACATGCATTTCTAATCATATAATCACCAAATTCACATAATGAAATAAACTATTGCCCTCCCAACACACTAATCAAGGCTCGAAGCCTTATTAGCAAATTTGGGACGCTACACTAACCATATCGTCTGTAATGCCCCGAATTTCCTAATAAGGGTTAGGACCTTGATTAGGAGGCCGGGAGGGCCATAATTTAATTATGATACTATTTAATGATCATATGCATGTTCATGTTCATTATATTATAATATGATGGTAAATGCATGCATATGGGTGTATTTATGATTATGAGGGTATTTTGGTAATTTGGCCGCTGTGGGCGTAATTGTGTATTTTGGGTGCATGCTTGTGATTAATTAATATAGCCCCATTATAAGGTGGATTGGCTCGAGCTATTCTGCATGAGACGATCATGAGATGTAGGTGCTCGGTCTAGTCATAACGGGTTTAAGTTCGAGGCTCGGGGTGAATTTAATGATTAGAGCATTACCGGGAATTAAAGGGTAATGGGATTTGGATTATTGGTGTTTGAGGTTATTGAGAATGTTGGAGGGTGTTAATTGTGATTAATGAAATAGGTATGAAAGGACGGTTTTGCCCTTGGTGGCTGTTAAGGTTTTATTTTAGACCTAAGGGTATTTAGGTCCTTTCCCCCCAAAGGATATATATTAGCCATTAAGGTTGTAGAAGAGTAACAAAAACAGAGCCTCTCCTCCTTCTCTCCCGATAGATTTTCTTCCTCTTTTCTCTTTGGATTTTTGAGCTCAGTTTGAGGAATTAAGCCAAGGAACCAAGCTTAGCCAAGCTAGGGTTATGCTCCACCATTGAAGAGGGTGTGTTGCTGAAATTGAGGTAAGTTTCTAGCCACTAGAACTCTTGATTTTGCTTTGTTTTCTAAGTTAAGAGTCAGCTGGTTTTTGGGTTGGAAACTTGGGAATTGGTTGAAGTTTTGGCTAGGGTTCTTGGGGTTGTGGTCCCTAGGACATGTGGAGGTGGTATTTGGGTTCATTTGGGAGTTAATTTGATGTTTGGAAGCTTTTGGATTGGGTTAGAAATGGTAGAACCGAAAGAAGGAAATTCTGGGAAATGGCTGGCTGAAGGTAGTGCTACAACGCCCAGTGTAGGGTGCTACAGCGCTACCTGCAGGGAGGTTGGGCGGTTTATGGTTCTGTCTTGAGCGCTGTGGCGCTAGAAGGGCAGCGCTGTAGCGCTACCCTGTTCCTTCAGAACCCTGTTTTGGGTGTTTTTAAAGGCTTTTGGCTTGGGGTTTCAATCCTTAAGGCCCGGGATCGAATCTACTCACTGTGTGTGCATGTTTCGAGGTCCCGAGAGTGGGGTTTAGGTTAAGACCCTATCTTTGGTAATTTTCATTAATTGGAGATTGTTTTGGTTATGACTAGGTGACCGTTAAAGGATTAAGGATCGATCATTCTCAGGGGTCGTTCTTGTTCTAATTCTCACTCGAACCGGAGGTAAGAAAACCGCACCCTGTGTATATGTGACATGCATGGCTGTTATTGATGCATGTTGGTTGACTATTGAGTATGACATGCACGGCTATTCTTGATGCATGTTGGTTGACTATTGAACGAGACATGCATGGCTATTATTGGTGCATGTTGGATTGTTGAATATTATGCATATGATGTGTGTGAAACATGTGATTAGGACATGCTTTGTATACTGAGTATGATATCGTTCAGAGCTTGAGCCTCTGTGTTTATGCATGATCCTAATTGTACTAGTACTTGTTAAGTAAGCATGTTGAATGCCTTGTTATGGATATTGGACATGTGATATATGTTTGGTGGCATGGCTTACCTGTGTATGGTGCTGACTTATTAGTCAGAATCGGCAATGGTGTCAGATCCGTCTGTGAAGCTGTGACTTATTAGTTAAGTTCACAACGGGCTGAGCACTGGTCGTGTTTCACTGACCCAAGAGTCAGAAATGGCAGAGCGTTGTGAACGCCGGGCCAAATGAAGATTAGATCTAATCGAGGTCGGCATTGAATGACTCATATGGGGTATTAATGCTGGACCGATCGGAAGGTCAATGAAAACTATAAGCGCTTGCCTGGTCTAAGACCAGATATTTTTAGCCAGGGCATATGGCCCCGGTGACTGTTTGTCACATGGCTAAGGGACGTTATCCATAGTTACGACTCTAGAGTCAGGAGGGAGGTTATGTTGGTGACCAATCACCATGCACCTGTCCTGATCAAACTTATGAAAGGACAACCTACCAGTTAAGCGATGGTGACCCTATCGTCACATGACTAAAGGGTGCTGTCCCCACATTTGTGACTCTTGTGTTAGTCACCTATTTGTTTGGACTGTTGGTCCTGAATAATCATTACAATTACTGTTGATATTATATCATGTTATATTGTGTTTTCTTGCTAGGCTTCGGCTCACGGTTGCTATGTGGTGCAGGTAAAGGTAAAAGAAAGCTGGACCATCCTTGAGTTGGAGAGCTTAGGTGATGACGTGTACATATGCAGCTGCTCGTCCGCACGACCGAGGTTTAAAGAGGAACTAGGGTTAAACCCTGTTTTGCCGCTTAGAATGGCCTGTTGTAAATATTTTCTTGTAATAGACTTTGAGAGTATAATTTTGGGATCCCAGCATATATATTAAACGTTCTAGTGAAACGTTACATCTTATCCAAAACTTTTAATCCCTAAACCGCTAATCATACTTAGTTACACGATTTTGGCCAAATAACTCGCTTAGCGAGTTTAGCACTGTTTACAAGGCACACTGTAACGGTCCCTGGAGTTGGGGCGTTACAACTTGGTATCAGAGTGAGCCAAGGTTTATGGTTCCTGAAGACAAGCTGGGCATGTACACTCATCACTGAAGATAGCTTCACTCATGGAATGGTAACTAATTCTGTAGTTATGTGCATAGCTATTTAAATAGAATATAAATGCTTTACCTGCACCTTGTACTAGGGAGCATGAGATTCTGATAGAGCTTGGCTCTTGAATATATGATTATATGCTCCATGAATGTATGTATATGATAGCGATCATATGATTACCTGCTCTGCGAATATATATAACTGTGATATTTTCATGCTGGAGTTGAGGCATGGTGTGAATGTTGGAAGAGCAAGGATTATGAGTAATGTAGGAATGCCATGGGCATGTTTGTAGCACGGCAAGTGGTTTAAGATTGTGGTGTGATAAGAATTATCTCGTGGGGGAAAGCCCTTGATATGTTTATTGTGATTAGTGGGTCAAGTTATTGACTGCAGATTTAATCAGTAGGTTTATGTTTAAGGCAGATTATGAGGCCTGGTGATAGTTATACAGGGGCTGGGAGTTACAGCCAGGGTATCAGTTCTTCCTCTGCACTTATGAATGTTCAGTAGACACTTACAAATTTGCAATTAAGATTGCAGAGGCAGGAGGAAGAGATCAGGTATCTGAAGCAACAGCGGAGTCTGTTGGGGTGTACCTCTTCCTTTGTTATGCCAGGGGTGGCATCAGCTTTAGCTCAGCCTAGGGTTGAGAATAGATGGGAATTCCTCTATGGAAGATTCCTGAAGTTTTATCCTCCAGTCTTCGAGGGAGGCCTGGATCCATTTAGAGCTGAGCAATGGATGGGCATGATCAGTTACATTCTTGATAGTATGGGGCTGGTGGGTCACGATAGGGTGATCTGTGCTACATGTGTACTGCGGGATGATGCCCGGACGTGGTGGGAGATAGTATCCCAGACACGAGATACAGTTGGAATGGACTGGAAAGAATTTAGGTAGCTGTTTAATGAGAAGTATTATTGTGATGTAGCTAAGACTGCTAAGATGAATGGGTTTCTGAATCTTGTTCAGGGTAATGCATCAGTGACTGAGTATGCTACTGAATTTGATGGGTTGGCAAAGTTTTCTTGTGACATGGTACCCACAGATATAGCTCCGAAGGAAAGCTTTATTCAGGGATTGAATCCTGGTATAGCTCAGGGCATTAGAGTTGCCCCAGCGCATGAAGTCTCTACTTATGCCCAGGTGGTAGGGAAGGCTCTTGCTGTTGAGAGCACAGGACATCAGATTGGGCAGCAGAGTGCTAGGGAGCATGGAGCTCAGATAGTGGTATCTCCACTTATTGGAGCAAGTAAAAAGGAAAGCTGGAAGACTCGTCCAATATGCACACGGTGCAGGAGGCGTCATGTGGGAGAATGCCAAGCGAGGTCATGTTTTGCTTGTGGCATGGTTGGACATTTTAAAAAGGATTGCCCAAGGCTAAGAGAGCTTGAGCAAAGGAGGATAGATAGCTTGATTCCAACTCGAGTGTTTATTCCAGAGTAGTCGGAGTTAGAGACCGAGACTAGTTCCTCGGGGATGACAGGTCAGTTTTCTAGTTCTGAGTTTTGATTTGTGTTGTTTGGCTTTGGTGCCATGCTTTTTCTTTGTTAGTGTATATAGAGAAGGGTATAAAGATGGTGTATATAGATCACATGGTTATGTTGTGAAGGGAAATGTAATGTGGTATTGGCAACTTAAGAGATGAGTTGGGTTATGGAAATGACTCATCAGTGATCTTGATGAAGCTGGTTATGACAGGCTTTGGTTTGATCCAGAGTATGGATTGGTTAAGTAATTGTGGAGCGATTTTAAATGGCAAGGAAAGTATAGTAATTCTTGGGCTTGAGAGCGGAAAGCCTTGTGTTAGTCGGTTTGGTACATGGTTCTTTATGTTCATGGCACCTGTAGTGAGAGCTAGAGTTTTGTGCAAGGGGATGCATGGAACTCTTAGCTAGTGTAATGGATATCACTTGGGTCGTACCAGCGAGATCAGGACAGGCTGGATTAGTTTGTGAGTTCTGAATGTGTTTCCAGGTGGTCTGACAGGGCTTATCTTTGTGAAAAGAGACTAGAATGATGATTGGTTTAGTGCCAGAGATGGGAACAGATGTGAACACTGTTTTGAGTGGCTCAGTGGAGTTATAAGAATTAAAGGGTCAGTTGCTGAGTAAGATGGAATTCTTTAAGGTTGATCTTGGATCTGGTTAGGACCAGTTACAGATCAGGGAGAGGAAGCTATATAAAGGATTGTGTTGGTATCAGATTAGAGCACTGAGAGTGTTGAATATATCTTGAGAATTGATTTAATGTTAGTGTTTATGAATCAGATGAATGGTGCATTCAAAGGTTTATTTGGAGGGGATTTGTGATCGTCTTGGACGATGATATGGTGGTATTTTCTCTGCGGAGAATTGCCAAGGATGAAGAATGCCTTGGGGACAGGAGTGTCCATGGATGGTAAAGATGCTTCAGGTGCCTTGGGAAAGTATTTTGGGTCTTTTATGGACAAGGATCAGTTGGTGGATTGTTATGACATCCCAGTAATTGAGAAAAGTGATTGCCTATGCAACATGTTGATTAAAGAATTTGACCAGGACTGGAGTAGAGTTTCTGGTGGGCCAGGTGGCCAGTTTATTGTTTGAGATTATTGTCTCAAGAAAGATAAAAAGGAAAGATGGTTAAAAGAGCCACATATGGGAAAGATTGAATGGGAAACTTTAGCTGGATTAGCGAAGAGTTGTACAGTGACAGATATGAATTTACTATGGTATAGAGATCGAACTTGGGATCCGATGGGCATCGAAATTATCTGGGAGATTCTAGGTGAATCTCATGCTATTCTTTTGTTTGCTTCATTCAGGCATTGTGGAAAGGTAACAGGATATGAAAGCTTTATAGCGGTGGCCTGAGATGAAGAGGGATATAATGAGACACGTGTAAAGTTCTTAACCTGTTAGCAGGTCAAGACAGAATATTAGGAAACAGCGCTGCGGTGCAACCCGCGAATCCAGTTTTCAAACATTTTCCTCCTAGCCAAATCCCTCTAAATTCATCCCCAATAACTACCAAACCGATAATTTAGTTCTAAACTTATAACAACACATCACAGGCAGCAAATAAACCCCAAAAATCCAAGCCAAACCCTCACCAAGCTCAATATCCCAACCTTGAGTTTAAAACTCAAAAACAAAGGACAAACCAGAAATTCACTTAGCAAAACAGAAAAGGAAACTTACCTCAGCTGAGAATGATGAACCTAAGCTTCCTTAATCAAGTTCTAGTTCCACTTTCCTTCAATTACTCAAGCCAATTCTTCTCCAAAGTTCAAAACTTCACCAAAGGGAGATGGAGGTTGTAATGCCCCAAATTCCCTAATAAGGTTTAGGACATTGATTAGGAGGCCGGAAGGGCCATAATTGATTTATTATGTGATTAAATGATTATATGCATGTTTATGTGAATTATATTATTATATGATGATAAATGCATGCATATGGGTTCGTTTTTAATTAAAAGGGCATTTTGGTAATTTGGCCCGTTGAGGGCGTGATTGTGTATTTTCATGCATGTGGATGAATTACAAATAATACCACATTATATGTGGATTTGTTCAAGCCATTCGACATGAGATGATCTTGAGTGCAAAGTAGCGGTTTCGTCATAACGGGATTAAGTTCGGGGCTTGGGGTGAGTCTCAGGGTGATTTTAATGATTAGAGCATTGCCGGGAATTAAAGGGTAACGGGATATGAATTATTGGTGTTGGAGAATATTGAGAATAACAGGAATTGGAGGGTGTTAAGTATGATTAACGAGATAGGCGAGAAAGGACGGTTTTACCCTTGGAGGCCTTAAGAGGACTTTGAATAACCTAGGGGCAATATGGTCATTTGGCAGAGGATATATATCATTCAAAGGCTGTAGAAAGTATAAGAAGAAAAACAGAGCATCATCATCCTATCTCATCTCTCTCTCATACCTCTCCTTCTTTTCTTTTTCCTTTCTAATTTTTGAACCATACTTGAAGAACCAAGCTAGGAAATCAAGGTTTGAGGCTTAGAACTTTGATTCATCCATTGAAGAGGACTCAAATCCAACTTGAGGTAAGAATTCATCCATGAAACCTTAGCTATACTCTGTTTTTCTATTAGTTTCAGCTGAGAAATTTGAGGTGATTAGTTGAGAATCAATGGAAGATTTTGAGAAAGTGTTATTGGGTTTTGATGAGGTTGTAGTGTGAATGAAGTTTTGGGGTTAGAATATAGGTTTTGATGATGTTTGGGATTGGTTTTGAAGCTTAGTTTTCAAGGGAAATTGCAAGGGAGAAAACCAGAGATTTTCTGGTCTGCAGGTGGCGCCCCAGCACTAGGCAGGGCAGAGAGTGGGACTCTCTCTATTTTGGGGCAGCGCCCCAGTGCTACCAAGAAGTGCCCCAGTGCTAGTGCACTTTCCAGCAAACCTATTTTTAGGGTTTGGGATGACTTTGGGGTTTTGGATGAGTTTGGGGGTTTGGGGGATGGTTCCACTACCCCATTTGGGTGATTGGGAGTCCCGAGAGTGCGGGATGGATCTCAGGAGTGAGGTTTTAGATTATAAACCTTTTTATGATTTATTTTATTGATGGGATTCCATATTTGGTTATGACTAGGTGACCGCTAAAGGATCAAAGGATCGATCGTTCTCAAGGGTCGTTCTTTTACTAATTCTTGCTCGAACCCGAGGTAAGAAAACTGCACCCCATATGTGACATGCATGGTTATTCTTGATGCATGTTGGATGTTTAAATGTGGACATTGATAGCATATCGAATGCTTAGCAATCTTGCTCACTTGTGCATTGTTATTATTGAGGCATGTTGAGTGTTTAAATGTGATGCACGAGAAACATGTGATTAGGGCATGCCATGAATGTTGAATATGAGATTGAGCAGAGCTTGAGTCTCTGTGTTTGTGCATGATCATAATTATGCTAGCAACTGTTAAGTAAGCATGCTGAATGCCCTACATTTGGATATTTGACATGTGATATGTGCCTGGTAACATTGCTTACTTGTGCGTGGCTCTGACTAACTAGTTAGAATTGGCAATGGTGTTAGTATTAGTTGTGAAGCTGTGACCTACTTGTCAAGTTCGCAGTAGTACTGAGCACTGGTCACCTAGTATTGACTAAAAAGTCAAGGACAGACTTAGCGTGTTTAACGCAAGTTGATAAAAGATTAGATCTAATCAACATCTGCATTGAATGACTCAAATGAGCATTAATGCCGGACCGACCTTAAGTTCGATGAAAACTAAAAGCGCTTGTCTAGCCAAAGGCTAGTCATTTAGAGTCGGGGCCAGCGAGCCAGTGACTGTTTAGTCACATGGCTATGGGTGCCGAGCCCCATGTGACTTACCCATCAGTCACTCATCTGTTTAAGCTAGGGACTTACCCATCAGTCACTCAGTATGGTTTACCAGAACCTCAAGTGTTAAATCACTCATCTGATTAGAGCCATTGCCAGAAAGCCCAGGTGACGGTTTCGTCACACGGATGTGGGTGCTGAGCCCCATAGTGACTCGCTCGTCAGTCACTCATTATGGTTTAACAGAACCTCAAAGTGATATTCACTCATCTGCTCAGGGCTATAAGCTCTGTATGATCATGATGATCATCATTGGCATGGCTGTGGGTGCTGAGCCCCGTGGTGACTTGCTTGTCAGCCACTCAATATGGTTTACCAAAACCTCAAGTGATAAATCACTCATCAGATTAGGATTGACTTGATAGTCATCCAATTAGGAGGACAGGATTTCTTATCCTAGATTCCCCAGCATTATCTGAGTTTATTTGCATGCTTGAATAGAGCTATGTTTGCTAGGCATGCCAGATATGATTTGATGACGTGTTATTACTGCTCATGAGCATATTGAGTTTTCTTGCTGGGCTTCGGCTAACGGGTGCTATCTAGTGAAGGTAAAGGAAAAAGAAAGTTGGACCATCCTTGAGTTGGAGAGCTGAGGTAATGATGTGTACATATGCGGCTGCTCGACCGCCATGGCCGAGGTTGAAAGAGGAACTAGGGTTAAACCCTGTTTTGTCGCTTAGAACGGCTGGTTGTAAATATTTTCTTGTAATAGACCTTCAAATTATATTTTTGGGATCCCAATGTATACAGTAAATGTTTTAGTGAAACGTTATATCTTAACCAAAAATTTTAATCCTAAACCGCTAATCATACTTAGTTACACAATTATGGCCAAATGACTCGGTTAGCGAGTTTAGCATTGCTTAAAAGGCACACCGTAACAGTCCCTGGAGTTTAGGGCGTTACAGAGGTAGAGGGAAGATGAGAGACAAAAACTAAGTTGAGTGTTTTTGCATCATCTAGTTTCTTCTGCTATCTTCTAAGTGATTAAGTTATTCCAAGGCTAGGGAAAATACCAAATTACCCCTGGCCTTTAACTTAGTTCTCTAATGCCCCAAGGGCGAAATCATCTTTTGCCACCACTTCCCACCGATCTTAATTAACACCTCACAATTTCCCAATTAATTCCAATATCCCCAAGTAATGACCAAATAACATCCATTACCTGATAAATGTTAGGATTGATGCCCTAAAAGCATGTAAAGATATTTTATTGGTTTTAAATAAAAGTACAATTTTATTATATTTGAATGTTATAATTATTGTTTGAATTAATTATATAATAATATCAAGAAAAATATTTATTCATTTATGATAATATGATCGTGTATTAGTACAAGAGAACTAAGATCATATATAATGAATAAAATAGTCAGTAACATATTAAAGTATGGAATTTTTAATGAATGGTTACTAGTACGGTTTGCTAAGCATACGATATGCAAGTAATCTAGATTCGGATTACTGATATGGATAGACATCTTAGTAAATGTGTTGTATATAATAGAGATTATATAGGACAAGACCGATGGGAATTAATTATCTTTATAAAATTGTCGTTTGACGTAAAGATTTTATTCTTATCATAATAGATGATCATTTGTAGATCTGTCTAAATCCTGAGTATTCATGAACTCCTGTTTATATTTATTGGATCTCTTGATTCACTCGTTAAGGTCTCTTAGAATAATGAGGCTAATGACTTTTGTTTTGTAGATTTAATATCAATATCATGAATGGCTGTGAACATGAATTAAAATAATGGAATCCATGCTTTCTTAACAGATTGAATATTGGTTCCCTTAAGGGTTAATTATGGAACTAAATAGTTATTGAGCTCAAATCTATAATTAGATTATAGATTAATTGTAATGTCCCAAATTACCTAATAAGGCTTAGAGCCTTGATTAAGGGGCCAGGATGGCAATTTATGAAAATTATGTGATTATGTGATATATATGTGTATCATTATATGATTATATGAGTTATATTATAATATGACTTGATATGCATGTTTAGGTGTAGTAAATATGCATGTGGGCCCATTTCTGATTAAAATGGAAATTTTTGTAATTTGGCATGTTATGGGTATATTTGGCATATATGTGATATATGTGTGTGACCACATCATTATGTGAATATATTTGGATTATTCGGCACGAGACAATCCTAGTGTGCAAAGTAGCGATTTAGTCACAACAGGGTCAAATACCCTGCTCGAGGTGAGCCTAGGGGTAATTTGGTAATTTAGTACATTACCGGGATCGGGCAATGGGGAAATTATTTGGGAAAATTGGTGTTATTAGAGGATTAGCGGGAATTGTGGTTCATGATGGTTTTTCCCTTGGGGTGTTAAAGGGATAGGAGTTTGGGTGGGGGCATTTTGGTCTTTTCATACCCCTAGAATTTGCCTTAGTCACTAGAGACTTTCAGAAGCGCACTCTGTCACTCAAATAGAGCAACACTCCTCTCTCTCTACCTCTCGGCTACTCTCTCTCTCTCTCCTCTCTTTGGATTTCTTTGAGGAAAAAGCTTGGATTTAAGGATTGGATCTAGAATTTAAAGTCAAGGGCAGTATAGGATTGTTCTTAGATACTAAGGTAATGATTTTGATCTTTAATTGCTTTGAGTTTTCTTTTTTCGGCTGAAGTTCTTGGAGTTCTTGAGTTTCAAAAACTCAAGTGGTGATTGTGAGTGTTAGTGATGATTTTTGTCGGAGTATTGTGTTTTTGAGATTTTTTGGAGGTGTTATAGATGTTTTGTGGCCTGTTTTTGGGATTGGCTAAGGTTTGGGATTGATTTTTGAGGTTTGAGACTTGGAGAACACGAAGAGAAAAACCCAGACTTGTGGGTTGCTAGCATAAGCGCTTTAAGTTTCTGAATTTAGCATTGTAGCGCCCAGTAGGTAGCGCTGTAGCGCTATACAATTTTCAGGACTTGATTTTTTTGGTACTTTTGGGATTTTGGCCCGAGTGCTCGAGGGAAGATTCCACCACCCAGTTTTGTGGGATTGGAGGTCTTGAGAGTGCGGGATTGGATTTTGGAATTTAAACTCATTGAAACACCGTTTATGGTTGTGACTTGGTTACCACTAGGGCTCTGGATAGGATCGTGCTCAAAGGTCATTTATATATATATAACTTGTGCTCGGACCAAAAGGTAAGAAAACTGCACCTAGTATGTGATACATGTGATGATGGCTTGGCCCGAATTATTGAACAGGGATATGAGTAGGGAATGAACGCCTGAGAATGTGCATGAGTATGATTATGCTTGAAATTGTTGATTAAGCATGTTGAATTCTTTGTTTTTGGATATCTGATATATGATATATGCCTGTCTGCATTATCTTATTGAGAAAGGCTTGACTTATGAGTTAAGGACGGCAATAGCGCGCTGAGCGCTGGTCATTTTGGTTAGGCTAACCAGGAGCGCATCATACGCTTGTTCAATCCAATGGTCGTGGAAAACTCAGCGCCAAGTACGCTGGGCCAGCTCCAAGGCTGGTTATACAGAGGATAAGGCAATGAGCTCTAGGGTGACTTAGTAGTCCCATATCCTAGGGATGGGCCCCAACATTGACTTATTAGTCAAGGACGGCCTTAGCACGTTGAATTCTGTCATAAAGCATTGACTTATTATTCAAGGACTACCTTAGCACGTTGAGTGTTGGTCGTAAAACATCGATTTATTAGTCAAGGATGGCCTTAGCACATTGAGTGCTAGTCGAAAAGCATTGACTTATGAGTCAAGGATGGCAATAGCGCGCTGAGCATTGGTCGGTATGGTTATACCTAATTAGGAAAGTGACATACGCTTGACCGATCTATTGGTCATGGAAACTCAGCGCTAGGCACGCTGGGCCAGCTCCAATGCTGGTTATACAGAGGACAGGGCAAAGAGCCCAGAGGTGACTCATCAATCCCATATCCTAGGGCGTTGAGCCCCAGTATGGTTCCATAATCATGTATTTTGGGCATTAGACCCTGATATGATTCATTGATCGTTTATCTTGGGATATTTGCCCTTATGACACTGTAGTCATTTATATGAATGGTATGCATGCATGAGTAGGGTGATTACTGCTAGGCATGCTTATTATGATTTGGTAATAAATTATTAACTGCTTATGAGCATGTTTAAGTTTTCTTGCTGAGCCTTGGCTCACGGGTGCCATATGGTGTAGGTAAAGGAAAAAAGAAAGTTGGACTATCCTTGAGTTGGAGAGCTTAGGTGGCGATGTGTACATATGCAGTTGCTCGACCACCATGGCCGAGGGTTTAAAGAGGAACTAGGGTCATACCCTATTTCGTTGCTTAGGTCGGATGGTTGTAACTTTTCCATTGTAAGTAACCTTTTAAAAGTACTTTGGGATCCCATGTATAAAGTAAACGTTTTAATGAAGCTATGGTACCATTGACCAAAATATTTAACCCTAAACTGTTAATAACATTTAGTTACACAATTATGACCAAATGACTCGTTTAGCGAGTGTAGCACTATTTAAAATACACAGTGTAACGGTCCCTGAGTAGTAGGCGTTACATTAATTATTCGCTAGTGAATTAATGGTACGTAAGGATCAAGAGGTAATTAGAAGGGTAAAATTGTAATTTAGACCAGCTCTAATAAACGAACCAATAATGGAGGACAAAAATACATATATTGATTATATCAATGGACTACAATAGAAAACTTTGTAAATATAATTATATAAATGTAACGACCCCAAATTCACTAATGAGGCTTAAGGGCCTTGATTAGTGTGCCAGGAGGGCATTACTGGATTAAATGTGATTTAAATGTGTAACTATATGATTAATAATGTTTGCATGATAATAGATGACAATATGATATACATTTGTGATAAATGTGAGAACCACATTATTATGTTGGTAGGTTTGCAGAGCACGACTCGAGGCGATCCTAGGGCTAGTTAGCAGGGAAAAGTCACAACAAGGCTTAACAGCTGACTTTGGATAAGTCAGGGGTATCTTAAGTATCGGGTAGTTATTTAGACTATCGGGTTATGAAAATAAATATATGGAGATATATTTGAGGTTAGGAAGTCTAGGCGGGAATATTGGGGGATTTTACCATTTTGCCCTCGGGGACGGTTCTGGCACCCCGAGCCTTGGGATTAACTTAACAAATAAGACAAACTTAAGGAAACCCTTAGAAGGAAAAATAAACCGACTCTTTACAGCCTTTACTCTCTATTCTCTCTCTCAAGGAAACATAAGGCAAAAGGAACACTGAAATCTAAAGGGAAACAAGCTGGGAATTTCTGGAAATTGAGGCTGGATTTTTGGGGCTTAGCTCAAGACTCATCCAAGGAATAGAATCAACACTAAGGTAAGCATTGAATCTTCTTTTATGTGATTAGAAATTCTGGGTTTTGGTTGGGTTTTGAGGTAAACGTGGTTTTGATGTTTAAAGACAGAATTAAGGAGGAAAGCTTGGGAATTAGCTTGGCTTTGGCTTGGTGAAGTGGTTCAGCAGAAAAGGTAAGTTTCAATTCATGGTTTAGAGGTTTTAATTTGAGTTTGAATGGTTGGTTTGAGTGTTTGAGGTTCTTGAGTTTCAGAAATTGAAGATGGGGTTCTAGTAGGTTTTTGGGCTGTATTTATGTTGAATTATGATGTTTAAGTTATGCTAAAAGTGTTGGGATTGTTGGGTGTTGAAGTAGGGAGCTTAAGGATGGTTTTGGCTAAGGTTTCATGCTTAGAAATGGTGGAAATTCTGGGTTCGATGGGAAGGGTCACGGCTCTGTTCTAGAGCGCTGCGGCCCTAGGATGAAGAAAAGCCAAGGAGGCTCGGCCAAGGGTGGGAGTCGCAGCGCCCAAAGCAAGGGCCGAGGCGCGTGTCTTTGCCCAGGGTGGTCCTTGGTTCTGTTTTGAGGCTAGGGCCATGGCTAAGCTTCAAGGGTCGCAGCCCTTAGTTGTGTACTTGAACTTTTGGGGATTTTAGGCATGGGAATGTGGTCTAGTATGCTCGGGATTGGTTTCACCACCGTGCTTGGTGGAATTCGGATTCCCGGGAGTTAGTTTTGCAACCGGAAACCTATATTTGAATATTAATGGAACCCTATACCTTGGTTGTGACTAGGTGATAAAAGCTTAGGCTCGGGAACAGATGATGCTTGAGGAATGTCGCTCATAATCAATAATCGTAAAGACTAAAGGTAAGAAAACTGCACCTGGTTGAATATATGTGACGGGACTAAGGGTCCCCTATTGTAAATGCTTGAAGTGATGGTATTATGCCATGCAAGCTATTTAGTGAACCAACGACCTAAGGGTGCCAAGGGTTACACTAGCGCACAGGGCGCGGCTCGGCCACTGGTAGCCGAGGACAGCTTATTATGCACTGAGCTCGGTTTAAGAGGGCCGGAGTCAGTGAGATAAACAGAGGGTGCAGCCTAAGTCGTCGGCCCTAAGTATTGTGTGATATGAGTGATATAAGTGATTGATTGCATCTTAAATCTGAATATATGTGCTGAATGTCTATTGTGGATTTTTTGATGAGAGTTCATGCATAATGAATTAACTGTCTGATATCATTGATTGTGTTGTATATGATGTTTTCTTGCTGAGCCTTGACTCACAGGTGCTACGTGGTGCAGGTAAAGGCAAGGGTAAGCTTGATCAACCTTGATTGGAGAGCTCTGCGAGCAAAATGTACATAGCCAGCTGCTCAGCCACCACGGTTGAGGTTTAGACAGGGACGTGAGACCCAGAAATTGTCTATTTTGCCTTAGTATGGCTAACCTTTTATTTTTGTGTTTTTGGGAGTCTGTAAATTAACTTTTAACTCTGTTTCTTTTGGGATCTCGTGTATGTAACCGTTTAATTATATAAAATGAGTCTTTTGAGACAAAACCTTTTTAACCCTAGCTTTTACATGTTTAATGACACATTTTTAAAATAATGACTTGATTAGTAAGTCTTGCACCTTTATAAGTACACAGTGTAGCGGTCTTGGCTATCCAGGGCGCTACAATAAATATTTAGAGTGAAATTCCATATTTATAGTGGAGTAATTATGGAATTAATAAATAAGATTATTAGATTAAAGAGTTTAATAAATAATATGACTTATTGGAGCTTCGTATTATAGGTCCATGATCCTCAGATCACCTCTGTCCTACATTGTCAAGGGTAAGGATGTCAAAAGAAAGATTTGTAAAGAGAAATGACTAAATTTCAAAGGAATTAATTTTCCAGGGCAAGGAAATAATTATGGGTAATTGATTAATTGTGAATTAATTAATTATTTAACTATATTGTTTATATTTTGAAAAACTATAGGTTTAAACTAATATTAATCTTGTTTAGATTAATATGAAGAGAGAGAATAAAAATATCTTATTTACAATATGATATTTATTTATTTAATTAAAAACTAACATTTTAACATAAAGTTAATTTTGAATTAACAGACATTTATGTTGGGATAAATATATTGTCTTAAATATTGATTAAACAAATAAATGAGAAAATCAGGGAAACCCTGATTAGGTTGGGCGACACATAGTGTGCAACATAGTGTGTGGCGCCTAACTTAGGGATTTTTATCCCTTGGTTTTGAATTTTGAATTTCAAATAATTTTGTTTAATCAGTTATTTAATTATTATTTTTAAATACGATTTAAATAACTAATTAAATGTAAATATCTGATCAATTTTAATTTGAATTATATTTTTAATAAAATAAAGATTATTTAATTAGATTAAATATCTTTATATAAGTCTGATAGTACGTGACTTTTAGAAAAAAATTATTATTATTTTTGAAAAAAAATATAGGCTCTCTTTCTCAAAAGCGATAGTTTCTCAAAAACCTGAAAAATATTATAAACCTTCTCTCTGTCAAACCTCTCTAAATCTCATTGTTGAGTACATATAGAGAGTCACATAAATTAACATTTTGAATCCTACATGCCCACACACATCCTTGTGTGTTTGAGGATTGGTCTGGAAGAGCAGGGTGTGAGCTTTCAGATTGCTGGATTGGAAGATCGTTGATTTTATACAAAAAGATTCAAGGACACTTGATAGGCTACAAGAGGTAATCTTTGATCTGTGTTATATGTGATTTAATATTTATATATGTGTATGATCCTAGCTGGTATTAATATTTATTAAAATTGGTCTATATATTACCCTACGAACCTTTGATTTGATCATTTAATACCAACAATTGGTACCAGAGCAGCCTATAAATATATATATTAAATATTGTGTGGGTTTCTTGCATTTTTTATATGTATATTAAATAGATGGATATATTTTTTGAATGTATAGTTGAATGATGGATTGTTAATTATATGGTGCTATTGGGTTAGGAATTTTATTATTTTTCTAGATCTTGTGTAAGTCATAAAGGGCATAGGTTTTTTGTAAATTTTATTTGTGAAATATGTATTTTAAAATTCTGTACACAAGAGATGAGAAGGACCCAATTCAGTCGCATGCACCAGCCTCAGGACAGGCCCGAGCCCTAGCCGTGTGCAATCCTCGCGTCTCCCTGCGCACGCCCAGGCTCTCGAGCCCCTGCTCCTGCGCGCAAACACCCAGTCGCGCCCTTATGCCTTGGTCTCCTGTCACACGCTTCTCTGCAGTGTACCCATCACCTAGCATCAAGCCCGTGTTGTAGCCATGCACCCGAGCCTAAGGCTCAATGGTGTCATCGACCCTAGGATGGCTAGGGCACCAATCTTGGTGCCCAAACCCTAGTTCTTAACTTTGTGCAAAAATCTTGTATTTAATTATTTTTTAAATTATTTGAATTTAAAAGTTTAATTGTCTTATTTTATTAGAAAATAAAATATATTTTAGTTGATTAAGATATTTTAATATCTTAAGTTTAAATAATTATTTGAATTTGATTATTTAATTATTTAATTCAACTAAATAAAAAAGATGACAAAAATGGTTATTTAATTAAAAGTTAGTTTTAATTAAATAAATTAATTAGAAATTTTGTTTCTAATTAATAGGTTGGCCATAACAAAGTTCCTAAAGATTAGCGAGAAAACCTAAAGGATAGGAGGAGCATTCTTGGAGAGTCTTGAAAGCTACATAGGCTTAGATTGCAATTTTATTTCTAATTTTTCAAGGGTTGTAAATTTTAGAAATACTCAATAGTACTTGGTTCATCATTTATTGTTTATTTATTTATTATATTTATTTAAATAAATGTTCATTGATATTTGATTGATAACATGATCATGCATTAGTCAATTACATGTCATTCATGAATCCCCACACAGTTTCTCATTAATCATGCATTTTTTAGAAACATGATTATCTAGGATTGTCCTATTTGTTTATATGAATTGTTTTGGAGAATCCAATTGCATGTAAACTACTAAGTATTAAATTAGTAAAAACTTAGTAACTCACACCATAATAAAGGCAATAAATTTTATAGGGCTTTAAGATAACCAACTTTATGTAAAAAGCATTTTAGTAAAGTTTGATTAGTTTAATAAAACACATTTAATCTAAAATAGTAAGTGGGAGAAGGTGAACATCTCAATGTTACCTATGGTCTCCATTATTAGTACAACATCATGAGATATGAATAGGGCCTCGAGGCGGCTTTGTTTCTGTCCCTCTAAGGAAGGTTTCTAGACATATTAATACCAAGGTTGGCTTTTTACGAAGATAGGAATGAGTGATGTATTTTATGCTTGACCGACCCTAAGGCATCACTCTCTAAGTTAAGTCATGAATTCTGAAATAATGAGTTACACTTAAAAAGATGCAATTATGATTTTACGGTGGATAATTTCATCTTGACTAAACCAGCGATACTTTATATTTAAAAGATAAAATAAAGAGTTATTTTAAGTTTTAAATTATAAAGATAAGATTGCCTTATAAGCTATCTGAATTTAACGTGACTGACCCTAAGGCGGCACTTTATTTGTTGGGTAGTTTTATCGTGGAAATGTAAATGTTAATTTATGTGTTTTAATTGTTGCATTCATGCATCATGTTTACTTTCCAAAACATCGATATTTTTTCAAATGATAATATTATTGTATCTTATTTTAGTTAAATGTCTCAAAACTGCAATGTAGTAGTTGAACTTAATGATGAAAATATAGTATTTTGGAGACATGATATGGATATATTAATTTTAAGAGAGAATTTGATGGAGGCTGTTAAAACACCACCAATCGATGAACCACCAATAGATGCTTCAGTGATTGATTAGTTTGAAGTATGCCAAGTGGTTAAGAATAAATCATATGGCTAGGTATTATTTACTCCAATCAATAAATATAGAGACCAAAAATACTCTACAAAGCCTTGAATCTACATATGATATATGGGAGGTCATCCATGCTATGTATGGATACATATATGATAAGTGGTTTTATGAGAATGAAATCCTATCGGCCAAGCGTGAAATAATCGTTGAATTTATGAATAATAAGAAAGGTAAATATGGTTTATTTGTTCTCATAACTAAGTGGAAAGAGATTTTTCATTCCGAGCTCTTAACTCAGGGTCCACTAACAATGTTTATTCTTCTATGTAGATGGATGAATCTAATGGTTCAAGAAGGTCGCTAATGAAGACCGTGAAGTGGAAGAGAGGAATAGCGTCTAGTTTAAGAAAGCGTTGAAGAAAGTCCATTTATTTAAAATTCTTTAGTTTTATTAAAATAAAACTTTATTGTTGTTTGAACAATGTTTAGTACATTTTCTTTTTAGTTATTTTAGAATCTATTACATGTAATGACTTTAGAGTATTTTAATTATAATTAGATTATTCTTAATTTTTCTTTAGACATGCAATTGAATATTTAGACTTTATTGCTTTCATTAAAATGAACGAATGCTCAATAATTCAGAATTATTTAAAGTAGCAAAACCGCAAGGTAACAAAAAATAAAAAGTTTCAAACGTGGATGACACATATCTTTGGCATTTTAGACTTGGTCATATAGGTCTAGATAGGATAAACCGGTTAACAAAAGATGGACCTTTGAGAGAACTAAGAGTTGGAACTCTTCCGGTTTGTGAATCTTGTTTAGAAGGAAAAATGACCAAACGTCTTTTCTCAGCGAAAGACAATAGAGCCAAAGAACCTTTGGAGCCATTACACAGCGATGTCTGTGGTCCAATCAATGTACAAGCAAGAGGTGGGTATGAGTACTTCATCACTTTTATTGATGATTACTCAAGATATGGTCATACTTACTTAATGCTTAGTAAATCTGAAACCTTTGGTAAGTTTCAAGAATTCAAAGCTGAGGCTGAGAAGAAATTAGGTAAGACTCTTAATACACTTTGATCTGATCGAGGTGAAGAATATTTGGATTTATAATTCAAAGATTTCTTGCTGGAGCGTGGAATTGTATCCCAACTCACAGCACCAAGAACGCCACAGCAAAATGGTGTTTCTGAAAGAAGAAACAGGACCTTGTTGGACATGGCGAGGTCTATGCTAAGCTACTCTTCACTTCGTCTCTCATTCTGGGGATATGTACTTCAAACGAAGACTTAAATTTTGAATGTAGTCCCATCTAAGACCATTATCAAAATGCCACTGGAATTTTGGAATGGAAAGAAACCTAGTTTGCACCATTTCTACATTTGGGGCTGTCCTGCTCATGTTCTTAGACCTAAATCAAGGAAACTTGAATCAAGGGCGAAAGTGTGCAATTTTGTTGGCTACGCTCCAGAGACAAGAGGTGGTTATTTCTATAGTCCCAAGGATCAAAAGGTATTTGTTTCCACAAATGCAACCTTCCTTGAACATGACTATATCAATAATTATAAACCTCGGGGCAAGGTAGTGTTGGAGGAACTCACAGCTGATACCATTCCATCACAATAATTAAATGATAAACACCAAACCGAGGAAACCATGATTCCAGGAAAAGAAACCCTAGTGAGACAACCTGTTCGCTACGAACATGAGGCACATCTCCTTGTTTCTGATACATACAAGGACGATCCATTAACCTTTAAAGAGGCAATGGATGATCATGAAAAGGAGAAATGGCAAGAAGCCATTTACCAAGAAATGGAATCGATGTATTCCAATTCTATCTGGGAGCTTGTGGATCCACCTGAAGAAGTCAGGCCCATAGGGTTTAAGTGGATATACAAGAAGAAAAGAGGTGTAGATGGGAAAGTAGAGACTTTCAAAGCGAGACTAGTAGCCAAAGGTTACACTTAGAGAGAAGGTGTTGATTATGAAGAAACATTTTCTCCTGTGGCCATGCTCAAATCCCTTCGCATTCTCTTATCCATAGCGACTGCCAATGATTATGAGATATGGAAAATGGACATCAAGACAGCATTTCTGAATGGCTATCTTGATGAAAGTATCTATATGGTACAACCAAAAAAGATCATAAAGAATGAGTAAGATCAAAAGGTGTGCAAGTTGCAAAATCCATTTATGGATTAAAGCAAGCATCTAGATCTTGAAATATCACTTTTGATGAAACAATTAAAACATATGGCTTCGAACAGAATGTCGATGAAACATGTGTATATAAATACATCAAAGGCAAATTGGTGGTTTTCGTAGTTTTTTTATGTTGATGACATTTTGCTCATTGGGAACAATGTAGAGACATTGTCAAACGTGAAGAAGTGGTTAGCCAAAAAGTTTCAAATGAATGATTTGAGCGAGGCGAGCTATGTTCTGGGAATCCAAATCCTATGGGATAGGAAGAACAAGCTCTTGGAACTTTCTCAAGCTAATTATATAGATAAGGTGCTTAAAATATTCTCCATGGAGAATTCCAAGAAAGGTCAGTTACCGACCACACATGGAATTTCTCTCTCCAAGGAACAATGTCTTAAGACACCTCAGAAGGAAGAGGATATGAGAAAGTATCCCTATGCTTCAGCAGTTTGGAGTCTAATGTATGCTATGTTGTGTACTACGCCCAACATATGTTATGCAGTTGGGATTGTAAGTTGTTATCAATCAAATCCTGGTTTGGAACACTAGATTGCAGTAAAGCACATTCTCAAGTATCTTAGGAGAATGAGAGATTATATGCTTGTATATTCAGGGGGTGAGCTGAACCCTACTAGATACACTAATTCTAATTTCAAACCAGACAGTCGAAATTCGACATCTGGGTCAGTGTTCACTCTTGGTGGATGAGTTGTTGTCTAGAGAAGCATTAAACAAACCAACATAACTGATTCAACAATGGAAGCTGAATGCATAGAGGCTTGTGAAGCAACTAAGGAGGCAGTTTAATTGAGGAAGTTCTACACTGATATGGAAGTTGTTCCAGACATGGATAAGCCACTAATCCTGTACTGTGACAACAGTGGAGTAGTAGCTAATTCCAAAGAACCGAGAAGCCACAAGAGAGGAAATCATATAGAAAAGAAATATTATCTGGTAAGAGAGATTGTACACCGAGGTGATGTGACTGTTATCAAGATAGCATCAAAACAGAACATGGCTGACCCGTTTACCAAGACACTTCCTGCAAAGTCGTTCATGGGTCAAGTGCGCAATATGGGATTAAGGGAGATGTCTCACTTGCTTTGAGGGCAAGTGGGAGATTGTTAGGATTGATTTCCTAAAATCATGTAAATACATTTTATTAGTTTTAAATAAAAGTACAATTTGATTATATTTGAATGTTATAATTATTGTTTGAATTAATTATATAATAATATCAAGAAAATTCCCTATTCATTTATGATAATATGATCTTGTATTAGTACGAGAGAATTAAGATCATATATAATGAATAAAATAGTTAGTAACATATTAAAGTATGAAATCTTTAATGAATGTGTTGACTGAGTTTTTAGCCAACGACGTGAGAACGTCAATAACGACAAGCCTTCAAGAGAATGTAAACGACACAGACGGTATAATAAAGAAAATAAAGAACACACAAGAGATTTTTATAGTGGTTCAGCCCCGATTGTCGGTAATAGCCTAATCCACTTAGAGTTATGATTTATAAACTTGTACTCAAGATCAGATGGACTGAGCCAACTGAGTTTCTTCAGTACAAATTGCAAAAATACAAGAATTCTCTCTCTAGAATACTCAGACCCAACTTTCTCTCTCTAGAATACACAGTCCCAATTTTCTCTCTCTAGAAAGAAGAAGCAGAAGAAGCCCCCTCTCTCATCCCATCAGCTCTCTATTTATAGGCCTGGGATCCTCAACTGATATCCCCTTATGATAGGGATATTTTATTATATTTATTACATTTAAACATTCAAAATTCGAAATGTAACAAACCCCCCATTTGTGGGAAGAATGAGAGATTCCCGCGTATGTTGTTGGAGTTGTGTCTGACTTAGTCTCCTCTAGCTAGTTGGTCCACCTCCTACTCACTACCCATGCAAGTGCTGGTTGAACATGCATGGTGGTAGGATATGCATGGTGGTAGGACATGTTTTTGGTGGGTTGAACGTGCATGGTGGTAGGACATGCACTTATCTCCTCTAGCATGCCATGTTCCCCCTTGAACCAATCTCCTTGGCTTCTCCTCGGACCAAGGTGGTCCGAGGCAACCTCCTTGGCACCTCACCTTGGACAACATTGAGGCAACCTCCTTGGCACCTCACCTTGGACAAGTTCAAGGAATTCTCCATTAGCATCTCCCAAACATGTCCGATCGAACATTGTATAGGCTCTCCTTATCAAAATCTAAGTCTCCATTCTCTTGCATGAGACTCCTCCTCCTTAGCTACTTACCTTGGACACGTTCGAGCCAACACTTAGAAAACCTTGGGAGGCTTACCTCCTACACACCCTTGGGGTCTCCTAGGACCACATCCTCCTTGAGGTCTCCTAGGACCACTTTCTCCTTGGGGTCTCCTAAGACCACTTTCTTGAGTTCTCCTCGGACCTCATCCTTGGTTCTCCTAGGATCACTCTCTTGGGGTCTCCTAGGACCACATCCTCCTTGGGGTCTCCTAGGACCATTCCCCTTAACTCTCCTAGAATGCATTCCCCTTAGCCTCCTAGGATGCATCTTCCTATTTTTTGGGTATAACAGAATGGTTACTAGTATGGTTTGTTAAGCATGCGAGATGCGAGTAATCTAGATTCAGATTACTAATGTGGATAGACATCTTAGTAAATGTATTGTATATAATAGATAATATATATGAGAAGACCGATGAGAATTAATTATCTTTATAAAATTTTCGTTCGACGTAAAGATTTTATTCTTATCATAATAGATGATCATTTGTAGATCAGTCCAAATCTTGAGTAATCATGAACTCCTGTTTATATTTATTGGATCTTTTGATTCACTTGTTAAGGTCTTTTAGAATAATGAGGCTAATGACTTTCGTTTTGGAGATTCAATATCAATATCAATATCATGAATGGCTGGGAACATGAATTACAATAATGAAATCCATGCTTTTCTAACAGATCGAATATTGGTTCCCTTAAGGGTTAATTTTGGAACTGAATAATTATTGAGCTCAAATCTATAATTAGATTATAGATTAATTATTTGCTAGTGAATTAATGATACTTAAGGATCAAGAGGTAATTAGAAGGGTAAAACGGTAATTTAGACCAACTCTAATTAATGAACCAATAATGAAGGACAAAACTACATATATTAATTATATCAATGGACTACAAGAAAAAACTCTATAAATATAATTCTATAAATACTTAGAGTGCAATTTCATATTTATAGTGGAGTAATCATGGAATTAATAAATAATATTATTAGATTAAAGAGTTTAATTAATAATCTGGTATATTAGAGCTTCGTATTATAGGTCCCTGGTCCCCAGATCACCTCTATCCTACATTGTCAAGGGTAAGGACGTCACAAGAAAGAGTTGTAAAGAGAAATGACTAAATTGCAAATGAATTAATTTTTCAGGGCAAGAAAATAATTATGTGATAATTATGGGTGATTGATTAATTGTGAATTAATTAATTATTAAACTATATAATTTTTATTTTGAAAAACTATAGGTTAAAATTAATATCAATCTTGTTTCGATTAGTATGGAGAGAATAATAAATATCTTATTTACAATAAGATATTTATTTGTTTAATTTAAAACTAATGTTTTAAGATAAAGTTAATTTTGAATTAATATTTATGTTTGGATAAATATATTGTCTTAAATGTTGATTAAACAAACAAATGAGAAAATCAAGGAAACCCTGATTAGGTTGGGCAACACACACTGTGTAGCACAATGTGTGGCGCCTAACTCAGGGATTTTTATCCTTGGGATTTAAATTTTGAATTTCAAATAATTTTGTTTAATCAATTATTTAATTATTCTTTTAAAATATGATTTAAATAAATAATTAAAGGAAAATATATGATCAATTTTAATTTGAATTATATTTTTAATAAAATAAAGATGATTTAATTAGATTAAATATATTTATGTAAGTCTGATAGTACGTGACTTTTAGAAAAAACTTTATTATGATTTTTGAAAAAAAAAATATAGACTGTCTCTTTCAAAAGCGATAGTTTTCTCAAAAACTTGAAAACTATTCTAAACATTATCTCTGTCAAACCTCTCTAGATCTCATGTGTTCAGTACATCTAGAGAGTCACATAAATCAACATTTTGAATCCTACGTGCCGACACACGTCCTTGTGTGTTTGAGGATTGGTCTGGAAGATCAGGGTGTGAGCCTTCAGATTGCTGGATTGGAAGATCGTTAATTTTATACAAAAAGATTCAAGGACACTTGATGTAATGCCCGAAACTCCAGGGACCGTTACGGTGTGCCTTGTAAACAGTGCTAAACTCGCTAAATGAGTCATTTGGCCAAAATCGTGAACTAAGTATGATTAGCGGTTTAGGGATTAAAATTTTGGTTAAGATGTAATGTTTCACTAGAACGTTTAACATATATGTTGGGATCCCAAAAATATAGTTTCAGAGTCTATTACAGAAAATATTTACAATAGGCCGTTCTAAGCGGCAAACCAGGGTACAACCCTAGTTCCACTTTAAACCTCGGCCATGGCGGACGAGCAGCTGCATATGTACACGTCATCACCTAAGCTCTCCAACTCAAGGATGGTCCAGCTTCCTCTTGCCTTTACCTGCACCACGTAGCACCCGTGAGCCGAAGCCCATCAAGAAAACACAATAAAGCATGATATAATATCAACAACGGTCATAATAACCATTCAAGACTATCAGTCCAAGCAAATAGGTGATAATAGCCAAAAGTCACAATAATGAGCATCGCTCCTTCTAGCCATGTGACGATAGGGTCACCAGGGCATAACTGATAAGTGATTCTTTCTTAAGTTTGATTAGGACAGGTGCAAAGTGATTAGTCACCAACATAACCTTCCTCACGACTTTAGAGTCGAAACTATGGACAACGTCCCTTAGCCATGTGACAAACGGTCACCGGGGTCATATACCTTGGCTATAAACATCTGGTCGTAGACCAGGCAAGCGCTTATAAGTTCTTCGACCCTAGGGTCGGTCTAGCATTAATGCCATAGAGCCATTCAATGCGTGATTCTCGACTTTAGAGTCGGTCCCTGACTAGTCAGTGTCTTTCACTAGTAAGACATGCCACCAATCACATATCACATGTTCCATATCCACAAACGAGGCATTTAGCATGCTTACTAAACAGATACCAGTACAATTAGGACCATGCACAACCACAGAGGCTCAAGCTCTGAACAATATCATACCCAGTGTACAAAGCATGTCCTAATCACATGTTTCTCATGCATCATATGCAATAAATCCAGCAATCTAACATGCACCAATAACAGCCATGCATGTCACGTTTAATAGTCAACCAACATGCATCATGAAAAGCCATGCATGTCATGCATAATAATAAACCGACATGCATCAATAATAACCACACATGTCATACTCAGTAATCAACCAACATGCATCATAATAGCCATGCATGTCATACATAATAATCAACCGACATGCATCAATAATAACCACGCAGTCATACTCAGTAATCAACCAACATGCATCATAATAGCCATGCATGTCACATATACACAGGGTGCAGTTTTCTTACCTCAAAGTCAAGCTAGAATGATTTAAAGAACGACCCTTGAGAACGATCAACCTTTAGTCCTTTAGCGGTCACCTAGTCATAACCAAATATAAGATACCATCAATAAAAATGATCAACATAAGTTCCCCAATCAATATCTAGCCTCCGGAACACCAATCCCCACTTAACCGGGTACTAGGTTCAACCTCGAGGCTTATGGCTTAAATCCCCAAGCTAAAAACATGTTTTTTGGTCAAAATGGCCTTAAGGGCCGTGGCCCTTCCCTGCTGCGCCGCGGCGCGCCCTCAAATAGAGAGGGCTCCCCTCTGCCAAACGCCAAGGGCCGCGGCGCCCAGCCCAGATCAGCAACATGCCCACGCACGAACCAGTTTTTCCCCTGTGCGATATCTTCTCAAACCAGTCCTTCAAACCTTCATAAAACCTCTTCCTAACATACAATTAAACCCCTAGACAACACCCATAACCTCCCCTCATCAAAACCCAATCTTATAATCCATCAAAACCCCTTTGAATCCAAACTTCTAACAAGAATCAAAAGCTGAAAACCAAAGCTTGAAAACAGAGCACCACCTGAAGTAAGTGACTAGAACTCACCTTGGAACCTGTTTTGAGTCCCCTTTAATGGTTGTAATAAGTCCCCTAGCTGCCACCTTTGATTTCCTAGCTCAAAACCCCAAGATGGCCTCAAGAACACCAAAGAGAAGATGGTGAAGGATGGTGTACGGGTTGAAGAGGAGGGGAACTCTGTTTTGCCCTGTTCTTTCTACAGCCCTCCTAAGTCATATATATCCTTAGGGTCAAAAGACCATAATGCCCCTAAGCCAAATAAACCCCTCTAAAAGCTTCCGAGGGTAAAACCGTCCTTTCCCATTTATCTCGTTAATTATAATTAACGCTCTCTAATTCCCGCTATTCTCAATATTCCCAAATACCAATAAATCATATCCCATTACCCTTTAATTCCCGGTAATGCTCTAATCATCAATTCCACCCCGAGACTCACCCGAGCCCCGAACTAAACCCGTTATGACTAGACCGAACACTTGCATCTCATGATCGTCTCATGTCGATAAGCTCGAACCAATCCACCTTATAATGTGGCTATATTAACTATTCACAACCATGCACCCAAAATATACAATTACGCCCATAGTGGCCAAATTACCCTCATAATTAACATATGAGCCCATATGCATGCATTCACCATCACATAATAATATAATTCATGTAAACATGCATATAATCATTAAATACTATAATAAATCAATTATGGCCCTCCCGGCCTCCTAATCAAGCTCCTAAACCTTATTAGGAAATTTGGGGCATTACACTTGATAGGTTACAAGAGGTAATCCCTGATCTATTTTGTATGTAATTTAATATTTATATATGTGTATGATCTTGACTGGTATTAATATTTATTAAAATGGGTCTATATATTCCGTTGCGTACCTTTGATTTAATCATTTAATACTAACAATAAATCCTGATAATGTACTAGATTATCAAAATACCCCTAAGCTCACCCCGAGTTGAGTATTTGACCATGTTGTGACTAAACCGCTAACTTGCTCACTAGGATCTCCTCATGCCGAATAACTCAAATATATCCACATAATAATATGGTCTTAATCATAAAACACATATATTTACAAATATACCATCAACGGGTCAAAATTATGAAAATACTCTTCTAATAAGAAATTCGCCCACATGCATGGTTAATACACCTAAACATGCTATAATAGTCATATCATAATATAACCCACATGCATGGTTAATAGTCATGCATATAATCACATAAACACATAATTAATCTAATTATTGCCCTTCTGACCCCCTAATCAAGCACTAAGCCTTAGTAGGGAATTTGGGACGTTACAGTATCATCATACAATTATTAGACATAAATAAATACAAAAAATTCATGAGAATCCCTTAATTCTATAACTCTAACAAATCTCATGCAATATAATTTATTCTTCCCTAAGATATGAACATATATCACAAAGCCATACCTTATATCTTCATTAATTCATTCCTAACAAGTTTCTAACATTTATTATAACGCTCCGATTTCCCGAGACGTTTCTTATAAAAGTCCGTTTTAAATTGATAAACATTAAAGATAGATAAACTTATTTATTGAAATAAAACTAGCCATGAGATCTCATTATTTAAAATAAAATGTTTGACACTTAGCTAAAAACAATAATGACATTAATAAACCATTTTAATTCCAAAACCAAAACTACAACGTTCCAATCTGAAAATATTTTAAAACTCTAAAACATTGTTCACCACTAACATGTAAGATCCATGCCTCGAGCCTGCACCACTCACTATTTTTCCCTGCCTTTACGTGCACGCATAATACCCATGAGCTAACTCCCAGTAAGAAGAGATATGTAGGACATAACCCCCCCCCCCCCCCTCCCCCAAATCAGATAACATAAGCATAAATAACAATTTAAGAATTAACCACATGCGATGTAAAGACAATACCATAGTAAACATCCAATGCGTGTTGTACTCACACACATACATTACAGTCTCGTATCGCATATTGTACTCACATACGATAATCAAATCACATCCATGTTGATCAGACATGAAATGTAATTTGCCCTGTCTTGTGCTATACTCACACTTGGCATTTCCACGGGGCATCTCATTACCATGAATTATTCTTACCCATGATAATACAAGCAAGTGTTGTGCTCACACAAGCAGCAGTTACATAGAACAGGCCTATATTCTATCATTCAATCATGTTAACTATCTAGTCATTCTAGTACTATACTCATTGTAAAACACTATCGTGAAATAACCAACCACAAAACATAAGTACATAAAATAACAAACCATAACAAGGTTGTATGCTTAAACATACACATTGTGCGTAGATGTCCACTCTTCTTACCTCAATTGATGTGAATCCCCTTGTTCTCCCTGGAACTCCTTGCTGAGTTTATTTGTTAAGGACAAGACCCTAGACACTTAACAATACAACGACAACTCAGAAAATACTCAAACAAGATAACTAGAGTTTTCTAACATAGAAACTCTAATTCGAAACAAACACCAATTCAGTAACTAACATGCTTCCTATTTATTTATAAAGAAAAGAAAACACTATAAACACTCCAAAACTCATGTACAATTTAACATTATTATTTATTCATAAAATCATAATTTTTAATGCATAAAATATCAAGAAATTATCATATGTTCACACAACAACCTAGCATGCTTCTAAATAAGTACATTATAGTCTAATATCATTTCTAAATCTTATCAACAATGGAAAAACAGTAAGATACACTCAATTACCACTTAACATAATTAAATTAATTTTATACTTCATTTATGTAATTAATTTCCAAAAACAACTTTAAAAAAAACATAACCAAGTTCAAACAGAAACTTCCAGTTCCAGATTAATGTAATATCAGTAAACAACATCACCAAAAATAAAAACAGCGAGCAAAATATTATTTATGCAATTTTCATATTTAATCTTAGATTTACATGAAATAGTTATATTAATTACCGAAAACGTGTAAACACTTGATAGAAACTTCCAGAACTGATTCTTATAAATACTTAACTCACTTAAAATTATCCCTAGAATTTTAGAGTAGCCTAGGTATTTATTATAATTATCTTAAGAATTTACCCAATTAATTCAAGAAAAATACAAAAATGATTAAACATTCAGTCTAATCATTCCAAAATAGTTCAATAACATTAATAATCATTCAAAATTATTCCTATATTTTTTGTATAGTCTAGGTATTTTTTATATTTATTTTCTAAAACAAATAAAATAAATCACAATAATTCAAGGAAATATCAAAAAATTCCTAAACTTCACCAATCATCATAAAAAAATCATTGAGATTCAAAAAAAAAAAAAAATTGAGAAGAAAACCTCCACAAGCGTCCAGATCGAGCTTCACCGGAGCTCCGTTGATGTTCTCTTCTTCTCCGGTGCTGGCAACCCTAGGGCTTCATTTTGGTCGCGTTCTGACCCTTTCTTTCACTTGCAAAGTGATCCCCCGTGTCCAGCACCTCAAATCAATAAACCCAGCCCCAAAACACCAAAGAAAGAAGCCCCAAGTCGTTGTCTTCTCCAAGTTCGGTACACCAGATAAAATGGTGTAAAAGTTTACAATTTATGTTCTAAACCTTCAAGCTTCAATCTTTCATGTCAAATGTGGTCCTTGGAGTCCCCCAACTTCAACCAAAGCCTTCCACGAACCCATAACTCATGCCAACTCCCTCAAATCCAAAATAATCCAAGAATATGCATTTTCTTGGATAAAAATGGTGAATCGCGATCTGGGACCTTACACTTATTTTTCCCACATTAAAAAAGTTTATTTTATCCCCTAGAATGATTCTAGAAGGCTCAATACTACCCAAAATTTCCCTTAGTGCCAGAACTCAAAATTTACCTCTTTATTTAAAAAAAGCGATAGAACTCTCTCTCTCTCGCTCAATTCTCTGTTCTTCTTTCAGCCCCCACAATTTTGTTGCCTCAGATAATCATGGAGCACCACTTGAGAAGGCATAAAATGTTGAGGGATAATAGCTTCAAGATCCCATTATCAAGGAGTTCTTTAATTTAAAAAATAATATTCTAACGTGGAACCATTCCACAAATCAGTTATAATTCAAAAAAAATTGACCAATTCTGTGTAATTATTATCAGAAAAATAAGACTTCAAAATGCCCCTTGAACCATTCCTAATATTGAGGGTATTATGGTGTATTTGCAAATTCAATTAGTTATTATTATTTAATTCAATTAAATAATAATATTATTATGGCAAACCAAAAATTACACATCATATGATAAAATAATTTCATGCATACTATTATTACTATTATGCCCATAATAATAATATTCAATTAAACAAATAACAACTTAACCCGAGCCGTTATTTATTCACTTGGAATTATACTCATGTCGTGATTCCATAAAATTTCAAACATAAGAAATCATGAATTTTATTGCCATTGGAAATCATACATATCCAATATTCCATCAAAGGAAAAAAAAAAAGACAAAGATGCACACGGAGGCAAAATTACGAAATTGCCCTTCCGGGAAAACGGATATTACATTTATTAAAGAATATCCTAGTCTCTAACATGCATATAAAACCAATCATCACAACCTATCATGCTTTCTAATCAAAACCACCATTAACATAACCCAAAGCTTCAAGAACAATCAAAGGAAATTTAAAAGTATGAAAAGTTTTTACTAAGATCATGTACAGTAACTTAAGGCATGAAAATATTCTTCCAATAGTACCTAACACAAGCCCACACACGAGTGCCTAGTGATTCATACGTATATGAAGAGATAATTCTTCTTCTTCTTCCTTAGATATTGAACCTTAGTCTAGTCTAGAGAGAGTGAGAGTTTTCTTCTTTGATCATGTGTAGAGCGGCCACCAATTTCAAATTGTATGTGTAAACCTAACCCTAGTCTCTCACTTTCTATTTATAATGACTCACTATCGCCAAATTACCATCCTACCCTTAATCTAAGCTATTCCAACAATTTCATTAAACCTTTTTTAGTAATTCCCCACTAAACTATTAATTTTTATAATTCATAATTAATTTATTCCCTATAAGTTCTCTTAATTCTATTATGACCCATCTTTCAATAATTCCTAATAATAACGCTACTAGCACTTGAGGAAATCGGGATTCACTTTTACACATAACCCGAGCACCGTCGATATTTTCTAACATAAAATATCTTTCACATATATTAATATCACATAAACATATTCATATAATCACATAACATGTAATTTCATATAATTACAAAAATACCACTCAAGAGTATTAATTTACCAAATTGCTCTCAAAGGCCAAAATTACCAAAATATTCATAAAACTGAAAGGTGGATATTACAATTATTGTTAGGTAGATTGTTTAGAATTTTCAATTTTATTCAATATTTAACTAAAGCAAGCAAGATTATTTAATTCAAAAATGGCACCTACAAAACATGCTTTACCTGTTAAGCTCTTGTGAGTTGTGACCAAAATGTCTAGTGTGTTAAGTATCTTACATGGAAAAGATGTAGGAACATTAATATATTTATAGGAACATGAATCACTCCATTCATTGTTAATCTTTTGAGTTGGTTTTTATAAATCTTAACATGGCATCAAAGAAATTACAACAATTTTCACTTTTAACGGCTCTCTATGATGACTTACACCTATGGTGTAAGACATTATAAGTAATTATGGATATTTTAAGTCTAAGGAGGTAAGTCATTAAAAATTGTGGAAGACATTAATTACAAAATTCGGAATAAATTGATTAATTTATAAAAATTCAGATTATGAAGCCTTTTAACGTCTCCCCTAGGAAGACGTGTAGGATATCTGACATCTCCCCTAGGATGACATGCCACATCAGACGTCTTCCCAGGGGAGACGTCACACGTCCTACACGTCTTCCTAGGGGAGACGTTAAAGGCCTTCCCTGAGCTGCACAAACCAGAGGTGTTGTGTTTCTAGGGTGATTTCAGTCGCAATTTTCAGGTGCATTTTCACAATTTTGGGCTCTAAAAATCTCATTTCATGTATGGTTTTAAGATTTAATAAATGTATTATAGTTAGGATAATATTTTTTGTTTATTTTCTTTAATTATTAGTGGGTAAATATTGGATTTTTAGGGTTTTTGTTGTGGATTTGGGCAAATCTTGGCTCAATAAAGTTGATTTCAAGCATATTTGAGGTAAGATTTCAAGATTAAAACAATGTATTATAGTTAGAATGATAGAACACAATTATATTTGTGCATTCTTTTATATTATTTGTGGGTTTATTAGAAATATATGTTTAAAGTATGACAAAATAATTTTGATGTAGATTTGAGATACCACATTGTTTACTTTTAAGATGATACAAATATATTTACTATTTTTAAATATTTTTTTACTATTTAATCCGAAAATTATACATTTTTTCTAATTTTTTTCATTAATTTTTTAGGTTAAATAAGTATATATATATGTTTTGCTAAAATTTATTAATAACTTTGTCTAAAGTAAGGAAAATAATTTCAATTTTATTTTTACATAGCAAATTATATGTATAGATATAAGTAATTCAAGTATATATTTTTATGATTTTTTTATTTATATTTTTATTTAATTCGAAAATTATATATATTTTAAATGTTTTATTAACATTCAAGTAGATTGATTATATATAGTTATGTTTTTTGTATTTGTTTAGCAATCTCTTATTTATAAATTAATTTAATTTTGTAGGTTATGGTTTTAACTAGGGTGATTTTTGCCTCAAAATTTCTATTTCAAGCACACATTTGAGGTTATTGCAAGAAATGTTATTGTTAATCCAATTATTTAGTGATATTTTTTTAGTAATCTTTTATTTATTAATTAATTTAATTTTGTAGATTGTAAATTTAATAGCAAAGTGCATTGCAAATTGAAGTAAATTTCTAGCTAGGACTATTAATTGCAAGAGGTACATACATTATTTAAATTCTTGTTTTAGTATTATTAAACTTTTGTTAGAGGAGTTTGAATATTTTAAATATCCATCCATAGTGAAGTAGGTTCTGAGATTAAAATTGTGTGTTGCGGTGATAACAGAAGGTTGAGAACTGTGTGTTTTAGTGAAGTGGGTTCTGGAAAATTTGTTTGTGTGCTACGGATCTATAAGGAAGAAACTTATTGTGTGTTATTTGAATTGTTTGACTTGTTGTTCACAGATGGTAGATCACTATTATAGGGGCAATGTTGCCTGATTTTGTCTAGAATTATGTATCCTATTTTTATATTTGAATTGTGTTGTGCTTATTTAATTGGATTTGATTAGATTAATAGATGGTTAGGTTACTAATATAGGGGAAATGGTGCCCAATTTTTTATATGCTCGGTCGTATGCTTATTTAGTTTTGTTTGTTTAATTTTTTATAGACCTAGGAGAAGATATGAATAGAAAATGGATGTCAGCGAATAGGTTATCCGTGGAATATAAAAATGTAACGCCCCAAATTCACTAATATGGCTTAGTGCCTGTATTAGGGGTCGGGAGGCAATCATTGAATTAATTGAGTGCTTATGTGTTATGAGCATGTTATTATGTGAATTGTATTATGATATGATTATTCTTGCATGTTTAGGTGTATTAAATATGCACGTGGGTCTGTTTCTTATTAGAATGACATTTTCGTAATTTTGACCCATTAAGGGAATAATTGTAAGTATGTGTGATATATGATTGCGACCACATTATTATGTGGATATATTTGAGTTACCCGACACGAGGCAATCTCAGGGAGCTAGTTAGCAGAATAGTCACAACGGGGTAAAATACCCAGCTCGGGGTGAGCTTAGGGGTATTTTGGTAAATTACCAGGAATTATAGAGTAACGGGAATTAATTGATGAACATTGGTTTGATAGATTATTTGGGGCTATATGAGATAATTTGAGGTTAGCGGGAATCATGCCAAATGACTAAACTACCCTTGAGAGTAACCTTTAGGGGTAATGGGGCAAGGGGCATTATGGTCTTTTGACCACATGGGTCAATTGACTAAGCCAGCAGCTCTCACGTTCAAGACACTTTTCTATGGTTTTGGGAGCATTTTGGAAGAACTCACTTAAGGCACTCCAAGGAAAGACTAAGTTGGAATTTTTGTGGAAATTAAAGGCAATTCTTGAGGAGTGGCAGCTTGGGATTGAATTTAGAAGCAACTAAGGTCATCATCACATCCAGAAATTCAACTTTAGAGGTGAGATTCCCTTGTTTTGATATTCAAGAGGTGTTCTTGAGTTTTTATGGCTTTTGATTTCATAGTTGAGTTATATGTGGTGTTTGGAATGGTTTGATTAGTAGGTTTTATTGCCTAGACTCAGTATAAAGCTCTGTGGCTGGAATTATGTTAGAAACGTCTAGATTGGTCAAAATTATGGTCTGAAATTACTGAGAAATTGTCGGGTTTGCGATTTGGGGAAGAACATCATGTTCTGGGCATAGTTTCAGGTTCTGAGGACCTAGCGCAACCGCGCCAAGGGTTGGTGTGACCTCGCCAATGGTCCAGAAGCCCCAAACTTTATGTGGGCGCGACCACACCCAGGGTAGGCGCGACCGCGCTATGGGCCTCGAAATGCGTATGTGCTGGTTTTTAGGGCTAGGCCCTGGGGGATCGTGAATCTGATTTAGGAGCTTTCTTGGGGGTTCGGGGACATTTTTAGCGCCTCGTTAACTGGGAACCATGGTTTTAATAGTTAGAGTTTGGTTTGGAACTCGGGTTCTAGGGTTAAGTCCTGATGAACGTATACTTGTGTTGTGACTAAGGTTTCCGCCAGGCTCGGGTCAGGATTAGCGCTCAGGGTTGCTCCACTATTTGCACGAGGATCGAGGTAAGAAAACTGCACCTGATGCGTGAGATGCATGATTGGGGCTTGGCCCAGCTATTAATGTAATATGATTGGGGCTTGGCCCATTTGTTAAATGTAAACGTGATTAGGGCTCAGACCCAGCTAATGAGCATGATTATAATTATGTATGGGTATATCTATTTTAGTGTACTGTAATGAATTGTATATGCATGTATGATGAATGTATTATGTGGATGTTTGTTCTGGCTAGAAAGCCCAGTTTATAAACTGAGAATCTTCTAGTTGCGGAACGAAATCCAGCAGCCAATTGTTGGCTCTGAATAACCAGCCCAGCTGCATCAAATAAGGCTCAACCTGCTAGTCAAGGGTATATTTGGTTAAAAGGGGCTCGTCTTATAAGTCGAGAATTTCCAAGGCTCGACTTATAAGTCGAGGGTTTGTAAGGCTTTGCTTATAAGCCGTGATCGACATTATGTGCGTTGAGCGCAGGCCGTTATGGCTAGGCCACCCTGGGAGTGCACCATGCACTTGACTGGCTCGGATGCCACTTGAATAAACGGGAGTGTGACACGCACTTGTGTGACCCTATGGTCACTTACTTGTACATGGTGTATTGTTAGTTTCAGTTACTACTGTTAAGCATGATGTTATATGTTGTTAATTATCTGAATTTGTTAATGTGTTTTCTTGCTAAGTCTTTTGGCTCACGGGTGCTTTGTGGTGCAGGTAAGGGTAAGGAGAATCTTGGCCAACCATGAGTTGGAGAGCGATAGTGGTGATGTGTACATATGCAGTCTGATCGACCGCCATGGACGAGATATCGTAGAGGAAACTAGGGTTGGACCCTGTTTTGCCGCTTTGGCTGACTTATTTTGCAATCCCTGAGTTGTAACAAAATTTTACACTTGTATTTTGGGATCGCATGTAAAGACTAAAGTTTCTTTTAATTGAAATGTTTACTTCTTGACCAAAATTTTCAATACCTGAACCCTTAGCGGCTTAATCACATGTTTTGGTCCAAATGAATCGTTTAGTGAGTCCAGCACTAATTTTAAATACACATGGTAACGAACCGTAATTAGCTGGGCGTTACAACTTGGTATCAGAGCTGCCAAGGTTTAAGGGTTCCTGATGATGGACTGGGCATGTACACTCGCTGCTAAAGACAAGCTCGACTCAGGGTTTGGTAACTGCTAATATAGTTATGTGTGCAATTGCTTAAATAAAATATATATGCCTTACGTGCTTGTTTAAATAGAAAGCATGAGATATTTTGATAGGGCCTAGCTCTTGACTGTTGTATGCATGTTAAAGATATGCTTATTAGCACAATAAACACTTGTAAATGCGGTAGGATTGCTTATAAGCATCATTATTGCTTTTGAATGTCAGAAACGCTTATTAGCGCTGCTATATGTGCATGTATGCCAGGAGATGCTTATTAACACCGTTAAATTTTGAAAAGGAATGCTTATTAGCATCGCTAGTTTTCTATGCATGCCAAAAAAAAATGCTTATTTGCATCTTTTTTTCCCTTGAATGTTAGAAGTGCTTAATAGCGTTACGTTATGTATATGAATGCTTATTAGCATCGCTGTGAATGCCAAGGAATGCCTCTGGGATTAGACGCTTCCTTGGATTGGCAGACTACTATAGGAAGTTTATGGAAGGATTCTCAAGAATAGCGACCCCACTGACAGAACTGACACGTAAGAATCAGAAGTTTACGTGGTCAGACAGATGCGAGAACAACTTCCAGGAGTTAAAGCAGGGTTTGATTACCGCCCCAGTCCTGAGTCTTCTGACAGATCAGGAGAAGTTTATGGTTTATTGTGATGCTTCAAGACAGGGGTTAGGTTGTGTCCTTATGTAGGCAGAGAAGGTGATTGCTTATGTGTCACGTCAATTGAAGGATTATGAGCAGATATACCCAACCCATGATCTGGAGTTGGCAGTGGTGGTCTTTGCATTAAAGGTATGAAGACATTACCTTATGGAGAGAAGTGTGAGATATATACAAACCACAAGAGCCTCAAGTACTTCTTTACACAGAAGGATTTGAATATGAGGCAGAGGCGTTGGTTGGAACTAGTGAATGATTATGATTGTGATATCCTTTATTATCCAGGGAAGGCCAACGTGGTGGCAGATGCCTTGAGTCGGATAGGTCCAGGGCAGTTGTACAGTGCGAGGCAGATATCCAAGAAGTTAGCAGAAGATATGACCAGAGCAGGGATTGAGTTAGTAGTGGGCCAGTTAGCCAACATTACCCTGCAGTCTACTCTCCTGGAAAGGATAAAGGAGAGTCAGTTACAAGAGCCACAGTTGGTGAAGATTAGAGAGGATGTCCTAGCTGGAGAAGCTAGGGACTATACAATATCATATTTGGGTTTGCTAAGATATAGGGGTCGGATTTGTGTGCCAATGGATGTTGTTATTAGACGGGAGATTCTGGATGAATCCCATACTGTAATGCCCTAAAATCCCTAATGTGGTTCAATGGTTGGATTAGTAGGTCGGGAGGGCCATAATTATTATGTCATTAAACTATTATAGGCATGTTTATGTGAATTATATTATAATATGATGTTAAATGCATGCATGTGGGTCCACATTTCATCACAGGGGTATGTAATTTGGCCCGTTGAAGGCATAATTGTATATTTGTATGCATGTCAGTGAACTATTGTTGAGGCCACATTATAATGTGGATTTGTTCGAGCCATTCGACATGAGATGATCATTGAGTGCAGGTTAGCGGTTTAGTCATAACGGGATTAAGTTCGAGGCTTAGGATGAGTCTCGGGGTATTTTGGTGATTAGAGCGTTGCCGGGAATAAAAAGGTAACGTGATTTGAATTATTAGTATTTGAGAATATCGAGAATAGTGGGAATTGGAGGGTGTTAATTATGATTAACGAAATAGGTGGGAAATGACAATTTTATCCTTGGGAGTCTTTAGAAACCTTTAAATGACCTAGGGGAAAAATGGTATTTTCACCATGTGATATGTTCAAAGCCATTGAAGGATGTAGAAGGTTGGAAAAACAGAGTATCAAAAGTTATCTCCCGTACCAATTTTCTTCTCCTTTTTCTTTGTGATTTTTGGGTTGTTCTTGAGGATTCAAGCTAGGGAAGTGGATCTTAAGGGCTTGGGATTGTGTTCCACTATTGAAGAGGGTCCTAATCTAAGCTTGAGGTAAGTTTTTAGCCATTGAAACTCTAGCTTTGCTCTGTTTTTGCTATAGTTTTCAGCTTGGTTTTCTTGATTTGTTGAGGGGAATTGATGGGAGTTTTTGGCTAGGGTTCTTGGGGTTGTGATGCCTTTGACATGTGGGGATGGTTTTTGGGTTTATTTGGGACTTAAAATGAGGTTTGGAAGCTTTTGGTTCAGGTTGGAAATGGTGGAGTCGAAGAGGGAAATTTCTGCGAAAAATCTGGTTGTGTGTAGCGTTGTAGCGCCCACATGTGGGCGCTACAACGCTACCTAAGGTGGCTTTGGGTCTGACTTGAGCGCTGGGGCGCTAGTGGGGTAGCGCTGGGGGGCTACCCTGTTCCATCAAATTCCCGTTTTGGGCGTTTTTAAGGGTTTTTGGCTCGGGGTTTCTGTAACGCCCTGGCTACCCTAGAACAGTTACCGTGAACGGTGGACCGGAAATTTGACTCACTACCTGAGTCCTTTGGTCAAAAACGTGTTCTAAATGTAATTAACAGGTTAAGGTATAAAACCAACAAAAAGGAAATGGAGATTTTCATTACAAACCGCTCTGCAGAGCTAAACAAAACGTTTACAAGCTGTTCTCAGTACAAAATGGTCATTACTGTTTTAAATTTACAATCTCGCCGACCTAAGCGGCAAAAATAGGGTAAACCCCCTAGTTCCTCTGAGAACTCCTTGGCCGTGGTGGTCAAGCGGCCGCATATGTACACATCACCACATCAGCTCTCTACTCAGGGCTAGGTGAGCTTTTCTTTCCCTTTACCTGCACCACATAGCACCCATGAGCCAAAGCCCAGCAAGAAAACATAACACTTTTCATAAACATTATCAAATGATTATCATTACAATCACACTGAACATAAGGCTTTCAAACAAATGAGTGAACATCACATGATTCTAGCGGGAGAGTGGCTGTTAGGTAAGCCACTAGCCTCTAAGTTCTTTTTCATTCATCGACCCTCAGGGTCAGTCAGGCATTAATGCTCCTTGAGTCATTCAATGCTAGTAGTCGATTAGATCTAATCTCTGTTGGCTTGCGTGATTCACGCTAAGGCCGTTCTGACTAGTGAGTCAGCGCTACCTGACCTGTGTCCAGTATCACTGCCGAACCTGACTAATGAGTCACAACTTCACAGTTAACACTAACACTTTTGTCGATTCTGACTGATGAGTCAGTGCATTCATGACCAGTGCCCAGTACCACTGCCGAACCTGACTAATGAGTCACAGCTTCACAGTTGATACTAGCACCTTTTGTCAAATCTGACTAATGAGTCAGTGCCATGCACAAGGGAACAACATATGCTAAGCATTCTATATTCAATCCATGTCCATATTTATACATCCAACATGCCTCACAAATATCCATGCATGTCACACTTTGGGTGCAGTTTTCTTACCTTTGTTTCGAGCTATAATGAACAAAAGAACAACCTTTGAGAACGGTTTAGTTTTTAGTCCTTTAGTTGTTACCTAATCACAACACATATAGGATACCATCAATAATCAAGGGTTCTCAAACCATTATCTAGCCTCCAAGATATCAATCCAAACTAATCCAAGTAGTAAGAACACTCCCGAGGCTAAAACTAGGTTCCCGGGGTCAAAACGAGCAAACGGGGCGAAAACAGGGCAAGGGTTGCGGCCCTAGCACCTTGGGCCGCAGCCCCCAGGGTTCTCTGAGGCAAGGGCCGCGGCACCCTCCATCAAGGGCCGCAGCGCCCAGAAAGCACAAATTCCTGACACCTGCTTCATCGAACTAGGGCCGCGGCGCTCAAGAACAGGGTCGCGGCCCCCAACCCTGGGCCATTCCCAACCGCGCTTTTAACACTCCAAAGCCTCCAAAAACATACCTAAACATTCCCCAATCATCAAAACAAAGTTCCCAAGCTTCCCCATGCATCAAAACCCTCAAAACCCAAGGTTTAAACGGATCGAAAACTCAACAATTCACAAAATCAGTTCAAAGCTTAGAAACTCGGAAAAACTCAAAACTTAAACTTCGATTACCTTCAATTGGGTTGTTTTCTGTCGAATCCTTCGGTTAAGAAGCTTCTAATCTTTCCTAGGATCGCTATGCCTCGATCCTCACTCGATTCCGACTCTTAGAACTCGAGATTTCCTCAAAAAGGCTCAAACGGTAAAACAGACTTTGAAAAGGGAGAACGAGAAGTTTTCTTATCGTATGTTCTATCTGATAAGCTACTTCAACCTTAAGTAACCTCAAATAAAACCTAATGCTCGGGGTCCCGAAAACACCCCCGGGGACATTATAGTCAAAACCTCTAGAATTCCACCCTGACCTCAAATATTCCCAATTTATCACCAAATGAACATTTCTATTACCCCAAAATTGACCCCGTTATGACAAAATCGCTAATCCACTAAAAATAACCGTCTCATGTCAAATAGCTCGAATATATCTCCATAATAATGGAATCTCATTCACAAACCAAGTTATGCACCCAAATACACAAATTACCCACAACGGGCCAAATTACCATCACACCCCTGTAATAAGAAATATGGACTCACATGCATTTCACATCATATCATAATATAATCAACATATACATGCATTTAATCAATTAATAACATAATTAAGCAAGTATGGCCATCCCGGCCTACTATTCACGCCGTTAAACACATCGGAGAATTCGGGGCATTACAGTTTCAATCCTTAAGGCTCGAGATCGAATCTACTCACCGTTTGGGTACAATTTGGGGTCCCGGGAGTGAAGTTTAGGTCAAGACCCTATTATTGTTGATTTTCATTAATGGAACTTATAATTGGCTATGATTAGGTAACCGCTAAGGAATCAAAAGGTCGATCGTTCTCAAGGGTCGTTCTTGTTACTATTTCTCGCTCGTACCACAGGTAAGAAAACTGCACCCCATATGTGACATGCATGGTTATTCATGAGGCATGTTGAGGGTATAAATGTGGACTTGGATTGCATATTAAATGCTTAGCAATCTTGCTTACTTGTGAATGGCACTGACTTACTAGTCAGAATCGGCAATGGTGCCAGAACTAGCTGTGAAGCTGTGACTTACTAGTCAAGTTCGACAGTAGTTTTGAGCACTGGTCATAAGTTACTAACCTGAGAGTCAGGAGCGACATAAGCGTCAAGAACGCAGAGCCGATGAAAGATTAGATCTAATCAACATCTGCATTGAATGACTCATCATGGGCATTAATGCCGGATCGACCCCAAGTTCGATGAAAACTAAAGCTTGCCTAGTTCTATGACTAGTTACTCAGAGCTAGGGCCAGAAGGCCCAGGTGACCCTATCGTCACATGGCTAAGGGTACGGAACCCATAGTAGTGACTCCTTGGTCACTCCCTTGGTTTTTTTTTATTGGTGACTTGCTCATCAGCCACATATCTTGTTAAAGCTAGTGACTCGATCACTCATTAGTAAAGGGTGCGGAACCCACATTAGTGACTTATACATCTGTCACTCATCAGTTTAGGACTATAAGTCCTGGATGATTATCATAATCATTGTTTAATATTATATACATGCAATATTGAGTTTTCTTGCTGGGCTTTGGCTCATGGGTGCTTTGTGGTGCAGGTAAAGGGAAAGAAAAGCTCACTCAGCCTTGAGTAGAGAGCTTAGGTGGCGATGTGTACATATGCGGCCGCTTGACCACCACGGCCAAGGAGTTCTCAGAGGAACTAGGGGGTTTACCCTATATTTTCCGCTTAGGTCGGCGGGTTTGTAAATTTGAAACTGTAATGACCATTTTGGATTGTAAATAACTTGTAAACGTTTTTATGGGCCCATGAACAGTTTTATGTTTTAAATAAAATATATCATTTCCTTTTTATTGGTTTTACACCTTATCCTATTAATAACACCTAGAAGCACGTTTTTAACCAAAGAACTCGATTAACGAGTTAAGCACGGTTCAAAGTTCACAGTAACTGTCTTGGGGTAACCAGGGCATTACACATACCACTCCGTATTCCTTGCATCCCGGCACCACGAAGATGCACCAGGATTTGAGAACTTTGTATTGGTGGCCGGGAATGAAGGGTGATGTAACAGAGTATGTAGCCAAGTGTCTGACGTGTCAGTAGATCAAAGCTGAACATCAGAGACCAGCAGGACTACTACAACCCTTAGATATTCTAGAGTGGAAATGGGAAGACATCACAATGGACTTTGTGATGGGATTACCCAAGTCGGTAGGTCAGTACGATTCAGTATGGGTGATTGTAGACAGATATGCCAAATCGGCTCACTTTCTACCAGTGAAGACAACTTATACTGTTGACCAGTACGCAGATCTCTATGTAAAAGAGATAGTACGTCTTCATGGAGCCCCGAGGTCGATCGTGTCGGATCGAGACCCCACATTTACTTCCAAGTTTTTGGGAAGTTTTCAAAAGGCAATGGGCACACAGCTGAAGTTTAGTACAACCTATCATCCTCAGACTGACGGTCAGTCTGAGAGGACTATCTAGATACTGGAGGACATGCTGAGAGCATGTGTACTAGATTTTTAGGGGGCTTGGAGTAAATATGTACCCCTGATAGAGTTTTCCTACAACAACAGCAACCAGACGACCATAGGTGTAATGCCCCAAATTTCCTAATAAGGTTTAGGACCTTGATTAGGAGGCCGGGAGGGCCATAATTGATTTATTATGCTATTTAATGATAATATGCATGTTTAGGTGTATTAAATATGCATGTGAACGCATTTGTGATTAATTGGGTGATTTTTATATTTTGGCCATTTCGGGCATTTTTGGCATATATGTGAAATGGGCGTGGTGCTTTGTTATTATTTGGTTATGCCAGGGTTACCCAGCACAAGATGATCCTAGGAGGTAAGCTAGTGGGAAAGTCACAACGGGATTTAAGCTTGACTTGGAGTAAGTCAAGGGGTATCTAGAGCATTACCGTGTTATTGGGTAATGGGAATTAATATTTGGTGATAAATTGGGAGTTAGTAAGACCAGGGGGAAATTCTGGAAGTTTTGACTATAATGTCCCCATGGGTGTTTTTCGGGACACCGAGCATTAGATTTTATTGGAAGCTACTTAAGCTTGAAGTAACCTTTTAAGAAAGTAAAAAGAACGTTATGTACGTTCTCTCTCCTTAAAAGTTTCCTTTTCGTCTCCCGATCGCGTTTTCGAAGATAACTTGAGTTCTAGGACTCGAAATCAAGCGAGGATCGAGGCATAGCAATCCTAAGGAGAATTAGAAGCTTATTAGCCGGAGGATTTAGTTGGAAACAACTCAATTAGAGGTAATTCAAGTTTAAGTTTTAAGTTTTTAAAAAGTTTTTAAGCTTGAATTGGACTTTGTGAATCGTTGAGTTTTTAGTTCGTTTGAGCCTTGGGTTTTGGTGATTTTGGACCATTGGGGAGTTTGGGAATTTTGATTTGATGATTTGGAGATGTTTGGATATGCTTTTGGGAGGTTTTAAAAGGTTGAAAATGAGGAAAAATGGCTGGTTCGAGGTAGGGCTGCGGCCCTGTTCTTGGGCGCCGCGGCCCAGGCTTGAAGAAACAGGTGGAGGTTCTATTTTGCCTAAGGGTCGCGGCGCTTGTTGTCATTTTTGGGCAAATTGGTGTTTTGAGCATGGGAACTTAACTCTAAGGGCCTGGGATCGATCCTACTACCTAGTCGAGTGGGATTTGTCGTCCCGGAGGCTTGGGTTGGGCTTGGAAGTATTTATTTACTCATTTTGATGAGATTTTATATTATGGTTGTGACTAGGTTAACACTAGAGGCTTGGAATTGGGATCGTGCTTGTGGCTCATTTGTTGGTAACCTGTGCTTGGACCCAAGGTAAGAAAACTGCACCCCATATGTGACATGCATGGCTATGATTGATGCATGTTGGATGTTGAATGTGAACATTGATAGCATAATGTATGCTTGGCAATTTTGCCCATTTGTGTATGGTTATTATTGAGGCATGCTGGATGATTAAGTGAGATGCATGTGATGCACGAGAAACATGTGATTAGGGCATGCCATGAATGATGAATATGAGATTGGTCAGAGCTTGAGTCTCTGTGTTTGTGCATGATCATAATTATGCTAGCAACTGTTTAGTAAGCATGTTGAATGCCCTATTCTTGGATAATTGGCATATGATACACATTGATAGCATTGCTTACTTGTGCATGGTACTGACTAATTAGTCAGATTTGGCAAAGGTGTTAGTATCAACTGTGAAGCTGTGACTAATTAGTCAGGTTTGGCAGTGGTACTGGGCACTGGTCACATAGCGCTGACTCATTAGTCAGAACGGCCTTAGCGTGTTCAACACGAGCCAATAAAGATTACATCTAATCGACTTTCAGCATTGAATGACTCAAAGAGCATTAATGCCAGATTGACCTCAAGTTTGAGGAACATTATAAGCGCTTGAAGGCTAGTGGCTTACCTAGCAGCCACTCTTCCATTTTAATTAGTGACTTGCTTGTCAGTCACTCAGTATGGTTTACCATAACCTATTGAAGGCTAGAGGCTTACCCAACAGCCACCCTTCCATTTGAATTAGTGACTTGCTTGTCAGTCACTCAGTATGGTTTACCAGAACCTATTGAAGGCTAGAGGCTTACCCAACAACCACCCTTCCATTTGAATTAGTGACTCGCTTGTCGGTCACTCAGTATGGTTTATCAGAACCTCAAGTGTTGCGACACTCATCTGATTAGGATTGACTCGATAGTCCTCCAATCAGAAGGCCAGGATTTCTTATCCTGGATACCCCAGCATTGTTTGGGGTCATTTGCATGCTTGAATAAAGCTATGATTGCTAGGCATGCCAGATATGATTTGATATCATGATATGACTGTTTATGAGCATATGAGTTTTCTTGCTGAGCTTCGGCTCACGGGTGCTTTGTGGTGCAGGTAAAGGAAAAAGGAAGCTGGGCCATCCTTGAGTTGAAGAGCTTAGGTGATGACGTGTACATATGCAGCTGCTCGACCAATACTTGGGCGAGGTTTGAAAGAGGAACTAGGGTTAAACCCTGTTTTGCCGCTTAGAACGGCCTGTTGTAAATATTCTTCTGTAATAGACTCTGAAATTATATTTTTGGGATCCCAATGTATATATTAAACGTTCTAGTGAAACGTTACATCTTAATCGAAATTTTTAACCCCTAAACCGCTAATCACACTTAGTTACACGTTTATGGCCAAACGACTCGATTAGCGAGTTTAGCACTGTTTGCAATGTGCACTGTAGCGGTCCCTGGAGTTGGGGCGTTACAATTTTGGTATCAGAGCATGCCAAGGTTTATGTGTTCCTGAAGATGAGCTGGGCATGTACACTCATCACTGAAGATAGCTTCACTCAAGGAATGGCAACTATTTCTGTAGTTATGTGCTTAGCTGCTTAACTAGATTGTGAATGCTTTACATGCACGTTGCATTAGGGAGCATGAGATTCTGATAGAGCCTGGCTCTTGACTATTTGATTATATGCTCCGTGAATATATTTATGAATATGATCATTTGATTACCTGCTCCATGATTACATAATTGTGATATTTGCATGCTTGAGTTGAGGCATGGTGTGAATGTTGGAAGAGCAGGGACTTTGATTGATGTATGAATGCCATGGGAATGTTTATAGCACTGCAGTGATTTGTGAATGTGGTGTGGTAGGATTGATCCCGTGGGGGAAAACTCTTGATATGCTCATCATGTCTAATGGGTCAAGTTATTGACTGCAGAGCAGGCTTATAGCCAAAGCGGATATGAGGCCTGGTGGTGGTTATACAGAGGCTGGAAGTTACAGCCAGGGGTTCAGTCTTTCATCTGCCCCTCAGAGTTTTCAACAAATAGTTACAGATTTGCAATCAAGATTGCAGAGGCATGAGGAAGAGTTCAGGTGTCTGAGGCAACAGTAGAATCTGTTGGGGAGCACATCTTCCTATGTTGTGCCAGGAGTGGCACCAAGTTTGGCTCAGCCTAGGGTTGAGAGCAGACGGGAATTTCTCTGTGGAAGATTTCAGGAGTATTACCTTCCAGTTTTTGAGGGAGGCTTAGATCCATTCAGAGCTGAACAATGGATGGGCATGATCAGTTCCATTCTTGACAGTATGGGGCTGGTAGGTCACGATAGGGTGATCTGTGCGACATGTGTATTGCGGGGTGATGCTCAGACGTGGTGGGAAGTGATATCCCAGACACGAGACACAGCTGTGATGGATTGGAAAGAATTTAGACAGCTGTTTAATGAAAAGTATTACTGTGATGTAGCTAAGACTGCCAAAATGAATGAGTTTCTGAATCTTGTTCAGGGAAAGGCATCAGTAACCGAGTATGTTAACAGATTTAATGGGTTGACCAAGTTTGCTTTAGACATGGTACCCACAGATGTGGCTCGGAAGGAAAGGTTTGTTCAAGGATTGAATCCTGGAATAACTCAGGGCATCAGAGTTACCCCAGTGCATGAAGTCTCTACCTATGCTCAGGTGGTAGAGAAGGCTCTTGTTGTTGAGAGCATCAGAGATGAGAAAAAGAGTGCCACAGAGCATGGAGCTCAGATAGTGGTATCTCCATCTATTGGAGTAAGTAAGAATGAAAGCTGGAAGACTCGTCCAAAATGCACTCGGTGCAAGAGGCATCATCTGGGAGAATGCCGAGCAAAGGCATGTTTCTTATGTAGAATGGTTAGGCATCTTAAGAAGGATTGTCCAAGGCTAAGAGAGCTTAAGCAAAAGAGGATAGCAGCTCGAGTGTTTATCCTGAGGCGGTCAGAGTCTGAGACTAAGACTAGCTCCTGAGAGATGGCAGGTTAGTTTTCTAGTTTTGATTTCTGAGTTGTGCTGATTGGTTTTGGTGCCATGCTGTTCCTTTGTTTGTTGCATATAGAGAGGCATAAAGTTGATATGATGATAACATGGTCATGTTGTGAGGGGAAGATGATACTGTATTGGTAACTTAAGAAATAAGTTGGGTTATGGAAATGACTCTTCAGTGATTTTGATAAAGCTGGTTTCGAATGGTAATGCTAAATGGTAAGGAAAGAACAACATCTTTTGAGCTTGAGAGCTAGAGTTTTATGGCAGGGAAATGCATAGAACTCCTAACTAGTGTGATGGATACCACTTAGTTTGTGCCAGTGGGATCAGGACAGGTTGGACTAGTCTGTGAGTTCCTGAATGTGTTTTCGGGGGATTAGCCGGGATTTCTGTAATATGAAGAGATAAAATGGTGGTGGTTTGTCACAACGGGGTAAAATACCCAGCTCGTGGTGAGCTTAGGGGTATTTTAGTAATTTAGTACATTGCCAGGATTTATCGGGTAATGGAAGATTAAATGATTATAATTTTGGAGATAGTTGGGGATTTAGAGGAACATTCGGGGAATCACGGGAAGTGGCAATTGACCGGATTGCCCTTGGAGGGCTTTGGAGAGATTGAATTGGCCTAGGGGCATTTAGGTCATTTGTGCCTAATTAGAGCTTAACTAGAGGTTTGTAATGACCCAACTACTCTAGACTCTTGGACCATTACCGAAACTATACATACAAACCCTTAATAAAACTTACATTGCGAAAATACCATAACTTTATTAGAAAACTTGTAGAAATAAGAGTTACTTGCATAAAATATCAAGTAGGATATGGGATCCCATTGTCTTAAAAACAAAACATAATTTAAAATAAAAGGAGTTACATAGCAAGTGCGGAAAAATACATGTAAAACCATAAAACAAGGCTACATCCTCGAAAATCGAACTCTCGACTCCTTGAATCCGTTCATCACCGATACACAAACCCCAAGCATCCACGAACCTTACCGCCACTATAGCTATTTTCCTGCACATATAAACAAAAAGGAATGAGCCTAATGCCCAGCAAGGAAAATCTACCACATAGTTCATATACATAAATTTCACAAGAAACATAAAAACTTAACATAACACTTATATCATACACATACTATAATGGCCATTATTACTTGGGGTCCCATAGACTAAACAAGTCATATGCCCATTAGATTAGTGGGGTCCTACTAGCTAAGCAGGTCATATGCCCATAATCTATTTGGGGCTTGTTAGTCATATGGGTCATATGCCCAAGCCTACAACATACATATCATAACACATATCATAACATAAGATAACATATAATAAGCATATAACATATAAATTCTATCCTATTTTCCTTACCAAAGTTACCGGGATAAGAGGACAACGTTGGGACTTTGGAACACTCCTATTAACCATTATGAAAGGGTGAGTCTATAGAAGAAAAAGCCAAATGAAAGGAATGGAAGGACTAAACCTTTGAGAAACATACTTACCAAAAACTTATGTGCAAGTTCTTAGATTTCCTAACCAAAATAAGAATAAGGTTAGAAGGCTGGTAGAAGATTATGAGAACTTAAAGAAAATAAACCAATGAACTAGAGTGTGGAAATACCTTGAAGACTTGTAAGACCAATCTAAACCTCGAACCAAAATACTATGAAACCTTACTTCCCCAAGTGTTTGATAAGCTTATGATGATCAAGCTTATGATTTCCCCACCCAAGTGTTTAACTCTCACACTCACCTAGCAACTTGCAGCCTCTGAACTTAGAGTAAAAGGTGAATAATGGCTGGGTACTAGGCCCTATTTATAGAGTTTAGGAATGAAAGGATCTTAATTTAACTTGAATAAAAATAATGGCTTTTTAGGTGAAAATAATTTGAATTTTTGTTCAGCAGAGGCTGAAGACTCGTTCAAAAAGGTGCTGGACTTATCAAAAGGTTGAATGGCTGAATGGAAAACAAATTCAAAAACTTTCAAAATAAGCTGAAGGAGGCGATATATCGCCTGGACCAATATGCCCGAGGCAAACGTGCATCGTTTCGTGTTTTCTGTATCTACGTGTTGCGATATATCGCCCCCTATAGCTGCGATATATCGGCATTCGCTAATTATTTAAACACGAAATTACACACTTTTAGCTTAATTCAAATTGAGTAAACAGCCTTGACTAAGCCCTTAAACGTATTCAAAGCTGCTGACTGACCTTAGAGCATTCAAACTTTACCCTTATTAAATTTAATCCTCAAAATACTTAATCCTTTAATCACCCATACATAACATGTGCTTAAAATCCTATTGGTTCTTATCTAAACCTTATAGTATAATAAATATTAACCTTAATATCAGCCATATTAATCAAACCTTAGGTTAACATTAATATTCTTAAACTATAGGTTAAACTTAGAAAATCTACAAGTACTACTATGAGTGTCCAAATAATTCCCGGTCTGAACCAAAAATCCACAGTCATAAAGATAATACTATAAATACTATAATACTACTATCTAACTAGCTAAGTAAAGTTCTTGGACTCTACAAGGTTTCTTCAGCTGAGGGGTAACAAAACAGAGTTATTTTCTCCCCCCCCCCCCCCCCATAACTCTCTCTCTCTCTCTCTTCTTGGTGGTTTGAGAATTTTGAGAAAATTGAAGGGCAAAACTTAGAAAATTGAAGGATTAAGCTTGGAAAACTTGGGGATTAGTTCAAGGGTGTTATCATCTCTGAGGTAGGGGTTTAATTTCGAATTTCTTCATGATGTTTCTGTGATTTTGTTGGGCGCTTTGGTGTTTGCATGTTTTAGAGTTTGGAGGGTAAATTCTGGAATGTTGATGAGTTTTAACCAAGTAATTAGTTAGGTTTTGTTGCTGGAAATGAGTTATACTGATTATGGGGATTGAATTAAAGATTTGAGTGTGATTGGGTTGTTTTTAGTTGGGTTCGGTTAAAGGAAATACCCAAAATTCTGGGTTCGAAGGGGTCAGGTCGCGACCCTCTAGAACAAAAAGGAGCCAAGGAGAGCTCTGTCACGACGGCACGCCGCGGCGCCTCTTAGGTTGAGTCGCGGCGCGTGTCTGATGTTTTGGGAGGCTGAGCCTCTGATTGGGGTGGGCCGCGGCACATGCGCATGCGGCCGCGACTCTTAAGGGGGTTTTCGGCCCCGAGAAGGTTTTGAGTGCGAGAACTCAACCTTATGGGCTTGGGATCGATTCTACTACGTGTTTGGTGGAATTCGATGTCCCGGAGGCTAGGACTCGGTCCGGAAGTCTTTATTCACTCATTGTTGATGGAATTCTGATTCATGGTTGTGACTAGGTCAATGCTAAGGGCTCGGATCAGGGATCGTACTCAAGATTCATCATTGGTAGCTTGCACTTGGACCAAAGGTAAGAAAATTACACCCAGAATATGATATATACACGATTGGGGCCCGGCCCGAATGCTGAGTATAATCTTGATTTAGGCGTTAGGCTTGTGAATGCGCATGATTATGAATATGCCTATGTATGTTTGATTAAATCTATTATAATACATTGTATCTGTATATATGTATGATAAATGGAATATGTGATTGTTTGCTGTGACTAGGAAGCTCAGTTTACATACCAGGGAATTATTGTGATATCTAGTTAGAGATCGACTTATTAGTTGAGGGCATAACTGATTTGAGGGGCTCGGCTTATAAGTCGAGGGTCTCCAAAGCTCGACTTATAAGTCGAGGGTCTTAAAGCTTTAATTCATAAGTCGGGGGCATGTGTGGCTTGACTTATAGGTCAAGGACCAGTAGGACTCGACATATGAGCTAAGATTGGCATTACACACGTGGAGTATCATTTAATTCGAGACAATTTTACATAATTGATGTAACGATCTTGAAGATAGCTTCAAAACAGTTTCTTACAAAACTGTTTATGAAGATTTCGATAGACAAATTCGTTCAGGATAATGTGAGTGACGCATTGAGAGAGATGTCTCAATTTGCTTTAGGGCAAGTGGGAGATTGTTGGGAATAGGGCCCTTAAAACAATTGTAGTTGAAAAATGTTTTAAATTAAATAAATAATTGAATTGAATTATTATATATATATAGACTATGTCCAATATTATGTTGATAATATTAAGTAAATATCATAAAATTCCAAAGTTCATCTATGTGGTCTTAATCTCATATTGGTATGAGAGGATCGAGATTGAGATAATGAACTTAAAACAATTCACGGTAAAATAAAGTTATGGAGTCTTTAGATTAATTACTGCTAGTACGGTTCACCAGTATTATGAATACAAGTGACCTAGATCCGGGTCACTAGTGTAGTAGGACAATTTAGTGAAGATACTTTATATATAGTGATATATAGAATTTGCCTAGATGTGATTTGATAATACTTGTTTAAACACTGTTTCATACTATTAATCAAAAACATCAAATGATGATCATATACACGATGATCTTAATCCTGAGGTTACTATGAACTCCCATATATGTCATCTGACCCTTTGATTCATGCGTCAAGGTTTGTCACAATGATCAGGTTTAGAACAATTGTTTTAGGGACTCAATGATATATATGGCTGGGGACATAGTTTAACAGATATGGAATCTATACATTCTTATAGATTGAATAATGGTTCCCTATTGGGTTAACTTTTGAAACTAAAAAGGTTATGAGAGCTCACGTCGCAAACTTGTTGTGACACAACCTTCACTAGTAAAGTCAATTGTACACTAAGAACTAGATATAGTTAAAAGGGTAAAAGGTAAACTTATTCCCTTTTAATTATGAATCATTAATAGAGGATTAACGTTGTACGTAATGATTATATCAATGGACACTTTATTCTTTAATAAAGTACTATGTATATATATGTCTATAATTATCCAGAGTTCAATCTCATATTTATAGTGGAATAATCATGAGATTAATAAATATAATTATTTAATCAAAGTGTTTTGATTAATAATCTAATATTTATTGGATCTTGAAATTATAGGTCCATAGGTCCCCATGGTGACTCAATCAACACCATATGAATGTAAGAGATGATACAAGGGTAAAACTGTCATTTGGAAATTTGAGAATAATTTTATTCTTCGGGTCATATATACAATTATATGATAATTGAGGTTGAATAATTAATTATTAAATTTTGAAAATATATTTATTTATTTAAATATAGAATTTTTTAAATATATATAATAATAAATAAATAAAATTTTGAAAATAATTATTTTATTTGAGTAGGAGAAAATAAAAATGGTAAGCCAAAATAGCTTTTATTTATTGATTTTTAAAAGGATGATGATAATGATGATCATGAATTTGAATTTTGAATTTCGCATTTAAAATTTAAATTTGAATTATGGTTGTGATCTTTTCCTTAAAAAGATGATACCATATTTTGTGGGAAAGATTTATTTAATAAAATAAATAAATAAAAGCAAATAGGAAAAATACAATATTCCTTAAAAGGGAATAATGCTACACGCATGACACAGTCGAAGGACTGTGCCATGCATGTATGTGATACTGATATTTTATTTATCTATTTCATTAATTAATAATTTGAAAATAGTTTTTTCTTCAAATTTGGTAAGTTGGATATTACCTAAATCAATTCCTATCATCATCATCATGATTGTATTTTATTATTATTATTATTATTATTATTATTATGAATAATAATGTAATATATAATCTATTTATATTATGTGATAATAAGATAAATAATAATGGTGATTCAGAAACGTTTCACAAAATTGTTAGACAAGAAATTCTTCATCTTCTTCTCTTATTCTTCCAATCTTTCTTAAGCCATAATCCAAGTACTCATGTGTTGAGATAAACTTGTGATTTCTAAATTACAAACCCTTGTTCTCTATGTGCCCACCCATATCTTGAGGTATAGAGAACACTCCGGAATTCTCGGACACGCAGTATAAACGTGCGTGTTCAGACACCCCACGACTGGTTTGGGCCATGCGGCCCACTATCCCCCCTTACCTATTGATTAGACCACACCTCACTGTTAGGTTTTAGGAATTAATCATCAATGTCACAGAGATGACATGACGAGTAAGAAGATCACAGGATGACCCCCTTTACCAACGCCCAGGTATCCTCTCCCTATAAACACCAGGAATTAATCATCAATGTCACAGAGATGACATGACGGGTAAGAAGATCACGGGATGACCCCATTTACCAACACCCAGGTATCCTCTCCCTATAAATACCAAGACCCTGGGCGTTGCAAGGGGTTGGCATATATTTTGTAAAGAAACACTCTGTAAGGAATAGTCAAGAGAGATCAATAATATTGACTGGTGGACTAGAGGGATTTTAACCTTCGAACCACCTAAAAGGAAAGGAGTGATGACCTTCCCACGATACTAATTTCGCCAGTTTAGAGTTACGATATTTTCATATTACGGTTCACTATTTAGCACTAATCCATCCTGTTTATTCGTATAATTATCTGTTGGCGAAGAACCGCGTCAACAAATATATAAGTGTTAGTATATATATGTATGGGTGTATATCTATGTATATATACATACATGGGCATGTATATATATGTTCCATGATTAATGATATTGCATATTAATGGTTCCTGTATGTATTCTTGAACATATAAACTGTTTATATGAGATGTGGAAAAAAAATTGTTGTTTACCAAATGGGCCCACCCTGCTATTTCCCTGCGCACTCTGAGTGTTTTCCCAACAATTGGTATTAGAGAGGAGGATATTAATCTCTACACATTATTGATTGTTGTGTGGGATTATGTGCATTTTTATATTATAAGTGACATATATTTGAATGGATGGATGTTTATATTGATGATGATAGATTCTTAAGGGTTGTTTATAATAGTACTTTTGGGTTTAGGAATTGTTCTTAATATTTCTAGATGAAAAATGTAAGCCAATTTTTGGGGCTTAGGAATTTTTTAATTTTATTTTTTGAAATGTAAATTATAAAATTGTTGTAATTAGATTCAACAGGGTTTGGCACGAAAATCGAGAGGACATCACCACCACCTCTGAATGCCGTGGCACGCACCCCGATGAGATTTGGTCGATTTGCAATTATTCAATCGCATAATTTCTTAGTTTGCGGGGTTGCACCGCGACCTGTTCTTGGAGCACCGCGACCCACATGAACTCAGAGACGTTGGGGTTCCTCTGAACTACCTTGGCGCTGTGATGCTTGATAGGGTGCGCGCGCGGCACATGTCATGTGCCTTTGTGGTTCGGGGCTCTCTGCCTAGAGTCGTGTCGCGGGCCTTCAGGGGCGGGCCGTGACTCTATTTTGGGAAAGTGGATAAATAAGGTTTTGATTTGCGGGGACTCAAACCTAAGGGCTCAGGAAGGATTCTACTACCCGGTTTAGTATAATTTGAGGTTTTGGAGGCTAGGACTCAATCTTGAAGCTCTTAATTGGTTTAGTTCTTGATGGATATCTGTTAATATGTTTTGACTAGGTGTACGGAAAGGTTCGGGAGGAAAGGATTTTGCTCACTGTCTTATTGCTTAGGACTCAAGGTAAGAAACCGACACTTGCACCGAGTGTAGGGCATGCACCCCAATTGTAGGACACAGGGATGACCATGTCATGAATCTGTTTAAGTTAATACCTGCATTGCATGACCCTACATTCTTATTGTAACGCCCCACTCCAGGGACCGTTACAGTGTGCCTTGTAAACAGTGCTAAACTCGCTAATCGAGTCATTTGGCCAAAATCGTGAACTAAGTATGATTAGCGGTTTAGGGATTAAACACTTTGGTTGGGGTGTAACGTTTCACTAGAACGTTTAATATATACATTGGGATCCCGAAAATATAATTTCAGAGTTTATTACAGAAAATATTTACAACATGCCGTTCTAAGCGGCAAAACAGGGTTCAACCCTAGTTCCACTTTAAACCTCGGCCGTGGTGGACGAGCAGCTGCATATGTACACGTCATCACCTAAGCTCTTCAAATCAAGGATGGTCCAGCTTCCTCTTGCCTTTACCTGCACCACGTAGCACCCGTGAGCCGAAGCCTAGCAAGAAAAACACAATATAGCATGATATAATATCAACAACGATCATAATAACCATTCAGGACTATCAGTTCAAGCAAATAGGTGACAATAGCCAAAAGTCACAATAATGAGCATCGCTCCCTTTAGCCATGTGACGATAGGGTCACCAGGGCTTAACTGATAAGTGATTCTTTCATAAGTTTGATCAGGACAGGTGCATGGTGAATGGTCACCAACATAACCTTCCTCCCGACTCTAGAGTCGTGCTATGGACAGCGTCCCCTAGCCATGTGACAAACAGTCACCGGGGTCATATACCTTGGCTATAAACATCTGGTCATAGACCAGGCAAGCGCTTATAAGTTCTTCGACCTTAGGGTCGGTCTGGCATTAGTGCCTTAGAGCCACTCAATGCACGATTCTCGACTTTAGAGTCGGTCCAGCATTAATGCCATAGAGCCATTCAATGCATGATTCATCGACCTTAGGGTCGGTCTAGCATTAATGCCATAGAGCCATTCAATGCGTGATTCTCGACTTTAGAGTCGGTCCCTGACTAGTCAGTGTCATACACAAGTAAGTCATGCTGCCAATCATATATCACATGTTCCATATCCATAAACAAGGTATTCAGCATGCTTACTAAACAGGTATTAGTATAATTAGGACCATGCACGAACACAGAGGCTCAAGCTCTGAACGATATCATACTCAATATATAAAGCGTGTCCTAATCACATGTTTCTCATGCATCATATGCATAATATTCAACAATCCAACATGCATCGATAACCGCCATGCATGTCGCGTTCAACAGTCAACCAACATGCATCAAGAATAGCCATGCATGTCATACCTAATAATCAACCCACATGCATCAAGAATAGCCATGCATGTCATGCTTAATAATCAACCCACATGCATCATGAATAGCCATGCATGTCACATATACACAGGGTGCAGTTTTCTTACCTCAGATTCGAGCTAGAACCAATATAAGAACGACCCTTGAGAACGATCAACCTTTAAGCCCTTAGCGGTCACCTAATCATAACAAAATATGGAACACCATCAATAACATGATAATCAAAGGTTCCACACCAATATCTAGCCCCCAAGAGATCAATCCAAACTAACCCAAGTAGTAGGGACACTCCCGAGGCCCATAACTAAGTTCCCGGGGTCAAAACGAGCAAACGGGGTGAAAACAGGGCAAGGGCTGCGGCCCTAGCACCTTGGGCCGCGGCCCCCAGGGTTCTCTGAGGCTAGGGCCGCGGCACCCTCCTTCAAGGGCCGCAGCGCCCAGCAAGGGTCACTTCCTGACACCTGCTTCTTCGAACTAGGGCCGCGGCCCCCAACCCTGGGCCATTCCCAAACGCGTTTTAAGCACTCCAAATCCTCCAAAAACATACCCAAACATTCCCCAATCATCAAATCAAAGTTCCCAAACTTCCCAATACTCCAAAACCCTCAAAACCCAAGGTTCAAACCAACCAAAAACTCAACAATTCACAAAGTCCAATTCTAAGCTTTAAAACTTTAAAAACTTAAAACTTCAAACTTAGATTACCTTTGATTGGGTTGTTTTCCGTCAAATCCTTCGGTTAAGAAGCTTCTATTCTTTCCTAGGATCGCTATGCCTCGACCCTCGCCTGATTCCGACTCCTAGAACTCAAGATTTCCTCAAAAAGGCTCAAACGGTAAAACGGTCTGTTTTGAGAGAGAACGAGAGGTTTCTAACGTACGTTCTTATCTGGGAAGCTACTTCAAGCTTAAGTAACCTCAAACAAAACCTAGTGCTCGGGGTCCCGAAAACACCCCCGGGGACACTATAGTCAAAACCTCCAGAATTCCATCCTGATCTCAAATACTCCCAATCTATCACCAAATAAACATTTCTATTACCCCGAAATTGACCCCGTTATGACAAAACCGCTAATCCATTATATATGACCGTCTCATGTCGAATAGCTCGAATATATCTCCATAATAATTAAATCTCATTCACAAATTACAATATGCACCCAATTTACAAATATGCCCTCAACAGGCCAAATTACCAAAATGCCCTTATAATTATAAATACTCTCATATGCATGCATCTATCATCGTATAATAATATAATTCACATGAACATACATATGATTATTAAATAGCATAATAGATCAATTATGGCCCTCCCGGCCTCCTAATCAAGGTCCTAAACCTTATTAGGAAATTTGGGGCATTACACTTATAATTTCTTGTACTGATTGGTTGTGATCGTAATCGATCGACCCTTAATTATTGAGCACGAGTATGATGTTTTGTGAATCCGTTTAAGGTAAATTTTTGCTTTATATCGGTAGTTGTTGTTACAAACATTGGTAATGGGTGGTTAATGTTGGTTATTGATCGGTTGGGAGGCCGTTATCGTCCTTGAGGTCATTATCGACACTACATGCGTAATGTAGGTCGTAGTGGCGAGGCCAATACAAGGGTGCAATGTGCATCGTAGTGGCAGGGCCATTACAGGGGTGCGATATGCATCCACTCGACATGAGTCATTATACTAGTTGAAAAATTAATGTAAAGTTGTTTAAGATTCGTACGCTTGAAATAAATGCATTTATTATTTGTAGAGCATGTTGTTTATTACTTATGATTATTTGGATATTTGTTATGCCATATGGGGTTTTCTTGCGGGGCCTCAGCTCATAGGTGCTTTGTGGTGCAGGTAAGGGCAAGGTGAATAATGATCAGCCATGAGTTGGAGGGCATGGAAGCGGTGCATACATGTTTGTTCTGCTCGGCCGCCACGGTCGAGATTTATTGAGGGACTCAATGTAAAAGTTAGAATTTTTTCACTTAGTTTGAATGTTTGTAAAACATCAATTGTAATTATGTTTTTAAAGAATTTTTGGGAGCCCATGTAAAATCTTTTACAGACTTAATGAAAAGTTGAATCTTTTTATCCAAAATTTTTACTGCCTGGATCTTTATGTTATTTAAATTACACTTTTGAGTCTAAAAAACTCGATTAACGAGTTAAGCACAATTTTAAACACACAGTGTAATGACCCTTGATTAGTGGGGCGTTACAGAAAGGGTGCGTGGAGTGACTCGTATTAAGAATGAGAAACAAGAAATTGTGGGGTTCGCCGTTCGCATAGATGGTCATGGACATGGCCATGTTGAGAAATTTGATAAGTCGGGCTTGGTTTGTTCTCACTGCCAACGTTTCACCCATGATGCTAATAGTTGTTTCTTGGTTATTGGTTACCCGGATTGGTGGGAGGAGCGATATGGTTCGCCGTCGAAATCGGAAGCTAAGGGCATCAATGGTCCTCATGGAAAGCATCCAGCTTCTCGTTCAACGCCTGCTGCTAGTCGGGATCGAGGGGGGGCTTACGCAAATGCTACGGCTACAACAAACACTGATGGTCCGATCAGTGCATCTCCTTCCCCTGCGACAAGTGCGGCTCTTCCTGGTTTTAGTGGCGCACAGTGGCAAGCGTTGGTTGCTACTTTTGGTAACCCTGAAACTCAAATAAATCGATTGAATGGTGAGTTTGATAATACAAACATGGGATTCCAAACTAACATTTAAAAAGGTTAATTACAATTGAAAAGTTACAACCAGCCGGCCTAAGTGGTGAAATAGGGTTTAACCCTAGTTCCTCTGAGAAACCCTGGCTGTGGTGGTCGAGCAGCTGCATATGTACACATCGTCACCGAATCTCTCCAACTCATGGATGGTCCAACTTCCTTTTCCTCTTACCTACACCATAAAGCACCAGTGAGCCAACGCTCAACAAGAAAACTTAAACATGCTCATAAGCAGTTAATAACATGTTACCAAATCATAATAAGCATGCCTAGCAGTAATAACCCTACTCATGCATGCATACCCTTCATATAAATGACTACAACATCATATGGGGCCAGCTGCCCTAGTTAAATGATTAATGAATCATACCAGGGCTCATTGCCCAAAATACATGATTAATGAATCATACAGAGGCTCAACGCCCTAGGATATGGGACTAATGAGTCACCATGGGGCCCCTTGCCCTATCATATGTAAAACCAACCTTGGAGCTAGCCCAACATACCTAGCACTGAGTTTTCCACGACCATTGGGTCGGACAAGCGGATGATGCGCTCCTGATTAGGCATAACCATATTGACCAGCGCTCAGCGTACTATTCCCGCTCTAAACTTATAAGTCAATGCTTTCAACCAACACTCAATGTGCAAATGCCATTTTTGACTTATAAGTCAAGTCTGGGGCCAAGCCCTAAGATATGGGACTAATAAGTCACCCTGGAGCCCATTTCCCTATCCTCTGTATAATCAGCCTTGGAGCTGGCCCAGCGCCCTATGCTAATTTTTCCACAACCAATGGGTTGGACAAGCGTATGATGCACCCCTGATTAGCTTAACCATTCCAACCAGTGCTCATCGCGCTATTGTCGCCCTTGACTTATAAGTCAATGCTTTTCGACCAGCACTCAACGCTATTTTCGTCCTTGAGCCTGCTTCAGAGAAATCGCCCAGATTCTGGGTTCGTGAGGGCCGCGACGCGACCCTGCGAACCCAGTTTTCTTAGATCCAAATCCTCCCAAAACTGTACTAAACCCACAATTCAATCTCACAACATCCCTAGAATGTCCCAGGCAACAAAACCTGCCATTCAAATGGATCAAAAACTCACCGAACCATAAAATCCAAATCAAAACTAAAGAAACTTAAGGAAATAGAAACTCAGAAATTCAGAGCTTATATTACCTCTGATTAAGTTATTTTCCAGCTAAATCCTCTAGCTATCAAGCTTCTAATATTCCCTAGAATCGTTATGACTCTAACCTTGCTTGAATTTGTGCCCTAAAACTCAAGTTTCCTTAGAAAACGCTAACGAGCGTCAAGAAAGAAAACGGGATAGAGAACAAGAGAGTTTTATGAGTTATATGGTTATGAGAGGTTGCTTTTAGTTCAAGTAACCTTAAGCAAATACCAAGGCTTGGGGTACCCAAAAACGTCCCCAAAGGCAAAATGGTCAAAATCCCCTGAATTCCCTCCCGATCTCACTAACTCCAAATATATCATCAAATATTCATTCCCATTACCCAATATCTCGGTAATGTACTAAATACCCAAAATACCCCTTAACTCACCTCGAGTCAAATATTGGTCCCGTTGTGACTTTCCCGCTAGCTTGCTCCCTAGGATCGCCTCGTGCCGAGTAACCCAAATATATCCACATATTGATGTGGTTCACATATATATCACCTGTATGCACATATACTCCAAATATACCCGTAACGGGCCAAATTACGAAAATTGCCCTTCTTATGAGAAACGAGCCCACATCCATATTTAATACACCTAAAAATGCATATCAAGTCATATTATAATATAACTCACATAATCATATAATGATACACATATATATCACATAAATATATCATTTCCATAATACGCCATCATGGTCGCGTAACCAAGGCCCTAAGCCTTAATAGGTAATTTGGGATGTTACAATTATCCCCTCCTTACAATAATTTCTTCCTCAAAATTTTACCTGAACAACTCGGGATACTGATCCCGCATATCTAGCTCTAATTCTTAGGTCGCTTCCTTGACCTTTCTGTTTCTCTATAATACCTTAACTAAAGGTATGGTTTTGTTCCTAAGGACCTTGTCCTTCCTGTTCGATATCTAGACTGGTTGTTCCTCATAGGAGAGATCTGCCTAAAGCTCCAGATCCTCATAACTCCATACATGAGTCACGTCTGATACATATTTCCAAAGTGCCAAAATATGAAATACATTGTGTACAGTCATCAATGCCGAAGGTAAGGCCAATCCAAAGGCCACCTAACCGATCCTCTCCAGAATCTCAAATAGTCATTCAAACCTAGGGCTCAACTTGCCCTTTCTCCCAAATTTCTTCACCCATTTCAATGGTGAAATTCTAAGGAAGAAATAGTCTCCTTCTTGGAACTCCACGTTCTTGCGTTTCAGATTAGCATAACTTTTCAGTCTACTTTGAGAAGCAAGCATCCAAGCACTAATCTTTTCAATGGCCTTAGTGGTCCTCTGAACTACCTTAAAGCCCAAATATTTCCTCTCCCCCATCTCATCCCAGTAAATGGACAATCTACAATTCCTACCTTACAACATCTCATAAGGTGCCACTCCAATAGTCAACTGGTAGCTATCATTATAGGAGAACTCTATTAGAGGAAAATATTCTTCAAAGTCCAATATACATGCTCTCAGCATGTCCTCCAAAAACTGGATAATCCTCTCTGATTCACCATCAGTTTGAGGATGATAAGTTGTACTAAACTTCAAATGTGATCATCTTCTATAAACTTTCCCAAAACTTGGAAGTAAAGATAGGGTCCCTATCTGATAGGATATACCTCAAAGTCCCATGAAGGCGTGCTATATCTCTCACATAGAGATCTGCATACTGGTCAACTATATTGTTTGTCTTCACTAGTAAAAAGTGAGTTGGCTTCGTATATCAGTCCATAATGACCTAGACTGAATCATGCTAGCCCACTGTCCTGGGCAACTCCACCACAAAATTCATCATGATGTCCTCCCACTTCCACTATGGGATATCCAGAGGTTGTAGTAGCTCAACTGGTCTCGGATGCTCCGCCTTGACTTGCTGACAGATCAAACACTTTATCATGTACTCAATCAGGTCCCTTTTCATCCCAGGCCACCAATATAAAACCTTTAAATCCTGATACATCTTCGTGGTGCCTGGATGTAGAGAATAAGGGGTAATATGAGATTCATCCAGAATTTCTCGTCTGATCCCAATATCCATCGGAACACAAATCTAATCCTTATACCTCAATAAACACATGCCTAACACTGTATATCCCTTAGCTACTCCAGCTAGGACATCCCCTCTAATATTTCCCAACTGTGGGTCACTTAACTATTTTTCTTTGATCCTCTCTATAAGAGTAGACGGAAGTGTAATGTCAGCCAATTGGCCCACCAGTAACTCTACTCCAGCTCTGGTCATATCCTTCAACTAACGTGATGCATAGGCAATCACAGTTCCTATCTGCATAAGGACACAACCTAAACCATGTCTTGAGGTGTCACGATAAACCATAAACTTGTTCTAATCGGCAGGAAGACTCAGAACTGGAGCTGTAATCAATCAGCGCTTCCATTAATGAAAGTTGTTCTCACACTTATCTGACCGTGCAACCTCTGAGTTTTGTGTGTCAGTTTTTTCAATGAGGTAGAAATCCTTGAGAACCCTTCTACAAAATGCATGTAATACCCTACCAATCCAAGGAAACTCCTGATCTTTGAGGCATTCCTTGGCCTTGGCCAATCTCTGACTAAGAGTAGACTAAAAGATCGTCGATAAAGACAATCACAAACCGTTTTAGATAATCTTTGAATACCCTGTTAATCAAATCAATAAGTGATTTTGGGGTATTAGTCAATCCATATGACATAATTAAGCACTCATAATACCCATATCTAGTACAAAAGTAGTCTTCAGTATATCATCCTCCCTGATCCCCAGCTGGTGATAACCAGATCGAAGATCTATCTATTGGTTTTTATAGATCAAATCATAGTTATACGCAGCGGAACAACAATCAAAATTTTTAATTTAACCCCACAAGATTTCTATATCTACTTCTTCACATATATATATATTGAATCAAATATATGAATAGAAAATTACCTCAAGTTATTCCTTGCTGCTATCTTTTTGTACGACAAAAATTCTTGAGATCTCACACCAGGATCTTCCAAAATGTTCTCAACACACAAAGAACGAGTGTGGGCTCGCTATACAAAATAATAGGCAAAATCTATTTATCAGATGTTCTCAACACATGAGATCCGATAAAATTTGGACCTAAGTTTGTGAAGAACAGTGACCTATGCTTGTATCACTATTCTATTTCTCTCAGGGAGATTTCACGATATATTTTCTATCATTGAAAACGTATCGCTTTGAAAAACTGATCTCCTATATTTAATATATCCAATATATTAAAAATAAAATATTAGTTATTTAAAACAATTTAAAATAACTAATCAGTTATCAAATTTTGTTTAAATAATAATATTTTAATCATATTACAATATCTCATTATTTATTTAATATTTAAATAACTAAAATTGTTGAGTTACGAAGATTTGGAGCTTAAGGCGGATCTCTCCTACGAGGAACAACTAGTCCAGCTACTAGATAGAAAGGACAAGGTCCTGAGGAATAAAACTATACATTTGGTTAAGGTATTATGGAGGAACAACAAGGTCGAGGAAGCGACCTGGGAGTTGGAGTCAGATATGCAGGGTCAGTATCCCAAGCTGTTCAGGTAAATTTTGAGGGTGAAATTTCTGTAAGAAGGGGATAGTGGTAATGCCCCAAATTTCCTAATGTGGTTTAATGCTTGGATTAGGGGGCCAGGAGGGCCATAATTGATTATGTGCAATTATGTGATTAAATGCATGATTATACGATGATATGATGATAATTGCATGCCTGTGGGCCTACTTCTTATTAGAAGGGCATTTTCATAATTTTGATATGTTAAGAGCATATATGTATGTTTATGTGCATGCTTATGATTTATGGATGAGACCACATTATAATGTGGATATGTTTGAGCAATTCAGCATAAGACGATCCTAGAACGCAAGTTAGCGGTTTGGTCATAACGGGATTAATTTCCAGGCTCGGCGTAAGTCTGGGGGTAATTTGATGCTTAGTACTTACCGGGAATGAATGGGTAATGGGATATGATTTAATTATTATTTGAGAATATTGGGAATAACAGGAATTGGAGGACGTTAATTATGATTAGCGGGATAAGTGGGAAATGACTATTTTGCCCTTGGGTGGCTGTATAGGAATTAATTGTGCTTAGGGACATTTTGGTCTTTTTACCATGGGATATGTTTAAACTTAGAGGGTTGTAGAAGGTTAAGGCTTAAGGCAAAAACAGAGCAGCTTGTTTTGTCTCTCATGATCATCTTTCTCTCTCTCTCTCTCTCTCTCTCTCTCTCTCTCTCTCTCGAGTTGTGATTTTTGGAGTAAACTTGAGGATTCAAGCTAGGAAATCAAGGTTTCGAGACTTAGGACCTTAGTTCAACCATTGAAGGGGATTCAATTCTGTGTTTAGGTATGGTTTTCAGTTGAAGTTTAAGGTTTTTATTTTGCTTTAAGGTTATGTTTAAGCTTTGAATCTTGATTGTAGAAGTGGGAATTTGATGAGGTTTTACGTGTTTCCAAAGCTTAATTTTGTTGTTTAAATGTTGGTTATGTTGTGGTAATGTTTGGTTGAGATTTTAAGATTTAATTGGTGAAGGTTTTGGATGGTTTGAATTGAGAAAAAGGCAGGGGAGCTGGGCTCACGACTTGAACCTATTCCAGAGCCTCCCCTGGGCTCTGTCTAGCAGGCGCGCCACGACCCATTAGGTCACGTTGCGGCCTGCCCCTGGTACTCCAGATAGAAGCTCTCTGTCTTGGGGGCGCGTCGTGACCCACTAGGTCAAGTCGCGACCCGCCCTTTCCTTTTGTGCCAGGAGGGGTTTTTCATGAGGTTTAAGCGTGGGTTTTCATTTCCTAAGCTCAGGATCGAATCTACTAACCAATTTAGTACGATTTGAGGCCCTGGGAGCAGGGTTTAGATCATGAACCTTTTATTATTTATTTTTATTGATGGGATTTCATTTTTGGTTATGACTAGGTGACTGCTAAGGGACTTAAGGATCGATCGTTCTGAAAGGTCATTCTTTTACTATTTCACGCTCGAACTAGAAGTAAGAAAACTACACCCTATATGTGACATGCATGGTTATTGATGAAGCATGTTGAGTGCTCTATATATGGACATTGATTGCATAGTAAATGCATAGCAACTTTACTTATCTATGTATGGCACTGACTTATTAGTCAGGGAACGACAATGGTTTTTAGTATTGATCGTGAAGTTGCAATTTATCAGTCAAGTTCAACGGTGACACTAAGCACTGGTCGTATGGTATTGGCATAAGAGTCAAGAACGACATTAATGTGTTTAACACAGGCTGAAATGATTAGATCTAATCAACATGAGCATGAAATGCTTGACCGACCCCCAAGGTCGAAGAAAACTAAAGCGCTTGTTTGATCTAAAGGCTAGTTACTTAGAGTCAGGGCCAAAAGGCTCAGGTGACCGAACATCACATGGCTTAGGGAGCAGATCCCCAGAGATAGACTTATTAGTCATCTATTCAGAGAGTGACTTATTAGTCATCTATCCAGAGATAGACTTATTATTCATTTATTCAGAGAGTGACTCATTAATCACCTATCTGATTAGGTTGCGGAGCCCCAGAGTGTGACTCATTATCTGATTAGGGATCCAAGGCCCAGAATGATTACCAGAATCATCTATTGATATTACATACATGTAGTAATAAGTTTTCTTATTGATCCTTGGCTCACGGGTGCTATGTGGTGCAGGTAAAGGGAAAGAAAAGCTCACCCAATCTTGAGTGGAGAGTTTAGGTGGCGATGTGTACATATGCGGCCGCTTTACCACCACGACCAAGGTGTTTCACAGAGGAACTAGGGTTTAACCCTATTTTTTCCGCTTAGGTCGATGAGTTGTATTTTTTACACTGTAATGACCATTTTGGATTGTAAATAACTTTGTAAACACTTTTATGGGCCCATGTATAGTTTAATGTTTTAAATAAAATATATATATTCCTTTTGATCAAGATTTCCACCCTGGCCTATTAATAACACCTAGATGCACATTTATAACTAAATGACTCGTTTAGCGAGTTAAGCATCGTTTAAAGTCAACATTAACGGTCTTGGAGTAGCCAGGGTGTTACAATGAGCAACACCTTAGGTTGGTCTTACAGAGGCTGAGAGAGCACAAATTGTTTGCGAAGTTCAAGAAGTGTGAGTTATAGCTACCTCGAGTGACTTTCTTGGGTCATATTGTTAGTAGATATGGAATAAAGGTAGACCCAGCTAAGATTGAGGGTGTCAGGGATTAGCCAAGGCCAATGAATGTCTCTGAGATTAGAAGCTTCCTTGGATTGGAAGGTTATTACAGGAGGTTTGTGGAAGGGTTCTCAAGGATATCTACCCCACTAACAGAACTGACGTGTAAGAGTCAGAAGTTTGCGTGGTCAGATAGATGCGAGCACCGCTTCTAGGAGTTGAAGCGGCGTTTGATTACCGCCCTAGTCTTGAGTCTTCCGACAGATCAGGAGAAGTTCATAGTTTATTGTGATGCCTCAAGACAAGGGTTATGTTGTGTCCTTATGCAGGCAGGGAAGGTGATTGCTTATGCATCACACCAGCTGAAGGATTATGAGCAGAGGTATCTGACTTATGATTTGTAGTTAGCAGCAGTGGTCTTTGCATTAAAGGTATGGAGGCACTACCTTTATGGAGAGAAGTTTGAGATATATACTGACCACAAAAGCCTCAAGTACTTCTTTACACAGAAGGATTTGAATATGAGGCAGAGGTATTGGTTGGAACTGGTGAAGGACTATGAATGTGACATCCTTTATCATCCAGGGAAAGCCAACGTGGTGGCAGATGCCCTAAGTCGGAGAGGTCCGAGACAATTGTATAGTTTGAGGCAGATATCCAAGGAGTTGGCAGAGGATATGACCAGAGCTGGGATTGAGTTAGTGGTGGGCCAGTTAGCCAACATTACCCTGCAGTCTACTCTTCTAGAAAGGATAAATGAGAGTCAGTTAAAAGAACCATCACTGATGAAGATTAGAAAGGACGTCCTAGCTGGAGTAGCTAGGGACTATACAGTATCAGATATGGGTTTACTAAGATATAAAGGTCGTATTTGTGTTCCGATGGATACTGTTATCAAACAGGAGATTTGGGATGAATCTCATACTAACCCGTACTCTTTGCATCCCGGCACCACGAAGATGTACCAGGACCTGAGAACTTTATATTGGTGGCCGGGGATGAAGAGGGACATAACCGAGTATGTTGCCAAGTGTCTAATGTGTTAGCATATCAAAGCTAAACATCAGAGACCAATGGGGCTATTACAACCCTTGGATATCTCAGAGTGGAAATGGGAAGACATCACAATGGATTTTGTGGTGGGATTTCCCTATCCAGTGGGTCAACATGATTTCGTGTGGGTTATTGTAGACAGATACACCAAATCATATCACTTTCTATCAGTGAAGATGACTTATACAGTTGACCAGTATGCGGATCTCTATGTGAGAGAGATCGTACGTCTTCATGGAGCTTCAAGGTCGATCGTGTCAGATCGGGACCCTACATTTACTTCCAAGTTTTGGGGAAGTTTATAGAAGGTGATGGGCATGCAACTGAAGTTTAGTACAGCTTATCACCCTCAGACCGATGGTCAGTCGGAGAGGACAATCCAGATACTGGAGGACATGCTGAGAACATGTGTAATGGACTTTGAAGGGTCATGTAGTAAATATTTGCCTCTGATAGAGTTTTCCTACTATAACAGATATCAGGTGACCATAGGAGTGGCTCCTTATGAGATGTTGTATGGTAGGAAATGCATATCACCTATTCATTGGGATGAGATGGGTGAACATAGATACTTGGGTCCTGAAGCAGTTCAGAGGACCAATGAGGCTATCAAGAAGATCAGAGCTCGGATGCTTGCATCACAGAGTAGACAGAAAAGTTATACGGATCCGAAGCGTAGGAACATGGAGTTCCAAGTGGGAGACTATGTCTTCCGTAGAGTCTCACCACTAAAGGGGTGAGGAGGTTCGGGAAGAAGGGAAAGTTGGCCTTTAGATTTGTAGGACCTTTTGAGATCTTGGAGAGGGTCGGTCAGGTGGCCTATAGATTGGCCTTACCTCCGGCATTGTAGGCTGTGCACAATGTGTTTACATATTGTGATGCTGCGGAAGTATGTATTTGATGAGGGTCATGTATTGAGCCTTTAAGATCTAGAGCTGCAGGCAGACTTATCATTTGAGGAGAAGCCAGTCTAGATATTAGACAAGAAGGACAAGGTCTTGATGAATAAAACCATACATTTAGTTAAGGTATTATGGAGGAACAGCAAGGTCGAGGAGGCGACCTGGGAATCAGAATCAACCATGCAGGATCAGTATCCCAAGTTGTTCAGGTAAAATTTCGAGGACGAAATTCCTGTAAGAAGGGGATAATTGTAACACCCCAAATTTCATAATATGACTTAGTGCCTGGATTAGGGGGTCTTGAGGCAATAATTGAATTAATTGAGTGCTTATGTGTTATGAGCATGTTATTATGTGAATTGTATTATGATATGATTATGCTTGCATGTTTAGGTGTATTAAATATGCATGTGGGTCCGTTTCTTATTAGAATGGCATTTTTGTAATTTTGACTCGTTAAGGGTATAATTGTAAATATATGTGCTATATGATTGCGATCACATTATTATGTGGATATATTTAAGTTACCCGGAACGAGGCAATCCTAGGAGCTAGATAGCGGAAAAGTCACAACGAGGTAAAATACCCGGCTCGAGGTGAGCTTAGGGGTATTTTGATAATTTGGTAAATTACCGAGAATTATAGAGTAACATGAATTGATTGATGAACATTGGTTTAATATATTATTTGGGGTTGTATGAGATGTTGACGGTGAAATCTCGTCAACGAAATTAGATCGGAAAACTCAAAGATAAGTCAAGTGATATTCAAATGAGAACTTAGAATGGACTTATGGAAGGATGAACACAGATCAACAATGGAGTAAAAACTGTATATTGCTTAACAGCTTCAACTTACAATGAATTTTCCAACCCCCTTTCTAGAGGGGTAATGATCTATTTATACTGGAGCTCTAATGGCTCCTCATACATTGTGGTCCCAGGGGACAAGATTGTACATAGGTACATTGTCTGGGTAGTGGCACAAGTCGTGGTGGAGCAGAAGGTCATGGTGTCGGTCTGGTACGTGGTCAGAGGCATGCAGATAGTGCTTCCACTCTCTGTACAAATCTGTACCTCCATTACCTGCGTGATACATATGTCAGGGTCACGCTTCTGTCCTCCTCGTGGTCGTACGTCCTACACCCGTACACGTATGAGTACTTTGTACCTGATGGTTATGTTGGTGCGGGGCACCTTGGGGGGCCGCGGGACCATGATGGTGTGAGGCCCTAGCATATGGGTGCGCGAGGCCATGATGGTGCGAGGCACCTTGGGGGGCCGCGAGGCTAAGATGGTGCGAGACACCTTGGGGGGCCGCGAGACCATGTAGATGCAAGGTCCTAGCATATGGGTGCGTGAGGCCATGATGCGCAGGTACCCCTGGTGGTGTCGCGTGGCGTGCGCAGTTTCTGGCGTGCGCGGGTGCGAGGCCCTGATGCACAGACACGCGAGGCAGGCGCGTGAGGATCCAAGGCGCGCGAGGCCTTGCTGGCCGAAGCTCCCAGGCACGCGAGGCCTTGCTGGCCGAAGTTCCTGGGCATGCAAGGCCCTGCTGGCCGAAGCTCCTGGGCATGCGGGCCCTGCTGGCCGAAGCTCCTGGGCACGCGAGGCCCTGCTGGCCGAAGCTCATGGGCACGCGAGGTCCTGCTAGCCAAAGCTCCTGGGCACGCGAGGCCCTACTGGCCGAAGCTCATGGGCACGCGAGGCCCTGCTGGCCGAAGCTCCTGGGCACGCGAGGCCCTGCTGGCCGAAGCTCCTGGGCACGCGAGGCCCACAGAGGTGCAACATGGTGGCACTTGGGCATGAGGTGATTTAGTCCTTAGAAAGGCGGTGACTTACGAGGCTTTGAGTGGGCAGAGTGTGGTCTCGTGAGACCTATTGGAACGAGCCCGATAATATGGCTAAGTGACCCTCAACAATGTGTTCCGGGTAGGGATTAGAGAATTTTTTTTCTTGGTGGATTTTTGGCATCCACATGAGATAATTTGAGGTTAGCGGGAATCATGCCAAATGACTAAACTACCCTTGAGAGTAACGTTTAGGGGTAATGGGGCAAGGGGCATTATGGTCTTTTAACCACATGGGTCAATTGACTAAGTAAGCAGCTGGGTACCTAGCTCACTCACGTTCAAGACACTTTTCTTTATTTTTGGGAGCATTTTGGAAGAACTCACTTAAGGCACTCCAAGGCAAGACTAAGTTTAAATTTTTGTGGAAATTAAAGGCAATTCTAGAGGAGTGGCAGCTTGGGATTGAATTTAGAAGCAGATAAGGTCATCATCACTTCCAGAAATTTGAATTTAGAGGTGAGATTCCCCTGTTTTGATATTCAAGAGGTGTTCTTGAGTTTTTATGGCTTTTGATTTCCTAGTTGAGTTATATGTGGTGTTTGGAATGGTTTGATTAGTAGGTTTTATTGCCTAGACTCAGTATATAGCTCTGTGGCTGGAATTATGTAGAAACATCTAGATTAGTCAATATTAGGGTATGAAATTACTGAGAAATCGTTGGGTTTGCGATTTGGGGAAGAACATCATGTTGTGGGCATAGTTTCAGGTTCTGGGGACCATTCGCGACCGCGCTAGGTTGTAGCGCGACCGCGCCCAAGGTAGGCGTGACCGCACTAGGGGCCTCGAAATGCTTGTTTACTGATTTTTAGGAAAAGGCCCTGGGGGCTCGGGAATCTGATTTAGGAGCTTGCTTGAGGGCTCGAGGGACATTTATAGCGCCTCGTTAACTGGGAACCATGGTTTTAATAGTTAGAGTTTGGTTTGGAACTCGGGTTCTAGGGTTAAGTCCTGATGAACGTATACTTGTGTTGTGACTAGGGTTTCCGCCAGGCTCAGGTCAGGATTAGCGCTCGGGGTCGTTATACTATTTGCACGAGGATCAAGGTAAGAAAATTGCACTCGATGCGTGAGATGCATGATTGGGGCTTGGCCCAACTATTAATTGCTATATTATTTTATAATATAATGTAAAATTATATTATTTAATAATATAATATTTTAGATTAAATAAATATGACAAAGAGTGTCACATATTGTAACATATAATAGAGAGTTACAATATTTAGATATATGAGAAATATCCAAATATGTAACATATTTTGTGTTACAAATTCAGCTACAAATTTGTAACTTCCAAATAGTGCCCTTTATTGTGTAGATTTGTTGTTACACAATATTGAGATGAATTTCTTAAAGTCATATGTGAAATGGATGTTAGAGATATGATTTTAACCCCAATAATGTGTTTTGGGGGTTACAAATTCAATTGGGGGGGTATTGGAACCATTTTGAAAAACAACACAATTTTTGTGCTAAAATTGGTCAGTGGCCGCGGCCACAGAATGTTGGTGGCTGCTGCCTGTGGGACAGAGAGCAGTGGTCGCGGCCACTGATGTCCCTGGCCGCGGCCACATGTGCATTTTTTGACCAAATATTTTTCAGTTTTTTCCAATCTTTTTTAACGGTTCCAAAAACCCAAATAACTCCCAAATCTTATTTTTAATTCCATAATAATCCAATTAATCATTGGTAACAGCCATGGGGGTTGGTGGAATTTGAAATTCAAAGGGTGTCTCTAAACTCTATAAATAGGAGACTATTGCTCACTTCAAAGACACAATTTTTCTATCCACTAGAGCACTTGCCTAGAAACACCTTGAGGCTTGATTATTCCAGAAAGCATTTCCAAAATCTGTGAGAGATCCCTTAGTGCTTGAGTTAGGGGGAAATAAGTTTTTGGACAAAGGTTTCAAACCTTATTCAAGTTGGTGACCCCGAACACTCTTCACTTTGGTTGTGTGAGTGAGAGTTTCTTATTGTTTTGTTCTTGTTCTTATTTTTCTTCTACAATTTTTCTTTTCATCATTCTTGTTATATTTACTTGTATCTTTGTTTAGAGTTGTAATCTTTATTTCTTTTGTTTCAAACACTTCACTTTATTTGTATCATTTTGCATAAAGTTGTATTTCTCTATTCTCTTCTTCTATTTCTTCTTTTGTTTATTTGTATTTTCAATCATAGAGTTGTAATACCTTTTAATCAATCATTATTTACTTGTAATATTTTGTCTAGAGTTGTATTTTCTTACCAATTTCCATTGAGGCAAATGTATTTTTCCTAACATTCAAAAGCTTATTCCTTTGTTTGTTTCAATGGAAGGTGAGACCATCAAGATTATGAATCAAGACCTAGTGAGGTTGGATAGGTTTGATGAGTCTAATTTCACTAGATGGCAAGACAAGGTGAGATTCTTCTTGACTACCCTCAAAATTGCGTATATTCTAGAGTCCACTCTAGAACCTCTCCCAACACCATCCGACAAGAACACTCCCGAGGAGGTGGAGAAAAGAAGGAAGAGGGAGGAGGACAATCTCCTTTGTAGGGGTCATATCCTCAACGCCCTTTCCGATAGGCTTTATGACCTCTGCCCCGAGACCAAATCGGCAAAGGAGATATGGGACGCACTTCAGACAAAGTACAAGGCGGAAGAGGAAGGTACCAAAAAGTTTTTGATATCTCAATAGTTTGATTTCAAATTTTTTGGCGATAAACCTATTCTTCCTCAAATACATGAATTGAAAATAATTGTTAACAAATTGAAAATGTTAAAGATTGAGCTTCCCGAGGCCTTTCAAGTTGGTGCTATAGTGCCAAAATTACCACCAACCTGGAAGAGCTATAGGAAAAGAATCCTTCATAAAAATGAGGATTATTCTTTGGAGGAAATCCAAAAGCATTCGAATCTAGGAGGAATAGATATGTAGAGATAAAATTGTGGAGGGGTTCAATGGAGAGACTTCCAAAGCAAATGCGATGTCACAACCAAAACATCCCAAAAACAAAGGGTAATGAGAAATCCTTGGGTCCAAGAACCAACCCAAACAATTTTAAGTGCGAGAAAGGTCCTTGCTTTGTGTGTGGGAAAAGGGGTCACTAGGCTAGAGAGTGTAGGCATAGAAAAGACCAACAAGGACTTAAGGTGAACGCAACTCAAGAGGAAAACATAGTTGCTACCCTTAGCGAGGTGAATGTGGTCCAAGGCAAGGTGAAAGGGTGCTGGTATGATACATGTGCCACCGTCCATGTCACCTATGACAAATCATTGTTCAAGACCTTTGAAGAGTCAAAGGGCAACCATGAAATTCAAATGGGAAATGAGGGCAAATCCAAGGTACATGGCAAAGGTACCATTGAAGTCTTTTTCACCTCCGGCAAGAAAGTTACATTAGTCCGCTCGATCGCCATGACCGAGATATCGCAGAGGAAACTAGGGTTGGACCCTGTTTTGCCACTTAGGCCGGCTTATTTAGTAATCCCTAAGTTGTAAAAAAATTTTAAACTTGTATTTTGGGATCCCATGTAAAGACTAAAGTTTCTTTTAATGGAAATGTTTACTTCTTGACCAAAATTTTCAATACCTACACCCTTAGTGGCTTAATCACATGTTTTGGTCCAATTGACTCGTTTAGCGAGTCCAACACTAATTTTAAACACACGTGGTAACAGACCCTAATTAGCAGGGCGATACAAAAAACGTGGTCAATTTGGTCTTTATATTTTGTTCGAAAATGTGAAAGACCTAAAATTTACTTCTTGCTCGTGTGTTATATGGAAATGTAAGGAAATGGATCTTAGTGAGATCACACAACACTTATTTTTCAATGGAATCAACAAAAGTTACACGGTTTGGTATATGCATGGGGTGAGAATTCATGTCACTCCAACTCTGCCAAGTAGGCCCAATGAAGTGAGGAGGAATATAGTATAGGAAAACTAGGATCTATTATATGATATGATTGATGACACACATTATGGATTCGGAGTAGACCCAGATGAGTTTGAGACATTACTTAGTGATGCTGAGAAACCGATTTACCCCAGTTCTAAAAAATTTACAAAGTTATCCGCGCTTCTTAGGTTGTACAATTTGAAAGCTGAACACGATTGGAGTGATAAAGGGCTGACTGATCTACTGTGTTTTTTGAATGATTTGTTGTCAGAGTGTAATGAAATGCCAACATCATTTTATGAAGCAAATAAAACATTATGCACATTAGGCATGCAATATGAAAAAATTCATGCATATCCTAATGATTGCATATTATATCGGAATGACTTTGCAGATGCAAAAATGTGTCTGACTTGTGGTGAGTCACGATGGCAATAGAAAAGAAATGGTGAGGATGTCAAGGAAGGAGTACCCGCCAAGGTCTTGTGGTACATTCCTCCTATTCCTCGTTTCATTCGGTTGTTTAGAAATGCTAAACATGCTAAAAATTTGTCGTGGCATGCTAATGAGAGAATAAATTATGGTAAATTAAGGCATCCAGTTGACACCCTAGCTTGGAAGAGGGTTGATTTGAAGTGGCCTTGTTTTGGAAATGAATATCGTAATATTCATCTAGGTCTTTCGACTGACGGGATTAACTCACGCAGTTCTCTTAGTAGTAAGTATAGTTGTTAGCTTGTTATGCTTGTCATTTATAATCTACCCAACCCACCAGCACCGTTTGTGCCTGAGGTAATTTCAATTTGATAGTTGAAAATGACTATGTCTGTACACACACACACACACATATAATGCTACTTATTATAATGTGCAGGTATCTAGTTGCCAATTATCCATTGGGCCGCTGTCCAATATTGTTGCATCAGGCAAACTCATTGACAAAGAGTCAGGTAACAACTACCAAGTGGTGATTACTGACGCTATTAAACCGGCGACGCCTCTTCCTTTTGCATATATCCTGATCAGAATATGTACATAGTCATTCAGGCTATTGGGCATCCTATATCCTGGCCTAAGGAATCGATCATATATGAACAGGTGATGTATCATGCTTATATAATAATATTTGCAATAACATATTTCAATTTGTTTGTAAAATTTTTAATTATTAATATTTTTTTACAAACTTTTTCTAGAAGTAATAACAGATCAGAACGACCAATTGCTCCTTCAACACAATGACCACGAGAAATGATACAACGTTTAAGTGATCCTCTGACATAAGACACTAGTCCTTTGGAACAGATATACAATATTATATCTTGATGGGATGAGAACGACTGTGTCAATCCATGCATAGATGAGGATGTATTCAGTCAGGATATGCCAAGTCTTTACGTATGCAAAAATGACATACTTCAATTTATTCGAATGTAAAAGATTGGACAAGGAGTTGTCGTTTGCTACATGAGGTATTTCACAAGTTTTTTAATTAACCTTTCTTATTTGATTTATTTTAACAATAAATGTCCCTAATTATATATTTGATTTTTTCTAAGTAGGTTGTTATACAATTTTTCGGTAGAACAAGGGTGCCAAAATAAGTTTTTATTTGTCAATCCTAATGTTGTAGCCACTAAAGGAAGTTCATTTAAAGAGCGTGTTCAAGATTTGTTCAAGCGCTGTCGTCAATTAAGATCAAATGAGCAACTTATGCTTGTCCCTTGGAACCATGGGAAATTAAAAAATTTGTTATTGTCAGATACTTAGTCCTTATAACATTTGTGTTAGACTTATATCTAGTATTGTTTTTCTTGTTCAGTGAGCATTGGATGTTGATTATATTGGCCCCATATGCATGTTACGTTTGTTGTTGTGATCTAATGAACTCAAATCTGGAAAACTATGAAGAAATTGTGGCAACAATAGTCAATGTTTTCAACCTTTTTTTGACCAGTCTACCAAATCCTCCCAAGATTCCAAATAATATAGAAACTGTGCAACCGAAAGTAAGTAACTACAACTTTAATTATTTTGAAAATCTATACTTGAATTTTACTAATATTCTTTATATATATTGCTTGACATTTTATTTAAATATTAGTATCCACACCAACCAGAGAATGTGGCATGTGCATATTATGTGATGGGAATGTTGAAGGATTACATTGAACATTCACGACCTAGACGTTACTTGAAGAAAGAGGTATATATGTAGATTTATACAAAATTAAAATTTTATTTATTATTAAAGTATATATAATCAAATAATAATAATTAACTAATATATTTTACTTTGTATTTTTCGTAGCTAAACACTACGCCATATACACCAACACAAATTAATGAAATATGACAACATTCCATATACTACCAATAGTTCAAAGTCATCGTCCCAAATATTAGGATTTTGTTGTTGTTTATTTTTTCTTTCTTACTATATGTCTAGCTAGCTAGTGTAATATTTGTTAATTTTGTATGTTTAACAATAAATATTATATTTTTTGTATATTTAGCTAGCTAAAACATATTATATACACATTTCGGTTATATTAATGAGAATTCACAATTAAAATTTTCATATAATTTAGATTTTTTAATTAATATATTTAATCCCATTTCAAAAAAAAATATTTAATTCTATTAATTAATATACTGAAAATAATTATTTAACTATTTTTAAAAAAAATACAAAAATCAATCATGAATCGCGATATGAGACATTGAATGTATACAAAGTCTTTCCAAGGGAGGCGTTGTAGGTACCCCACAATGACTCCCATAGGGAGACTTTGTAGACATTCAACGTCTCTCCCAGTGAGTCATCGTAGGGTGTAAACCGTACGATGACTCCCAATGGGAGACGTTGAATGTCTACAAAGTCTCCCCGTGGGAGTCATCGTAGGTCATTTATGATGACTCCTCCAACAACGTCTCCCCTGGGGGAGGGGAGACATTAAATATCTGCAATGTCTCTCCCATATAGACATTAAACTACTATTTTGTTGTAGTCATCATACTAATTAATTTCACTATTTCAATTTTTTTAAGTAAACAATCTCAATGACATATACATCTCAACACGAAAAACACATATATTATGCCTATAGAAACATACATCAAATGATAAATTAAAAAGAACATGACAAACACATAAATATTATAGCTAAGGATCGTAATATCAATTCATGTTGTTGTATAATATTTGGGTAAAAATGATATATATAACATATCAATTTAGACAAAACACAATTAATAAATATGTCAAAAACTAAATTTGAACATGTTATAAAAAAAGGCGTGCGACTGGTTTTCTCTCTTCCCATGGTGAGGCGTAAGAAAATTGCTCAGAAGCCTGGTCTCCGATCATCTGCGATTGTGAGTAGCTCAGTCAAGAATACTCATGAACGAGTGGAGAAAGAAGAAGAAGTGAGTGGGGATCCCTCAGAGGAGATTTTATCTGATACGGTGGATGATTTTCCAGAGGTTGGGGAGGACCAATTACTGGTGGATTGCGAATTGTCCAAAACTGGGAATATTTTTTGTTCTAGGTCGTGGGCGAATGAAGCAAAGGAGAAGGATTTCCAGGAATTAGCTAAGGACAAGTGGTCCAATTTTCAGGATCCTTTTGCATCTCAGGGTGGTGCTCGGCTCAAATTTGAGGAACCCCTGGTCCGAGAAAGGAAATTGATAGCTCAAGTTGATAAGGAGGAGATAGAAGTGGAAGGTTCCTTCTGGCAATCAGCTATGGTATGTGTTGTTTTAGGAGCAAATCCCCCTTTGGCTGTGTTTGAAGGATTTATTAAACGTATATGGGGAAAGTTAGGAATAAAAAGAATTGCTCGTATAATGGGGTTCATACTCTAGTCAAATTTTGGGATGAAGCAACTCGAGACATGGTTTTGGAATCAGGTGTGGTTCACTTTGACAGAAAACCTGTTTTACTGAGGCATTGGTCGACAGATCTAGATAAAATGAGGTTGGTGAAATCTATTCCGGTCTGGATAAGACTACCAATTTGGGTCTTCAATATTGGGGTCTTAAAAGCCTGAGTGCTCTTGTTAGCACAATAGGTAAGCCTATGATGATGGATAAGGTTACTAAGGATAAGTCAATAGTGAAATTTGCTAGAGTTCTTGTGGATGTAGAGATCTCAGATCATATCCCTCAATGTATCAATTTTATCAATGAGAGGTCAATTGATGGAACAGGCTATAGAATTTGAATGGCTTCCTACCCGTTGCTCGAGTTGTAAGAATTTAGGCCATACTGCTGCTAGTTGTAAACATGTTCAGGAGGCTGTCTGGAGGCCAAAGCAGAAGGTCTCTGGTATTGATAATGGGGAACCTGGGGGCTCTTCTGAAATGTGTGAGCCTGGTTATGAGGCTAGGTCTAAGGATATTCATCAACAGACAGCTGGAAAGGATGCTCAGAAGGCTGGAAAGGGTGATCAAATGGCTGTAATGGGAGAACTGAAGGCTGGAAAGACAACCCAGACAACAACAGTTAAGGAGGCAAGCAGATCTATGACAGGGTAGGAGATGAAATGGTCTACACCTAAAAAAGTGGGAGGTTCAAGGCAAAATGTAACAACTGCTATGACATTGAGAGCTAACAAATACAGTATTTTGCAGGAGAATCAGATAGAGGTTTCTAAGAAGAGTATACAAGAGGTTCAGAAGTCTAATGGAGGGGTGTAATTTACTGTGTTGGAACATTAGGGGTTTAAATAGTAGGAATAAGCAAAGGTCTTTGTTAGACGTTTGTAATGTTAATAATATTGGTTTAGGTGCTTTTCTTGAAACTAAATTGAAAGGTAATAAGGTTAAGGAGATGATGAGGAATGTTTTCTTGGGTTGGAATTGGTATAGTAGTCTGACTGTGGAGGGAAGAATTTTGTTAGTTTGGAAAGAAGATATAGTTTCTTTAAATGTTACTCAGGCAGTTGACCAGCTTATAAATTGTGAAGTGAAGATCAAGGGAGTTTTTCAAAAAATTTGCTTGACTTTTGTGTATGGAAGGAACTTGGTGGAGCAGAGGAAAGGTCTTTGGTCTCAATTAGCCTTACCTGAGTTTACTGTGCTTCCTTGGTTGGTTGCTGGGGACTTCAATGCAGTCTTTGAATTTGACGATCGTATTGGGGGTAGACCAGTCACTGAATTGGAAGTGGAAGATAGTCGTCTTTGGAGGACCAATGCTATGTTGACTGAATTATGATCTAGTGGCTCTAATTTTACTTGGTCTAATAAGCAAAAGGAAGGGTCAAGAATCTTCTCAAAATTGGACAGAATTTTTATAAATGAACTGTGGATAGATGCCTTTCCTGAATCAAAAGCTCGTATTAACTGGGATACAATTTCTGATCACCGTTACTGTATCATCAAAACAGTTCCTTTTCAGGTTCAGGGATCAGGCCTTTCAGATATTTTAATATGTGGGCTAATCATAAGAATTTTCAGAGTATAGTCCTTATAAACTGGTCTGAACCAACTGGAGGTTATGGATTGCAGCAGATTATGCAGAAGTTAAGGAGGCTCAAAACTGTTTTGTATCAGTTTAATAAGTTGCAAGTAGGAGATGTTGTCCAGTAATATGCTGTTGCTAAACAGAAGTATGAGCAGTCCCAGCTCTTGTTGCAGCAGAATCCATCTTCGAGTGTGCTGCACCAGGATGAGAAAGAGGCGTATATTGATTATGATAGAAAGTCTAGAATGTATGAGAGTTTCCTTCATCAAAAGAGCAAAATTAATTGGCTTCGATTTGGTGATGAGAACACTGCTTACTTTCATGCTAGTCTTAAGCAGAGGAAGATTAGGAACCGAATCACTTCTTATATGAATGATGAGGGTCAGATTGTTGAGGCTTATGCAGAATTTGTTGCTCATTTTTACAACCATTTCAAAGGCTTTCTTGGCAAGTCTAGTACAACAACCAGTCGGGTTGATCAGGAGTGTTTTCAGCAGGGGCCAGTCTTGACTTTGGAGCAACAAATTGACTTGATTCAACCTTTTACTAAGAAGGATGTTAAGAGGTCGTTATTTAGTATCCCATCTATTAAGAGCCCTGGTCTTAATGGTTTTGGCTCAGGTTTCTACAAAGCTCTTTGGAAAGATATAGGGGAAGAAATCTCTGAGGCGATTCTGATGTTTTTTTAGCGTGGTGAGATACCTTCTGAGATGAATGGGACAATTTTATCTCTCATTCCTAAGGTAGATTCTACAGCTACAGCTGCTGATTATAGACCTATAGCCTGCTGTAATACTCTTTATAAATGTATTTCTAAGATGCTTTGTTATCGGTTGGCTAAAATACTTCCTTTGATTATCCATCAAAACCAAGGAGCCTTTATAAAGAATAGACTGCTTGCTCATAATATTTTAATTCTTCAAGATTTACTTCATGGCTATACTAGGAAGAATATTTCTCCCCAATGCTTGATAAAAATAGATCTTAGTAAGGCCTATGATTCTATTGATTGGATTTTTTTGGAGGATATTATGACAGCTTTTTGTTTTCCTAGACGGTTTATTCAGTGGATAATGATATGTTTGACAGGTACATCTTATACCCTCTTGTTGAATGGGAGATTACAAGGAAGCTTTGAAGGGAGGAAAGGTTTAAGACAAGGAGACCCAATTTCTCCTCTGCTATTTGTGCTGGTCATGGAGTATTTAACTAGGCTTCTTAAGCATGTTTCTCAACATAGAGAGTTCAGATTTCATCCCATGTGTAAGCATTTGTAGCTTGTTAATCTTTGTTTTGCAGATGATCTGATTTTGTTTTGTAAGGGGAATATTAGATCGATTCAGCTTTTATTTGATGGTTTTTCTAAATTCAGTTAGTGTTCTGGGCTGTCTGCTAATCTGAATAAATCTCAAATGTTCTTTGGTGGTGTGTCAACTGAAGTGAAGAATAATATTATGAGTTCCTGTTGCTCTTGTTGAAGGGACTTTTCCCATGAAGTATATGGGGGTTTCGCTGAGACCTACGAGATGACAGGCAACTGATTGTGGTGACTTTATTAAGAAGATTCAGGCTAGGCTCCATGTTTGGGTGAGTAGACACTTGTCTTTTGCCGGGAGAACTCAACTGATTTTCTCTGTTTTACTGGGTATTCGAACTTACTGGATGAGTATTTTTATGCTGCCTCATAGTGTCATTCAAGAAATTGATAGGTTGTGTCGTAACTTTTTATGGGGATCCAAAGGCAATCGCAGCAAGTTCCATTGTTCTTCTTGGACTCAGGTTTGTCTTCCTAAATCTTTGGGTGGTTTAGGTTTTAAGGAGGGTCCCAAATGGAACAAAGTTTTATTGGCCAAATTTATTTGGGCTTTGTCTTCTAAGAAAGATGTGTTGTGGGTGAAGTGGATTGATGAGATTTATCTTAAAGGTCATTCTTTCTGGACTTATAAACTGAAATCTGATGTTAGTCGGTATCGGCGTAAATTATGCTATCTGAGAGAAATGTTTTCTGAAGAGGATTTGGTAGCTTCGTCTGTGAATGGTAAGCTGAATCTGAAGGCTCTATATAGTAGTTGGTTTCAGAGGGTCCCGATTTCATTTTCTAAGGCAGTGTGGTGTAGGCTTACTGTCCCAAAGCATCGATTTATTCTTTGGCAATCAGTTCTTGGTCATTTGCTGACTAGAGATAATTTGTTGTAGTGCCAGATTTCTGTTGACTCTAGTCTGTGTCCAGTTTGTGAGAGAGATGAGGAAACTCATATGCATTTGTTCTTCGATTGTACCTTTTCTCAACAGGTTTAGGAGTTGACTAAAATTTGGTTAGGTCCTGGTATATGGCCTAAGCAGTTTAACAATTGGAAGAAGTGGTTAGAAGGGAAGCCTAAAAATATCATGCATCGCATTGTTGTAGCTTCCTTGGCAGCTGCTGTCTACTCTATATGGTGTAATAGAAACTCCTGTATTTTTGTTCATTGCTCCTTCACTCCTCAACGATTAGATAGTATGATTAAGTTGAGTTTGAAAGCTAGATTACTTGGTAGTTTGAGTCAAAAAGTTCTGGACAAGAATAGGTCTCTTGCTGAGTTTGTTCGGAAGATGTAAGCTGGAGTTTTAGTTGCTATGTTTTTTAGTAAGTTGTTGTAATCTTGTTTTGGATGCAATATATTCTTTTTCCTGATAAAATATATATATATATATATATATTTGAACATGTTGGAACTTTTTTGTAAAATGAATTGTTAAAAGATAACTAGGGAAGTCTCCTTTAATTGGAGTCCCACATTACTTAGGCTAGTCTTGGGGATGCCCAAAGACATATGTAGTTGTGTGCACAAGGGAGGAGACATATGTAGGCTTTGGTGAAGTGTTTCTGACAAAATATTTCATAAATAAATATTTTTATTTAATTAATTTATTTAATAAAAATTGACACAATTTATACTATGAGTTCTTTTAGCAATGAAACGGTATTTAGACGGATGTTCTTCAGTGCAGACAAATAAGGTGGTTGATAAAATGTCATGCAAGATTTGGACAGACCTGCAAAAGCCTTGCGTGACTCATTTCAACAAATTCGTTTGATAATATTTTTTTTTTTAATTATGCAGCAACAAAACACCATACAATTAATGTATAACATAACATGTATGACTTGTTTAATAATTAATGTATTCAATTATTACATGTTAGACAAGATTGCTATATAACTATTTTAATAAAACATCACAAATTAAGGCGGCATTATAAGTAAAATAATATATATTTAAATTGCTAAAATGTTAATAAATTTGTCATATTTGTGTGTTGTGTCATGGTAGTCTTAACATGGAGCTATTTTCAAATATAATTCAAATTAGATGTGATTCAAATTTACGTATATATATATATATAAATTTATTTATTTTTATTTATATATATATATTTGTATTGTCAAAACATGAACAAGTCATTGGTTGATTATCTGTATAGCATAATAGAGTGGCTGAATTTGTTTAGTCGCTTGATTAAACAGCTTTCCTTTATGCAAAATCAAATCATATTCAATATTCCGTATCTAAAACTCTCTTCTTATTATTTTTTTTAAAAAAATAAAATTTTATAAAAGAGGTTGCGGCTCACGCTTCTTAAAAAATAATTTGAAAAACTTACGTAATTTAATTTTATGTATACAAACATGTATTTATTCATGAAATGCACGTTTGTACTCTGAACTCTAGTGTTGATATTTTTAAATAAATAAATTAAATAGATATTATAAAATTTTATGTGGTTAGTGATTCAACATTTGGGTGGCTTCAATAAGAACCGTTCTTTACTTTCTAAGAAGCAACGTGGATTAAGCTACTTAACAACCGTGTTCCCAATTGCCATAAAAAAAACGCCAAGTAATAATTATATGTAATATTTTATTTCATAAATAATTATCGTAATTATAAAAGAAGAAGTGGTTATATATTAAATATTAGAGTAAATGGCTGCAAAAATATATAATATTTTTAAAAAGTTGTACTTTTATACTCAATTTTTTTTTTTGATAAATATATTCAATGTTTTCAAAATATTACATTTTTTTATCTAAATTTTTTTTTTCAGTAAATATACTCAATATTTTTAAAATATTACACTTTTATACCCATTTTTTATTATTTTGATAAATAATAAGAAAGTGTTAGAAAAATATAGGATTTTAATTATTTTTTAAATTTTAAATTATTTTTTCTTTCTTATTCTTTCTCAAAATAACTATTTTAAATTAAAAATTAATAAATGTTTTATTAAAATTATTTTAAATAATGAAAAACTTATATATTTTCATCAATTTAAAATATAAGTTTTTTTAAAAAAAAAGGGTAAAAGAAAAATATAAGTTTAATTATTTTTTATTAATTTTACTAATTTTAATTTTTTTTATTATTTTGAAAGTGAAAATAATTTAAAATTTAAAAAAAAAGGTAAAATTTTATATTTTTCATTCATTTTCTTATTATTTCTCAAAATAATTTTAAAAAATAAGTATAAAAGTGCAATATTTTAAATATTAAGTATATTTATTTCCAAAAAAAATTTGTGTATAAAAATGTAATATTTTAAAGATATTAAGTATATTTACCATAAAAAAACATTAAATATAAAAGTGTAATATTTTAAAAATATTAAGTTACTCTAAATATTAATGCTCGAAATGGTAGTCAAAGTCAAGAGAGTATAAGTATCAAGATTTTTCTACAATAGTGTGGATGGTTTTGTTACTTTATTTTACATTATTATGTCCTATTGTTATTTTGTCAATTTTGATGATGGGAAGGTTGTAATTATCATTATTATTCTTGTTGTTATTGTGCTACGTACGTTGTTTGAGAGAATACCACTCAATTTATTATTATTATTATTATTATTATTATTATTATTATTATTTCGCGATAGTAAAATAACAAATAAATATATTAGTGAAAGAATATATTAATATTATTTTACAAAATTAACACTTTATAAAAAAAGAATTTAGAATTTTAAACTAAGAAGTTTGATAAATATATGCAAAAAAAAATTGTTAGCGAAAAAAAAGGAAATCTACACTTTATTTTTATTTTATTTTTTGCATTTAAGATTTTACTCAAATTTTAAATAAGACTATATGCTTATGAGTATTTGTATTTTGGTTTTGAGTGGGGTGAATTCTTTATAATTAAAGATAGAGAAGTTTACATAAATATGGGAAAAATATATAGTTTCTAAATTTATGGGAAAAAAAATAATTGTACAAAATATGGTAAGTTTTGGAAAAAAAGTTTAAAATATGGTAAATAAATTACCATATCTTATTTTCTCTTCTCTCTTCACGATCTCTCTCTCTTCATCTCATTTCTTTCTTTCTCCTCCCCATTTCTTCCTCATTTCTTATTTTCTTCCTCACGATCTCTCCTCAGATTTCTTCCGGCGATGCTACCTCCGCCGCTGCCTCCGACGACGAACTGATTTTCTTCTTCTTCTTCTTTCTTTCTTCTTTTTCTTCTTCTTCTTTCTTTCTTCTTCTTCTTCTTCTTCTTCTTCTTATTCGGTCTTTCTTATTCTTCTTTTTCTTTCTTCAAATCTAGTTTTATTCTTTTTCTTCTTTTTCACATCTGATTTTGAACTTCATATTTGATTTTTCTGGGTTTTTTTTTTCTAAATCTGTTTAAGTAACCAGGTACTTGACTTCATATTTGATTTTTTCTGGGTTTTTTTTTTCCTGAATCTGTTTAAGTAACCAGGTACTTGACTTCATATTTGATTTTTCTAGGTTTTTTTTTCTTTCTAAATCTGTTTAAGTAACCAAGTACTTGACTTCATATTTGATTTTTTTGGGTTTTTTTTTCTTTCTAAATCTGTTTAAGTAACCAGGTACTTAACTTCATATTTGATTTGATTTAAGAATTGTACTTAAGAAAAGTTGACTGCTATTATTTAGTGTAGACTAGGGTAGTATAAGAAGCTAGGTAGTTGAATATTTTAGGGTACTTTTAACATATGAAAGCTTAGGTTAGCTGATTAGTTTTTTTGGTTGAAAATGGCAAAAGTTGTCAAAAGGTTCTTCTCTGTGATGTTTAGATCAATTGGATATAGGTTTAGCAGCCAAACGTTCATCAAATAAGGTTCTAACATAAATATTTATGTGTTTATTAATTATTTAAAGAACTAGAACTAGAACGTTTGCTCAAAAAATGTATCGATAGGTTTACAAAATTTATTTAGAATACAAGTACAAGTACAAGAAATAAAAAAACAAGCAAACAAAACTTTTGATTTTTCTGGGTTTTTTTTTTCCAAATCTGTTTAAGTAACCAGGTACCATGACGCCTAAATCATTTTATTCATATCAGATTTTTTTAAACCTAGGTGTAACCAGTTACAATAGCGATTAATTTAGATTCTTTTGTTTATATTTGATTTTGTTTTGACACTTGACTATGCAACCAGGCACCATAGCAATTGATTATTTTTTTTAGATTTGATTTTTTTTTCAAACCTCGCTGTAACCAGTTACGATTATCAATTTAGATTTTTTAGTAATGTGGCAGTAACCGGTTACTACTATCAATTTTAACTGTCGTGGCAAGTACTCGAGTGAATTGTAACTGGTTACTGACAGATTTGGAAGAAAAAAAAAACAGATCAGAATACATCCAGTAAAGAAGAAGAAGGTAACCGGTTACCCCTATTAAAATAACTGATTGATAACTAGTTATTGAGCCAAACCTAAAAAAAAAACTCAGTACGGCATTTCTAAACCCTTAACCCAGTGCCCGAAGAAGAAGAAGGCAGCGATGGTGAATCAGTACGGCATCAAATTTTCCATCCACCTCATTACCTCCCACTTCGGCAATCTCGTCACAGTAAGTTTTTTCTTCTAAGTCGTTATAAGATTTTATATGCTTTTTTTAGCATGGATGTAATTTTGTTCATGCATATGTGTGCAGAAGGTTTGTGAAAATCTTCTAAGAAAAGGGCCCTTAACACTCCAATCTTTAATCCGTTCCACGGAGCTGACTCCTCTACAAGTTAAAAACTCTCTCCTCATTCTCATTCAACACAACTGTATTCAAGTTTTCTCTAGTGAACAGATCGGTATTCTAATTTTATTTTTTAGTTGTGAATTTTTCTGGGTTTTTATTAATCTTGTAATTATTGGTTTTTGTTAAGAAGACGCTATTGGTTTAGTTAATATTATTTTCAGTTTTTATTAACCAATTTAGTAAAGGGAATGGTGAATCATATATAATTTTTATGTTTTTATAGTGTCTTCTTATAATGTTTTGCTGAATTTTTTATAGTGTCTTCTTATACTATTAAAGCAATGGTGTCTAGTCTGATTGAATATTGATTGCTGTGTGGTTGAAATTTAGCTGAGAATAGAAAGAAAAAAAAAAACAAAAGTAATGATTACCCCCAATAAATTTATAATTATATATGTTTTATATTATATTTGAAGAATATGTGTGTCGTTAGTTTCTGTTTCATTTTTTTGTTCCATTGGTCTTTCAAATAATTGTGCCACAAGTATGCAACTGAGTCGAAAGAAATAATAAAAATTAACACAAATAAATTAAAATAATAAAAAATAGGTACCAAAAAAAGTATAAAAGATATAATATGGTCTACAAATAAAGTTTTACAAATATATGGGAAAAAAACTCCCATAAAAATGTAAATAAAAAAAATATACCATAAAAAACTTTAAAAAAAAAAAACTGCCATATTTTTCAAAGTTTATAAAAAAATTTCATATTTGATGTAATTTCCTCTTAAAGATACGAGGCCTGAGCCTTCCGGTTTATTGCTATATAAAAGCTTTCCAACCAAGCCGAGATGTTCGCCTAATAATAAGTGGATAATTATTTGATACTATTAAATAAAAGAGACAATTGTTTTAAAAACTTTAGCACAAATATATCTAAGTTTTACGTTATTTAAAAATTTAATTAATGAGAAAAAAATATTTGATAATCAAATTCTTAAGTTCTACAAACACTAACAATTTAATTTTTATTGTTTTTATTTTAAAAAAACCTATTATTATTTTTGACAAAATTCTTAGTCTTTTAATTTAATTTTTTCAATCTATATATTTATATAAATGAGAGTTTCAAAAATGTGATGTGACACTTTAAAATCTCTCCAATGCACTTTATCTATTTTTCTAATTTTTTTCATATTAAACATTTTCTTTTCTTCTTTTAATGATGTACATACAGAGTTTGCTTTCTCTTCTCTTTATTACTTATATACTTAATATGAGATGTTTGTTTTATTGACTATTTAGATACAAGTATTATTTCTTCTTATTATTATTATTATTATTAGACTTTTCATGTTGCAATCTTTCACTTCTCTACCTATATGTGTGTCTAACGCTCAAATCGTGACAACCACTAAGCGGTGGTTGTAGTATAATCGGGCGGTCGATCCACAAGGAGGTAACCTAAAATCAAAATATCAGTATAAAATAACACAAAAAATTAGTAACAAAAAATAAATAAAAAAATAGAAATTATGAGATAAGTGAAATAAACGTAAGATGTAATCAAGAATTTGATAAATATAAAGGTTTTAAGAATCATCCATATGCTTGTTTAGTTACTTGGTTACTTGATTTACAAAAATACACAAGTAAATAGTTCACATCCCAACATTTACATGGAAAATCTAACATTAAAGTCCATATTCTTTTCTAACAAAAGTCTATTTGAGTTATAAAGTTCTTTACTTTAAAAGCACAATGTTAATCTTATGAAAAATCTAAAAATGACAAAATACATAAGGGCAATAATGCAATAGAAGATTAGACATAAAATTATGTATCAATATTACTTTTACTAATTAGAAGCACATAGAAAGAGCATGACTAATTATATATACTATTGGTACAAGTAAATAAAGATAACAAAATAGAGATAAGGATGAAAGAACATAAATAACTCAAATACATTATATTAAGAATATAGTAAATCAAAGTAACAAAATAACATCACTAGCATATGGAATCATCCATAACCTTCCTAGGAAGATTAGACCATTATGCTCATGATTCTCACAAAATTCTAAGAAGAAAATATGATAAGAAAGTGAGTAGAAATTTTACTGTAGTTTCTTTACTCTAAAAATTACATATGCATGTGAAAGAAAGAGTCCATATTTATAGGGAGAAAAAATGACTAAAAATAAATTAAACAACAAATGGGGGTTACACAATAAATCTGAAATATTAATAATAAAATATGATTTTAGAAAATCAAATCTTATTATTAATATTAACCTAGCTATTTTAGTGAATGGTCAATTTGATCTTTTTCTAAAACACCAAAAAGAGTGAGCTTTGAAGCTCAAAATAGCAATGTGCATGGCCCAAGGTGCATAAAAGGTTGGCTGGAATGACTATTGCAGCTGGAATGACTATTGCAGCTGGAAATTTGACCCATTCCCAGCCAATGGGAGCGCGCCACGTAGGCGCTGGCTGGGGAAGAGAGGAGGCCGAACCGGGTCGCACGCGGGTCGCACGCGAATCGCCAAGCTGGATTTCTGAGAGAGGCTCGTGGGTCGCTAGGTCGGGTGCAGGTCGCACGCGGGTCGCTGGGTGCTGGGCAGCTAGGAAAGGGCTTGGGCGTGGCACGCCACCTAGCGCGCTGAGGGAGGAGGAGAGGGGCTGGGCCTTCGGTTTTGGGCCTTCGGGACTGGGCCAAATTCCTCAAAAATGTCATTCCTTCATTTTCCTTTTCAGATTTAACTATTTATTTGTTCTCTCTTTTTATTAATGTCCAAATGCAAATTATTTCCTAAAAATTAAACATAAATTACATTAAAATTAATATTTTCAATTAAAAAATATTACAATAAATTCATTAAAATATTAATTAAAACTTATTTTATTTTACACTTTAAAACTAATAAATTGACATTTTTGAGCACAAATCACAACCTCCAACTAGCTTATTGCTAATCCCTAGCAATTCAAGCGAAAAATAAAATTATCAAGTTGAATAATCAAGCCAAATCAAGCAAAGTCATCTAAGCATTTTCAAAGTATCAACAAGAAGTCATAAATTACTATCTAAGCTACTTCAGTTGCGATTTTATGAGTTGTGTGTGTGTGCACCAAACCATTTTCTTTTTATCGCAAGTCATAACACAAATAATATCGAAAAAATCTCAAAAGTAGAAAGGTCTCAACTCTAAATTCCTCACGAGCATTGAAAGTATTTTTATGGGAGGAATCACACTCTTGGAGTTTGAAATGTAACAGTTTACGCTCAAATGAGAAAATATAAACTTTTTAGGACAAGCAATTTGAACAAATATTGATCACAAGATAGGCATATCAACTTATTGGAATTCAAATAACAAACAACCTTTGTGATTTACATGAGAAAGCTCAAAATGACAACTAACTAGAAATGATAAATAAGAAAAGTAATTATAATGATAATCATTTTTTTTTATACAATTACACAAAATAATAGAAATATTTCTTTTTTTTTCTTTTCAATAACTACAAAATAATAGAAGAAAGTGGTGCTCTTGTTCTCTTTTTTTAATTTTTTTCATTTATTATTTTTTTCTTCTTTTTTTAATTTTTTTTCATCATTCTTTTCCCTTATTATTTCTTTTTTTCATTATTTTTTTTTACAAGAGACAATACAAAAATAAAAATGAAATTACAAATAAAAAACAATAAATAGAACACAAATTTAGACTTTATTACAAAGACTCATTCTTATATGAAAAACATCCATCTAGTAAATGTCATGTTTTAAATTCCAAAGATGTGACTTTACCAATTCAAATGATTAATAAAAGTTCAAAAAGTTGTTTTCTCAACTCTCACAACTCACCAAGAAATGAAAAACTTTAAACTTGAAATTTCTCTCAACTATTCGTGTTAACAACCAATTTATCACATGTTTGGAAAGTGCACAAAAGAACTCTGAAAATCAATTCTTATTAGCTAAACATAGTAAGAACTGACTCAAACCAACAAGTTATACTCATGCTTGGATAATTTTGAGAAAATTTGACTTAAAAATTTAACAAGACAATAATGTTTTCCAAATGAATGCTAATGACACAACAATAATATTTTCCAAATGAAAGTTAATGCATGCTCACCACCCCCAACCAAAAATCAGACAGTGTCCTCAATGTCAAAATAAATAATCAATGAAAAAGGAAAGGAAAGAGAACACCTGGATGATGACCATGTCCATGAGGCGAGAGCGAAAATAGCTTGGTAACAATACCCCAAAACAAAATACAAAAACGAAAAGCATACAAAAATAAAAGAAAGACAGAAAAATAAAGATAATGAAAAATAAAAATAAAAAGAACAACAACAAACCATTCAAAACTTCAGAGTGTATAAATTGGGTCCTTAAGAATGACCTCTTCAACATGACTCACACTCTCAATGTAATGTTTCAGTCTTTGTCCATTAACTCGAAAAGTTCTCTCATCGGTTGGGTCCTCGACCTCAACAAAACCGTTGGGAAATACTTGCTTCACTACAAATGGACCAGTCCATCGCAATCGCAGTTTACCGAGGTGTAAGTGCAAGCGAGAATCATACAGATGCACATTCTAATTTGGCTCAAAGTGTTTTCGCAGGATTTGTTTATCGTGAACGGTTTTCAATTTTTCTTTATAAATCATGGAATTGTCATATGCATCGTTTCTCAACTCCTCAATTTCGGACAACTGAAGTTTGCGATTGATACATGCAGCATTCAGATCAAAGTTTAGGGATTTGATAGCCCAATACGCTTTATGCTCGATCTCAACAGGTAAATGACAGGCTTTTCCAAAGACAAATCAATAGGGAGACATCCCAAGAGGGGATTTGAAAGCAGTGCGGTATGCCCAAAGAGCGTCTAGAAGACATGTAGACCAATCTTTGCGGTCGGGATTTACCGTCTTTTCCAGAATGTGTTTTATCTCCCTATTGGCTAACTCAGCTTGACCATTAGTCTGTGGATGATAGGCATTTGCAACTTTATGAATTACACCGTACTTGCGCATAAGAGCTTCAAAAGATCTGTTGCAAAAGTGAGTGCCTTGATCACTGATGATAGCACGAGGAGTACTGAACCTTGATAACACATTTTCTTTCAAGAATTTGACAACTGTAGCGTTATCATTGGTTCGACATGGTACAGCCTCGGCCCATTTGGAAATATAATCCACAGCAAGAAGAATGTAAAGGTAGCCAAAAGAATGTGGAAATGGTCCCATAAAGTCTATCCCCCAACAATCAAATATTTCGATAACAAGAATTGGGTTCAAGTGCATCATGTGCCGACGAGATAAGGAACCTAACTTTTGGCACCATATACAAGAACGACAGAAATCATTGGTGTCTTTGAACAAAGTGGGCCAGTAAAGACCGCATTGTAAAATCTTTGCAGCGGTTTTCTTCACAAAAAAGCGATCACCACAAGAATCATTGTGGCAAAAATTTAGCACACTAGACACCTCATCGTTTTGGATGCATCTTCGCATGATTTGGTCGAGGCAATACTTGAATAAGTATGGGCCATCCCAAAAGAAATTACGCACCTCAACCAGAAATTTGTGTTTGTCTTGTGAACTCCATTCAGATGGGAGTTCACCTGTTACTAAGTAGTTTACAATGTGAGCATACCATGGTAACTTAGCAACAGAAAGCAATTATTCATCGGGGAAATCATCATGAATAGGTGGACCATCAGCGGGATCGCTGAATTCAAGTCGGGACAAGTGGTCCGTGATGACATTTTCAACACCTTTCTTGTCTTTAATCGTTATATCAAATTCTTGCAGGAGAAGGATCCACCGTATTAATCGCGCCTTAGCATCCTTTTTGGAAAGAAGATACTTAAGGGTGGAGTGGTCTGTGAAGATTGTAATAGGTGATCCAATTAAATAATATCAGAATTTGTCAAGGGCAAAGACAACAGCAAGCAACTCTTTTTCAATAGTAGAATAGTTTATTTGAGCACTATTGAGAGTTCAGCTTGCATAATAGACAACAAAGGGTTTCCCCTCCCTTCGTTGTCCTAGCACTGTAACGCCCCATGTCACTATGGCTGCTTCCAAGAATGACGACTAGCCCTGCAAACCAACACGAGTCTTTCCAGTGTGCTTTGTCCTCACTCGCACACTTCCTGGAAAAACTTCCCAGGAGGTCACCCATCCTTAGATTACTCCAGGTCAAGCACGCTTAACTTTGGAGTTCTCAAGTGATGGGCTACCGAAAAGAAGATGCATCTTGTTGATATAGGTAGTACCCATCAATCCATTTAAGCCCTCTTCAACTGTGTAGTCCCATACCTACACAGTCTTAGAATCATCACACTTGACCTTCCCCAGGCGGTGTGGGATTGCACAGCTTTACCCGGTCTTTCCCTTACGGATCACGGAATTCTGACTGTCACAAGCACAGCTCCCACAGCAAAGTTGTTGGCGTCACACATGATCTCGAAAGGAAGGCTCCAATCAGGTGACTCAATGATGGGAGCGGAAGTGAGTGAATTGACAAGCGTTCGGAATGATTCCTCACACTTAGGTGTCCACTCAAAGGTAACATCTTTGGCTAGGAGGTTGCTCAGCGAACGAGCAATCATTGAAAATTTTTGTATGAACCTCCTATAGAAACCAGCATGACCAAGGAATGATCTAACGTCTTTGACAGTCTTAGGAGTAGGCAGGTTGGAGATAAGGTCGACTTTGGATTGATCAACCTCAATTCCTCTTTCAGGAACAATGTGGCCTAAGACTATGCCAAAAGATACCATGAAGTGGCATTTCTCCCAATTGAGCACAAGTCCTTTCTCAATGCATCGTTTTAAAACAGCTTCAAGATGAAGAAGACATGTGTCAAAGGAGTTTCCAAAAACGATTAGGTCATCCATGAATACTTCCATTGATTTTTCAATCACGTCACTAAAGATGCTCATCATGCATCTTTGGAAAGTAGCTGGTGCATTACACAAGCCAAATGACATACGCCGGAAAGCAAAAGTGCCAAAGGGACAAGTGAAAGTGGTCTTATCTTGATCCTCTAATGCAATCTCAATTTGATAATAGCTAGAATAGCCATCAAGAAAGCAATAGATAGGATAACCAGCTACACATTCAAGGATTTGATCAATGAATGGGAGTGGACAATGATCTTTGCGGGAGGCGGCATTTAATTTTCTATAATCAATGCACATGTGCCACCCCGTCACCGTTTTTGTGGGGACAAGGACCCTTTTTTCGTTTTGGATAACGGTGACACTAGATTTCTTGGGCACGACTTGAGTAGGACTGACCCATTTGCTATAAGCTATTGGGTAAATAATACCAGCGTCTAGCAATTTTAAAACTTCATTTTTTACAACTTCATTCATTGTGGGGTTCAATCGCCTTTGAGGGTCTCTTCGAGGGATAGCCTCGTCCTCCAGATTGATTCGATGGGAGCAAATTAAAGGGCTAATACCTTTGATATCAGCAAGTGTCCAACCTATCACAGATTTATGCGTTCGCAGTAGCTCGAGTAACTGCAATTCTTGAGAATTTTGAAGGTTGGATGAGATGATAACTGGAAAGGTTTCACTGTCTCCCAAGAAGGCATGTTTCAAACCCTTGGGAAGTTGGGTCAATTGAACAATTGGAACCTCTTCGGCTGAAGTCTTTGGCTGTGACCTCTCATGAGGTAGCTCTTCAAAGCGAGGTTGCCAAAACTGAGTCCTTCTATGGCGTGAGTCTATGCGATCTGATATTGCAAGAGTAGACTCAATAGAACTGGGACTTTCGTTGTCATGCAGAAGGAGGAGTTCATCAAGTTTATCAAAGTTTCTTCGCAATTGAACCTCCTCGGGCATTATAGTGTCAATCATGAATGTTTGATAGCATTCATCATCTTCTCAGGTTTGTTTCCCGATGTGGAAGATATTGACTTCAAGAGTCATGTTTCCAAACGATATCTTCCTTAGACCATTCCAACAATTGATCAAAGCATTTGCTGTAGCAAGGAATGATCTTCCGAGGATAATAGGAATTTTAGACTCCATGTTTACCACAGATTGGGTATCAAGAATAAGAAAGTCCACGGGGTAATAGAATTTTTCAATTTGAACTAAAACATCCTCAACAATACCCCTAGGCTTTTTGGTGGAGCGGTCGGCAAGCTGTAGCACAACAGATGTTGGCTTCATTTCTCCAAGACCGAGTTGTGAGTATACAAAGTAAGGCATGAGGTTTACACTCGCACCAAGATCAAGTAAGGCTTGGCTGACTTCATGGGTTCCAATTTGGCAAGAAATGGTGGGACAACCAGGATCTTTGTAATTTGGCGGTGCCTTTTGTTCAATCACCGCACTCACTTGCTAGGTCAAGAAAGCAGCCTCTTGACATGGTGCTTCCTTTTTGCAGTGCATAGGTCCTTGATGATTTTGGCATAATTCGGCACTTGTTTTATGATGTGAAGCAAAGGAAGATTAATCTTCACTTGTGTCAAGTGCTCAAGGATTTCAGCTCGGTTATCAGGTTGTTTCCCAGCAGGTTTCAAAGCCTGTGGAAATGGTACTTTTGGAAAGGCATTGAGTGGTGGATTTTCTGGAGTAACTTTTGGAATACTGGGAGAGTTGGATTTTATGGGTGGGTCTTGCAAAGTCTTACCGCTTCTAGTCGTGATGGCATTTACTTCCTTGACATTTTAATCATTAGAATTTGAAGATTGGGCCATGTATTGGCCTTGTACATTGAATTTTGGTTGGGAAGGAAGTTTTCCTTTTTCAGGAATGGCCAAGGATTCAGTCAATTTTGAGAATTGACATTTCATTTCCTTGATTTCTTCCATCATTTGGCAATTCAGTTTGGATTGTTCCTCCATGAATGCATGAAGAGTATTCTCGAGAGAACTTCGTTGTGGATGAGCATTGTATTGAGGTGCAGAATGCCTTTGATGGTTGAACTTGTTGCTCATTTCCCCATTGGCCTCCAAACGATTAAGCTTGGTTGGAATCTCTCCAACTGAAATTTGGGTGGTTTCTCCAACCAGGGTTGTACATATGGGAGAATGGCTTGTTATATGCCCCTAAGGCATTGCATTGCTCCTCATAAACCCCCCTCATTTCATTAAAAGCTAAGCAGTCCTTAGCTAAATGCTTCGTCCCTCCACAAACAAAGCAAGGTTCTTGCGGTTCCGCTTAAGCGATCATGTGTGGTTTTTGGCCATTTTTCATCATTAAGACCTCAAACTGTTTTTTCAAGGCTTCGAGTTAGGCCTTAACATTATCCTCGTCTCGAAGTTGATAGATCCCAGATGGTTTGTGTCGGTTGGTGCTATCAGTAGCACTTGGACCAATCCAAGTGTGAGACTTTTTTGCGGTTTCTTCGAGATTTTCAAGAACATCGTCTGGCTCTTTTACGAGGAATTCACCATTGCATAGCATTTCTACAAAATGGCGCTCACGACTCGTAAGGCCTTCATAGAAGTAACTGACCAAACACCAGTTCTCATAGCCATGGTGTGGGCACTGATTCAATAGATCTTTGAATCTTTCTCAGACTTAATAGAACGTTTCATTATCTTTTTGGGAAAATATGGAAATCTGTCATTTTAGACTGTTGGTATTATGGTTGGGGAAGTGTTTCAGAAAGAAAGATTTGGTCATTTCCTCCCATGTTCCAATAGACCTAGGTCTCAAAAAGTATAACGAATTTTTGGCTTTGTCCTTCAAGGAAAAAGGGAAGAACTTCAGTCGCACAGAATCGACATTTTCGGCTCGGTTATAGAACGTGGCTACTACCTCCTCGAATTCTCTGATATGCACGTATGGACTTTCATTTTCCATTCCATGAAATGTGGGCAAGAGTTGAATCATGTCAGGTTTAAAGTCTAATGCGGGCATATTAGGAGGGAAGATAATGCATGAAGGCGTGGAAGTGCGAGTATGATGGAGGTAGTCATTGAGAGTTCTTGGTTGGATTTCATCATTGCGAGCCATTGCGAATGGATTATTATCAGCTAAAGTTTGTGGAGAAGCAGGATTGGTGGATGGAGTTCCAGAAGGAGTGGCAGATGAATTGGAAGAAGTGTCACTTGAAGTTTCGTGATGATTCATCAACTCTCGGAAATCTGAATTAGATTTATTTTATGTCTTTATTTATTTATTTATTTTTTGTTAAACTTGTTCCCAGGTAGATTTGGAGGTTTTCGGGTGATCTCCAACGTCTTACTAGAACTCCCCGAGGTTACTTAGTAAGTATGGTGGATCACAAGTTAACATTTTCGACCAACATCCTTTAAACAGATTGGAATTGCTTATTTTGACAGAACAAACTTGGTTTTCTTATAGTAATAAGTTCAACAATGTAATAGTGCAAAGGTATATGCTCGAAATGTTCACAGGCCGATTGGGAAGGTTGCCAAGGTACCGCTTTTGACCCACACTTTCCTAGATAGAACTTCCCAAGGTTCCCAGGTAAGTGTGGAGGGTAACGCTATCACAAACCTTATTTAACAACCAATCTTTCTATACAGAACAATATTGGTTTCTACCATTTGTAATATTATACAATTGTTCCCAATACTAAGTGTTTTATGATTGAAATTTTATGAAAAATTTTATGTTTTTTCTTTTAAAAAAAAACCTAAATTCTAAGGAAAGCTAATGCAAAGAAAAATAAAAGCCTAAACTAAGCAACAAAATAAATAACACAAAATAAAATAAAGAAAAGATAATTAAAGTTAAGATAAAATAACAAGCTTAATCTCTTCTTTTTTTTACAAATATTTATTTAATTAAAATAGCAAAAAGAAAGATAAATGAAATTATAGTTAAAAAGAAAAATATAAGTTTATATATATTTATATAATGTTTTTTTTTATATTTCCGAAAAGTAGAAAAAAAATTGAGAAATAAATATATATATGTTTTTTTTTACGTTTTTTTTATATGTATATTTATATATGTGTAATTTTGTTTTCTTTTGTTTTACCAAAAAAAAAGAAAAGGAAGAAAGAAAAAATATATATAAATAACTATTTTTTTTTATGATTTTTTTTGTTTTTTAATAATAATAATCAAATTAACTAAAAATTAGTAAATAAAAAAAATAAAAATAAAAACTATACTACCACAATATTTACACCAACAAAAATACAAATAAAGTTACTAACATTTTTTGAAGAAATTTCACTAAACCTTTGAAAACTACCTCCTCGGCAACGACGCTAAAATTTGTTTAACGCTCAAATCGTGACAACCACTAAGTGGTGGTTGTAGTATAATCGGGCGGTCGATCCACAAGGAGGTAACCTAAAATCAAAATATTAGTAGAAAATAACACAAAAAATTAATAACAAGAAATAAATAAAAAAATGGAAATGAAAAGATATTTGAGATTTTGGTGTTGTCTTTTTGATGAAATGATAAAATGAGATAAATGAAATAAAGGTAAGATGTAATCAGGAGTTTGAGAAATAGAAATGTTTCAAGAATCATCTATATACTTGTTTAGTTACTTAGTTACTTGATTTACAAAAATACACAAGTAAATAGTTCACATCCCAACATTTACTTGGAAAATCTAACATTAAAGTCCATATTCTTTTCTAACAAAAGTCTATTTGAGTTATAAAGTTCTTTACTTTAAAAGCACAATGTTAATCTTATGAAAAATCTAAAAATGACAAAATACTCAAGGGCAATAATGCAATAGAAGATTAGACATAAAATTGTGTATCAATATTACTTTTACTAATTAGAAGCACATAGAAAGAGCATGACTAATCATATAAACTATTGGTACAAGTAAATAAAGATAACAAAATAGAGATAAGGATGAAAGAACATAAATAACTCAAATACATTATATTAAGAATATAGTAAATCAAAGTAACAAAATAACATCACTAGCATATGGAATCATCCATAACCTTCCTAGGAAGATTAAGCCATTATGCTCATGATTCTCACAAAATTCTAAGAAGAAAATATGAGAATAAAGTGAGTAGAAATTTTGCTATAGTTTATTTACTCTAAAAATTACATATGCATGTGAAAGAAAGAGTCCCTATTCATAGGGAGAAAAAATGACTAAAAAAAAATTAAACAACAAATGGGGGTTACACAATAAATCTGAAATATTAATAATAAAATATGATTTTGAAAATTCAAATCTTATTATTAATATTAACCTAGTTATTTTGGTGAATGGTCAATTTGATCTTTTTCTAAAACACCAAAAAGAGTGAGTTTTAAAGCTCAAAATAGCAATGTGCATGGCCCAAGGTACATAAAAGGTTGGGCTGGAATGACTATTGCAGCTGGAAATTTGACCCATTCCCAGCCAATGGGAGCATGCCACGTAGGCGCTGGCTGAGGAAGAGAGGAGGCCGAACCGGGTCGCACGCGGGTTGCCAGGCTGGATTTCTGAGAGAGGCTCGCGGGTCGCTGGGTCGGGTGCGGGTCGCACGCAGGTTTCTGGGTGCTGGGCAGCTGGGAAGGGGCTTGGGCGTGGCATGTTGTGAGCACGCCACCTAGCGCATTGGGGGAGGAGGAGAGGGGCTGGGCCTTCGGGACTGGGCCAAATTCCTCAAAAATGTCATTCCTTCATTTTCCTTTTCAGATTTAACTATTTCTTTGTTCTCTCTTTTTATTAATGTCCAAATGCAAATTATTTCTTGATAATTAACCATAAATTACATTAAAATTAATATTTTCAATTAAAAAAAATATTACAATAAATTCATGAAATATTAATTAAAACTTAATTTATTTTACACTTTAAAACTAATAAATTGACATTTTTGAGCACTAATCAATGTGTATGCTTGTGTGAGAATATATACAATTAAACTAATTAAAGTGCGACTTCTTAATGGTTATTGGTTTTGTTACCAAGTTGTTGCATAAACATAATTAAGAGTTCATGCATATAGAAATTTTTTCTCAACTTTTCATGTAGAAATTGTTTTAAATCACAATATATTTTCTTAGTTTTTCTCATTTTTTTATTCAATTTTTTCTAAATAATTAAATATTTTTTTCATTTTTTTAAATCTATATCTATATATTTATATAAAGGAGGCAACGACCCAAGAATATAATATGACACTCTAAAATTGCTCCAAAATTTTTTTTCTATTATATCAATTTTTTCTCATTTTTATTTTAATAATAATTATAATAGATTTCAATTAAAAATATCTATATATAATAATCATAAATAACATTTCTATTTATATTTTTAATATTTTGACAAAACATGGGGTCCAAAAGTTAGTTTTTAACAATAAAATGTCCAAGCAGGTAATCGACCATAATACATGTGGTTCAAAAAATCTATTTATGTATTCTTATTTTTAATATTTTGACAAAACACGATATCCACAAGTTAATTTAAAAAAAAAAAAGGTCTAAAGGGTTAATCAGCTAAAATATAAGACTAAAAAATAGTGTGAGCATTTACAGAAAACTTACTTTTCATAAAGATTTTTTTATATTTTGAATAAATATATGGTCTAAAGGTTAATTTTTAAAAATAAAATTGTCAAAAATAGTAATTAGCCAAAATACAGTATTTAAATAATCGATCTATCTATTTATTTATTTTTAACATTTTGATAAAACATGAAGTCTAAAAGTTATTGGCACTTTAATAATTTATAATTTCTCAAAAATCTGTAAGATGATTGTTATACAATAAACACCATCATGAAAAGAAAACTACAATATCTTCATGTTCTTATAAGGAGCATGTTGCACGGATAGATTAAAAAAAATTAACTACCATATAATTTTCTAAAAAAAATTAATATATATTTTTTAATCATTAAAAAAAAGGCAAAGCATAGTTTTGTTTTCTAATTTTGGTATATTCTATGCTGATGTGTAACAAAAAATAAAGGAGCAAATACGTAGAAAAAAAAATAACCAAAATAATTTAATTGATACCATTTTTAATTTTTTTTTTCTTTAAGAATTAAATTTCAGAACACAAAATAATTTAAGGTACATTTATGCTAACAACATTTTTTGATATTATTATTATTAGGGAAAATTACGAAGTGCACTGCATTTGGTAAAAAAAATCTAAATATACGGATATTTAAATAAATTACAAATATACGGTCACTTAAATATAAGTAAATTCTTCACTCTCAATTCTGTCTCCCTCCCCTCCGTGCCGATTTTCGTTGCTTTAGTTAATTGAACAAATTTTTTATATACTACAAATAATATAATAATATAAGTAATAATAATTACAGCTACTACTTTCAATAAAGTAGATTAATTTATTTTTATTTAAAATGAATTTATTTATTAATATTAAAATAAATATTTATATTTATATAAATTATTATAATTTATATACGTTGCAATATATAGTTAATTAAAATTAATATTAATAACTATATTGTTGGATAATCACAATATCATTATTCTTTGAATATTTTTTAAATTATATTTATAAATCTAAATTACAATTATGTTAGTTGAAATTATATAATATTTTTTTAAACGTTAGCTACAAAATAAATTTCTTACTTTCTAGTTTTAAAAAATATTGTTACAAAAATGAATTTTGTTTACTTATAAAGTAGTCTATAATTTTTTTTGTTGACAAAAAGACATGTTTTTCTACTAATTTTTTAATAAACACAAAAATGTTATTATAAATATTTATATAAATTATTATAAATATTAGTTACAAAAATATATTTTCTAATTATAAAACTAGTTTTAGAAACTTTTGTTACAAAAATAAATTTTTTAGTTACAATTTAATCTCTTTTTAAACTAATTTTCTAAATATTAGTTACAAAAATGTAAAAGTTGTTTACCATTTAGTAATAGATGTTTACAAATTTGTAACAAATATTTACAATTGTAACAGATATTTACAAATTTGTAATAGATTTTCATATCTTTTTTAGTTTTTAATGTATTTTTGTAGATTTCCTTTTAATAAAGTCTTTTATAAATAATGAATATATTCAATTTATATTTTTAAGTTGTATAGTATAAATATGATGGTTCCTGTAATTTTTTGGTACAATATGGAAAAATATAATATTTTTATGTAAATTTTGGTTACGATTTCTTAACAATAAATTATTTTCGTAAATGATAGTTACAATAATTTGCTAATATGTATTATGTTGTCTGTAAAAGCATGTTACAAACCTATGTATTATGTTGTCTGTAAAAGCATGTTACAGGTTTGTAACATGTAAATTCATAGTTGTCGTTGTCTGTAAAAGCTTGTTACAGGTTTGTAACATGTAAATTCATCGTTGTCTGTAAAAGCTTGTTACAGGTTTGTAACACGTAAGTTCTTATTTAGCATTTCTCTATCATGTTGTTTAGGGTTGCTCAAGATCCAAACCAGTCCAATTACCCCGAACCAATCCAATAATAAAAAATTGGATATCCAATTACAATTGGATTTGTAATCTTAGCATTTCTCTATCATGATATTTAATGGACTTATGTTGTAAACTTAATATTTAAAGGACTATAATGTGACAATTGTAAAGATTTAAATTGGTATTATTACTACATGGTGTCTAGATTTTTGTATGTTTTTTGTTTTGCTTGTTAATTTCTTTAATATCAAAATTTAGGTTCAAAGATAAAAAAATAAAAATAAATCGACCCAATCCAATTACAAATGGATTGGATTGGATTTGTAGGCCAAAACGGATTTGATTGGATTAGATTTGATGATTTCCAACATCCAACATTTAATTGGATTGGATTGGTTAGTGTTAAAAATGTTGGATCAGATCGGATGATCATTCCTAATGTTGTTTGTAAAGATTTGTTACAAGTTTATTGCTATGGTTGTGTTTGGTAAAATTTTTGTTTTTGAATTTTTTAAACAAAAAAAAAAGAAATATAATTTTATTTTTAAAAAATAAAAATATGTTTGGTAACTATTTTTGTTTTTTGTTTTTAAAAACAAAAAATAATAAACGCGTTTGATCATTTTTATTTTTTTATTTAACAATACGAGGTGTTGATTTGAAAAAAAAAAAGGTCGAAAACGGTTTAAAAAAATTTTGAAAGTCAAAAAATTCTATTTTCAAAATTTAATAAATTTTGATTAAAATTCAAAAAAATAATAAATAAAAATAAAGTTATCAAACACATTTTATGTTTAATTGTCAAATTTTTAATTAATTAAATAAAAAATTATTTTTTTAAGTGTTACCAAACACAACCTATATTTTTAAAAATAATTTTATGATTATGATCTTTCAACAATATGATTTTATCAAGTATAAACGTTGATTATAATTTTGCAAGTGTACAAATAAGTAATTCAAAATTAATTTAAAGATATTAATATATATATATATGTTGTTGTTCAGGATAATATTTGTAATGATTTGATACAAATTTGAGTATGATATTCAACATGTAATGGAATGAGTAATATGGATAACTGGGTAGGCATAGATTCCGTAATTTTGTAATTAGTTTAAAATACCGTATATTTAGAATTTTTTTCCAATTTGCCGTATATGTGTTAATTTCCCTTATTATTATATCTTTTAAGCCCATGCCATAGCGAGTGCCAAGTGGAGTAAAGCGAACATATTGAAAAGAGAGATTTTTTGTCTGAAGAAATATCTGCCCCCAAAGGCTGACGTGGACGCATATGGTTGGTTAAAATCTGATAAGGATTGTGTGCTCGTAAAGCACCCAAACTCAAATTATAACCCATAATAATATCATCACTTTCCCTCAACTGCATTTCACATTTTGCTTCAATCACACAAAAATGGCAACAACAATGGCTGGCATGAGCCTCTCGGCCCCAAGAATCGTAGCAGGAGTAGACTCAGTGAAGGCCCAGCCCTTCAAGCCCGCCACGTGGCTGAACCAGCCATGGAGGAGGAGCGGTACCGGAGCTGGGCGCATGTCTGCAGTACGGCCCTTGTTCGCCGCACCAGATCAGATATCTGAGAAGGTGGCGGAGAGCATCAAGAGCGCGGAGAGTGCTTGCTCGGAAAACCCAGCGAGCGGCGAGTGCGTGGCGGCGTGGGACGAGGTGGAGGAGCTGAGCGCCGCCGCTAGCCACGCCAGGGACAAGAAGAAGACTTCTGACCCCTTGGAGGAGTACTGTAAGGACAACCCAGAAACTGATGAGTGCCGTACTTATGAAGATTGAATTTAGCATAGCGTAAATTCCAAAGTTTCTTCTTCTTTTCTTTTCTTTTTTTATTAAGGACAAAAAAAAAGGTTTAAGTAATTAGCTGCTGTTATATGATGAAATGATGATGATGACGCACTTTGTGTTTGTTAAATTAATCTTCCATGAAGTATATTATTTTGGTGATGATTATCATTATTACTTTTATTAATTAAGATTATTATATTGATACAATAGAGAGACCCAGTGGCCCAGTTCTTTATTTTTGAAGTTATTTTCGTGGGTTAGTCAGTTGATTTTAAGGCTAAATAATAGTATTATTATGACAAGTAAAGTAGTTTTGAAGAAATTGGATGTGGTCATGTTATTAACCTTTTTCAGAGTATAGACAGACAGTTGAACAATAGTATATATTTAAGTTAATATGATTGCCTATACTATTTCTAATATAAAAAAAAAAAAAAAAAGTGATGCCAACCACTATAACTACATAACTTTTTTTTTTATGGTTTAATACATAAGCAAACGCGCTTTCATATGTGATATAGTTTAGCTTCATCCACACTTTCATACATGAGTACAACACACTAGTAGCTGTGGTAGCTTCAGTTTCGTAGTCAAAATGTTTAAAATAATATACCTGTGAGAAAGGAAAAAAATCAGATTTTTATGAAAGGGGTTCGTGCTTGGATTTGATTCGCACTTGGTCTTGGTTAGGCCCCTTTGATTGGGATAAGAAAACTTTTTTTTCTTCTTACTTTAACTCATTGGAAATGGAATAATCATTCTATGAAAATAGTAATATACATATTTAATTGCGATGGTTATCTTATTCTTTCAAGAAGTGGGAAGAAATACTATTTTATTAGTATTTATATTAAGTTTACAAATGGATTGTTCTTTGTACTTATATCAAACTATAATTCATTCATCTATTTAATTTAATTATTTCAACCAAATGAGACCTTAATCTTAATGCCCGGAGTTTTATTAATCAGTTCCCAAAACAGGTGGTGTGGTGAGAAAAAGTCTACTCTCAATATAATACAAAATGGTATAACCATTTCAACAATAAAAAAAAAAAAGTAAAAATTCATTCAATGCAAAATTCTATTTCATGAAATCATAAGACTAAAACCTTTAAAATTCAAGTTTCTGAAAAATAAATCACGGGTTGAGACCATATTTAGGTATAAGTCGTAGATGTAAGTTATTTAATATAATTAACAAATTTTGTAAAGAAGAATAAGTAGAAGAAAAGAAATCCCATAAATGAAATGAAAGCAAATCAATTATAGCCAGAAGAAATAGGTTATTAGGAAATATATATATAGAAATAGGCCTACAACATGTATATGAATTGAATCTCAAATATTGAATCGATTTTACTGTTTTGACCAACAGTCCAAGAATTTCATGTTAGTATAATTTTATTTTTACTTAGATTGAGATTTAGGTGAGAACCAAAAACTATTCCAAGTCACAAACGTTATACCGAGGAGAAAAGTTGTACCGACGAGAGGGAAGAAGAATCGAAACAATCGCTACTCCCATCAATCAAGTGATAACTGATCTGTCTGAGCATGGTAATACTTAATTGTTTTGTTGTTTTTTTATTTGTGTTATTTTTCGAGTTTTCATTTTTCCTAAAATGGTACTTGTTCCCTCGATCGTTTGGTTTGTGCTCTACAACTCTATTTCATTCCCATTTCTATTTTAATTATTTACAACGAAATGGAGCATTAGTAGTACTTTGGCCATACTCGGTTTTGGTTTAAAGAAAAGAATATGATGGTGGGAGTAAGAATTAGTCTAATCTTATCATTGCTAACATCATCCACTAAATAATACATAACAATTTAACTAAGAATATTCAATTTTGGTGCAATGAAGGTGTTCAGAATTGATGTATAGGGATATACAAGAACGAAGCAAAGTCTTCCACGGCGGTTTCTTCTTTCTTTCTTTCTCCTTTTCTAATTTGCTAGCCCCCACTCCACAGTGGTCAAATAATATTCGGATAAAGTTCATATCTAATATAGACTTTTTCTATTCTATACAACCACCCAACTAAATCCGGTGGCTGCAAAGTAAGGATTTGTTTTTGTGGTGTTATCCTTATCGGTTATCACAACAATGATCAAATCCAAATTAATTAATAGCCCAAAATTTTGATGTTCATATCCAAAAAAACAAAAAATCAAATAAAATGAAGCACAAACATCCCATAATTTTTATAAGCGAATGATACAACATTGTACAACCCAGACATCAATAATCAAAACGACACTAATTTATTGAAACGCTAATAAGCTAAACACGAAAACGACAATTCCTAAAACACCAAAAAGACTCTAAAATCACCACATTGACACATTAGATTACATTACACCAAACCAAAACGACTCTAAAATCACCACATTGACACATTAGATTACATTACACCAAAGCAAAACGACATGGATTATATGATCAATCGACACACGTTCTTCAGTTGAGAAACATGTCTGCGGAGGCCGTGATGGGCTGTACGGGGTAGGCGAGCTGCCATGGCTTCATGAGAGGATCAGGTATCTCGGGGATATCGACAGAGAGGCCGCTGACATCTTCGACGATCTGGAGAACAGAGTTGAGAGAACGAAGGCGATCAGTGAGTTCCATGGCTAGAGCCCTCAACACGTTGTTGGCAGACTCGACCTGAATGTAAGCCTGCTCTTTCGCATTGATGCTCTGCTGAATCTGGTTAATCGCCATCTGCAATCGACCAGTTTCGCCAGTAAGATCCTCCAATTGCTTCTGCTTCCTCATTCGGGAACGCCGGGCCGATTCGCGGTTCGAAAGCATCCGCTTCCTCTTTCGCTCGTCGACCACCGTCGCTGACCCGTCGGAGCCGGAGCTCGCCTGGCGTTGAATCGATGACATTTGTGGGGGTTTTTTTTTTAATTAGAGGCTTAAGAATTGGATTAGGAAAATTGGGGATCGAAATTCAAAATTAAGCAGGAAACGAAAAAAATAATGGAAATTGATTAACTGTATACGAAATTTGATTATAATGATGATGATGACGATTAGTTCATGAAAACACGTAGAACCAGTAGAGAAAGACAACTGAGAACGAGTGAAGCAAACGGATTCGCCGCATGAGGGAAGACAACGTCATAGAAAATCTAAATTCATTGGCGTAGCCTACGAATCCCCCGAATATGACTCAAAACCCAGAAGAACAATACAAATTGATAGATCTAGAGAAAGGAGTCAAAAAAACCCCAATTCGAAACCCTAGATTAAGATTTTTCAGAAGATAGACCAAATATCTATACAACTTTAAAAAATAAAAATTAAAACAAAGAAAGAAAGAAAGGCTAATCAAAAAGCAACGAAGGAAAAAGCGAGAGAGAGAAAACAAACTTAGCTGGAGAAAGATGAATTTGCAAAATGAGATGCGAAGCGAAAGAAGGTTAGGGCAAACGGAGAGGAGAGTTTATATAGGAAAAAATCAGGCGGGATTTGGGGTAATTTCGGAATTATAAGTGTAAATATTAATATTAAAAATTAATACGTGTCGTTTTCTTATTGGCTGGTGCCTATATTCACGGGTTTGGTGTTGGAAAATTGTCGGTATCGTGGCTGGCGTGAGAAATGACGTCATCAACCAGCTATACACACGTTTTAAGGCACTGCCTGTATTAATTGCTGTACGGCTACCTCCTTCCACGACTTTTCTTTTTTTTATTTATTATTTTTGTAACTTTAAAAAGTAAAAATTGGTTGTCTTTTTTTGTTTTTTTTAATGTAAAGTATTGCTAAATTAATTAAAAAAAATTACACACTAACGTATTCTATATATAGAATGAGTAATTAATTTAAATCAGAAATTTGAATAATATTAATATTTCAAATTAATTATAAACTTTAAGCGTATCTAATATTAATTATTTAGAATTATATCATGAAATGTTAATAAAAATTAATTATGTATAATTACATAAATTATGTATAATTGATACTTAGCTTGGGTTAGTAATTAGTTCGAATTAATTAACCGCTCATAATCAAGATCATATTTTTTTCAAATTGATTTAATTAATATTTTTAAAATTATGTAATTTTTTACTTCCATATCTACTAATTGTAATTAATTTAGAAAGATATTAGTAATTGATTTCTTTTTTCAAAAATTAGAGCTTGAAGAATATTTCCTAATAAGTAATGTTGGTTCATTCATTATACATATATATTATGCTCTTCTTTTTTTTTATGACTTGATATTATAACAGATACGTATCATTAAAAATTAAAATATTTAGGCATACTAGTACCACATACTATTACAGATAAATATGGTAATTTTAAGTATTAGGTGAGACCTATACCTGGATTGATATAACGATAAACACTAAGCATTTATTATTATTATTATTATTATGAATATTTGCAATATAAATAATTAATGTTTTATATTTGTTATAGTTAAATATTTAATATTTTATTTTTATAGCAAAAATACTTAATGTTTAATATATGTTAAAGACAAATTCCTAATTTTTTTTTTGTGACAAAAATACCTAAAGTTGCTAAAATATTATTTTTGTTAGTACTGTTGGAACTCTTAAGCATATTGACTAAGCAAACATTTGTCACTCCGTAATCGATCAATTTCATATTTATTTATTTTTGAAAAATGATTTGAAAAGAGATTTTAAATTAATACAAATTTAAAAAATATATATTTTGATAACAAAATTACAGAGTGACACATATCTAGTGAGTCAACTATTTACAGATGAGGTATTGAAAAAAATAGTGTTTTAAAAACTTTAAGTATTTTTGTCGAAAAAATAATAATAATTAAGTATTTATCTTTAATATATATTGAGCATTGAGTATTTATACTACAAATATCTATTATTATTATTATTATTATTATGGTAGGTGGTGTTGTTTTGGTAGGTGGTGTTGTTTTGGTAGGAAGTCGCTACAAACATGTTTAGGAAACAAAAAAATTGTTTTCTTATAGTGACCCATAAAATATGTTTAACTCCATATTTCAATATTATAAATAATGTGTAAATTACACACTGGGCTATGTTAATTGAATTTTCACCTAAATTTTAAAACATTTAAATTTGTACCCACTTTTATAATTAAACTACCCAGTGTATCCTTTGTCAATTTTTACCAGCTTTGGCACCAACATCAACAGCCTGCTCTTGTGCTATAAGGGTAATTTAGGAAATCACATTATAAAAATAAGTAAAAATTAACTAAATATGTTTTACGGTTAGTTTTGGTTAAGTAATACAAAAAAAAAATAGGCAACTATCAACTTAACACAAATAAATATCATATCATTAGCGATGAGGGTAGGCTATCCCTATTTGCAATTTATAGCTAAACTCTCTTATTCTTTTATGTTTTCATAATTATCTTTTATCCCAAAAAAATTTTCTTGAATAATGAAAATTACCCGTTTTGGTTGGATAAGCCATTAATAGGGATTTATATTACTTAAATAAAATGATTACTTATTATTTGATAACTACACCTTATTTTTAGTATTTATCTCATAACTTATGCAACCAACTGTAATTTTGAGTTTCCCATGTGTGTATAAAAAAAATCCCTAAATAATAATAAACATTAGGAAATCTTGATAATAGCCACCTAATGTAATCTAAATTTAATAATAAATATATATAGAAACTGATTAAAATATATAAATCAATTTTAATATTTTATATGTAAAGCTGTATTTAGTATTCTTTTTAAAACAAAAACTGATAATATTTCCATGAAAATAATTTAAGAGTTTCAAATTATAATTTATTTCCTTAAATCTCCAATTAGGGATGTCAACGGGTAGAGTATGTCTATTCCATTACTCTGTCCTATAAAAAAAGTTCTACCCATACTCTACCCCATTACCCTATAATTTTTTGTGAGTAGGATATGGGTATTACCTTAACGGATATAAGGTACACATGGGTAATCCTATCTTATAAAATTTAAAATAAGAAAATTGAAAAAAAAAATCAATATATTATACTTATAAAATTAAATGAAATATAACATGATATATTAAGTATTAAAAATAGTAAATACCAATAATTTATTTATACTTATAAAATTAATAAAAATACAATATAATGTGATAGAGATTGTAAAACTTAATATGATATATTATATTTATTTATACTTGTAAAGTTAATTAAAATGTAATATAATGTATAAAAGATCCCAAATACTAATAGGATACATTATATTTTGGAATATGTACATAATATATATATTAATTGATTTTATAAATTTAGATGATTAATTATTTAATTTTTAGTGTATAAATTATAATTAAAAATTTAACTTAATTATTTATAATATATTGTATGGCATGTATTTATATTTATAAGATATACCAATATTTCTATATATCTTTTAATTTATCTTATAAAATTTTATTTTTTATATTTTAAAAATTAAATTAAGTTTTAAATATATTTATATAAATTTACATATATACATGCAAATAACTATAAATAAATACACATATATAATCGGGTAGGGTAATAAGGTTGGGTAGACCCATACCCGTACCCTACCTTATACTTGCATCAGGTACATGTTTTTGTACCCTCACTCTACCCTAAACCCTAATTTATCAAGCAATACCCTACCCATCAAGGTGATGGGTAAGGTACCCATGGTTAAACAAGTTTTCGGGTAAAATTGTCATTCCTATCTCCAACATCACTAATATTTATTGTGCTATTATGTAAAAAAGGGTAGAAATGTGTTTTTTTTTTAAACCATCTTTAATAGGAGATGTAAATATTGTATTATATTTTACACAAAATATAATATGTGATATATTTAGCACAATTATTAGTACTATGCTCCAATACACAATTGTAAAATATGATTGAAAAATTAATCTTTCATGAATGCTCATGTGATATTTTATTGAAAATATACAAAAAGTAATAATTTTCATTTATATTTTATTATTATAGTTAAATATAATAAGATAAAAAATCTAGCAATTAATGTTGATATATAAATATAATACCAAATAATAAAAATGGCAAAAAAGTAAATAAAAAAGTATAGCATTTATGGTGATGCAAAATAAATTTGGCACAACTTTTAGCATAAATCAAATTTGGCACACCATTGGAGCAACTTTTTTTTTTAAAGTATGCTATATTTTAACATTGCATCACTAAGATCATCTCCAATGCAATATGTAAATTTTGTGTCAAATTTAGCACAAAAAATGAGTTAATGTTATATTTAGCCAAATATTTGCAATTATGCTCCAATGCACAAAATGCAAATTAACACCAAATGTCAATAATTCATTTAATATTTATTGACAACATATAAAATTTTGTTTTTTTATAATTTTTTACTATCCAAGTTATGTATTCAAAGAAATTTGTCATTAAAAATAAATAAATAAAAAACTATATATAGCTGGTTATTAATTGTCAACTATTCAATTATTATAATTAGTAACAATATGATAAATAAAAAAGTAGCATTTATTAATATATCAAATTTGACTCATGCTATATTTTATGTCAAATTTGACACACTTTATGTAATATCATTAGAATTATACTTTTTGTAAGATGTGTTAAATATAGCATTGCACAAACTTTTTGGAACTCTATTAAAAATGCTCTAATAAGTTATTATAAAAATTACATTGAGCAACCACAGAAGCATTTTATTTACAAAAATGTTTATCCAATTTTATTTGCACAAATGACGAACTTTCTTATACGATTCTTAAAAAAATTAAATTTCTCTTTCTTTCTCTTCTTCATCGGACACATTTCTTTACTTTTTCTTTTTTTAATGTTACTTTCCCTCTCTTGCACCACCTTTTTTTTCTTTTTTCTTTTAAATGTTTCTTTCTCTCTCTTTTTTAACTTGTCAGGTTGGAGACAAGAGTAATATCATCGAGACCTACTATTCAAAATGATTATTTTGATATGTGGGAAGTATATATTTTTTTGCCATCATCGAAAATAATAATCGAAATCAAAAGCTATATTTTAGTTTGTTTTATAGTTTGTTAACAAACAAGTAAACAAATTTAAACTTAAACAAAATTCAATGTATCAATCAACTTCATAGGTCACTATAAAGTAGCTCATGATATTCTAATATAAGTTTATTTTATAGAACAATTTTGATAAGTTTCTAAAAGAAATTATATAGAATCAGTCGTATTACCAACAAAATTAACTATATTAACTTTCCTAACAAGCTATATGGTAAACTCTTATATGTTATTGTAACTCATTAGTTACTTATATATATGTGTTTGAAGGTAACGTAAATGTTGAAGAAGAAAAGACATTAAGGTACCTTAAACAACAAGACAACACAAATATAACCTAAAAATAAAATTATGGTTTTATAGGTGACTAATCAAAATATGTAACCACAATACATATGAGATAATGTAATCTTAAAGTGAAGTATTTTAGTCCATAAAATTTTTTTATGAAAATTTAGTCAATTGGTATCTAATTAGCATCATAAAATACTAAAATTTAGCTTTTTTAAAACTTAGAAAAACGAAAATTTTCAAAAAGCAAGATTTTCCTTTTTTGTTTTTTCAATTTTGGTAGTGATTATTTTGGATTTCGGTATATGGTGTTGATGTGACACCGATATTTGTGTAAATAATTTGGTTGAGGGTGTAAATATTTTGAATTCTAAGTATATAAATGTAAACTAACATAAATTATATAGGTGTGCTATGCCATGTTATTTAATACTCAGTGATGAATTTTAGGTTTATGTTTATATTAGTAGGGCATTTAAAACGGTTGCAATAATCAATATAAATAGACCATTATCACATATTTAAAGAAGAAGACATTTACACTATGTTTATCAAGTTTAGATGTAATATAGGGGGTGTTTGTTTTGAGTAGTTGAATTACTTTGGAAAGTGTAGAGGGACTTAGGATAGAGGTAATATTAAACTCTTGTGTACAAAATGGTTCACTTTACCCTTAAAATACATGTGGGGCTCACACAAATTATTAACTTCATCCCCTTAAAATTTGAACCAAACATAGGAAGAGATTTAAATTCTCATTCCCACCTTTACTTTACCCCATACCAAACACCCCCGTATTCTCTTTTAAAAAAATATAATATATTCTTAAAAAATAATTTTGGGGTTTAATTATGCATATCCAAACAAAAAGCATTTTAAAATTAAACTAATTTTATAATATCTATATCAATTTTAACACATAAATTTTATTATTCAATTCGTAATTTAACTTCATTCATTATTTAACTAAAAATTACTTGGGGTGTGTTTGAAAGTAATTGTGTAATTATTAGGTCGTATGATTACATATCCTAATAATTACATTATATTTTAAAATACAAATGTGTGTTTAGATGTCAACTAATAATTATTTATGAATTATTATTGTCGTGTTAGTAATTATATAGGAAAGTAATACTATATAATAAATATTATTTAAAATTCATAGCATTTAGTAATTATAATTGTTTTGCCTAAAAACTAACGTGATAATGTGGCAAGGAATCCAGACACGTGGCGATTCAAACAACACCCTAGTCAACAAGCATCTCGTTGACCCTCGACCAGGAAACAAGGAAAGAGTCATTTTGTCACTAATTCAGACTTACTAAAGGCATATCAAATAATCGCTCATCAGGCTAGTCAATATACACACGACCAGAGCTGATCGGATAATACACAAAAAGACACTCAAAGTTGGTTAAAACTAGATATTTATTGAATATTTAATTATCTTGTATTATTTTATCAATATTTATTGCGTAAATCGTGTAAGGCTCGCGACCCATTTATGTATGTTTCTAAGCCTATAAATAGAGGTCTTAGTGAATCATCATTTCTTACGCTGTAATTCTTTAGCCTCTAAAGAATTTATTGTTTTAAGTGCTTTTATCCATAGATCTTATACTCTCTCAAAATCACGAAACTCAGTTGATTATATTCATCTAATCGGGGGTTTGGAATTTCTACATAAATAAATGTAATAAAGTGGATGTAGGTTATTGTCATTTTGTAGCCGAACCACTATAAAAATTTTGTGTCGTTTATAAAGTTCAGTTCTCATTTAATTGACTCAGTGTCATTAGCTAGATCTGTGGTCAACATGAATCAATCAATTACTTTTCATTACATTGTTACTGTGTAATTACATAGTCAGACAAACACATTAAATTAAGTAATTATTCCAAATTAAACTCAAATTCAATTACAAAGTGACTTCTCAAACACACCTTATAAAAAAATATTTAATTCAAAATCATAGGCAAAAAAAAACTTAATTATAAAAGTATAGAAACCTAACAAAAAGAACTCAACTCAAGTGCAATCATAAAAGTTTTAAAATCTAGTCACCTATTTTTGTTGCCCTTCATATTGCTCCAATTAAAATACTCTATGTCATTCAAATCTTGTTCAAATTTGTATGTTAATTTGGTATTAGTCTATTCTAATTCAATACTTGTAATACTCATTTACTACATGGATATTAATTGTATTTTATCTTTAATATTAATTAGTGTTCAATTTGTTAAGAAAGTTATTGCATTAAATACAAGTGTCACGTTGTCAAAATACACTGTAGACACCAAATGGAGGCAAAAATTTGGTCAGCAGTTTTGAGTCCTTATTTGTCATATAATTTTCAAAAGAAGTTAACTCAACTTGATATTTTCCATTTAATCTCTCTATCCTTAACTGGATATTTTATAATAATCTTTCTCTATCAAATCGATTGAGTAAGAATGATTTTTAATGATGGAACGTCCCAAATTTGCTAATAGGGTTTAGTGTCTTGATTAGTGTGTCAGAATGACAATAACTAATTTAATCATATTATTATGTGAATATTGTGATCTATGTGTATCAGTATGTGATTACTCGAACTATATTATTATATGACTAGATATGTATATTTAGGTGAATTAAATATGAATGTGGGCCTGTTCGTGTTTATATGTGCATATTTGTAATTTTTTACCTATATTTGAGATGTGTGGTATGAGGCAATCCTAGGGAGCGGATTAGCAGAATAGTCACAACGGGGTCAATACCCGGCTCGGGGTGAGCCTAGTGGTATTTTGGGATCTTAGAGTGTGTTCGGGATGTACCGGGTAACAAGTAGTTATTTAGCAGTTATTTGGATATGCCAGGATTAATGGGGATTTATAGGAATACTCGAGGAATTAGTGGGAATATTGCGAATGACGAATTTTTCCTTGGTGGTATTAAAGGGCTAAGAGTTAATTTAGGGGCAATTTAGTCATTTTGGTGCCAAAGGGGATAGACTTGGACATAGTGCCTTAGGATTCTAGAATCAATCAAAAGAAACATTGGGTCTCTCTCTTCGGCTCACTCTCTCCCTTGGTGTGCTTTGAAGGTTTTGGGAAAAGCTCAAAATTTGGGGCTGGGAATTGAGGATTTGAAGCTGGAAGTGTTGGGGATTTATCTCAGTGTCGGAATCATCACTGATTGTTTGGAGTTTTAAACTCAATTGGGACCTTGGTGCAAGTTTGGGGTGTGAATTGGTGGAGTTGGCTCGAGAAAACGTAGGGGGAATTTTGGGTTTGCGGGGATGCGCCGCAATGCTGTTCTTGAGCGTCGCGGCCCGCATGAACCCAGAAGGCTTAGAGGGTCTTTGAAATTGCCCAGGCATCGCGGCGCAGGTTAGGGCGCGCCGCGGCCCGTGTCCCCCATGAAAGAGCCTTGGGCTCTCTGGCTTGTAGCGCACTGCGGCCCTAGGGGCTGGCTCACGGCTCAAATTAAGGGAAATGGCTAAAACAGGGTTTTAAGCTCGGGAACTAAAATTTAAGGGCTCGGGAAGGATTATACTACCCAGTTTAGTAGAATTCAAGGTCCCGGAGGCTAGAATATTATTTAGAAGTTTTTAATTGGTTTAGGGTTTGATGGATATTTATTATTATTGCGTTGTGACTAGGTTTTGTCGCTAAGGCTCGGGTTTAGGGGATTGCGTTCGGGATCGCACTGTATGGTCAGCTCGGGACTAAGGTAAGAAAATTATTTGTGTCTGTAGAGCAGAACATGGCTCGATTATTTGTGTTTAGTGTTAGGTATGAATGTTTGTAATCATTATGCTATGTTGTGTGTTTATGACTAATCGGCGAAGGCCGAGTTCGGCAAGGATCGGGATAGGCGAAGGCCGAAAACGACAATAAGCATGCTGAATGCAAGCCGCCACGGCATGGCCATCTAGGGTGTTGTACTCACCCGTTCAGTGAAGACCTTGAACTTGGTGCCTGGTAAAGCACCTTGATCGACATAGGCCTCTATGTGAATAGTGGTGGACCAAGATGATGGAGTTCATAGTGGTGGACACCCCGTCGGCCTACAACATACTACTTAGAAGAATAGCCTTGATTGGGCTGTGGGCAGTGTCGTCTGTTAGGCATTTGGCCATCAAGTTCCCGACGTCTAGTAGTATCGAGACGTTGAAGGGAGACCAGCTCGCTGCACGAGAATGCTATAGCATTTCTATGAGAGGAAAGAACCAAACAAATGCACAAGCACTTGTAGTTATTCGAGAAATGAATGGATCCGTCTTCGAAATCGAAGAAGACATCAATCCTAGGGTTGAAGAAAGGGTCAATCTCGAACTAATGGAGGAGCTTGAAGAAATGAAGTTCGATGAGAAAGATACCATGAAGGTGGTAACAATAAGGAAAAATCTTTCCGAAAATGCAAAATAGCAATTAACTCAATTCTAGAGAGAAAACCAGGATGTGTTTGCATGGTCACACTCGGATATGGTAGGGATCAGTCCGATTATTATCAGCCATGCACTCAACATAAATAAGAGCTTCCCTCCGAAGCAATACAAAAGGAGGCTCTTGGACGACGATAGGAAGAAAGCCCTGAAAGAGGAGGTCGAAAGTCTAAAGGCAAATCGGTTTATCCGAGATGCTTTCTACCTTGATTGGATAGCCAATCCTGTGCTGGTTTCGAAGCCCAATGACAAGTGGCGAACCTGCATCGATTATTTGGACCTCAATAAGGCATGCCCCAAGGATTACTTTCCCTTGCTTCGAATCAATCAGCTCGTAGATGCCACTTCAGGTCACGATATCATGTAATTCATGGATGCTTATTCTAGATATAACCAGCTAGCCATGCATGTACCCGACCAAGAACATACGATGTAACGCCCTGGATAGCCAAGACCGTTACACTGTGTGTTTATAAAGTGCCAGACTTGCTAATCAAGTCATTTAATTAAAATCGTGTTACTGAAACTATAAAGGAACTAGGGTTAAAAATGTTTTGGTCTCAAAAACCACATTTTCATTAAGAAGCATCATCTGTTTACACGGGATCCCAAAAATATTAAGTTTAAAGACTGTTTACAAAAGACACAAGGTTTATATACAATACCAAGCCATATTAAGGCAAAATAGACAGTTAGGTAATCCCTGTCCTGATCCACTCCTCGATCATGGCGATCGAACAGCTGGCTATGTACATTCAAGCCTGCAGCTCTCCACCTCAGGATTGGTCCAACTTTCCCTTGCCTTTACCTGCACCACGTAGCACCCGTGAGCCAAGGCCCAGCAAGAAAACACAACAATAGAGCATAAGCAATCAACAGACAAATCAACATCCCATACTGCATCACATAATCTCAACCATATAATCATTCAGTATCATCAAGTATTCAACATGCTAAACATATCATACATCATTGCACAAATGATAACTAGGGCTAGCGCTCTCAGGCTGCTCCCTCCGTTATCCCACTGACTCCGGCCTGCTTAATTGAGCTCAGTGAATATTAAGCTGTCCTCGGCTACCAGTGGCCAAGCCGCGCCCTGTGCGCAAATATTATGTACGACACTCTTAGGCCACTTTTACATGTCCCATGGCGTAATACCATCATTGACACGATACAAGTATCGGGAGCACTTAGTCCCATCACAAACATATAATCAGGTGCAGTTTTCTTACCTTTCAATTCACTAGCTTTGATCCCTCGACTCCTTGAGCACGATCCCCCTCGAGCCCTAGCGCTCACCTAAACACAACCACGGGCCAAAGTCATCATCAATCCTCAAGTCCAAAACCTAGCCTCGGGGCCAATCCCGAGCCCCCGGGAAGTCCTAGTTCCACCAAACAAGGTGGTGGAATCAAACCCCAAACCCTAGGTCAAAAGCCCTTGCAAACAACCCTAAAATCCCCATCAGAAGACAGGGTAGCGCTACAACGCTCATGGGAGGGCGCTACAGCGCTACAAACAGAAGCAAAACCCCATCAACAAGCTTGGCCTAGCGCTACAACGCCCAAAGGCTAGCGCTGTAGCGCTAGTCACAGACAGGCTAACACCAGCTTTTCCTTCCTGCGATTTCCTCGAACCAACCTCAACCAAAACTCCTCCAAATCTTTCCCAAACTCAAAAACAACCATATGACCATACTCCACTCATCCCAAGCACCCCAAATACCTAGAACTCAAGCACATGCATCCCCAAACTCAAAATTCACCATAGCCACTCCTAAACACTAAAACTCGGCAGAAACCAGTTGAACAACAAAGTTAGAAGCTTAGAATTTTTACCTTTGGTGGAATTTCGACCTCAAGGTGCCCCTAGACTTCCTTGGCTTGCTCTTCTTCAAATCTTGGCTCCAACTTTCCTAAAATTCCCATTATGCCCTCCAGGCAGACTAATCAAGGCCCTTAAGCCTTATTAGCAAATGTGGGTCGTTACATACGAGTTTCGTGACCGATAAGGGCTTGTATTGCTACAATGTAATGCCTTTCGAGCTCAAGAACGCAAGAGCCACATACCAAAGATTGGTGAATGAGATGTTCAATGAGCAAATAGGGAATAACATAGAACTTTATGTGGACGATATGTTAGTCAAGTCCAAACATAACTGTAACCATGTGGACGATCTCACTGAATGTTTCACTGTGCTCCGAAATTACAATATGAGACTTAACCCACAAAAATGCTCATTCGGAGTATCCTCGGGAAAGTTTCTTGGATTCATGGTGAATGCTCAGGGTATAAAGGATAATACCAACAAGATAAAAGCATTTAACATGCCCTTACCTCGAAAACATAAAGATGATCAGAGCCTAATTGGATGAATGGCAACCTTATGTAGGTTTATCTCGAAATTAATAGATCGGTGTCTTCCATTCCTTAATCTTTTGAGAGGGGGCAAGATGTTTGAATGGTCGGACGAGTGTGAACTCGCGTTCCAGAACCTTAAAAAACACCTCACCGAGCCACTAATCTTGTCTAAACCAATCACAGGGGAAGTCTTGTACTTATACCTCGCTACAACCGAGCATGCGATTAGTGCAGTACTTGTTCAGGAGGATAAGAAAGTACAAAAACCCATATACTACGTCAGCAAAAGGTTACCGGGGGTAGAATTGAGATACCCATTAATGGAGAAGCTGGCTTTGAGCCTAATGCATGCATCTCGAAAGCTTCGACCCTACATCCAAGCACATCCTATCCATGTGTTAACTGAACAGTCGTTAAGGCAAGTATTATCCAAGCCCGAAGCATCCGGGAGAATGTCGAAATAGGCTGTCGAGCTCGGACAGTTCAAGATCACCTATCATCTTAGAATAACAATCAAAGGACAGGCTTTGGTAGACTTCATTGTCGAATGTACAAGGATCTCCAACAAGGAAGTCGTAACCCCAGCCTGCGAGCTGTGGAGACTTTACGTCGATGGGTCCTCTAATGAAAATTGGTCGAGGGCAAGAATCATTTTGATCACCCCGATAGGAAATTGCTTCCATTCGGTGTTAAGATTTGGCTTTGAGGCAACGGATAACGAGGCTAAGTACGAGGCGTTGTTAGCAGGTCTTCAGATAGCGAGCTCAAAGCAAAGGCCATCCACTGCTACAATGATTCTCAATTGGTCGTTAACTAGGTCCTGGGTGAATATTAGGCTCGGGGCATAAAAATGGCAGCCTACTTGGAGAAAGTTAAGGCAACATTTGGGGAGTTTGAGTGCTAAGCTATAGAACAAGTTCCCCGAGAACAAAATTCAGATGCAGATGCATTGCCCAGGCTCGCCACGACCAACGAAACTGACACACTCAACGTGGTTCTAGTAGAATTCCTACTGGTTCCAAGCATAACCGGGCCTGGGGAAGAAGATGTCAACATGATTGATTCGCAACCCACCTGGATGACCTTGATAGTTGACTACCTCAAAACTGGGAGTCTCCTAGAAGACTGGAACGAGGCTAGAAAGTTAATGTACAAAATACCAAGATACACCATCTTGGAAGGAAAATTGTACAGAAGGGGATACTCCATGCCACTACTTAGGTGTGTAACTCCTTTTGAGGCAAAGAAAATTTTAGAAGAAATCTATGAAGGATTTTGTGGAGACCACATCAAAGGGCATAGCCTGTCAAAAAAGGTGATTAGGCAAGTGTTATCCCCAAAATTTGAAAACGATGGCATGGCAATAGAAGTGACAAATGGCAAGGAATGGCTGGGTAATCTAGCTTAGGAGTGATCCGGTAGAGTTTTTGTCAGACCGGTGAAGATTTTTGACTGACCAGTCAAGTGTCATGACCGACCAGTGAGGTACTTGGCTGACCAGTCAAGTGTCATGACCGACCAGTCAGGTGCTTGTCCGACCAGTCAGGTGCTTGTCCGACCAGTCAGGTGTTTGGCCGACCAGACATGTGTTTGGCCGACCGGTGAAGTGTTTTGGCCCTCCAATTTTCCTTCTAGGTGTGATGTGGACCGACTAAACAGATCATTGCTACGCAAGAGATCCCAGTAACGACTTCAGCTAGAATCGGCCATACCTGCGCGGGAATCTCTCATATTATCCCAAAGAATCACATATTGTTGTATTTTAGATGTTATTATTAATTAAATATTGAAAGAATAACAAAAAGATCCCGATTATGAGGGACTGCGTTTGTACGATCCTGGGCTTATAAATACAAAGCTCATGGCATCATAAAGAGGATTCAGATTCTAATTTTCCTAAGAGAGTATTTGTATCTTGAGAGAAATATTGTATTCTTTTCATCTGCACTGAAGAAACTCAGTTGACTCAGGTTCATCTGATCTTGAGTGTAGATTCATAATCATAACTCTAAGTGGACTAGGCTATTACCAACACATTGGGGCTGAACCACTATAAAAATCGCCAATGTCGTTTTTCTCTTGAAGGTTACTGTAGTTTTGACGTTTACTCATCGTTGGCCAAAATCGTGGTCAACATTTTGGTGCTTTCATTGAGAGCCTGAAGAGAAAAACAGACAATTACCATAGCATTATGGCGCCTAAGAACACCAATGCAGCCTCCAAGAAGCCAGGTTCCTCTAAAGAGCCTGCTAGATCAGAAGGTCTTGGTCCTCAAGACCATGAGATCGAGCTTAGAGTCTTGCTCGAGGACGTGACTCCAGAGGTTGAACAACTCCCAGAAGCCATGGGGGCTTTCCAGAAGGAAATGGCACAATTCAACGCCCGACAGGAGTCATTCGCTGAAGATATGGCTAGACAGAAGGCTGCATTTGGGCAGCAAAGACGGGAGATGGACGCCAGGAGCGAGGAGATCAGGCGGCGGCAGGAGGAGGCCGATAGGCGACACCGCGAGGCTGCTCTCGTTCTGGAGGCGGCTATGCAGCTGGCCCAGGCCAATGCCCAAGCTGCAACGTGAGGAGCAGCCACCCAAGGAGCAAGGACCACAGAAGCTGGTCGAAAAACCACTGACAAACCCAATTCTCGAGGACCAAATAGAAGCGGTAGTAACCCTCCTGGTCGGGATGAAGATGGGATTCGATCGGGCACTGCCTCAACCCAAAGGGGGAACTCCAGAACCCCCTCTAGGAGCCACTGATCAGAAACTTCAAGATCTGGAAGTCACAAATCAAGCAGTAAGAAGACTCCACTTGGGCAGGAGCAAAATAGAGCTCCTCGAGGTAAAGAAACTTCACACTTCAAAGACGGGCATGGTCGTAGTGAAGCTGATAGTCATCACACTGACCAGTCGAAGGAGAAGGATGACGACAACCAGCGAGGAGGAAAGGACCGCCCGACACAGACAGGAAGGCCACCACTGCATCCTAACCAGCAGCGCATTGGTAAGGAGCATCTCCTACACGGAAAGCCTTCCAAAAAATCTCGGAGCACGGTGTTCGATCGGTTAGGGAGGCATACCTCTCAGAAGGATTTTAAGAGATGTCATTGTCGATAGGAGAAGGATTGTCCCGGTCGAAGAGCGAGATCCAAACCGACTTACCAGTCAAGTAGAAATACTCGATGATGATGTGCCGGATAGGAGCGCCTGACCAGGCGATCCTGAAATGGAGTCCCAAGCAGTAGCCCCAGGAATCCAAGCCCAGCTTGATGCGCTAATAGCAGCAGTTCAAGGTCTGTCGAAATGACCTTCTGCAATCGATCCAGTAGACCACAGGAGTGGCAACCCATTCTGTGCTCGAATTAGAGCAGCCCAGCCACCAGCGAAGTATAAAGCACCGGTACTGCCAGTTTATACAGAAAAGGCAGATCCGATAAGGCATGTGGGGAAATTCGAAGACCAAATGGAGCTGCTCAGAGTGAGCGATGACTATCGGTGCAGAGTTTTCCCCACTACATTATCTGACACTGCCCAAGAGTGGTATTGGAAATTTAAGCCAAACTCCATCACTTCTTGGGAAAGTTTCAGGAAAGAGTTTTGTAGGTAGTTCAGTGCTGCTTGAACCCCCCCGGTTTACGCCAATCACTTGGCATATATTAAATAAGGGAAAGATGAATCTCTCAAGAACTACATACAGAGATTCACGAGAGAAGCCAACCGAGCAACTGTGGCTGGAGATGAGGGGAAGATGGTGGCCATTTCTTCTGGCATAATCTATCAGAGTCCTTTATGGGACAGTATTCATCGCAACCCAATTTCAACATTACAACAATTTCTTAACCGGGCGAACAAATATATGAAATTGGATGACGCGATTGAGAAAGGAGAGAAGGGCTTAAAAAATCTAGGCGGATCATCAGATCCTCCTAAGAATGGTGGAAACGGACAAAGTGGTGGTAAGAAACGTGGACATAATAGGTCTGACCGCCACGACGAGAAGAAGGCTAAGTCGGGATCAAACGACAAGCCAACTAAGTATGAACCTCGGTTCAAAAATTACACCACTCTTTCGTCCAGCCGAGCAAAGATATATCTCGCAAGTCATCAGGAGGTCCCCTACCGGAAACCCCCACCGGAAACCCCCACCCATTAAGAAGGAAATGAGTAAGAGAGATTTGAATAAGTTCTGTCGTTTCCATGGAGACTATGCTCACGACACGAATGAATGCAACCATCTCAAGGACGAGATAGAGTTTCTCCTCTGGTCGGGAAGATTGAAAAATATCGAGTAGAAAAGACCCAAGGAGAGGGAAGTAACAATAATCCTGGGTTTAAGCGACAGCGGTCTCCACCTTTGCAACTCGAGCCTATGGACTTCACTCTAGACACCATCTGTGGAGGTCCACATCTGGCTGGGGATAGCAACAAAGCAAGGGAGAGATATGCTCGAACACTCCGACATGAGTTGGACGCAACATCAACGTCCGAAGTCATGACTGTAGAGGAGCAACCTCCGAAGAACCCACGGTACGAAAGTGAGTCCCTCACTTTCACTGAAGATGATGCACGACACGTGAGATATCCTCATAATGACCCTCTCGTCGTGACAGTCGAAATAGAAAACATGAAGGTGAAGAGATGCCTGGTCGACACAGGGAGCTCTGTGAACATCATTTACAAATCATCCTTTGAAAGGATGAAACTATCCATTAATGACTTGAAGCCATGCTTTCAAGTCATTTATGGATTTACTGGAGAAGGGTTGTCGCCGGCCGGAACGATCAAGTTGTCAGTCACAACAGGAGATGCTCCCAAACATGAGATAGTTATGACGGAGTTTTTGATAGTTGACTGTTCGTCAGCTTATAATGTGGTCATTGGTCGACCATTACTCACAGCCTTGCATGCGGCAGTCTCTATATGGCACCTTTCTATGAAGTTCCCGACCAGTGCAGGCATAGGTTGTGTCTGAGGAGACCAGAGAGAAGCTAGAGAATGTTATAATGCCTCGGTGGCTAAAGCACGAAAGGGGGCTAAAGAAAACAATATGATTGTATGTGCAGATAGAGAGGAGGTAGAGGAGATGGATGTCGGCCAAAGCATTACAGTCGTAGCTGATCAGGAAAGAATGTTTGAAGAGTTTGGCCAAGAAAGCACTCTTGGTTTAAGTGAACAACAAGCCCTATCCGGTGATGAAGTCACCAAATAGGGCGTTGCCCAAAGCGAGGGAATGGACTTTGATCCTCGCTTTGGGGATTATGATAGTGAGATGGGACCTACAGAAGAGTTAGAGGAGGTTCTAGTAAATGAGAATGACCCGACCAGAGGAATCAAGGTTGGAAAAAAGTTGAAGTTAGAAGTAAAAGCACAGCTGGTAGAATTTCTGCGGAGGAATCAAGATGTCTTCGCCTGGTCTCACAAGGATATGGTGGGTATTTCACCAACTGTGATCAGCCAATTGTTGGATAAACTCATTGTAGGATCTTTATTTATTTTCATGCAATTTACATATTATCAAACAAACATGCAAATTCCTAGAACATGCTCCTATGAAATTGATACAAATACAGAGTAAAGTAAAAACTTACATTACCAGCGGAACTAGAACAACTCCATCCTTCAATCTCTCTAACCCTTGATTCCTCTCTGTAGCAGAGTATTATCAAGAGATTGAACAAGATCAGCAACACAGTCTTCCTCACCAAGCCTTTGATCAACCTAGAACTAGTGTGGGCTCGTTCTCAACACATGAGATAGAGATCTTGAAGAGAAGAATAAGAGAGAGTGGCCAAGAAAGGTTAGACTGTGTAGGTTTTCACTTACCAATCAACTGAAACTCACTTCCTTCTGAAAACCCTAGATATCATATTCCTTATATAGGGAACTTAATGAGATTTATTTAAATTTAAATTAATTAAAAATAATAAACAAAAATAAAAGCCTTGGGCTGCCATAAATGGACTTGGACCCAATCTCTTTGTTTTGAATTTAAATCCCAACTAGACCTAAATTCAAAACCTTTTATTTATATATTTTTAATTAATTAATTAAATCCTTATTCAAATTAACAAATTATAATTTGAAACTTGATTTAATATTATTTATTTATATTGATACTAATTTATCAATATTAATAAATTTACCCAAAGATTCTCTTTTATTCTCTAAATCTCATATCTCTGTAAATTTTCCAAATTGACCTAGTCAACTTTAAAAATCCTAATTGATAATTAGATCAATTAATTGAGACATTCTAGATGATTTACTCAAAGGTGATGCGGGGACCATGGATCCATGAAATCAAGCTCCAACAAGTTACCGTGAATTTATTTACGAATAATTTCACTACCTTATTAATTCCTCGTGACTCCACTATAGGCTCGAAATTGAACTCTTGAATTCATAGAACGTATTTTCAAAACCATAAATACGTTATCCATTTTTATAACCATTACAATCATTCAATCCTCTATCGATGACTTACTAACAAGCTGGGTGCAAATTACCGTTTTACCCCTCATCAGTATTTTATCCTTAACTCCCACTAAGTTCCTTATAAATGATATTTCTGTGAACTTAATCACAGAAATGAGATCTCAATCATTTAAACTTTTGAACAAAGCAATTAAGGAAATCATCTTTTCACTTCTCATGCAGAAGTTATAGATTTCATATCTATGAATAATACTCCCACTCAATTACACTAATAAATATCCAAGATGTAAGTATGGGCTAGACCGTAGGGTAAGCTGGTAACGAACAAGTCAAAAGATTTAAATAATATATTAGCAGAATATTATCACTCAGAATTAAGATCGACTTAATATACGGTCAACGTTGTCACATTGATTAGATTTGATAACAACGATACTTATTTAGCAATCAATAATCAATATCGGTCCTAGTCCGATGTAACTAAATACATCTGATCTTATCTGCTTGGTTGATGCCTTGGACAAGACATCACACCCTGAATGTGTAAGTAGATCATATTGTAGATTGCCTAATCAGTGAAAATCCAATGCACTGATCTAATCTTAGGACTCGTTCTTTTGAACATATAATTACAACTATAATCCACTGTGACCTAGTCACTATAATTGTAACTATCCATATGTTCTGGATTTTATAAATGTTTGTATTATTTCAATAATCATGTAATAAAACAAGCAAGCAACACGGTTGTCAAACTAAATGATTTCTACTACTTTTATTGATATTATGAAATCGTGCTACATGTCCGACATGGTTTTATAAGGGCATAAAACCCAACACCACGTGCTTAACGTGGATGAAAGCTATCCAATAGTGCAGTAGAAGAGAAGGTTGCTTGACAAGGATCGAGCAAAGGCTCTCAAGGAGGAGGTGGAGCGGCTAAAGGAAAACAGGTTTATAAGGGAGGCATATTACCCCACCTGGGTTTCAAACCCAGTATTAGTGCCCAAGTCCAATGGAAAGTGGAGGACTTGTGTGGACTTTACCGACCTGAACAAAGCATGTCCAAAAGATTGTTTTCCTTTGCCAAGAATAGACCAGTTGGTTGACGTGACCTCTGGTCATGAAACTTTGTCCTTTATGGACGCTTACTCAGGGTATAACCAGATTAGTATGCATCCTCCCGATGAGGATCATACCAGTTTCCGAACAGACATAGGGTTGTACTGTTATAAGGTAATGCCATTTGGCATGAAGAACGCGGGAGCCACCTACCAGCATTTAGTGAATGGCATGTTCCGTGACTTAATCGGCAAGAACATGGAGGTATACGTAGATGATATGTTGGTAAAGTCAAAGGAAGTTGAAGGACATGTACGAGATTTGGAGGAATACTTTTCAGTATTGAGAAAATACAGCATGAAGTTGAACCCCCTCAAATGCTCGTTTGGAGTAAGTTTTGGAAAATTTCTTGGGTTTATTGTTAACTCGCGAGGAATAGAAGCAAATCCAGAGAAGATAAAGGCGCTCGCAGAAATGAAGTCTCCAGCCAGGATTAAGGATGTGCATAGCTTGACTGGGCGGGTTGCTGCTCTAAGCAGGTTCATTTCTAAATCAACGGACAAATGTGTCCCGTTTTTTAACTTGCTTAGAGGAAGCAAGAAGTTTGAATGGACGGAAGAATGTGAGCAAGCTTTTCAAGCCATAAAGGAATACTTGGCTCAACCTCCTATTCTTTCAAAGCCAGTTGATGGGGAAGACATCTTTGTTTACTTAGCAGTCACAGAGCATGCTGTCAGTGCTGCTCTAGAGCGAGAGGAAGATAAAGTGCAGCGTCCGGTGTACTACATTAGCAAGCGACTGATAGGAGCAGAGTCTAGGTATCCCATGATCGAGAAGTTGGCCTATTGCTTGGTACTTGCATCTCGCAAACTGCGACCGTACTTCCAGGCACATCCCATTAAAGTCCTTACCGACCAGCCCCTACGTCAAGTCTTGCAGAAGCCAGAGTCATCTGGTCGTCTACTTAAATGGGCGGTTGAATTGGACCAATTCAAAATCAAATATCAACTGAGGTCTGCTATTAAGGGACAGGCTTTGGCAGATTTTATTACTGAATGTACTAGGATTACTGATATTCACAACCAGCAAGAGCATGTGACTGGGCAGAGAGAGGATCTTCCTACTTGGCAACTTTTTCTTGATGGGTCATCAAACGAACATCATTCGGGAGCAGGGATTATATTAGTCACGCCGGAGAAGCACCGAATTCATTGCACATTGAGGTTCGGATTTAACACTTCTAATAATGAGGCGGAATATGAAGCCCTCCTAGCAGGCTTGCGCTTGGCTAGAGATGTTCGTGCCCGGTCGGTTGAAGTAAACAGTGATTCCCAATTGGTGGTCTACCAAGTCTTAGGGGAATATCAAGCAAGGGGCCTACACATGATGGCGTACTTGAATAAGACCAAGGATCTGCTAGCACAATTCGAAGAGTATACTATTAAGCTGGTACCACGCGAGTAGAACTCTAACGCAGACACTCTAGCAAAATTAGCTAGTGTAAAAGATGCTGAAACTTTGAATATAGTACCAGTGGAATACTTGGCAGAGCCAAGCATTAATGAGCAAGAAGCCATGCCCATCACAATAGTTGACACTTGGATGACACCCATCATTACCTACCTTGAGCAAGGAATCCTGCCAGATAATCGTACTGAAGCTAACAAAGTTATGAGGCAAGTTGCTAGGTATATTATGATGGATGGGGTGTTATATAGAAGAGGGTACTCTTTGCCACTACTAAGGTGCATAGCACCCGACCAGTCAAAAAACTTATTGACCGAAGTGCATGAGGGGTTCTGTGGAGATCATGCTGGGGGGCAGAGTCTATCTAAAAAGATTTTGCGGCAAGGATTTTTCTGGCCTACAATGAATGAAGATTCCATGGAGTATGTGAAGAAGTGTGATAAATGTCAGAGATTTTCTAAAGTACCCAGGGCACCTCCGAATGTCTTGAAGCAAATGCAGAGCCCGTGGCCTTTTGCAGTATGGGGCATTGATCTGATCGAGAAACTACCCAAAGGAAAAGGAGGAGTACAGTTTGCAGTAGTTGCTGTGGATTATTTCACCAAGTGGACCGAGGCCGAACCACTAGCAACGATCACCTCAAAGAAAGTGTTAGATTTTGTAGTTAAGAATATAATATGTCGCTATGGTCTGCCCAAGAAGATAGTCTCTAACAACGGCACTCAGTTCGATAGTGCCTTATTTACCGATTTCTGCACTAGGCATGGCATTACAAAAAGTTTCTCCTCGGTAGCTCATCCGCAAGCCAATGGGCAGGTTGAAGCCGTAAATAAGACTTCAAAGGATACTCTAAAAAAGCGTCTAGAACGAGCTAAGGGTGCTTGGGTGGAAGAATTGCCAGAAGTCCTTTGGTCATACAGGACTACTACTCGGACAGCAACTGGTCATACCCCTTTTTCCTTGGCATATGGATATGAGACCATGTTGCCTGTCGAAGTAGACCCACCATCTCATCGGAGAACCATGTATGACCAGGAGGAAAATCACCAGTTGCTAGCTGAATCTTTAGATTTTCTTGAAGAAAGACGAGAAAAAGCAAACTTGAGAGTTGTTGCCCATCAGCAAAAAGTAGCCTGCTATTTTAATTCCAAAGTTAAAGATCGAAAGTTCCAGGTCGGAGATTTGGTCCTCAGAAAAGTGTTCATCAGAGACCCGGCAACTGGAGTGCTAGGACCAAATTGGGAAGGACCGTATCAGATTGAGCAAGTCCTACCACCCGACACTTACAAACTTTCTCGGTTAAATGGAGAGCTGATCAGGAACTATTGGAATGGCGAGTACTTGAGGAAATATTATCAATAAATACTGATTATAGAGTAGTAGCTTTTTTTCAAGTGTTTAACTTGTTATTTAAGTTTGTTTGTGAACTGACTATTTGCTAACCAGTCATTTTATTTTTGAACAATTTTATTTTGTTTGAGACTCGTAATTAGACACACTTTGTCCTTTTTTTTTACGAGTAATAAAAGAGATCACGCGCAGCGCGGTCGAATCTTGCTACAAATTTTGCATATGTGTTGATTATTCTTACTTTGGCAGTGTTCAACTGTCAGTGCATCTTAAAACAAAAAAGGTTTTCTGGAGGAAAGATCGGGCAGTGTTCAACTGGTCGGTATCGATCAGATGAATGACCAACGTTTAAATAGTTGCATGTTTCTTCAGTGTTTAACTGGTAAAATATCCTCTTTATATTCAATGTGTTTCACGAGTAATAACTGCTCGGACAAATTCGGTCAAGTAGCAAGTGATCAAGGATTTTTCAACCCTCAATCACTTGGGGGGCACATAGGGTATACTCGTATAAAATTCAACACAAGCAATAAGAACACGAGCAAATATATTTGTTTTTAGGCTGACTTGTAAATCTTTGAAGTCAAAAGGGTCTGTTATCCAAAAAATAGGCACAGATGACGTGGCAAGTGATTTCTGGACACGTGGCTGACACCTGGAAAAATTCTGCTAGGGTATCAACCAGTAAAGATATTGCAAGCAAAAGGCGGTTGAGGTTTACCTGCGACCAGTATGGTCGCACATTCCGCGTGTCTCACGATAATTTTATAAAGATCTTAGTCAATCCCGAGATTGACTCCCATGATTTCCTGAGTATCCGATTATTTAGGAAATGATATCTGTAATAAATTAATGTAACCCCCCTTGAGCCTATAAATAGAGAAAGATAGCTCAAGGAAGGGACTTTTGGCTTTCTGATTATCTGAGATTAGAGCTATTCTATTTGATATATTGTTTTGTTCTTCAGAGGTTGGTGAAACTCATTGAACCCTAGTTCTTTGATCACTCCTTTGAATCCTATATCAATAACAGTTCAAGTGGACGTAGGTTATTACCAGATTCTGAGGCTGAACCATTATAAACTCTTGTGTTCTTTATCATTTTTGTCATCACATTCATTTCAACGCATTTGTTCACATCAAGCGTATTTGACTCCGTGTCAGTTGGCCAAAATCAGGGTCAACATTCTGGTGCTTTCATTGAGAGTTTGATACGGTATCGTTGAAATATCAATGGCGAAAACTACCAAGAAAACTGGACAGGCGGCTGGCGTTGCACCATCTCACCCGCCTCCTCCTCCTCCAAATGTGACTGAGGATGAGCCACATTTGGAGTTCGATGAGGAAGAAATGGATTCCGAGACGCTGAGGAATACCCTGGGGGTATTGCAGGATGAACTGGCCAATCTAAGGGCCAGCCAGGAAAGTGCTGCCGAGGTTATGGCACGACAGCAACAAGAGATTGAACGACAGCACCTAAAACTGAGTGAGAGGTAGGCGGAGATGGATCGCCGTCAGAGGGAAGCCATGGCGGCCCTCGAAGAAGCCCTACACCTGGCTAGGAACCATGCTGCACCTGCCTCACAGCCTGATCAACCTACAAGTGGACCGCCCCAGAGAGGTCCTAATCCTAGCCCGCCTATCCAGCCCTCGAGCCCCCAAAGGCCCGAGCAGCCACCGGTGCCTCAGGACGATGTCCCGCTGAGGGACCCTGAGGCGCAGCCTCCATCCCAAGCTGGTCGCGGAAATCCCCCGCAACAAAGGCAGAATAGGGCCGGGCAGCCGCCTCGTAGTCCTAGACGCCATAGGGGCGACGAGCCAAACCCTCCGAGCAGAGGACAGCGTCCTCCTGGTAACAGAAGGAACTCAGAGTCAGGCTCTGCGGTCCGAGGCCCCCCATGGCATGATAATGCACGGGGACCTACCGACCAACGCAGGCCGCCCTCTAACGCTCGGGAGGTTCCAGCCCGGGAAGGCAATCGAGGGAACAGTCGATCCCATCATAGTCAATCAAGATTCAGAGATGGCCATGATTATAACGAGGCCGACTCAGGCAGAGGAAACGCCGGTCGGAGGAATGAAGAAAGAGGTGGGGGCAGAAGCCTACCACCTAGGGATGACCAACCCGAAAGACGGGATGCTGGGGGGCAGCCCCGACAAAATAACGTCTTCAATCGGCTCGGAGCTAGCGAGCAGCGGAGGAGAGACGAGGATTTAAGAGACATACTCAACGATCGCCGGGAGCGGCACGACGAGTACGTCCCCCCAGCACCAGAGGCCCCAGCGATTCCTGGCGCCGTGCAGGCCCAGATAGATGCCCTCAACCAGGCAGTACAGCAGCTGGTCGGGGGAAGAACATCTTATATCGACCATGATAGGAGAAAGAGCACTCCTTTCGTCCAGAGGATAGCTATGGCAGAAACTCCTAGCAAGTTTAAGATGCCTACGCTTCCGAACTTTGACGGGTATGGTGACTCGGTATCTCACGTCAACAAGTTTGAGATACAAATGGACATTCAGAAAGTGTCCGAGGATGCTCGGTGCAGGATCTTCCCTGCAACACTTTCTGATGCCGCACAGGAGTGCAACACTTTCTGATGCCGCACAGGAGTGGTTTTTCAAATTCCCTCCTGCAAGTATAGTTTCCTGGGAAATGCTCGTGAAGGAATTTTACAGACAGTTCTATGCGGGTCGTGTGCACCCAACTGAGGCAAATCAGCTGGTCGAAATACGCCAACAAGACGGAGAACCATTGAAGGACTACGTCCAGCGTTTTATGCGAGCAGCTGCTGGGGCAAAAACAGTGGGAGATGAAGGCAAGATGATGGCCATAACTGCAGGGGTTAAGCGCCGCACGCCTCTCTGGGACAGCCTCAGAAAACATGGGGTCAGAACTACCCAGGAATTTTGGGATCAAGCTGATCGATATATCAAGCTCGAGGATGCCATCACCAATGAAGGAAATCCCCCAGGCAAAGACAAGGGGACTGCCGAGCCTGCCAAAGCCGCCAATGGGTCCAAACCCAACGGCAACGGCAAAGGCAACAGGAACGGCAACAGCAATGGCAAGAATGGGGGGAAACGGCAGCACAATGAGCCTTCCACCTCTGACAATAAACGAGCCAAGGGTAATCGTTATGAACCTCGGTTCACTAACTACACTGCCCTTATTGAGTCTCGGGGAAAGGTTTATCAGGCCACGAGTTCCAGTGTGCCTTATAAGAAACCTGCCCCCATTCAAAAGGATATTTCGAGAAGAGACACTACCTAGTTCTGTCGTTATCATAACGACTACGGACATGATACCAATGAATGCAACCAGCTGAAGGATGAGATTGAGTTCCTTATTAGACAAGGACACTTAAGAAGGTATATACGGGCCTCGGGAAATTCCCAACGAGAAGCTCTAGGTGGCAACGAGCAAGCGCCCACATGCCAGCGCTCGCCACCTTTGCAGCCTGATCCCATAACTGGCACATTGTTAACCATCTGCAAAGGCCCGCACCTCGCGGGAAACAACAGAAAGGCTAGAGAACGATATGCTCGGAATTTGCGCCACGACCAGGACATCGAGATGATGACTGTGGAGGACCGCGCACCGAAAAAGGCTCGGTCAGAAGAGGGTGAAATAACCTTCTCTGATGGCGATGCTCAGCATGTCCGGTTCCCACATTCCGATCTGTTGGTCGTGGATATCCAAATGGCCAATATGATGGTGAAAAGAGTGCTAGTTGACACAGGAAGTTCAGTGAACATCCTGTATAAATCTTCTCTGGAATGCATGAAGTTGTCCATTAAAGACTTGGAGCCCTGCAACCAAAAAATATACGGCTTCTCTGGTGAAGGACTCGCCCCAGCGGGGTCAATCAGACTTCCAGTGATAGCAGGTACAGCGCCTGCTACCAGGACATTACTCGCTACTTTCATAGTAGTCGATTGTCCCTCGGCGTACAATGTAGTCATTGGAAGGCCTATACTGGTTGATCTTCGAGCCGTCACCTCAGTATGGCACTTAGCCATGAAATTCCCGACAGACGCAGGGGTGGGACGCGTGTTGGGAAATCAGAGGGAAGCCAGGGAGTGCTACAACGCCTCAGTCACGAAGGCAAAGAAGGGAACGTCGAAAAGCACTCCCCCAGATAGGTTGCAGATGGCTATTGATACACAAGCCCAATCTGGTGATGAAGTCACCAAATAAGGTGTTGCCCAAAGTGAGGATAGAGATTTAGATCCTCGCTTTGGGGATTTTGAGGAAAATGTTGGACCCGTCAAGGACCTGGAAGAGGTCCAACTTGACGAAAAAGACCCGACCAGAGTTGTGAAGGTCGGGAAAAACTTAGAGCCAACCACGAAGCATGCACTGGTGGAATTTTTGCGAAGGAACCAGGAAGTCTTTGCCTGGTCGCACAAAGACATGGCTGGGATAGATCCTGCAGTTATCAACCATGTCCTAAACATAGACAAGAGTTTTCCACCCATGCAACAGAAAAGAAGGCTGCTCGATAAGGACAGATCGAGAGCCTTAAAAGAAGAAGTCGATAGACTGAAGGAGAATGGATTCATCCGGGTGGCGTTTTATCCGTCGTGGGTCTCTAATCTGGTACTGGTTCCCAAGCCTAACGGCAAATGGCGAACCTGTGTGGATTTCACAGACCTCAATAAAGCCTACCCAAAGGATTGCTTCCCACTCCCAAGGATCGACCAGCTGGTCGATGCAACTGCAGGACATGAGTTCCTCTCCTTCATGGATGCATACTCAGGATATAATCAGATTAGTATGCATCCCTCGGACGAGGATCACACCAGCTTTCGGACCGATACGGGATTATACTGTTATAAAGTAATGCCCTTCGGACTGAAAAACGCAGGTGCGACTTACCAGCGATTGGTTAACCACATGTTTAAGGAGTTGATCGGAGTAAACATGGAGGTGTACGTGGATGACATGCTGGTAAAGTCGAAAAAAGCAGAAGGACATGTGAAGGATCTACAAGAGTGTTTCAATGTATTGAACAAGTACTAGATGAAACTAAAGCCTATCAAATGTTCCTTCGGAGTTGGATCAGGGAAATTTTTGGGGTTCATCGTTAATTCAAGAGGCATCGAGGCTAACCCTGACAAGATAAAAGCCCTGATCGACATGAAATCGCCAGAGAAGATCAAAGATGTACAAAGTTTAACTGGAAGAATTGGCGCCTTAAGTAGATTCATTTCCAAGTCGACGGATAAATGCATCCCTTTCTTCATTCTACTTAGGGGCAACAAGAAATTTGAATGGACAGGAGACTGCGAGTAGGCTTTTCAGGCCTTAAAGGCCCATATGGCACAATCTCCTATTTTATCAAAGCCTATCGAAGGAGAAACTTTGTTCATCTACCTGGCGATCACCAAAGTTGCTGCTAGTGCGGTACTTGTACGAGAGGAAGAAGGCGTACAAAAGGCGGTTTACTATGTAAACAAGAGGCTAATTGGAGCAGAGCTGAGATATCCTCCCATCGAGAGGTTAGCTTATTGTTTAATCTTGGCTTCAAGGAAGCTACGTCCTTACTTCCAAGCCCATCCCATTACAGTCTTAACTGACCAGCCCCTTCGACAAGTCTTCCAAAAACCAGAGGCGGTTGGGCGTTTATTAAAATGGGCGGTCGAACTAGGGCAGTTTGATATTACATATTCCCCGCGAGCGGCAGTAAAAGGGCAAGTCTTGGCTGATCTTATTGCGGAGTTCACTGAGCTCCTAGACAACGAACAGTGCGATCAGCCTAGTGCGCCTGAGCCCCAAGATGAAGCTCCTTCGTGGAAGTTATTCACAGATGGATCGTCCAACGAATCTCACGCGGGAGCGGGAGTGATTTTGATAACGCCGGAAGGGCATTGATTTCACTGCGCCATTAGGTTCGACTTCACAGCGTCGAATAATGAAGCCGAATACGAAGCACTCCTCGCTGGATTAAGATTGGTAAAAGACATGAGTATAAAGGTTCTGGATATTTACAGTGATTCACAGCTGGTAGTGAATCAAGTTCTAGGGGAATATCAAGCACGAGGCCTCAAAATGGTGGCCTACTTGAACAAAACTAGAGATCTGTTGGCTCAGTTCAAGAAGTATACCCTCCAGCAAATACCTCGGGATCAGAATTCGAACGCAGATGCCTTAGCCAAACTCGCAAGCGCGAAAGATGCTGACACTTTGAATATTGTGCCAGTAGAAAGATTGAGCGAGCCAAGCATACGAGCAAATGAAACTAGTATGGAAATCCGGATGGGAGACACATGGATGGCGCCTTACTTGGAATATCTTACAAATGGTGTACTACCGACAGATAGGAACAAAGCCAGAACTCTTCAAAGGCAGGCTGCTAGGTATATACTGGTCGATGGTGTTCTATACCGAAGAGGATATTCCATGCCACTACTCAGCTGTATTACACCAGAGAAAGCTAAGGAGCTGATGAGGGAAGTACATGAAGGCTTCTATGGGGATCACGCTGGGGGGCAAAGTTTGGCGAAAAAGATTCTGAGGCAGGGCTATTTCTGGCCGACTATGAACGAAGACTCAATGGAGTTTGTGCAAAAATGCGATAAGTGTCAGAGATTTTCCAGGATCCCGCACGCAGCTCCCAACGAGTTAAAACAGATTGGATCCCTGCCAACAGGAAAGGTGGAGTAAAGTGCGCAGTCGTAGCAGTTGACTACTTCACCAAATGGGCCGAAGCTGAGCCGCTCGCTACCATAACGACCAAGAAAGTTCTTGACTTCGTCATCAAGAACATTGTTTGCCGATACGGTTTGCCTCAAAAAATTGTCTCAGACAACGGCACCCAGTTTGACAGTGAATTATTCACAGACTTCTGCGAAAGACATGGAATCGTCAAAAGCTTTTCTTCAGTTGCACATCCACAAGCAAACGGACAAGTTGAAGCGGTGAATAAAACGCTTAAGGACACCCTGAAGAAAAGACTTGAAGACGCTAAAGGAGCATGGCCAGAACAGCTGCCTGAAGTACTCTGGTCGTATAGAACTTCTCATCGAACAGCGACAGGACATACCCTGTTTTCCTTAGCATACGGGTACAAAGCTATGTTACCTGTCGAGTTAGATCCCCCTTCACACCGACGCATTACATACGACCAGAACCAGAATAGCCAACTAATGATGGAGTCCCTGGACTCAATTGAGGAGATACGAGAAAGAGCCCAACTCCGAGTCGCTGCATACTAGCAAAAGGTCGCCCGGTATATTAATTCAAAAGTAAAAGAAAGGAAATTCAACGTCGGTGACCTAGTGCTACGATGAGTTTTCTTAAATACCCGCGACCCCACTGCTGGAGTACTCGGACCAAACTGGGAAGGACCTTACCAGATTGAAGAAGTCCTTAATCCGGGTACCTACAAACTTGCACGCTTGAATGGAGATCTCGTTCCACGCTATTGGAATGGTGAACACCTGCGCAAGTACTATCAATAAACAGTCCTTTTTAAAGAACTGGCTTGTATTAATTTCTACATTTTACAAGTTTTGAAAAAGGGTTAGCCACGTTGTATGGCTAATTGCTTATAAGTGTAAGACATGTTTAGTCCATTTTTAATACGAGATTATAAGGGATTGTGCGCAGCTAGTCATTCTTGCCAACCTTTGTAAATTTATTTTTACAAGTATTTGTTCATTACGTGTGTTGTTTTGCTGTATTATAAGTGTTATGTTTACTATCGAGCAGTAATGTTCGCACAGGTCGTGGTCAAGGCAAGTGACCAAGGACCTAAAGCTCCTCGATCACTTAGGGGGCATATAAGGTACATCGATAGCAAAGCATACCAAAAGGTATGTAAACACATGAACAAAATGAGTGAAAGCATACTACGGTACTCAGAGTATTTTTCAAAATTTTTATTTTGTTAAATCAAGCCAAAGTACTATGCTAAGTTCGATCATGCGAACAGATGTTATAATAAAAAAGAAATATTATAATATCATAAGGCATTCTTTTACATCGCAAGAATCACTGCTTGGATGTAATTGTTTAAAGTAAAAGGGAAAGTTTGCTGCTCGTGCAGCAAATTTAAGAATAAAAATTTAGTCTTTACATCATGATCCGTGGGTCGTGTAATTGAAGAAAAATAGAAAGAGAATAAGTTTAAGGAGCAGGAGTGTAACGCCCCAACTCCTAGGACCATTACGGTGTGCCTTGTAAACAGTGCTAAACTCGCTAATCGAGTCATTTGGCCAAAATCGTGTAACTAAGTATGATTAGCGGTTTAGGGATTAAACATTTTGGTTAGGGTGTAACGTTTCACTAGAACGTTTAATATATACATTGGGATCCCGAAAATATAAATTTCAGAGTTTATTACAGAAATATTTACAACAGGCCGTTCTAAGCGGCAAAACAGGGTTCAACCCTAGTTCCACTTTAAACCTCGACCGTGGCGGACGAGCAACTGCATATGTACACGTCATCACCTAAGCTCTCCAACTCAAGGATGGTCTAGCTTCCTCTTGCCTTTACCTGCACCACATAGCACCCGTGAGCTGAAGCCCAGCAAGAAAACATAATACTTTTCATAAACATTATCATATGATTATCATTATAACCATACTGAGCGTAAAACTTTCAAACCAATGAGTGAACATCACATGATTCAAGAGGGAGAGTGGCTGCTAGGTATGCCACAAGCCTCCAAGCACTTATTTCATTCATCGACCCTCAAGGTCGGTCTGGCATTAATGCTCTTTGAGTCATTCAATGTTGATGGTCAATTAGATCTAATCTCCGTTGGCTTGCGTGAACCACGCTAAGACCGTTCTGGCTAATAAGTCAGCGCTATGTGACCAGTGTCCAGTATCACTGCCGAACCTGACTCATAAGTCACAGCTTCACAGCTGATATCAACACCTTTGCCAATTCTGACTGATGAGTCAGTGCAACGTGACCAGTGCCCAGTACCACTGCCGAACCTGACTCATAAGTCACAGCTTCATAGCTGATACCAACACCTTTGCCAATTCTGACTGATGAGTCAGTGCAACGTGACCAGTGCCCAGTACCACTGCCGAACCTGACTCATAAGTCACAGCTTCAGAGTTGATACTAACACCTTTGCCAAATCTGACTAATTAGTCAGTACCATGAACAAGTAAGCAATGCTATCAATATGTATCATATGCCAGTTATCCAAGAGTAGGACATTCAACATGCTTACTAAACAGTTGCTAGCATAATCATGATCATGCACAAACTCAGAGACTCAAGCTCTGGCCAATCTCATATTCATCATTCATGGCATGCCCTAATCATATGTTTCTCGTGCATCACATGCATCACACTTAGTCATCCAGCATGCCTCAATAATAATCATATGCAAATGGGCAAGATTGCCAGGCATTCATTGTGCTATCAATGTTTACATTTAAACACCCAACATGCATCAAGAATAGCCATGCATGTCATACTCAATAGCCAACCAACATGCATCATACTAGCCATGCATGTCATGCTCAATAATCAACCAACATGCATCCATAATAGCCATGCATGTCACATATACACAGGGTGCAGTTTTCTTACCTCAGATTCGAGCTAGAACGATTTAAAGAACGACCCTTGAGAACGATCAACCTTTAAGCCCTTAGCGGTCACCTAGTCATAACCAAATATAAATCCTCATCAAAATGAGTAATTAAATACTTCCAAACCCAACCCAAGCCTCCGGAACATCGAATCCCACTCAACTAAGTAGTAGGATCGATCCTAGGCCCTTAGAGTTAAGTTTCCATCACAAAAACACACTTTTGGGCAATTTTTCCCTTAAGGGCCGCGGCCCTACATGAACCATGCCGCGGCCCGCCCCCCTGGCAGAGCCTCCTCCACCTTCCTCAAGCTAGGGCCGCGGCGCCCACGAACAGGGTCGCGGCCCAACTTCGCACCAGTCATTTTTCTTCGTTTTTCCACTTCTAAAACCTTCCAAAAACCCATCTAAACATCTCCAAATCATCAAATCAAAGTTCCCAAACTTCCCAATGGTCCAAAACCACCAAAACTTGAAGCTCAAACCAACCAAAAACTCAACAATTCACAAAGTCCAATTCTAAGCGTAAAAACTTAAGAAACTCAAAACTTAACTTAAAAACAGAGCACACCATAAAATGCAAGACTGGAACTCACCTCAAACCAGCTTTGAACCTTCCTCAATGGTTAAACCAAGTCCACAACCTCAGCTCTTGAATTCCCTAGCTTGAAACCCCACTTAGAACTCAAAACCCCAAAGGAGAAAATGGAGAAAAGTGGTGTACGGGAAGAAGGAAGAAACGTCTCTGTTTTGCTCTGTTTCTATAGCCTTCCAAACCCCAAAATTGATATAAATCCTTAAGGTCAAAAGACCATAATGCCCCTAGGCCAAATAAATCCCTCTAAAGGCTTCCGAGGGTAAAACCGTCCTTTCCCGTCTATCTCGTTAATTATAATTAACGCTCTCCAATTCCCACTATTCTCAATATTCCCAAATACCAATAAATCATATCCCATTACCCTTTAATTCCCGGTAATGCTCTAATCATTAAATTCACCCCGAGACTCTCCCCGAGCCCCGAACGTAAACCCGTTATGACTAGACCGAACACTAACATCTCACGATCGTCTCATGTCGAATAGCTCGAACCAATCCACCTTATAATGCGGCTATATTAACTAATCACAACAATGCACCCAAAACATACAATTACGCCCACAGTGGCCAAATTACCAAAATACCCTCACAATAATAAATTCTCCCATACGCATGCATCCACCATCATATAATAATATAATTCACGAAAACATGCGTATAATCATTAAATACTGTAATAAATCAATTATGGCCCTCCCGGCCTCCTAATCAAGGTTTTAAACCTTATTAGGAAATTTGGGGCATTACAAGGAGGGTCTTGCTCAGCAGTCTGGTTGGCCGCATCCTCAACAACTCCTCATTCCTCTGCATCAGCGGCCGGCTGGATGCTTGGGGAAGCTGGGACCCTTGCTCTTTCTTCTTCTGCAGCCAGTCGAGCAGTGCAGCGGGCCAACTCAGCGTTCCTGGCATCCTCTGGAAGGTAGTTAAAGTTGGCACCCCGGTTGTGTTTCCAAAAGTCGTAGAAACACCGTAGTGTCGTATTCTTGTACCTCTCCAGATCTTTGGCATTGGTAAGCTTCAGCTGCTCCACTTGGCTCTCAAAAACTGCTATGGTCTTGTCCTTAGCAAGGAGCTCCTCCTTAAGCCTCTTGACTTCACGATATTGGATCCGACTGGATTCCTGGAAGTCCTCCTTCTGTTTCTTCAAAGCTGTCTGAGAAGCTTTAGCCTCCGCCAGCTTTGCCACCACAGCATCCTTCTACTGGATGACTACCTCAAACTCCCTAGCGTGCCTGGCTTCTGCAGCCTAAAGCTCCTCGGTGGCTTTCACCTGGAACTCCTCGACGGCCTTTGCCTGAGCCTGTTCGATGGTAACCAAGGCACGGGTGCGAGTGACAGTTATTGTCAGCATGGCCTGCAATCAAGGAAATAAAAGTTAAACTATACTACAAAAAGGAGAAGTAAAATCCAAGAGGAAAAATACTTACACTGGCCACTTCGTTAAGAGCCCAATTAAGGATCTGGTCAACCCCCATACTCTCAGCTTCAGCCATCGCCTCCCTGCAACGGTCGTGCTTTAAGATATGATCAAGGCAATCTTTAGCTGATCGTAGGGAGCGGTTCAAGAGCTTAGTCCTAGGAAGCTCTGCTTGTGGGGTGTGCTCCCTTCGAGCCGCAGGTGGAGGGTTAGCAGCAGGGGCAACCTCCTTCTCGGCAGGAGCAGAAGGCTGGGTAGAAGCTTGCCCAGTAGGCACATCCTTGGAAGGATCGTCTGTTCGACCCTTCTTGGCCGGGGGTCCTTGGCTTGATTCGCCATTATGCCTCTTGGATGATTTTCGTCGAACCAGGGGAACTTCTTCTTCCTCCTGGGCCTGATACAGATCGAAAACGTTGGGAGTAGCCATCTCTGTGTATAAAGAAAAATATGCCGAAATTAAGATAAAGACGGATGAAAATTCATGGTAAAACAGAAAAGAGGTCATAAAGTTCTATACCCGAGCTACAACTACTGGTCGCTATACTACTGACTCTATTAGTCACATACTCACTATCTGGCATGAAGAAGACTGGCCCTAGATTTGGAGTATACGTAAAATTTTCGTCCCCATCAAACAAGTGTCAGGGAATTGGCAAGCTATTTAAAAGCAAGATAACAATACCGTTTTCGTCTGAGGATTCATCCAGGTCTATGACAGACTTTGTTGCCTTTTGTTTCCCCTTGCCTTGGGGCGCAGAAGGCTTAATAGCTGAAGGAACGCCAGTGGGTTCCCTGATCGTAACCCCCGTCGGTCTCCTTCTGGGAGGAGATGTCGGAGGTTGCTGCTCGGGATCCCCCTCGGACGTGGCTTCTGCCACCACGGGTCCTCTTGTTCCATGGCGAGGAGCCAGGAGGCCAGATGACCTCAGATTTTCATCAGTGACCAGGGACTTAACGCTTTTTTCAGCATCTGCCATCCTGGCCAGTGCGTTGGACCTCAACACCATGTCTGGTGTTGGGTTCGGACGTAACCATGGTCCTGAAAGTCACAATATACTTTAGAGATGTGCAGAAGAATGCGCTAAGGAAAAGTATCGACTAGTGAAAGCAGCATTTACCTCCTCGAGCGAAGGCCAGGTTGTTCACCATCATATCTGGCGTGAGGAAATACTCTCTACTGTATTGCCCCACGTTAGCAATGAAAGTAGTCTCACTCAGGAATGTTCGGTTTGTTTCTTGGTGACAAAGATGAAAAAAGCCCGTCCCGTATTGTTGAGGGTTGGACTTAAGGTCAAAGAGGAAATTGACCTCATGAAGGGTAGGTTATGGCCATTTTTTGAGTTTATAAAGGATATAAAGTGCGGCCAGCATTCTATATCCGTTTGGAGTAATTTGAAAGGGGGCGACACCGAAATAGTTGGCCACCCCCTGATAGAAAGGATGTAGAGGGAGGATAGCCCCCGCCTCTATGTGATACCTGGACCACGTGCTATAGACACCCACTGGCAGGTTAGCTCTTTGGTCAGCAGCAGGGATTGTAAGGTTAACCCCTGTAAGAGGATACTTCCTGCGATAATTGGCAAGCATCTGGGGAGTCACTTGGCTGGTAGGGGAGATATACCACTCGACATCAAGAAGGTTTTGATGTCGAGGGCGGGCCCTAACTTGGATACGAGGGTCTGAGGCAGCATTTTCTCGACCGCTGGTCGAGGGAACCCTAGCCTGTGAATCAGGCTAGGCAGGAGAATTTGGACTATTTTCAAGGTCAGGTCTTTTCTTGCCTAAGGACTTAGAGCGGGCCATTTGAGGTGGTGATGGATGAGGTCTAGAAGAAACTCTGGAAAATGGAATCTTGTGAATACGGTCAGCGGGTTGTTCTTCGCCTTCAAGCAGCTGGGCAAGAAGATCGTCGTCGATGGGCCGCTCACCTCCCCCACAAATCTGGCATTAAAATCTGCGAACAGAAGAATGGGGAAATGAGGATGAAGAATTTTGAAAGTTTTTAGAATAGCGTTGGTCGAGTATAAAAGTTTAGCTTTTATACAACAGCATTCTAACAAAAAACTAAATTTTTCGCACGAACAGTTTGAGAAATAGATCAAAAGTGAAAGCAAAAAGTCTTTTGAAAAAGCTTTTTCAACTCCTTATTAGGGCGAGAAAAACTTGGTTTTTCATCTAGCATAAAAATCGAATTTTTACTTCGGCTTTACGTCCTAAAAGTCGTGATCTCAACTATCAAACTAACTCGTAACTCCTTAATGGAAAAGAAAAATCATTCAATACAGTATCACCCATTTAACCCCCTACTGACATGCATCTCAACCCAGAAGCAAATGAACCCAATAGACAGTCTACAGAAGCATGCACGGCAAAAATATAAGGCATAAGAGTCCAGAAACTTACCAGGGTAAAGGTCGTGGAGATTTGAGAAAATTTTCGGGCATCGAAGAACTCACAGACTGAATCTTGGAACGCCGAAGGACGATCTCTAGGTGAAAACTAGGGCTCTGGTGTTAGGGTTTCTTGAAGGAGTAATGGGTTGCGTAAAAAGAAAAAGGAAACTTTGAAGGGACTATATATATTTTTGTCCGTAGCATTAAAGGGAAGTAATCATCAGTTTCCCCTTTTTCAAGGCATGGGGAAGGGTGATAGCCGTCGAAAGATTACTTGGGAAACGAAAAGCCATGATTAGACAAGGGTAGGTTGCTTTTTCCAAGATTGCACGAATTGTTCGGACAAGTCTGGTGGGGTAACCGAAGGGTCGTTTCCTCAAAAGTTTATTTATTGCTCGTAATAAATAAACTTGGGGGGAAAATGTTATCCAAAAAACAGGCACAGATGACGTGGCAAGTTATTTCTAGACACATGGCTGACACCTGGCAGAATTATGCTAGGGTATCGACCAGTAAAGATATTGCAAGCAAAAGGCAGTTGAGGTTTACCTGCGACCAGTATGGTCGCACATTCCGCGTGTCTCACGATAATTTTATAAAGATCTTAGTCAATCCCGAGATTGACTCCCATGATTTCCTGAGTATCCGTTTATTTAGGAAAGAATATATGTAACAAATTAATGTAACCCCCCTTGAGCCTATAAATAGAGAAAGATAGCTCAAGGAAGGGACTTTTGAGCAATCGACCAAATAGAGATGCATGAAATTCATACCTCAAGATGGAATTTGACCTTGAGCCACCACCAAATCCACTTCCAAGATTGACACCCTTTGATTCTCCAGCTGAATCCTACAATTGCTAAGCCAAAACCCAGCTTTCAATATTCAACCTAAGCTCCAAAATCAAACTTGCAAGAAACTAAAATTCAGGGATGGTGCCTTACCTCTGGACAAATCTTGGCCTAAACTTGACTCTAGCTGCCCCAAACTCAGCTTTGAACTCCTCCTTTGATCTCAAGAAACTCAGCTCCAAACTCAGCCCTAGACCCCTTCTTCCTTTCCTTCTTGCTTCTTCTCAAACATTCAGCAGAATTCTTGAATTTGTCTAAGTGTAGAAAAATGTGAATGACTATCCTTCAGCCAAGGTTATCCCTTCCTAAAGCCTAATTACCCAACTACCCTCATTTCTATTTTAGTCTCTAACTAACCCTCAACGCACTTTAGTCCTTTCCTTAATCCCTTGCAAAAATACCACTTCCACACTTAAAGTAACTATCCTCAAGAGTTACCTATAGTTACCCAAGTTACTAAAATACCATTAACCACTAATTAAAGGTCCCCAACTAAATTTATAATAATCCCGAGATACCCTGAGACTCCTTACGAGCCGGGTATAAAATCCCTTTGTGACTTTAAGTGGAATAGCTCTCTAGGACCATCTCGGAACGTGCATCACAAATATATCACCATTATATCGAAAATATCACATATATTACATTTATGCCCTCAACGGACTAAAATTACCAATTTGCCCCTAACAATCAAACGGGACCCACATGCATATTTAATTGCCTAAACATGAACTCTAATCACATATTCATTAAATTCACATAAATTAACACAGTATAACAATTATTGCCCTCCAGGCACACTAATCAAGGCTCCAAGCCTTATTAGCAAATTTGGGTCGCTACAAAGGGCGTGCCATCCGTTCGGTTGTGTGTGTGCGTCCGGGCGGTTGAAGGGTGTCTGAGCCAAGGTGTGCACCTGAGGAGCGCAGCAGGCGCGCATGTTCGAGCGGCTGGGCAGATGTGCCTCCGTGATGTCTAATCGGGTGCGTGCCATCTGGGCAGGCATGTGCGCACCCGAGGAGCGCAGCAAGCACGCATGGTGTCCGATCGGTGCAACTTTTGTTACGTCAAGGCATCCGAGGAGCACCAAGGTTCTGATGGGGCATCAAGGCATCCGAGGAGCATATGCGGGGCATCCGATCGGATAAGCTAATTGTCCGAGGGGCTATTAATTGGTGTATGATCGGTGGGCACAATGTTGACCCAAACATGTTTGTGTCCGAGCAGTGAGAGGCGTGTCCCATTGATTTTGGGGCATGCCCAAGTATTCAAACAAAAAAGGAACCATGACCGATCGACCATGACACTCCCTAATAGACCAATCTTCGAGAAAGCCTAAATCCCAAAGAGCATTGACACAAACACTTTTTCTCACTCAAAATACACAACAACAAGATCAAAATATGGGATTTGAAAGGTTCATATGAAAGTCTAGGGATCCTATCTATCATCAAATACCCAAGGACCCAAATATGCAATTTGGGATGAAAAGTTAATTTTTCTTCAAATTTTCATGAAATTGAAGACAAAATTGATTTACCCATAGCCTAAACAACATCAAAACAGCCACAATACACATTATTCATCAAGGATTCAAACACAAGTTCATGGGTGTATGTTGAATAAGGGTTTCAGCCTACAAGTTTTTTCCTTAAGCTTTGAGAAAGAAGAAAACACATAAATAGAGATGAGGAAGAAGAGCCTACCCAAATGTGTTGATTTCTTGAGGAATGCTTATTTTTGCTTGAAGAAAATTGAACCTTCTTGAAATCCTTGAAGCTTTTCGGCCAGGAGGATAGTTTTTGGAGGTACACAGCCAAAAGAAAAAAGATGAAGGAGTTTGGGAACTTTTTGATTTTCTTTTTGCTTATGAGATTATGAGCACTTATGGGTCTATTTAAAGGGAAAAAGTGGAAATTGTCACTTATTCTTAGACTCTTGGAATTCCCTTGGGTATGTTATCTCCCCATGATTGGGAGTAGTTAATTACAGTGATAGTGGTCTGCTAAGGCGTCGTGTTTTGTTGCAGAGGCGGGAAAATGTGTACAGTTAGATTTTTTATTATTATGCCGTCAGCAGTAGAGAAAAAAGTTTATTATGTGAGAATATCATATAATAAACTTGGGGGGCAAATGTTATTTCTAAAATTTGAAAATGATGACGTGGCAATAGAAGTGACAAATGGCAAGGAATGGCTGGGTAATATGGCTTACGAGTGATCCGGTAGAGTTTTTGTCAGACCGGTGAAGATTTTTGACTAACCAGTCAAGTGTCATGACCGACCAGTGAGGTACTTGGCTGACTAGTCAAGTGTCATGACCGACCAGTCAGGTGCTTATCCGACCAGTCAGGTGCTTGTCTGACCAGTCAAGTGTTTGGCCGACCAGACATGTGTTTGGCCAACCAGTCACTTGTCTTGGCCCACCAGTGAGGGTTTGGCCGACAGGTGAAGTGTTTTGGCCCTCCAGTTTTCCTTCTGGGTGTGATGTGGACCGACTAAACAGATCATTGCTACGCAAGAGATCCCAGTAACGGCTTCAGCTAGAATCAGTCATACCTGCGCGGGAATCTCTCATATTATCCCAAAGAATCGCATATTGTTGTATTTTAGATGTTATTATTAATTAAATATTGAAAGAATAATAGAAAGATCTCGATTATGAGGGACTGAGTTTGTACGATCTTGGGCTTATAAATACAAAGCTCATGGCATCATAGAGAGGATTCGGATTCTAATTTTCCTAAGATAGTATTTGTATCTTGAGAGAAATATTGTATTATTTTCATCTACACTGAAGAAACTCAGTTGACTTAGGTTCATCTGATCTTGAGTGTAGATTCATAATCATAACTCTAAGTGGACTAGGCTATTACCAACACATTGGGGCTGAACCACTATAAAAATCGCTAGTGTCATTTTTCTCTTGAAGGTTACTGTAGTTTTGACGTTTACTCGTTGTTGGCCAAAACCGTGGTCAACAGCAAGGATATTTCTGGTCAATCGTCAAGGCAGATTCCTTCGAGTATGTTAAGCATTATGATACGTACATCACGGGCTAATTTGGGCTGTAGCCCCTGTAGAAATCTCTCTCTTCTGGTCCCATCAGTGGGAACCAGATCCATGGAAAATTTAGCCAAACGATCAAATTTCAAGGCATACTCAATGACTGACAAACTTCCCTGAAGTAGCCTAATGAATTCCTTAGCTTTTGCCGCCCTGATGACATCATTGTAGTATTTCTCGTTAAATAGAGTCTGAAACTCTTCCCAGCTCAAGGCATTAACATTTCTAGTCTGGGTAATAACCTCCCACCAGATCCGGGCATCCTCCGGAAACATATAAGTGGCACAAGCCACCCTCTCGTTACAAGTCACCCTCATGAAATCTAAGATGGTGGTAATCATACTCATCCATTGCTCTGCCTTGGCAGGATCTGCACTACCCTCAAATATCGGAGGTTGTTGGTTCCTGAACCTTTCATAAAGAGGCTCCCATTTATTTCCAACCTCAGGCAGCTGCTCAGCTGCTGGCACCGACACAGGAGGTGCCTCTAATACACTGGTTGCTGTTGTCTCAAGAGACGAAGCTCTTCTACCTGTCTCAACACTGTAGCCTACAGATCGTTAACTATCTGCTGCCAGTTTACAGGAGCTGGCTGTGGAATCTGTCCTTGGTCATTTTCTTGACCCTGATTGTTATTATTATTCTGGCCTTGATCACTCTGGCCAGCTGACATATATGTCTGCCCTGGATTCATTCTTATTACTGATACCTTGCTGAAACAATGATCAATACGGCCAGCCAGGTTGTAATAACTAAACCTCTTGCCGCCTTACGGTCCAAGAACAAGTAGACAATTATCATATTCCACAGTCATACAATTATACAAGCATATACATGTTTATAGCATTTAGCACTTAGAATGTATCACATAATAATTCACAAACAACAATACTAATAAGTATGTTCCAGCAATTTCAATACTAATTAGCACACGGTTGCTGAGAATGTAATATTTCAGGGCACAGGTTTAACATGGTGTCTCATGCATACAGGTAAAGCATATATACTATATTTAAGCAGTTATACATATAACTACATAAATAGTTACCAAACCATGAGTGGAGCTTGACTTCAGTGATGTGTGTACATGCTCAGCCAGTCTACAGGAACCCTAACCTTGGCACGCTCTGATACCAAGTTGTAACGCCCTGGTTACCCCAGAACAGTTACGGTGAACTGGAAATTTAACTCGCTACCCGAGTTCTTTGGTTAAAAACGTGCTTCTAAGTATTATTAACAGGCTAAGGTGGAAAACCAATCAAAAGAAAAGAATATATTTTATTTAATACATAAAACTGTTCATGGGCCCATAAAAAACTTTTACAAGTTATTTACAACTCAAAATGGTCATTACTATTTAAATTTACAACCCCGCCGACCCAAGCGGCAAAAATAGGGTAAACCCCCTGATTCCTCTGAGAACTCCTTGGCCGTGGTGGTCAAGTGGTCGCATATGTACATAGCACCACCTAAGCTTTCCACTCCAGGCTGGGTGAGCTTTTCTTTCCCTTTACCTGCACCACATAGCACCCATGAACCAAAGCCCAGCAAGAAAACACAATATAGCATGAATATAATATCAACAATGATCATAATAATCATTCAGGACCTTCAGTCCAAAGTAGATGAGTGACAGTCGCAAAAGTCACTAAAGTGGGTTCCGTTCCCATTAGCCATGTGACGATAGGGTCACCGGAGCTTTAGAAATAAGTGATCTTTTCACTAACTTAAACAGGTTAGGTGCATGATGACTAGTCACCAATATAACCTACCTCATGACCATAGAGTCATAACCATGGGATTCCGCCCCTAGCCATGTGACAAGCTGTCACCTAGGCCTTAGGCCCTAGCTCTGAGTAACTAGTCAAACTCTTATAAGTTTCATCGACCTTAGGGTCGGTCCAGCATTAATGTCCCTAAAGGCATTCAATGCTGATATTGATTAGATCTAATCTTTAATCGACCCTGCATTCAGGACGCTTATGCTGTTTCTGACTCACAGATCAATAATATGCAATCAGTGCCATCCCTGACTAATCAGTGGCATACATAAGTAAGCAAGCTCTATTAAGCATTTAATATGCAATCAATGTCCACATTTATCAACCAACATGCCTCAACAACAATCATGCATGTCATATACACAGGGTGAAATTTTCTTACCTCTAGTTCGAGCGAGAATGAATAAAAGAACGACCCTTGAGAACGATCTAACTTTTAGTCCTTTAGCGGTCACCTAGTCATAACCAAATATGGGACACCATCAATAAAATGAACATCAAAGGTTCCCAAACAAAAATCTAGCCTCCGGGACATCAATCCCCACTAATCCGGGTAGTAGGAACCATCCCGAGGCCTAAAACCAAGTTCCCGAGGCCAAAACACTCAAACGAGCTCAAAACTACCCAAGAGCCGCGGCACTAGCACCTTGAGCCGCGGCCCCTAGCCACACCAGGAGCAAGGGTCGCGGCGCCCCATACCCAGGGTTGCGACACCCAACAAGGCCAAAACCCTACACCTGCTTCTTCGAGCTAAGGCCGCGGCATCCAAGAACAGGGCCGCGGCCCCCAACCCAAAACTAGCCACAATTCGATCTCCTTCATCCCAAACCCTCCAAAGACATACCTAAACACTTTTAAATCCAAAAATCAAAGTTCCCAAACTTCCCAATGATCCAAAACCATCAAATCCCAAGGCTCAAACGAACCAAAAACTCAACGATTCACAAAATCCAATTTGAAGCTTAGAAACTCTAAAAACTCAAAACTTAAAACTTAGATTACCTTTGATTGGGTTGTTTCTCGTCAAATCCTTCGGTCAAGAAGCTTCTAATCTTTCCTAGGATCGCTATGCCTCGATCCTCGCTTGATTCTGACTCCTAGAACTCGAGATTTCTTCGAAAATGCCTCAAACGGTAAAATGAACTAACGAGAAGAGAGAATATGCTTTTCTAACGTACGGTTCTATCTGACAAGCTACTTCAAGCTTAAGTAACCTCAAATAAAACCTAAGGCTCGGGGTCCCGAAAACACCCCCGGGAACATTATAGTCAAAACCTCCAAAATTACATCCCGATCTCAATAACTCCCAAGTTATCATCAAATAACATTATCATTACTCAATATCCCAATAAATGACCCCGTTATGACAAAACCGCTAATTTGAAATATAAGATCGTCTCATGCCGAATAGATCGAATATATCTTCATAATAATGGGATCTCATCCATAAATCACAATATGCACCCAAAAGACACAAATATGCCATCAACGGGCCAAATTACTGAAACACCCTAATAATCAAATGTGGACCCACATGCATGCATATAACATCATATTATAATATAATTCACTCAAATATGCATATAATCATTTAGTGACATAATTAAACAATTATGGCCTTCCCGGCCTACTAATCCAGCCATTAAGTGTCAATGGTTTGCTTCAATATCGTGAGCCCCACCCACCAAGCTTACCATGATAAGCTCTCCATGGCCATTCGATGTATGGGGGATCGACCTCGTAGGTTCCTTGCCAACAGGAAAGGGTGGAGTAAACTACGCAATAGTCGTCGTTGACTATTTTACAAAGTGGACCGAAACCGAACCCTTAGAAACTATCACCTTAAAGAAAATCCTAGATTTCGTAGTAAAGAACATCATTTGTAGATACGAGATGCCCAGGAAGATTTTGTCGGATTATGGGACCCAATTTGACAGTGATTTGTTCACACACTTCTGCAAGAAAATGGGATAATTAAAAGTTTTTCCTCTGTGTCCCATCCACAATCAAATGGCCAAGCAAAGCAGTAAATAAGACTCTAAAGAGTTCTATGAAGAAAAGACTAGAAGAAGCTAAGAGGAGATGGTTGGTGGAACTACCCCAAGTCCCGTGGGCATACAGAACGACGACAAGAACCTCAACTGGGCATACCTCTTTTTCCCTGGCTTATGGATGTGAGGCCATGTTGCCAATCAAGGTCAAAATCCCAACTATAAGGCGCGATGCATATGATCAAGCCTCGAACCAATCCCAGCTCGAAGAAAGTTTGGACCTTATCAAAGAAAGACGAGACGAAGCCCAGTGAAAGGCTATGAGATATTTTAACAAAAGGGTCCAAGATAGGAAATTCGGATTGGGAGAACTGGTGTTAAGGCGTGAGTTTCTGGCCACACAAGACCCATCTGCTAGGGTGCTCGGACCTAATTGGGAGGGACCCTACCAGATCGAGTCCATCATTCGACCCAGAGTTTATAAACTAGCAAGGCTAAATGGAGGATTGGTTTCACGAGCTTGGAATGGTGAACATCTACGACCTTATTATCAGTAATATAGGAATGATGTTTATTCGTTTTAACCAAGCGTGTATTTGGATTTTGCTTTTTGTGAATAAAGTACTGAATTTCATTCAAATGTTGTATTTTTATTGTTATACTTTTTTGCAAGTCCTCAAAATTCAATAACCTAAGATTGCAATCATAGGATATTAAGGGGGCATAAGTGGTATACAATCATACCATGGGCTCGAAAAAATATAACATAAATAAAAATGAACTCTAATAGCAATGTTTGGATTGTTAACCAAAAACGAATTAAACAAGTTTGGAACAAACCAGCAAAACCTAATCGACACAGTCAAAAGTTGGAATTCTAGATAAACCAACCAAAAAACATAAGTTGAGACTAGACTGGAAATTTTTGCAAATGAGTTTCGACTTCGTAACCTCGAGTTCATACTCGAGAATGAGGAAAAGTAAAAACAAAATATAACTAGACTAATGAGGTTACATGCCATTTTAATATTTTTTAAATACATGGGTAAAAGTAAATTTCGACCTTGACAATAACGAAGTCGAACATGGGCATTTCGAATAAACTATGCATGAATGTATTGAAATTTGAACTTAAATCCATCGTATATTTGTACGAATAAACAAGTATTAAAGCAGGTCCTTAATAATAGCATGCTCAAAATATTTCGATCCAAAAATATGATGTAAATATTAAGGCAGAAAGCCAAAGGTAGATAATGTGCAAAAAGATTTTCGAGCTAGAAAGTTGAAAGCATAAAAACTACTGTTAAAATATAAACATTCATAAAATAATCAAAATAGCTCAGACTCGAGCTGTAAATTGTCTTTGCCCCAAGGGCACAAAAAATTTATAGTTACAAAAATTATAATGGACGTAACCCTGTTTGAGACAGCTCAGTGTTGGTCGAATGAACCAAACTCGGCCTCCTCGCCTTTGTCATCCCTGTTCCCGCCATCCTGGGTAGTGGTTGTGACCTCTTCCTCGGCCAACCAAGCCTTCCATTTGAAGATGAACTCCTCTTCTTTATCTTGAAGGAACGAAGTGTCAATGTTGGGGTTCAGAGACCATATCTTGTACATAGCTTCGTCTGTAGCCCAATCCTTCTTGGTCTTGAATTCCTCGGTGAGGCGCTTCTTCTCGTCTTCAAGAATTCTGAAGGCGAAATCCTTCTCCTCCTTCAGGCGTTTAGCCTTGGACTTGGTAGCACTTATCTTTGCCTTCAAGCGATTGATCTCAACCCTGGCAGCGTCGAAATCTGTTGTCTTGGTGTCGAGTTCCATCTTCAGCTCGGATGCGTGCCTGGTTTGTTTCGTAAACTAGGGTTTCCGCTGTCGCCATCTTCGAGGAGAATACCAAACTTTGGCGAAGAACACCAAGAAGGGCTTGGAACAAAAAATGTTTATAAGGGTTAGAAAATAAACAAATAACAAAAGAAAGTAAAAGTCGCAAGGAACATGCTTACCGAAACCCCGAGCTCCATTGTATGGTTGATGATGAGGCGTGTGGGATTGTCCCTCCTCAAACTGCCACACATTGGCATCGAGATTGCTACAGGCTTGGCCTGTTCGGGACAGCAGGTCCGAGCAAAGGTCGGCTCCCAGAGATCTCGCAACGTTCTCCAGAGGGTAATTCCACACGTGGGATGACGCCACAAACTTGCGGACCACAATTGGGGCACCCGTAGGCTTGGGAGCTGGAGGCATGACTTGTTTGCTCTTGTCTCCAACAGGTTAGGGAAGTGGCATGGTCTTCGGAGGTTTGGTGGTGGCGACTATTGAGGTTGCGAGGGCTATGTCAAAAACCACGTCCGTGGATTCCGGAGCCTGGGCTTTGGGTTCGGAAGAGGCGGGCTTCGAGGGAGAGGAGCCCTTAGCGATCTTGGCCGACTTTGAGGCGGCCCCTTTCTTCAAGGTTACACGACCTTGTTTGGTTCCACGGGGCTTGAGGGGCTGTCCCAAGAGGCTGTCCAAATCTGACTCCATGTCACCTGAAAAGCACAAGGTTTATTGGTCAAGCCGAGAAAGAAAAAATTCATACACATTTTTATAAGTACAAAAATGTTTACAAGTGTCAAGAACCTAACAGGAAAACTCACTAGAACTCGAACTTGGGGACCAATAAATTTCCCTATCTTTTGACGAGGCTATGGGAGTCCCCTCCCTAAAGGTGGGGGACATCCTTGAGAGGTCCCCATAGTCATTTGTGCAGTATTGCACTGCTACCCTATTCCAAACCTTGTTTAAGCTATACATGGTTTGGTATTTACCTAGCCAACTATCAAACCTACGGACTCTAAGGTCTACCCTCAACCATGCTAAGAAGTTATCCCTCGGATCCTCGAAGAGGATCATAACATCAAGCTCATGCTTAAGTAATGACAGAGACCACTTGGATGAGTCGAGCATGATTTTACCTCCAGACGAGCTCACTGAGGCCTCATCCTGTGCCTCATTTCCCGAGCCTGAGGGTTCAAAGGAGCGAGGTCCATAGGCTCGAGAGCTTTGCCTTGCGCATTTTCCTCTCATGGGGAGCTTGGTGATAGGCATGGGCACATCCTCCCTTCTCGCATATTTGTGGTTGCTGGAGTCGTCAGTGGTCTCGCCTTCTTCTAGAAGGTTGCAAAGCCGAAGCTTGTCCTCATGAAGAAGATAAGAGAGTGACTGTTGGCCATAGGGGAGCTTGAGGATGGCTTCCCTGTGTTCCCTCATGGCATCCGTAGGCTAGGGAGGATGGTAGGTGGCTATATGAAAGGTTTGAGCAAGTCAGATGGGACTCGCATGTTAAGGGAAAATTTAATCAAAAAACACAAGTAAGGAACTTACGAATTATTTGAAAGGAGTAGAATCGGGAAGAAGCGAGACCGTCTGTCCAGAAGAAAGCGGTCTTGAAGTTCGGAGGATGGTTTGGAATGTCCTCGAACAGTCGCTTCTCCTTCGGGTAGCTGGACAGATAGTAGAACCCATCCCCACCATTAGCTCGAGAAGGGTTGCTTTTGAGGCAAAAAAGGTACAAGATCTTGTGCGTTGTGGGCTCCTCCCACTTCATCTCCTTGTACAATGACTTCAATTTAGACAGAACCTTGTACGAGTTCGTCTAGAGTTGGAACGGAGCTAAGCTAGTGTAGTCCAAAAAGCTTTGGAAGTAGTCATTTAGTGGAGTTATAAGGAATTACTAAGTTAGTAAATTTATTTGTTAGATTTATGATAACTTATTGGAGCTTAATTTCATAGGCCCATGGTCCCCACTGTACCTTAGATAAAATCATCTAGATAGTCTCAATTAATTTATTTAATTATCAATTAGAATTATCAAAGTTGACCAAGTCAATTTTGGAGAGTTTCACTGAGTTATGTAATTTAGAGAAGAAAAGAGAAATTATGGCAGATTTATTAATTAAGATAAATTGGTATCTAAATTAATAAATAAGTTTAAATCAAGGTTCAAATTATAAATAATTAATTTGATAAATTATTTAATTAATTAAATCAATAGAAAATAATACAAGCATTGATTTTAAGTCCAATGGGTTTATAATTAAATGGGAAATTTCACGGGCCTAAAGCCCATGATAATTTCAACCTAGGGCTGATATTATTTTATTGATTTTTTAATTAAATTAAATGACCTAATTGATTCAATAAAATGAGTGCTAAGTGAGAGATGAAAAACACAAGTTTATGAGAAGATCAGAAGATCTAGTAGGTTTTAGATTCTCTCTACAAACATAGGTCATTTTCTAAGCCTCATTATTCTTTTCTCTTCTTCTCTCTTAATCTATCTCATGTGTTGAGAATTTCCCACCCTACTCTAGGTGATTCTAAGGATACTTTGGAAGGTTGTGAAGAAAATTGAAGAACGGTTCAGTTTCTTAGTAATACTCTGTGACAAAAAAGATACAAGGGTTAGATAAACTGAATGAAGGACTCAACCATTCTCCTGCACAATAATGTAAGTGTTCTTATCATTATCTCTGTATGAATTCAATTTTAGAAACATGTTTTAGGTTTTCTTATATTAATTTGTTTAATATAAGATCTACATGAAAATAAACAAGATCCTGTATAAGTTTTCCCAACAGATGGGTGGTAAGGGATAATAAACCTGGGCCCCCACCGATTCTCAGAGTACTGCGACATCTAGCAAGGAAGAAAAAGGTGATGTCCCATTATATAATATATATATACGAGTAATGATATGTGCACCCAAACATTACACACAGTGATGTGTCACTGTATTTTAAAACAGTGGGTCCCAGTTTTAATAAATGTGATTGGCTAGACTAACTACCACATCACTGTGTGTAATGTTTGGGTGTATATTTTAGGTGCACATATCATTACTCTCTCTCTCTCTCTCTCTCTCTCTCTCTCTCTATATATATATATATATATATAAGAGGAGGGGGTTAAAATCTTGATAACTCGAGCTCGAAAGCTCGAGATAAAGAGATCACCCCAATCGAGCCTAAAGGTTGGAAAAGACGAGATTGGCTCGAATGTCTATCCCGAACTATTGTAAAGTTTGGGCATCAAGTGTGGACCCACGCGAGAGTGGGACGGTTATTACCAGTTTTTAAAGAATCTCAGATTTCCAGGAAAAAAGTTGGCAGTTACCCGAAAAGATGATATTTTCGGGATTCGTGCATTAAAATCCTAATCCAAAACCCTATTTCTTAAGCTACACAAAACCTAGGACCAAAATACCCCATTACATGAAAAGCTCTATTTTTACATGTTTCTACTAGAGATTTTTTAGTCTAAACCATGATCCTAATCATACCAAATCTACTCAAACCAAGAACTACCTATTGCAAAGGAAATTTCAAGAATCTTGTATGAACCAGAGAAGTTTTCTTACGTACAAAGAAGAAACATATGAAAAGTGATGAGAGGTAATGATTAGGGAACTTACACAATGTTGATTGTGGGAACGAAGAGATTGTCGTGAAGAAGGGGAAGCAGAATTGATCCCACGGAGCCGAAGGTGGTAAGGTTGCTTTGTTTATTCAGTTTGGAGAACATGAAAAGAAAGGAAACTTTGGTTCGTGTTTTCTTTTCTTAAAGATAAAAGGCAAAAGTGAAAAATGGAGAAGAAGAAAGGACGTATATATACGTCAAAAAGGAATGGCAAGGGTCGAGTTTAATTCTATAAATTGGCAGCAAAAAGGGTCATATGAAAGGATGTGTGCAGAAAAAAAAGAGTACTTGATTACTCTCGGTGTGCAATCCCCAAGTGATGCATGTCTGCACTCGAGGGTGGTAGGTGACACGATTCTCGAAAGTTGAGTTCAAAAGTTTCCTTCTCATAGGATTCGAACCAACACTTTTGAGGGGGCAAAATGTTACACCCAAATTTCGAGGATGAATAAATGAGTCTCGAAATGTAGGCTCGTAAAGCGTAAGCTTGAAAATAACAAGCAGTGGCTGAACACTTGTATAAATATACATGATTCCTGACTTGTTCTTGTTGGCGATCGAGCACGAGTTTAAAAGGCTCGAGCTTAAGGTTCAAGCTCGAAAGATATAATCTTCTCTGACGCATATGTGTGTTATTTGAGCCTTAGTTGTAAGCTCGAAGATATTGGTCTCTGAAGATTGAGTTCGATGAAACCACTAGCTGGAGAAGAGGCTCATTGGAATAACAAGTTCAAACTTGTTATTATTGTTGTTTATGATTTTTATATATATATATAATATGATAACTTATTGGGATTATATATATATATATTACCTAGAGTTTTTATTTTCAAAACTACAGTATGCACCTGTAAACAATTGGGTGTTAGATTGATGAAGTTTTTAAGCTCTTCTATGTGGAATATTTATTAGGAATGGTGGGTGAGACGGTGTGTGTGTAAGGCCAAACTTTCAATTGTCATTTGTCAACTTGAATGAACTTTTTAATTATCAAGTAGCTTATTTATATATATATATAATTTTTTTTGTGACTTGAGAAAGTAGAAGGGGTTAATAAAACCTAAGCACTATTTAATAAACTATAATAACTAAAAAACAAAGAAAACTACATATTATAATTACAAACACAAGTAAAACCAAATAATAAATAAACTGAAACAATAGCAAAATCAAATGAATATACAAAAACAAAAATAAACTTTTAAAAAAAATGCAACTCAAACTACTATTATATGGAACACCAACAATATATTATGCAACCCCAATAACTTTCTATGCAACCTGAGCTCCAACAATCTCATAAATTTTGTAAAAGGTTAATTTAGAGGTTGTTTAATCATATATATATACATATATATAGGGTTCCTTGGCAAAATTGCCTATTTTTTGAAGTAATTTTGCACTTTGGCCTAGTTTTGATAATTTTTTGCAAAATGGCCTTTGACACTCGAGACAGGTGGTCGAAATTTTTCAGACAGGTGGTCGAAAAATTCAAACAGCTAGTCAAAATTTTAGACAGATGCCATTTTGCACAAAATTATCAAAACTAGATCAAAGTGCAAAATGACTCTAAAAAATAGATAATTTTCACCAATTACTCATACTATATATAAGCAACTCAAGCAACCTCATAAGCAACTTTACCACATATTTGATTAAAAAACAAACTGATTCAACCAAGAGAAACCTAAAAACTAACAAAATTTGATCGAAAATAGAACAAACAACATGAGCAACCTAAGAAATGCAAACAACCTAATATGAAAAATTGCTTGAACCCATAAAACAACCTATTAAGCAACTAATAAATCTCATAAGAAACTCATAAAGTAACATGTTAAGCAACCCTATAAAGCAACATGTTAAGCAACTCTCCAAACTTCCAAGCAACTCATAAACCAACCTATTAAGCAACCCATAAAGAAACTATTAAGCAACCCTTTGAACTTATAAACAACCATATAAAGCAACTTGTTATTTAAACTTCTAAACAACCCTATAAAACATTTTGTTAAGCAACTCTATAAACTTCTAAACAACCCTATAAAGTAACATGTTAAGCAACCCTTTAAACTTTTAAACAATCCTATAAAACAGCCTATTAAGTAACTCTTTAAACTTCTAAACAACCCTATAAAACAACCTGTTAAGCAACCCATGAAAAATCATGTTAAGCAATCATTTAACTCCTAGGCAGCCTTATAAAGCAACATGTTAAGCAACTCTTTAAACTCATAAGCAGCTCATAATCTGTGAAGCAACCCTTTAAACTCCTAAGCAACTCATAAAATAACCTGTTAAGTAACTCTATAAAGCAACATGTTAAGCAACTCTTGAAATTCCTAAGCAACTTATAAAACAACCTGTTAAGCAATCCTTTAAACTTCTAAACAACCCTATAAAGCAACTTGTTAAGCAAATCCATAAAATAACATGTTAAACAACCCTATAAAGCAACATATTAAGCAATTCTTTTAAACTCCTAAGCATTTGTTAAGCAGTCCTTTAAACTCCTAAGCAACCATATAAAACAATATGTTAAACAACCCATTAAACAACATGTAAGCAATCCTTTAAGCTCCTAAACTACACTGTTAAGTAACATGTTAAGCATCCCATAAAACAACATGCTAAGCAACTATTTAAACTCTTAAGCAACCCTATAAAACAATATGTTAAGCAACCATTTAAACTATCTAACCAACCATGTATATAAAGTAACTCAAATAAACATAATTAAATATTTGTATTAAATTTTTTAGTATTGATTTTGTTAGTTAAGTTAATTAGGTTTCTTATTATTGTTTTAAGTCAACATTTGTATTTTCATCATAAAAAAATTGAATACCCTTCTGGCCACATTGTTTTAATATTTAAACAATTTAATCCTTAAGCTATCTTCATCTAATTCAGATTAGTTGTGTAAAATAGTAAAAAAAAAGTTGTCATTATGTATATGCATACCCCTTATTATATTAAAATGGGTTTATACCTTTTTGGACCCTGTATTTTTTTCCATTACTTGTTTGGACCCTGTGTTTTGACAAATTACTTTTTGGACCCTATGTTTTGTAAAATGATTAAAATAGAACCCTAAACCCGATTTTGGTCAATATTTTCTGTAACGCCCCAACTCCAGGGACCGCTACAGTGCACATTGCAAACAGTGCTAAACTCGCTAATCGAGTCATTTGGCCATAAACGTGTAACTAAGCGTGATTAGCGGTTTAGGGGTTAAAAACTTTGGTTAAGATATAGCGTTTCACTAGAACGTTAACTGTATACATTGGGATCCCAAAAATATAATTTCAGAGTTTATTACAAGATAGTGTTTACAACAGGGCGTTCTAAGCGGCAAAATAGGGTTCAGCCCTAGTTCCACTTTCAAACCTCGCCCAAGTATTGGTCAAGCAGCTTCATATGTACACGTTATCACCTAAACTCTCAAACTCAAGGATGGTCCAGCTTCCTTTTGCCTTTACCTGCACCACAAAGCACCTGTGAGCCGAAGCCCAGCAAGAAAACTCATATGCTCATAAACAGTCATATCATGATATCAAATCATATCTGACATGCCTAGCAATCATAGCTCTATTCAGCATGCAAATGAATTCAAACAGATGCTGGGGTATCCAGGATAAGAAGTCCTGGCCTTCTGATTGGAGGACTATCAAGTCAATCCTAATCAGATGAGTGTCGCAACACTTGAGGTTCCGATAAACCATGCTGAGTGACCGACAAGCGAGTCACTAACTCAAGTGGAAGGGTGGCTGTTGGGTAAGCCTCTAACCTTCAACAGGTTCTGGTAAACCATACTGAGTGACGGACAAGCAAGTCACTAATTCAAATGGAAGGCTGGCTGTTGGGTAAGCCTCTAACCTTCAACAGGTTCTGGTAAACCATGCTGAGTGACCAACAAGCAAGTCACTGGGGCCTCAGTGCCCAAAGCCATGCATATGATGATCAAAATGATTATACAGAGCTCATAGCTCTGATCAGATGAGTGAATATCACTTTGAGGTCCTGGTAAACCATACTGAGTGACTGACAACTAAGTCACTAGGGGCCCAGTGCCCATAGCCGTGTAACAACACCATTACCTAGGCTTTCCTGCAATGGCTCAAATGACTAGCCTTTGGCTAGATAAATGCTTGTTTATATTCATCGAACTTGAGGTCGGTCCTGTACTAATGCTCTTTGAGTCATTCAATGCAGAGGGTCGATTAGGTCCAATCGACATAGCTTGCACTAAACACACTAGGGTTGTCATGACTAGTGAGTTAGCACGATGTGACCAGTGCCCAGTACCACCGCCGAACCTGACTAGTGGGTCACAGCTTCACAGCTGATACTAACATCTTTGCCAATTCTGACTAACGAGTCAGCCCTGTGTGACCAGTGCCCAGTACCACTGCCGAACTTGACTAATGAGTCACAGCTTCACAGTTGATACTAGCACCTTTGCCAAACCTGACTAATTAGTCAGTACCATGCACAAGTAAGCAATGCTATCAATGTGTATCATATGCCAATCATCCAAGAACAGGGCATTCAACATGCTTACTAAACAGTTGCTAGCATAATTATGATCATGCACAAACACAGAGACTCAAGCTCTGACCAATCTCATATTCATCATTCATGGCATGCCCTAATCACATGTTTCTCGTGCATCACATGCATCGCACTTAATCATCCAGCATGCCTCAACAATAATCGTATGCAAATGGGCAAGATTGCCAAGCATTCATTATGCTATCCATGTTTACATTTAAACATCCAACATGCGTCAATCATAGCCATGCATGTCACGTATGGGGTGCAGTTTTCTTACCTTGGGTTCGAGCAAGAATTAACAAAAGATACGACCTTTGAGAACGATCAGTCCTTTGGTCCTTTAACGGTCACCTAGTCATAACCAAAAATATAGGATACCATCAATAGAATGAATAATAAAAGGTTCCCAAACTAAAACCTAACCTCCGGGACCTCAAACACTACTCAACCGGGTAGTAGGTTCAACCCCAAGGCCTTAGGCTTGAATCCCTAAGCTAAAAACACTATTCTGGCCAAAATGACCTAAAGGGCCGCGGCCCTCCCCTGCTGCTCCGCGGCGCACCCTCCAGACAGAGAGGGCCTCCCTGCCAGGCGCCAAGGGCCGCAGCACTCCATAGCTGCGCCGCGGCGCTCAGCCCAGACTAGCCAAAACTCAGCACACGAACTCAATTTTTCCCCTGTGTTTTTCCTCCCAAACCAGCCCTTCAAATCAACTCATAACCTCTTCCAAACACTCATTTAAACCTCCAAACATCACCCATAACTCCCCCTCATCAAAACCCAACCAAACATACACAAGACCTCCCCTTGATTCCCACTTCCTACATAAAAAACCATAAGCTGAAAACCAAAAGGAAAACAGAGCACAACCTGAATTTAGAGACTAGAACTCACCTTGAAACCAGCTTTGAACCTTCCTCAATAGCTAAACCAAGTCCACAACCTCAGCCTTTGAGTTTCCTAGCTTGAAACCTCTCCTAGAGCGCAAGAACACCAAAGGATAAAATGGAGAGAAGTAACGTACGGGAAGGAGGAGGGAAGTCTCTGTTTTACTCTGTTTTCTACAGCCTTCCAACCCCAAAGCTGATATAAATCCTTAAGGTCAAAAGACCATAATGCCCCTAGGCCAATTTAAAAGCTTCTAAACACTCCCAAGGGTAAATTCGTCATTTCCAACCTATACCGTTAATTATAATTAACGCTCTCCAATTCCCGCTAATCTCAACATTCTCAAATGCCAATTGTTGACGCGGTTCTTCGCCAACAGGTAATTAAGAGAAGAGAAAGGGATTAGTACTAAAAGTAGAACCGTCACAGATATGAAATCTTATAGGATGAACTAGGTGACTCGAGACACTTTTTTTAAGTGGTTCGAAGGTTAAAATCCTCCTACTCCACTAGTCAATATTATTGATATCTTCTGGGTATTTGGTTTACACAGTATATAGTTCTTCAAAGACTATTTTTTCCAACCCCTATCAACTCCCAGGGTCTCCATATTTATAGGAGAAGGCACCTGGAAGTTGGTAGGGAGGTCATCCCGTGACCTTACCATTTGTCATATCAACTCTGTGACACTCATGATTAATTCCTAAACCTGACACATAAGTGTGGTCTAATCAGCATGGAAGGAGAGAATGGGTCGCACGGCCCAATCCAGCTGTGGGTGTCTGATATGCACGTTCTTGCTGCGTATCCGAGAAGTCAGGGGGATATCGGACACGTGATGTCAGATATATGCACGTTTATCTTGCGTGTGTTGACTTCGTAGAGGGTCAGAGCTTCGTGGGCAGTCCGTGCCATCTGACCTTCGGCCTTCTGATTCTGGGCAATTTCGGCGAGCTAATATCCTCGGTCTGTGGCGCCTCGGACTAAACTTGACTAATCCGAGGCACGACCTTCTAATCAGCCCGTGGGAAAACCAGGGCGTACACCAATAAATCATACCCCATTGCTCTTTAATTCCCGGTAATGTTCTAATCATCAAAATGACCCCGGGACTCACCCCGAGCCTCGAACTAAATCCCGTTATGACTAGACCGAAAACTTGCATTCCCATGATCGTCTCATGTCAAATGGCTCGAACCAAACCACATATAATGTGGTAAAATTATAATTCACCCATATGCATAAAATTACACAATCACACCCCCAACGGCCAAGTTACCAAAATGCCCTTGCATTTAAAATATGAGCTCATATGCATGCATTCACCATCATATAATAATATAATTCACATAAACATGCATATAATCATTAAATACCATAATAAATCAATTATGACCATCCCGGCCTCCTAATCAAGGTCCTAAACCTTATTAGGAAATTTGGGGCATTACATTTTCTCAACTAAAATCACAAATAATTTACTAAACTAACAATTCAGAACAAAAATAAAATCATTATGCTTAAAAACAATGTTGTTATATTCATCAAAATTGAGTTTAGGGTTCCATTTTAACTATTTTACAAAATATAGGGTTCAAAAAGTAATTTGTCAAAACAGAGGGTCCAAACAGGTAATGAGATAAAATATAGAGTCCAAAAAAGTATAAACCCTATTAAAATTGGTACATCATGGAAAATGTGAGAACAAAATAGTGAAGCAAGGATACACTAATTTTGGTATTTGAAGGTAGATATAAAGTTTCACATTAATTCACTTATTGTTTGTTGAAGTAAGTATAATATATTATACTATTTATATATATAGAGAGATATTAATTACTCTAACTCACCCTAATAATAATAATCTTCATTTCTAAAATGTCTAACTTATATAATATAGTTAAATATTTCTATCACTATTTAATTTTTTTTATTGATGTTAGAATTGATAATTATGATAAGGTACTTAGAGCACTCACAATAGATGATCTACTCATTCTTTTAAAATACTTCTCTAAAACACACATTTTTTTATTTTACCTCTAACTTTTACATTACACCATCAGCTTCTCTATTTTTTTCTCTATATCATTTAAATACTGTATTTTTAAATATTGTCTATTAATTTAAAATATTTTCTCTAACTATCAATAATATCATAATATCTTTTAATATTTATAAAATCTACCTATATATCATATCACATAATTATATTATAATACTACTCATAAAAAAATAACAATAAAAATTTATTAAAAAATAAAATATAATAATATTATAAAATATAAATAAAACTCAAGGTATATAACTATATATATATAAATATATAAAAAGAGGAAAAAAAAAAAAAAAGAAGACCATATATGTATTTGTGTGTGTGATTTTATGTGTTTGTGAATAATGTAAGAGAGAATATGAAAAAAATAATATTATATGTTTACATAGATGAATAGTGTGTTACAAATATAACTATGTACTATAGATGAAGGTAAATTTTTTTAAAGATAAATTATCTATTGGAGACTCATTTTAATACATTTTAGTATAATTTTATCTATTTAGTTATTTTAGATCACCTATCGGAAGTGCTCTCATCGGAAGTGCTCTCATCGCTTATTTTAAAATTTGAAGCACATGTATACGTGATCTTAGTTATATAAAATGACCAAATGAGATTATTCCATGAAAAACTCTACTCTTCATGCACACTAATTTAGGACACAAGAGAGAGAAAGATAAGAGGAAATAGTAAACAATAAGTAAAAAACATAAGTAAATCATAATTTCAAAAAAATAGATTTATAAAAATGTAAAGAAAAAGAAAATGACGTAATTATACTTACAAATCATAAAAAATAGTATATGGGAAATTTCCCTACATATAAAGAGACAACAGAAAAATATATGATTTACTAATTATGTATACATATGTCAAAAGATTGTAAAATATTTTTGTCATATTCCACAAACTAAACTTGTTCTGCAGAGAAAAATACCATTTCCCCCGGATAATTTTGCATAAATACTCATTTTAATTATTCATGATAATTGATTATGATTCAGCTCATTTGTTTAATAAAACATTTAAAATATACTCTTTTAGTGCTAAATTGTTTATGAAAAAAAATCAAAATAGCCAATATTTTAATTATTTAATATAATTAAAAAATCACACATTAAAATTTAAAGTAAAAATTTAAATAATACTACAAAAAGTAAGATAAAAAATTATTTCCTTCTCAACTCATGAACATTACTCAGTGTTATTGATTGACCTCTGGATATTGTCTTTAAAACAATTTTTTAGTGTTTATGTTTTTTTTTCCCATGTTAATTGTCTTATTACTTGTTTGATTCTATATTTTGATAAATTAATTTTTGGACTTTATATTTTTAAAAATAGTTCAAATAGAATTATAAACTTAATTTTGATTAAAAAATTTTGAACTAAAATCATAAATAATTCATTAAATTACAACTTAAAATAAAATCACAATCATTATGTTTAAAAACTGTATTGTTATATTCAATTTTTTATTTATCAAAATTAAATTTAAAGACTTATTTAAATTATTTTATAAAATACATAATCCAAATAATATTTTGTCAAAACACCAAATCCAAATAAATAATAAAGCAAAACACATTATAAACACAAATACATCAATTTTGTCCCAAAAATTTGCACCAAATTTTTTACATTAATAATTATAATGATTTTTCCCTTGAAAAATAACATCATCATTGTTGTCCACACTTAAAACAATTAATTATATAAATAACAAAAAAAAAATGTAATTTACAAGGTAAGATTCGTATTTTTCCTTTTCAACAAAAAAAAAATCACATTTTTCTGAAATTTATTATTGTTTATGGAATTCGCGCCGTTTTCAAACGACGTCGTTTGGGCTCAGTTGAGCTGACGTTATTACCGTCGTATAACATCAGGCAAAGATCAACCGTCTCGCCGTTAATCCAAACGTCCCAACCAACCAGCTTCCCATTCTCTCTCTAAAAAGTTCCGGTACACTTGGCCATCGCCATAGCATTTCGATCCACAACTGCGCCAACTCGCTCACTCGCTCCGGTCTTTGAAAGCCTAAGATCGGAGATTGAACTAGTACCGCAATGGAGGTCGCCGATGTTCCCCTTGATGATAAGGCCAAGAGAATGAGGGATCTGCTTTCCAGCTTTTACGCCCCAGATCCTTCACTCTCGTCGTCTCCATCCAAACAAGCCTCTCTCGACGCCATTAACTCCACTTCCTTCGATCCCGATCAGTACATGAATCTCCTGGTACTTCAACTTCTTCTTCTCAATTTGCAACCTCACTTATGTTAAGTAATTTATTTGTAACAATTGATCAGTTCATTGATAGGGTTAGAGCTGAATTAAGAAAGTATAATTTGAAATTGGTATCTGAACTGAAAGTATATAGTACGCCGGATAATAGGGTTAGGAGAATGAATTACAATTAGGGCGTCTTTGGAATGTGGTAGATAAAATTGATGGTTTTTAGTGATGTGATTTCCAGGAGCAACAATGGAAAAGTTAGCATATGTGTTTTTGAATTTAGAATGGATTCAATTTTGTCAATTGTCCAGGTACAAAAATCGAATTTGGAAGGCCTTCTTCAAAGGCATGTTGAAATGGCAGCTGAGATAAAGAATCTTGATACTGACTTGCAAATGCTAGTTTATGAAAACTATAACAAGTTTATTAGTGCTACAGATACAATTAAAAGGTAATCCTTTGAACTCTATATGATTTGTTTCATTGTGAATTATTACATATTTTTTTGATGTTATCGAGTTGGCTACTTAGAAATGTACTTGATGGAATGACTAGTCTCAGAGAAACTTTCATGTCTATATTTATTAAAACCATGTTCTCTCCATAATTCCAACAGGATGAAAAGTAACATCGTGGGCATGGAAGTAAATATGGAACAGCTCCTTGATAAGGCATGTGAAGTGATATGTAGTTTGATTTGTACTTTTTCTTTGGTTATGTGAGGGGAAGATTAAGAAAATGAGGGCATAACAATGTGGGTCACCAAAATCATTTCAGATAATGTCGGTGCAATCAAGAAGTGATGGCGTTAACACTTCTCTGTTTGAAAAGAGAGAGCACATAGAAAAACTTCATCGAACCCGTAACCTTCTCCGTAAAGTCCAGGTATTGAATGTTAAATGTAAAATTTACTTTAATTCTAATTTATGGTTATGAATATGGCATTTTTTATTCAATTCCACACAAACGAAAATTCAAACTTGTCCCTTAAATGGCCTGGCATCTGTACCCTGACCTAGTGGATTAAACCCTTAATTATGAGGCTGGGGATTGAGTATGACAAACCCTCTTTCTCAAAGTTTTTTTTATGGAAGTGTTTTAGAGCTGTTTTGGCTTTATCTTAAAAAATTTATATGATACATATTTTGGATAAAAGAAAATCCTGATGTTTCACACAATGCCATATATTCTACCGAATAATTCATTGATGCTTACTTTAAAACTTCCAGCTACATTGCTAAAATTTATTACGGACCCCTTTATTTTGCGTTTCTGAGAATTTTATTTTTTATACAAATTTTCTGTTTGACACTGTATGAGTTACAGAGATTTTTTTGTCTGTGTTAAGAGCAGTTTATATACGATTTACCTGCTAGACTTGGAAAGTGTATCAAATCAGAGGCATATGCTGATGCAGTCAGATTCTATACTGGAGCGATGCCAATTTTTAAGGTTTCTTTTTGTTTATTAGATGACCTTCCACTTTCCAGTGTTGGTTCAATCGTTTTTATGTACTTTTGAGTGTAAGTTTGCTTTTGAAGTGGCTCCTTTATTACTTCAAAATGAAATTTGTCTTTGTACTTTTTTTTTAGGTGTATGGAGACTCATCTTTCCAGGATTGTAAGCGAGCTTCTGAAGAAGCAATAGCTGTAATTACAAAGAACCTGCAGGTAAAATTCTTCTATCTTTTACCAGGTGATAGAAGTCTAGCCAAATCTCGGATCAACTTTTAGTTATCTTTTTTGGACAAAATTTAAGTCCTTTGAAATTTCACTCTTTGTACTAGTACTAAGTTACCAACAACACAATTTTAGATTTCTAAACAATTTTTTTTTTCCAAACAAAATGACACTACTTGTATTATTGAACGAGTAACAAATACAATAAGAAAGAGTGTACAAAAGTTGTACACCCAAGACAGAACAAAAGAAAGAAAACAAAAAATACAAATATAAAACCTTCCCTGATCAAGAACAGAGAAGATTACTACAAAAACTCCAATCTTGCAACCAAAACGAAAGGAACATTTCCTTGTCTTCAATAGTTTTTTAATTCCTTTCCAACCAGAAACTCTATCATTCCATAGGATATATTGACTTCCCAGAAGAGTGCATTTTCATTTCAATTGGCTTGTGGTGTCTTTTTAATTTTGTTTTGGTGCATGCATGTGTGCGCCAGAGGAGTGGGAGCTTAAAATCTTGCCTTATGATATGCTGAATTCCTTTTTCAGGGGAAGCTATTCTCAGATTCTGAATCCATACAAGCAAGAGCTGAAGCTGCAGTGCTTCTTAAGCAGCTGGATTTCCCGGTTTGTACTGCAATTTTTACTTTAAATAATTTGTATTCACTATTAGAGTAAAATGCTGAACCTTTCATTATACTTAACTGGAATAAGGAAATAGAAAATAAATATATCCTCTTGTAAGTATTACTGAAATGTCAGCTCACCTTTTGTAGTTCTTTCATCATATATCAAGTATCTTTCTCTTTTGTGGTTGGATTACATATGATGTCAGCAATCGGAAGAAGAAGTAATATCTATCGAGTATCATTTCTGATATATAGCTGTGCATTTGATGACAGAAAACCCACATTTTGGCAGGTGGACAGCCTACAGGCAAAGCTACTTGAAAAGTTAGAACAATCCCTTGAGGACCTAAAACTGAATATGGAAGACATATCTTGTGCTTCAGTGGATTCCAGTGATCCTTCTGAACAAAAAAATGTGTCCACGACAGTTCCAATTACCGCCCATGAAGTGAGTAGTAATAATTCTTATCTCTGGTTATTTAGGTTTTAAAATTTGGATGCAAATGCAGAAAAATTAGCTGCTTGTGTTGCCATCTAGTAGATTATTTATTACTAATTCCTTTTAAGTTTGAAGTACTGTTTAGATTCAATATATTCAACTCCATTTACATTCTTAAGTATACAGCCTTTAAAGTTCTCCTTTGGTTAATTTACAATCAAAAGTATCTCTAAAAGATGGTCATTTAAGGTCTTTAAAGAGCCTTCAAGGAAGCACTTCAAAATTTCTGGTTGGATATGAATATGCGGAGTTATATTTAAGTTCCAAAATATTAGAAAGTCACCCAATTTTTAAATTTTTTTCTTGTTACATGTTTATTCTTAAGTAAAATAACTAAAATATACCATTTTAAATCGATAATTCTATTTATAAAATTTTAGGCTTAGTGAGTACACCCCAATTCCAATTAAATTAAAGTTATAAATTTTTTCCTTTTAAATTGAGTATTTCTAATCTTGTTAGAAATATATTCATTGTTATAACAACACAACATAAAATTTTCTTATCGAAAAAATCATATAGTATAAAAGTAAGTTTATTATATTTTCATAAATTTATATTTGAGATTATATTAAATATTTATGATTTTTATTTAATTATTTATTTTATTAAGAAAAATCAAATTTATTATTTAAAATATTTAATTCCTAAATTTTAATTAATGAGATACACAATTTTATTCTATTTTTATTTTTTGTAAAATAGTGTAAAAATAAACGACCTAATATAGAAATTACATGGGGTATAATTATAAATAAAGGCATTCTTTACTTTATGGAATGTGGTGTATTTAGTTTGGGGTTTATTTATAAATTTATGGGGTGTAAATATAGCTTCCCTATAAATATTTGAGAATACCATATTTGGAACTTCAACATTTTGCTGCAGTAGAATTGCATTTGATAATTTTTGTTCAACTATTGTTCTGACCTTCATAGTAGAGTGGGTAGTTTATACAAGAAGATAGTGAATAAGGCCATCTTTATGTTAGACTTTAGTTATTTTATATTTCAACATAGTTCCATTGGAATTAATTTTTTTTCCCTGCATAAGTGATAGTCCAGATTAAAACTTAGTTTGCCAACTGTATTTGTTAGCTAATTTTATCTAAGGACCGGGAGGCTGATTTACCCTTCAAAAACAGAGACTGTTTCTCCAACTAGCATATGCCAACTGATTTTTCTTTTTGAAATATGCTTGTGCATTTAGAATTATTTATTTATTTATTTTGAATCTTTACTTGTCTCCCCTAGCAGCTGTTTTGTGGAGTAGTGGTGACTGATATTAGATCTAAAATTCTCTAAATATAGGCTTCTGTTCGTGAGTTTGCGGAGGCTATCCGTGCATATCGAGTTATATTTCCTGATTCAGATGACCAGCTTACTAAACTTGCAAAAGACTTGGTTACCAAGTAAGGGATCAATTTATTATGGGATATTTTTTGAAGCACTGAAGCATTTTGCTGATGCAATGTAATTTGTGTTTGTTTTATTTAGGCATCTTGAAACCACTGAGCAATATGTGAAGAATCGGATTGGCTCAGCAGATCTGTTACGTGTTCTTCGTAAGTACTATGAATATTTGAACAGACTTCTTTCCTTTTTTTGGTTCTCCTTTAGAATTTTAGGACAATAAATCAACCAATCGATGAACTCTTCATTAGTCTTTTTACTTTCTAACATATGCTTAAGGTATCTTGTATATATGGGAATTTGTCATGCTGGTTTTGTGCCGAGTGAATTGTACATTATTATTCAGGAGTTTCTTTTGTTCCTTTCAATTTGTGTTATTAGCTCTGTTAGTTGGGAAGGAATTTTTTTTTCCATCTTACTGACTTGGAATGAAAATACATTCTTAAGTAAAAGAACCCATTTTAGCAATCATCATCTATTGTTATTTTTATTCTAAGATGCTTTTTATTATTAGTTTTGTGGAGGAGGAATTCCTATAGGATTTTTGTACCAGGAACTAGTATTATAATCCTCATCATGGGAATTTTTTATGCTAGTTTTGCTACACCTGGAGCACATACTTGTATTTTTCTTTGAGGGTAATTTTAGGGACTTTGGCTTGCTTATTATCCTCCTTGGAACTTTTAGAGGGCATCTTTACTTTCCAAATAACAAATTATCAATTGCTATCATGTATGGTAATTTTTTGTTAAATAATTTCCTCCTAGCTCTTCCCAAGTTTTGTACTATTTGGAAATTTTCCTCTTTGTTGGTTGCCTATCATTTGCAACCTGAAAAGTGATCATCTTGCTTAAATAAACCCCTCATGCAGGAATTATATGGACAGATGTCCTTCTGATGGATGATGTGATTCATGAGGCTGTTATGGGGGATTATTGTCTGGAGGTTTTATTCTGAATTTCTTTCGTATTTTCTTATTTTACCCTTTGTTTTAAGCTAACGTCAGATATATTTTTTTGGCTGCTGAAAATCTTCTTGTTAAAATAGAAACTAATTTATTACCTTTAGGACAGGTTGAAAGTTTCCAGACTAACCATAAATATATATTTGCAGACTGCTCGGATGGTTGTTAAAGAGCACATTGTAAACACATTTTCTCATCTTCTACATGATATCACAGGTCAGGAAATTAAAAAGCTTCATCGTTGCCAGTTTTTGTTCGATCCTTGATATCTTTTATTAAGAATTTCTGCTCTTGTCAGTCTTCATTTGCCTTTTGTGTCTATGGTTTTACCTCAACCCAAATATTTGAAAAGAAGATGAATTGTGCAAATTATAAGCAGAAGGGAAAGAACAATCAATTTTAGTAGCTTCTTATTATGGTATAACTTTATTAAGGTGGAAGTTTACACAATCACCTGATATATAAATAGCCAGGGGTTATCTTTTGTTGAACTTTCAATCTTGACAATCATGGACAGAATAATTTTAGTGGCTTCATAGTTCATATGGAATAAGACAACTTGACAATCACCTGATTTAGATAGCAGGGATTTCATTGTTGAATATTCATTCTTTAAGTAAAATGGAGTAAAAATAAAACAATGTGTGCCGAAATATTTTGTTGCTGCTTTTTATCTTAAAGAGACCTGAAGGTCTAACTTTAATTTGTTTGAATGGGCATCAAGTCTAAGTTTAATCTGTACGATCTGGCAGATACCCTCACTAAATCCCATATTGAACAAAAGGATGGGTTAGAAAAGGAGTCATTGCAAGTTTCTTTGGAGGCCGGCAAGAAAAAAGTGCTTCAAGGCAGTATGGATGTCTTACTGGTAATATATAAAATACCTTGGATGCAATAATTGATTTATGTAAGCATATTGGATACTTTTAGCATTCTGGGTATAAATAAGCGAGCAATTAGTTTTCTTATGATATCTTTATTTCACACCTATAAGTAGATTTCTTCTAAAAATATGTTGCCTTTCGATTTGTTTTCTGTTCATATATATATATGTATTTAATATGTATGTTTAGATATTTAACACCAAGTATATGTGCATGCCGTATTTGATAATTCTGCACTTTTTAGCTTACCTATATTTGACTCCCAATTATTCCAGGACTTCCGCAAACTTCTAGATGACGAGTTAGAGCTACTAGTTAAACTGAAGGACTGGATCGTTGATTGGGTACAGGAAGGATTTCAAGATTTCTTTAGGAAACTTGATGATCGCTTCCTCTTGCTTTCAGGGAGAAACAATTCATCTAATCACGATCAAGGCTTGGCTGGTCTTGTACTAGTGCTGGCTCAGCTTTCTCTTTTCATTGAACAAACTGCCATCCCAAGAATCACGGAGGCAAGGAGTTATGGCCAAGAATTCTATGATCAGTTATTAGAAGGCATCAATTATTAGTTAATTTTATCTTATTCTTCTGGATCTTGTGGTGACGTTTCATCTAATTTTCAGGAGATAGCTGCTTCCTTTTCTGGAGGTGGTATCAGAGGCTCCGAATATGGACCTGCCTTTGTTCCAGGAGAAATTTGCAGAATGTTTCGTTCAGCTGGTGAAAAGTTTTTGCACCTTGTATGAGTTAGATGCTTTGATATATTCAAAGTTTTTTGAGACTATTTAAATCAATAGGTGGATTAGTAGGATCTCTTCTATCGTAATTGGCCTGCATGTTGCATATAGAATCATTGGTTTTGGTCTCCCGTTTTATGTTTCTTTGAGCATTTTGAATGTAGTCTTAATTTGTTCAAAAGTATGAGTTTAAATGGCAATCTGACTTTATGCGTATATCTTTTCAGTATATAAAAATGAGAACTCAAAGGGTATCGGTACTCTTGAAGAAGAGATTTACTACACCAAATTGGGTCAAGGTCAGGTTACTCTTGAGGCAATTTTCCCATGTACATGAAATAAAGTAACTAGCATGCAGGAATTGAACTCTGAATTTTTTATTATCTTGGCATTTTTTAACAGCACAAGGAGCCCAGAGAAGTTCATATGTTTGTTGATTTATTTCTCCATGAGGTTGGTAGATCTTTGCTTTCCTTTTTAGACTAGTAGTCTAGCATGACCGATCTTTTAAGTTTTCCGTTTATAAGTGTTGTATGGCATGTTTTGCATGAACGTTTACTTGTTCTCCTTTTTTTAATCACCTGTGCTAGTTGGAAGCTATAAGAAATGAAGTAAAGCAGATTTTACCTGAAGGGCATCGTAGGCATCGCCGGACTGACAGCAATGGAAGCACAAACTCATCTCGGAGCAATCCACTGCGAGAGGAAAAATTAAACCGGTCAAATACCCAAAGGGCTAGAAGTCAGCTTCTTGAGACACATCTAGCAAAATTATTCAAGCAAAAAATTGAAATTTTCACGAAAGTTGAATTTAATCAGGTAATTTTGTTCTGACCATGCTTGTGTAATTAACAAACGGGTGAAATGGTTTGGGAAGGCTGATATTGCTTGCAAATTGCAGGAGTCAGTTGTATCAATGATTGTAAAGCTGGGCCTCAAGAGTCTTCAAGAATTTGTACGCCTGCAAACTTTCAATCGAAGTGGATTCCAGCAAATTCAATTGGATATTCAGTTCCTGAGGAATCCTTCAAAGGAAATCGTTGAAGATGAAGCTGCCATCGACTTTTTACTTGATGAGGTAAAGTAGAAAAACAGTCCTACTTTAAACTGAACAAAATATCTGCAACTAAGAATAGTAGTACTAAGATATTGTGAAATTGTCATGTTGTGCAGGTAATTGTGGCTGCATCAGAACGTTGTCTTGACCCAATACCCTTAGAGCCTCCCATCTTGGACAAACTCATACAAGCAAAGCTGGCAAAAAGTAGAGAGCAGCATTCAACCTCTCAATAACATGTGAAGGTGAGGCATTGAGGTGTGTGTGTGTGTGTGTTTTTTTTCTCTGTGATTGGTATTATTTTGTTTCTGAGATACTGGCTTCCCTTTTGTTCAGTTTTGATGTCTGTTTGAAAAAAACCATCAGTCCACTGTGGCAATGAGATATTTTTAATTGGAGTCTCCAGCTTTGGTACTCCCTCCGATAAATGATTTGGGGCCGCAGCGCGATCTCTCAGCTAGGAGTCTTTCATCACTAGTCTGATAACCAGAATTTTGTGGAGTATCATAATCCTGACAGATTTTACTCTATTTAGAGCTCCATTGGTCGAATGATTTGTCGCAGTTATAAGTGTCTGCTATCTTTGTGGATTCATAGCTTGTAAAACAGTGTCCAAAATTTGAGCTGATTTATGTGAAGAAGATTTGATTACATTGATCCGTTAAATAATCAGGCTGTATGAAAGTGATGATGTCAGTGCTGTTTGTTGAATTGCTTCTAATTTCTCTTCCTTTTTTTATCTTTTGGAAAGTTATTCACGTTCTGGGTAATAAAAGGGTATTGCCATTTTTACACTTTCTCTATAACACTAAATATCATTCATACTAAAAATTATTAAATATATATAATACTAAAAGTATATTCTCTAAATTTATCACATCTTATTTATAAAAAATTAAATTTTATCTGTTAATAATGCCTTTAAATTTTTACTAAAAGAAAATAATATAAATAATTATTAGTCCATCCCTACTGTGCTTATACCAAAGCTGGCAGCACAACAGCATAGACTGCACCAAAATTGGCAAAGGAGGTAGAGCCCGGTTGGAGTCGTCTGGATTATATTATATTATTTAAGTATTATATTGAGTTTTATCTCAATAAAAAAAGTATTATATTGAGTTTGCATACGACTAAATATATAATGAAGTGAGAATTGAGAATCGAGTTTTGATTTGCTTTTGAAATTTTAGGGAGATTTATGTCGAAAAATTGTCATTTATAAGAACATCATTTGTACTTAAGTTCTTCAATGAACTACAGGCACCTTATATAAGAATGTTTTGAGCGGTTCTTTTAAAAATATATATATATAATGAAGTGATTTATCACAATTTTATCTAATAAATAATAATAAAATATTTAAATTAAATAATATTTTAAAATAATAATCTAACACAATATAAAAGTTATTTTAGTAAAATTTTGGAAATGTTTTAAATAATAATCTTAATATTTTAAAAGTGAATATACAATTTAAGTACTATCTTGTTTGTCTTTTAACTAACTTGATATCTTAGTTGTAAATGGATTCAAAATTGTACATTTTCAACAATCTTTTTAATGAAAAAAATTATGAATAAGTTTTTAATTATTTCATTTAAATTATTTTTAAATTTAGAATATATCTATAAATATAAATTAAAAAATTTGTCAAATCTTCCAACATGTTCAAACATTGGATTTGCCAGTCCAATTATTTTATCAGGTAACCAAACATATCATTATTGTTAGAATTATTGTTATGGACTAATATAATCATAGACATTATTCCATAATCACAATTATTAACTAAAGTGCCTACTAATTACCCATAATCATAATGGGATGGTTTACACTTACTAATTGCATTAGAGGCACATGGTGGCACCCTAATGACTATGTGTTGGCCCATTAAACTATAGTTCACCACTTCATAATATAATGAGCCCCAATTAGCCCACTAATACCTCTTAAGGTATAAGAGCATAATATATATATGTTGTATGGGTGAAAGTTGAGGGTAGTGTGGTATTGTGGTAAGGGTTTGCTATCCATTAGTTTCCTCTTGCATTTTGCACTTTGCACTTGATTTTTGTAGGTGGATTGGAAGATTTCAAAGGGAGGAAATGACTCTAGAAGGGATTGGCAATATGGGAGGTATGTTCTCACATTCCCAATCAATGCTCTAAATAAAATGTGTTCTTGGGTTGTTGCATGAGCATTTAATGTTGTTGTTGAACCTTATTTATGGATTTAATGCTCATAATGTTGTTTACAATCTATCAATTGGTATCAAGAGCTGGTTCATTTGATTTTAGGGCTTAATATTTTGACATAAACCCATTTTTCCAAATCTCATTTTTGCACAATTTTTTTTTCCAAAATAATGCTATGTTAATGTGGGAAATCGGGTTTGATAATGTGTGTTGGGTTTTAACAACGTTTTGGACAAAAACAATCATGTGTATTGACATGTAACCGAGCTTTTCTTGGAGCTCAAAAATGGAGGAAACCCATTTCGAGTTTCATGCTTGTTCTTACGTTTTGGATGAATATGAGGACAATGGAGATGCTAGGGTGGTCGGCGACGGTGAGAGGAAGAAAACCCAAGTGACGGTGGCCAAAATGGTGGCCAGAGCTGCTGGTTTCAGTCGGGTCGGATTCGCGGGCTGAACCGGGTCGAACGCGACCCGCGCACCAGGAAATAGCTCAGGGACGACGAAAAAATGACAAATCATTTTTGCCTCTGTCAGGCAAAACGACACGTCGTTTCCGAGGGTAAGGAAGCTGCCGTGTTTAAGAAAACGACGTGTCGTACGGACACATATATTTTTTAAAAACACACACTTATTTTTAGGCGCGTGGGGGCGCGTGGGAGGTCCATTTTGGGCAATTTTTTTCACCATTTCACTCAACTTTTAATACCCTATTTGATATATGCTTATGCACAAGATTAATCCATGAATTTTATTCATAATTGTATTTGTATTCAATCTTTTGTGGCATAAATCTAATTATATATTTACAATAATTATTGCTTATTTTCTTACTTGTCGTAAGAATAAGCATGTAAATTGTTTAGTGATGAGGAACATTTAAATAATTATTTATTTAAATTTTGTGTTTTTCCTCCAAAGTTACATTAAGGTCCATATGAGTAATTAATTATCCTATCGATAATAATTATTTGGTAAGGATGCTTAATATGGTGAAGAAAGTCTATTGGATTTTATGAACCACAATTTGTCTATCCTCTAGATAGTAAATTCAAGTATTTGGTTATAATGTTTAATAGATTGTTCTTACCTGTGTATGAGTTCTATTTTGTGTGTTTGTCTAAGAACTCTAGCATACATAATGATCATTTGTTATTTTGCGATCATATATTGATGAGAAAAGAGCACAAATGACATGTTTTATCATAACATGTATTTAATAGTTATTGCTCTTGTTTCTCATTCAGCTGTAAGCATTCTGAGAACCTCTGCCATGTTGACATTGAATGGAACCAACCACAAGCAGTGGGTTGAATCTCTCATGATGAACTTGACTCTTATGAGAGTGGACTTGGCCTTGAGATGGATGCACCACCTAAACCCGCTGATGATGCCACTGAAAGGACAAGAAATCCTATGAGGATTGGGAGCATTCCAATCGTTGTTGTTTGATGCTTATGAGGTATCACATGGATGAATCCATTCGTGATAGTATTCCTCAGACTGAAAATGCAAAGGATTTTCTTGCTGCCATTAAGGAGAAGTACAAAAAGTTCTCAAAGAATGAGAAGAATGAGTGCTTAACCTTGCTCCATCGCACCCATTACGCTGATATGGGTGATATTAGAGCTCATATCGACAAGCTCATGGGTTGTTACCAAAAGCTTAAGGCTATGGGGTTGGATCTTGGTGAGGATTACATGGTGTGGTTTGTGATGGAAACCATTCCTCCCCGGTTTGATTCAATCAGATCAAGCTACAATGTTCAAAAGGAGCAATGGACTATTGAGGAGATGTCTACTATTCTTGCCAAGGAAGAAGAGGACATGAGAAAGGGAAGGGCAAGAAGTATCTCCATGGTGACGAACCCAAACAATCCTCATAAGAGAAAGTTCACTTCCAATAACTCTGGTAACCAAAAACCTCCCAAGAAAAAGGCACTTAGTCCTAAAGGGAATGGACAGTCCAACTTATCCTCTAATGGTCATAAGAATGAGTTTTTCAAAGGGAAGTGCAACTTTTGCCAAAATTTTGGGCACAAGAAAGTTGATTGTAGAAAGCTCAAAGCTCACCTAGAGAAGAAAGGTAACTGTCTTGTGATGGTTTGTTTAGAATTCAATATTATTGATGTGCCCTCAAAGTATTGGTGGTTAGATACTGGAGCCACAATTCATGTTATGAATTCCTTGCAGGCAGTGACAAGTCGAAGAAGAACGAGTAGTCTGGAGCAGAATGTGTACATGGGAGATGATACAAAAGTCCAAGTTGAATTTTTGGGGATAGTTAGATTACAGTTGAATACAGGACATTTTTTGGAGTTACAGGATGTTGCTTACATACCCTCTTTCAGGAGGAATTTGATTTCTGTATCTATTTTAGGTTATAGTCTTCTTTTTGGAATTGGAAAACTCACTTTGGATCGTGACTCTCTTTTGGTTGGAAATGGAACTTTATGTGGAAATTTATATAAACTTGATTTGCATGATGTTGTTTCTGCTTCTTCTACTTCCTGTCTTAATACTGTTGTTGGCTCTAAACGTGCAAGATTAGATTTGAAATCTTCTATGTTGTGGCACAAACGTTTAGGTCATATCTCTAGAGACAGAATGGAAAGGTTGATCAAAGATGGGGTACTTCAAGATCTGGATTTTTCAGATTTCACTACCTGCGTTGATTGTATTAAAGGAAAGTTAACTGCCAAGGTTAGAAAGAGTAAAATAGACAGGTGCACATGATTGTTGGAGTTGATTCACACTGATATATGTGGACCTTTTTTTCCACCTGCCATGGGTGGTTATAGATACTTCATCACCTTTATTGATGATTTTTCCCGTTATGGCCATGTAGAGCTCATTCGTGAAAAATCTGAATCTTTGGATGCGTTTAAGATTTTTAAGACAAAGGTTGAGCTTCAAAAGGGGAAGAAGATCAAGGCAGTTAATTCCGATAGAGGTGGAGAGTATTATGGGCGTTATGATGAAAATGGAAGGAACCCCGGGTATTTTGCTAGGTGCTTACAGGAATGTGGCATTGATGCAAGATATACAATGCCAGGAACACCCCAACAGAATGGAATTGCTGAAAGGATAAATCGCACTCTACTTGACATGGTGCGATGTATGTTGATTTATTATAGTTTGCTAGATTTTTTATGGGGTGAGGCATTAAAGACTGCAACTTATATCTTGAATCAAGTGCCCAGCAAGTCTGTCCTGAAGACGCCATACGAGTTGTGGTCGGGTAAGAAACCGAGTTTGCATCATTTTCATGTTTGGGGATGTAAAGCTGAAGTAAGGCCCTATAACCCACAGTCTAAGAAACTTGATCCGAAGACCATTAGTGACTATTTTGTATGCTACACCATTGGATCAAGGGGTTCCATATTTTATTTCCCATCTCACACCACCAGGGTTATAGAATCAGATAGGGCTGTCTATTTTGAGGATGAATTTGGTTCAAGTCAAGGGTCAAGAGAAATTGTTTTCAGGGAAGAACACATTTTTTGTCCCTGTACCTGACGCTTCCGCTCCTATTGATGACCCTGTGATTGAACAAATTCCAGTAGAAACTCATGATGAACCTCAAAATCCAGAACAAGGTGAAAATCTTGATATTGGGGATGATGAAGCTATGGTGAGAAGATCACAGAGAACTCGCAGGTCTGCTATTCCTGATGACTACCTTGTCTATTTGCAGGAACATGAGTTTGATGTGGGAGATAATTCTGAGCCAGTCACTTATCAAGAAGCCATGAGTAGTCCTAAATCTGTGTTGTGGATGGATGCAATGAAAGAATAATTGAGTTCAATGTCACAAAATGAAGTTTGGGAGTTGGTTGAACTACCCAAAGATTGCGGACCCATTGGATGCAAATGGGTGTATAAGATCAAACGTGACTCGAATGGGCAAGTGGAAAGGTATAAGGCTAGACTTGTGGCTAAAGGCTATAGCCAGAGAGAAGGTATTGATTTCAAAGAAACCTTTTCACCTATTTCTACCAAAGATTCGTTGCGAATCATTATGGCTATAGTTGCTCATTTTGATCTAGAACTCAATCAAACGGATGTGAGGACCGCCTTCTTGAATGGAGATTTATTTGAAGATGTTTACATGACTCAACCTATTGGTTTTGAGAAGTCTGGCAAAGAACACATGGTTTGCAAGCTCAAAAAGTCTATCTATGGGCTTAAACAAGCATCAAGGCAGTGGTATCTCAAGTTTGATATGATTGTCACTGCAAATGGCTTCAAGGAGAATGTAGTAGATCAATGTATATACATGAAGGTCAGTGGGAGCAGTTTTATTTTTCTAGTATTATATGTTGACGACATCCTACTTGCATCTAATAATTCTAACCTGTTGTCTAAGACGAAACAACTTTTGTTTAGCCATTTTGATATGAAGGATCTTGGTGAGGCTTCCTAAGTGCTTGGGATTCAGATTCTTCGGGATAGGGCTAATGGTATTCTTCGTTTGTCTCAGAAGACTTACATTGATCAGATCTTGAAAAGATTCAATATGCATGCATGTTCTCCTGGGAAGGCACCAATAGTGAAGGGTGACAAGTTCTCAAAGGCTCAATGTCCACAAAATGATAAAGAGAGAGATGAAATGAAAGTCGTTATGCATCACTGGTTGGTAGCTTGATGTATGCTCAAGTATGCACACGTCCTGATATTGCTTTTGTTGTCGGCGTGTTGGGTAAATACTTGAGTGATCCTGGTCTTAGCCATTGGAAAGCGGCTAAGAAAGTCATGAGGTATCTTCAGGGTACAAAGGATCATATGTTGACTTACCGGCGAGTTGACATTCTTGATATAGTTGGATTCAGTGACGCCGATTATGCAGGATGCGTGGATGATAAAAAGTCCACTTCAGGCTACATTTATATGATGGCTGGAGGAGCTGTTTCATGGAAAAGTGTCAAGCAGACACTCACAGCTTCTTCTACGATGGAGGCAGAGTATATGGCGTGTTATGAGGCTACTTGTCAAGCAATATGGCTGCGGAATTTCATTTCAGCATTGAGTGTTGTAAACTCTATTTCGAGGCCGCTGAAATTGTATTGTGACAACTCCGCAGCAGTAGCTTTCTCTAAGAACACTAGGAGTACTTCTCGCTCAAAGCATATTGATATAAAGTACTATTTTGTTAAAGAGAAAGTCGCTGAGTCCCTCATTTCTATTGAGTACACGCCTACCACTAGCATGTTAGCAGACCCACTAACGAAAGGCTTACCTATATGTGTGTTTTTGGAGCACGTTGCCCGAATGGGATTGTCAGGAGCCTAGCTTGTTGAGCTCAGTGGGAGTTTTGTTATTTATGTATTGAACATGCTAGTATTTTGTATGGATTGCTTATAGCTTATGTTTTGTTCTGAACATGCATAATGATAATTGAAGTCACTTCTTATTGTTGCTATTACATATATATGTTTATATATGTATATACTATTATTCATCGAAGTGACAGGTACAAAAGGAGATGAATGCGCATAGTCTCAATCAATTATACCTCATGCATGTTTGGTTTGATAGTTAATGGTTGTTATGATATTTAAATGTCTACAGGGCCAAGTCATATGTAATATTTGTATCCTATCGGTATAATATTATGTATGATTTATTTGATTGCCATATATGTGTTAGACAATATTATGGTGGTTTGATTATATTGTCCAAGTGGGAGAATGTTAGAATTATTGTTATGGACTAATATAATCATAGACATTATTCCATAATCACAATCATTAACTAAAGTGCCTACTAATTACCAATAACCATAATGGGATGGTTTACACTTACTAATTGCATTAGAGGCACATGGTGGCACCCTAATGACTATGTGTTGGCCCATTAAACTATAGTTCACCACTTCATAATATAATGAGCCCCAATTAGCCCACTAATACCTCTTAAGGTATAAGAGCATAATATATATATGTTGTATGGGTGAAAGTTGAGGGTAGTGTGGTATTGTGGTAAGGGTTTGCTATCCATTAGTTTCCTCTTGCATTTTGCACTTTGCACTTGATTTTTGTAGGTGGATTGGAAGATTTCAAAGGGAGGAAATGGCTCTAGAAGGGATTGGCAATATGGGAGGTATGTTCTCACATTCCCAATCAATGCTCTAAATAAAATGTGTTCTTGGGTTGTTGCATGAGCATTTAATGTTGTTGTTGAACCTTATTTATGGATTTAATGCTCATAATGTTGTTTACAATCTATCAATTATAACCGAATAAAGTTGGATTAGAGACAATAATAACATATTCATTGTTAGTTATTGATCATATTTATGCAAAATCATGCCATTCAAATTTTGATTTGGGAAATGACACCTCGTTTTCTCAGTTCGTGTAGTTTGTGCTAAAAATTTCATTCAACAATTAATATAAGGCTATGTCCAATACAATAATTTTCTATAAGCCACAGTAACAAATCACAATACCAAAAGTCGAGCAAACAACAAAAGCCAATAAAACTAGCTATTCTTGTTAGATTGTAAACAATATTATGAACATTATATCTATAAATCAAATTCAACAATAACATTAAATGCTCATGCAACAACCAAGATCACATTTTATTTAGGGCACTAGTTTGAGAATGTAGATAACATACCTCTCATGTTGCTCATCCCATCTTGAGTCATTTCCTCACTCCACATTCTGTCAAAATCACACACAGGATCAAGTGTAAAAATGCAAGAGGAAGCTTATGGATAGCCAACCCATACCACAATACCACCATGCCCCCAATTGCCACCCATACACCATATATATTATGCTCTCATACCTTAAGAGGTATTAGTGGGCTAATTGTGGCTCATTATAATATGAGGTGGTGAACTATAGTTTAATGGGCCAACACATAGTCATTAGGGTGTCACCATGTACCTCTAATGCAATTAGTAAGTGTGAACCATCCCATTATGGTTATTAGTAATTAATAGGCACTTTGGTTAATGGTTGTGATCAAGGAATAATGTTTATGATTATATTAGTCCATAATAATTATTATAACATTCTCTCACTTGGACAATATAATCAAACCACCACAATATTGTCTAACACACACATGACAATCAAATAAATCATACATAATAGTATACCGATAGGATACAAATATTACATATGACTTGGCCTCGTAGACATTTAAATATCATAACAACCATTTAACTATCAAACCAAACATGCATGAGGTACGACAGATTGAGACTATGCACATTCATCTCCTTTTGTACCTGTCACTTTGATGAACAATAATATATATATAAACATATATACGTAATAAAAACAATAAGAAGTGACTTCAATTATCATTATGCATGTTCAGAACAAAACACAAGTTATAAGTAATCCATACAAAATACTAGCATGTTCAATATATGTGTGCTCTAAAAACACACATATAGGTAAGTCTTTCGTTAGTGGGTCTGCTAACATGCTAGTGGTAGGCATGTACTCAATAGAAATGAGGAATTTAGTGACTTTCTCTTTAACAAAATAGTACTTTATATCAACATGCTTTGAGCGAGAAGTACTCCTAGTGTTCTTAGAGAAAGCAACTGCTGTGGAGTTGTCACAATACAATTTCAGCGGCCTCGAAATAGAGTCTACAACATTCAATGCTGAACTGAAATTTCGCAGCTATATTGCTTTACAAGTAGCCTCATAACATGCCATATACTCTGCCTCCATCGTAGAAGAAGCTGTGAGAGTCTGCTTGACACTTTTCCACGAAACAACTCCTCTAGCCATCATATAAATGTAGCCTGAAAAAGACTTTTTATCATCCACGCATCCTGCATAATCGGCGTCACTGAACCCAACTATATCAAGAGTGTCAGCTCGCCGGTAAGTCAACATATGATCCTTTGTACCCTGAAGATACCTCATGACTTTCTTAGCCGCTTTCCAATGGCTAAGACCATGATCACTCAAGTATCTATCCAACACGCCGACAACAAAAGCAATATCAGGGCGTGTGCATACTTGAGCATACATCAAGCTACCAACCAATGACGCACAAGGAACAACTTTCACTTCATCTATCTCTTTATCATTTTGTGGACATTGAGCCTTTGAGAACTTGTCACCCTTCACTATTGGTGCCTTCCCAGGAGAACATGCATGCATATTGAATCTTTTCAAGATCTGATCAATGTAAGTCTTCTGAGACAAATGAAGAATACCATTAGCCCTATCCCGAAGAATCTGAATCCCAAGCACAAAGGAAGCCTCACCAAGATCATTCGTATCAAAATGGCTAAACAAAAGTTGTTTTGTCTCAGACAACATGTCAGAATTATTAGATGCAAGCAGGGTGTCGTCAACATACAATACTAGAAAAATAAAGCTGCTCCCACTGAACTTCATGTATATACATTGATCTATTACATTCTCCTTGAAGCCATTTGCAGTGACAATCATATCAAACTTGAGATACCACTGCCTTGATGCTTGTTTAAGCCCATAGATAAACTTTTTGAGCTCGCAAACCATATGTTCTTTGCCAGACTTCTCAAAACCAACAGGTTGAGTCATGTAGACATCTTCAGATAAATCTCCATTCAAGAAGGCGGTCCTCACATCCATTTGATTGAGTTCTAGATCAAAATGAGCAACTATAGTCATAATGATTCGCAACGAATCTTTGGTAGAAACAGGTGAAAATGTTTCTTTGAAATCAATACCTTCTCTCTGGCTATAGCATTTAGCCACAAGCTTAGCCTTATACCTTTCCACTTGCCCATTCGAGTCACGTTTGATCTTATACACCCATTTTCATCCAATGGGTCTGCAACCTTTAGGTAGTTCAACCAACTCCCAAACTTCATTTTGTGACATAGAACTCAATTCTTCTTTCATTGCATCCATCCACAACACAGATTTAGGACTACTCATGGCTTCTTAATAAATGACTGGCTCAGAATTATCTCCCACATCAAACTCATGTTCCTGCAAATAGACAAGATAGTTGTAACATCCCAAATTTCCTAATATGGCTTAGTGCCTGGATTAGGGAGCCGGGAGGCAATAATTGAGTTATTATGTGAATTATATTATAATATAATCATGCTTGTATGTTAGAAATATTAAATATGTGTATGTGGGCCCGTTTCTTATAAGAAGGGTATTTTAGTAATTTGACCCGTTCAGGGTATAAATGCAAATATGTGTTTGTGTGATTGAGACCACATTATTATGTGGATATATTTGGGTTACTCGACGCGAGGCGATCCCGATGGGCAAACTAGCGGAAAAGTCACAACGGGGTTCTATACTCGGCTCGGGGTGAGCTTGGGGGTATTTTAGTAATTTAGTGCATTACCGGGAATCAAGGGGTAATGGGAAATTATTGGTAATCATGTGAGAATATTGGAAGTAGCAGGGATTATAGGATATAAGTTGTGAATAGCGGGATATGAGACAAAGGACAAAATTTTCATTTTGAACATTTGATGAATAGGCTAAGGGCAGGGGCAATTTGGTCATTTCCATTCAATTTAGGATTCGGTTGGCTGAGAACCCTTAGATGACTTAGGAAACTTAAGGAAAAAGAGTTTCAGCAGCTCTCATTCTCTCTCACGTTCTATATTTCTTCTCTTGGAGCTTTAGGTGGTTTGGGTCAACTTGAAGGAATTGGCTTGGAAGGAAGGCTTGAAACTAGGGAATTGTTGGGAGCAATTAACACTTGAGTCATACAGCCGAGGTAAGGGTTCTGAATTGAAGTTCTTAAGTTAGTTTTGTTTCTATTGAGAGTTATGGTGTTTTGCATGTTTGATTGTTGGGAGGTTGAGTTTTGAGATTTTTGATGAGTTTTAATATGGTAATTAGTTGGGTTTTGTTGCTGGAAAGGGTTGTGTTAAGTGTGGGAATTGAGTTGGAAGATTTGGTGTGTAATTAGGTTGTTTCTGGTTGGGTTCGGCTAAAGAAAAACCCAAAAATTATGGGTTCAAGGGATTGGGCCGCGGCTCTGTTCTTGGTGAGTTGCAGCCCTCTAAGAAAAATGGGAGCTAGGAAGGCTCGGTGGCAAGGGAGCGCCGAGGCACCACAGGGGCAGGGCCACGATGCATGTCTGGTGACCAGGGAGGCCGAGCCTCTGGAATTAGAGTCGGGCCGCGGCATGAGTCCCTGGGGCCGCGACCCTTAAGGGGATTTTTGGCACTAATGGGGTTTTTAGGTTAGGAACTTAACCATTTGGGCTTGAGGTCGATTCTACTTCCTTGTTGAGTGGAATTCGACGTCCCAGAGGCTAGGATTTGGTCTGGAAGCTTTTATTCTCCTTTTGTTGATGGAACTCCTTATTATGGTTGTGACTAGGTCTACGCTAAGGGCTTGAATCAGGGATCGTACTCAAAAGGCGTCGCTAGTAACTTGTATTCAAATTGAAGGTAAGAAAACCGCACCCATTTTGTGAATGTGTGATTAGAGCTTAGTCAATGATGAATATAAATATGATTAAGGCTTTGGCTCTGTTAATGAACTTGATTATAATTATGTTTGCGGATAACTGATTAAGCACACTGGAAAGACTCGTGTTGGTTTGTAGGGCCAGTCGTCATTCCAGAAAGCAGCCATAGTGACGTGGGGTGTTACAATAGTCATTAGGAATAGCAGACCTATGGGTTCTTTGTGATCTTCTCACCATAACTTCATCATCCCCAACATCAAGATTTTCACTTTGTTCTTGATTTTAAGGTTCATTATGAGTTTCTACTGGAATCTGTTCAATCATAGGATCATCAATAGGAGCGGAAGCGGCAGGTACAAGGACAAAAATGCATTCTTCCGTGAAAACAATTTCTCTTGACCCTTGACTTGAACCAAATTCATCTTCAAAATAGACAGCCCTATCTGATTCTATAACTCTGGTAGTGTGGGATGGGCAATAAAATCTGGAATCCCTTGATCCAATGGTGTAGCCTACAAAATAGCCACTAACGATCTTCAGATCAAGCCTCTTAGACTGTGGATTGTAGGGCCTCACTTCTGCTTTGCAACCCCAAACATGAAAATGACACAAGCTGGGTTTCTTACTTGACCATAGTTCATAAGGCGTCTTCAGGACAGACTTGCTGGGCACTTGATTCAAGATATAAGTTGCAGTCTTTAATGCCTCACCCCATAAAAAATCTAGCAAACTATAATAAATCAACATACATCGCACCATGTCAAGTAAAGTGCGATTTATCCTTTCAGCAATTCCATTCTGTTGGGGTGTTCCTGGCATTGTATATCTTGCATCAATGCCACATTCCTGTAAGCACCTAGCAAAATACCCGGGGTTCCTTCCATTTTCATCACAACGCCCATAATACTCTCCACCTCTATCGGAATTAACTGCCTTGATCTTCTTCCCCTTTTGAAGCTCAACCTTTGTCTTAAAAATCTTAAACGCATCCAAAGATTCAAATTTTTCACGAATGAGCTCTACATGGCCATAACGGGAAAAATCATCAATAAAGGTGATGAAGTATCTATAACCACCCATGGCAGGTGGAAAAAAAGGTCCACATATATCAGTGTGAATCAACTCCAACAATCATGTGCACCTGTCTATTTTACTCTTTCTAACCTTGGCAGTTAACTTTCCTTTAATACAATCAACGCAGGCAGTGAAATCTGAAAAATCCAGATCTTGAAGTACCCCATCTTTGATCAACCTTTCCATTCTGTCTCTAGAGATATGACCTAAACGTTTGTGCCACAACATAGAAGATTTCAAATCTAATCTTGCACGTTTAGAGCCAACAACAGTATTAAGACAGGAAGTAGAAGAAGCAGAAACAACATCATGCAAATCAAGTTTATATAAATTTCCACATAAAGTTCCATTTCCAACCAAAAGAGAGTCACGATCCAAAGTGAGTTTTCCAGTTCCAAAAAGAAGCCTATAACCTAAAATAGATACAGAAATCAAATTCCTCATAAAAGAGGGTATGTAAGCAACATCCTATAACTCCAAAAAAAATGTCATGTATTCAACTGTAATCTAACTGTCCCCAAAAATTCAACTTGGAATTTTGTATCGTCTCCCATGTACACATTCTGCTCCAGACTACTCGGTCTTCTTCGACTTGTCACTGCCTGCAAGGAATTCATAACATGAATTGTGGCTCTAGCATCTAACCACGAATAATTTGAGGGCACATCAATAATATTGGATTCTAAACAAACCATCACAAGACAATTACCTTTCTTCTTTAGGTGAGCTTTGAGCTTTCTACAATCAGCTTTCTTGTGCCCAAAATTCTGGCAAAAGTTGCACTTCCCTTTGAAAAACTCATTCTTATGACCATTAGAGGATGAGCCAGACTGTCTGTAACGACCCAAACTCACTAATATGGCTTAAGGGCCTTGATTAGCGCTTAGGTATCAGGTGGTTATTCAGACTATCGGGTTATGGAAATAAATATATGGAGATATATTTGAGGTTAGGAAGCCTAGGCGGGAATATTGGGGAAATTTACTGTTTTGCCCTCGGGGACGTTTCCGATACCCCAAGCCTCGGGATTGACTTAACTAGCTAAGATTAGACTAAGTTAATGGAAAGCAGAAGAATAAAACACAAACCGACCTTCTCTTTTCTCTTTCAAGAAACCACTGGAATTCAAGGGAAATCAGCTGGAAAATTCTGTGTTGAGCTGAATTCTTGAAGGTTTAGCTTAGTTCAGACTAAGGGTCACTCAACCAAGATTAAGGTAAGAGTTGAGTTGTCTTTTTGGGTGTTAGAACTCTGAGTTTTTGACTGAATATTAAGGTGTTTGTGATTTTGATGTTTAAGGGCTGAATTGAAGCTGAGTGCTTGAGTTTTAGCTCAGAGGTTGTCAAGGAAGTGGTTTAGCAAAGGAGGTAAGCTTCAATTCGTAATTTAGAGGTTAAAATTTGAGTTTTGCATGACTGGTTTTGGTGTTTTGATGTAGAGTCCAAGAACTTTACTTAGCTAGTTAGATAGTAGTATTATAATAATTATAGTATTATCAGTATGACTGTGGATTTTTGGTTCAGACCGGGATTTATTTGGACACTCATAGTAGTACTTGTAGATTTTCTAAGTTTAACCTATAGTTTAAGAATATTAATTTTGACCTAAGGTTTGATTAATATGACTGATATTGAGGATAATATTTAGTATACTATAAGATTTAAATAAGAACCAATAGGAAAATAGCACATGTTATGTATGGGTTTAATAATGATTAAGTATTTTGAGGATTTAATTTATTAAGGTTAAAATTTGAATACTCTAAGGTCAGTCAGCAGCTTTGAAAACGTTTAAGGGCTTAGTCAAGGCTGTTTACTCAATTCAAATTAAGCTAAAAATGTGTAATTTCGTGTTTAAATAATCAGCATATGCCGATATATCGCCTACAGGGGGCAATATATCGCCCCTCTCAGCACTTTTTGAAATCGTTTCCCATTCAAACCTTCAACCTCTTGATAAGTCCAGCATCTTTTTGAACGAGTCTTCAGCCTCTGCTGAACGATAATTCAAATTATTTTCACTTAAAAAGCCATTATTTTTATTCAAGTTAAATGAAGATCTCTTCATTCCTAAACTCAATAAATAGGACCTAGTACCCAGCCATTATTCATCTTTGACTCTAAGTTCAGATGCTACAAGTTGCTAGGTGAGTGTGAGAGTGTAAACACTTGGGTTGGGAATCATAAGCTTGATCATCATAAGCTTATCAAACACTTGGGAAGTAAGATTTTATAGCATTTCGGTTCAAGGTTTAGATCGGTCTTATAAGTATTCAAGGTATCCCAAACTCTAGTTCGTTTCTGTACTTTTTCTTTAAAAGTTCTCATGGTCTTCTACTCATTCTAACCTTATTCTTATTTTGGTTAGGAAATCTAAGTTCTTGAGCAAAAGGTTTTGGTAGGTATATTTTTAAAAGTATAGTTCCTTCATCTCTTTTTCTTCAATAGACTCACCCTTTCATAAAATGGTTTTTAGGAGTGTTCCAAAGTCCCAACTCTGTCCTCATATCCCGGTAATTTTGGTAAGGAAAATATGATAGAATTTATATGTTATATGCTTTTTATATGTTATCTTATGTTTTTATGTTATGAAATATGTTATGTTATGTTATGTATGTTTGTAGGCTTGGGCATATGACCCATATGACTAACAAGCCCCAAATAGATTATGGGCATATGACCTGCTTAGCTAGTAGGACCCCACTAATCTAATGGGCATATGACTTGTTTAGTCTATGGGACCCCAAGTATTAATGGCCATTATAGTATGTGTATGATATAAGTGTTATGTTATGTTTTTATGTTTCTTATGAAATTTATGTATATGAACTATGTGTTAGATTTTCCTTGCTGGGCATTAGACTCATTCCTTTTTGTTTATATGTGCAGGAAAATAGTCTTAGTGGCGGGAAAGGTTCTTGGAAGCTAGGAGAATGTGTATTGAGGTCGAATGGATTCAAGAGCCAAGCGTTACGATTCGAGGATGTAGTTTTGTTTTTATAGTTTTTACATGTATTTTTCCGCACTTATTATGTAATCCCTTTTTATTTTAAATTATGTTATGTTTTGTTTTTAAAACAATGGGATCCCATATCCTACTTGAGATTTTATGTAAGTTTAACTCTTAGTTTTTACAAGTTTCTTAATAAAGTTATGGTATTTTCACTTGTAAGTTTTATTAAGGATTAGTATGTATAGTTTTCGTTAATGGTCCAAAAGTCTAGAGTAGTTGGGATATTACAGTTGGTATCAGAGAAAACGGTTCCTTCGCATGAAGTTCTCCTCGATACACACACTCAAAGCTCTGAATCTGACCGCCAAGTAAGTATTTAAGTTATAAGTTATTTTGCTTATGTGTATAGCTAACAACTTTAGTGTTTATGTTTTCAGTTAAGTATGAACGGAGTCTTAACCTATCAGGATATTCGAGCCATTAAGGCTTTAAAAAGAATAAGGGAGCCAAGAAACACCGTAGGAGCACTAGAAAGAATCACTCGAAGATTGCTCTTGTTCCACAGAGAAATAGGTCACCTTCAAGAGTCTAAGCAAATAATGATGAGATCGACGGAACAATATGTATTAATAATTAGGCTATTTAAAGATTTCCATCCTGTAATAGCAGCCTTAGAAGAAATATGGGAAACCATGAATGATGAGGATGAACTGCCATTAGCAATGCGATATTACTTCCTCTTAATTAGGTTCACTGCAAAATCAGAATTTCAGTTTACAAATGAGCAAAAACATAGGATTTTCACAAACCTTCCTAGAGGACATTTTGATGCACATGACAACGACGATTATGAGGAGATAGATGATGACATGCTAGATGAAGGATCGGATGTAGAAGATCCTGATTTTTAGAATAGTTAGTTTTTCATTGTTTGTTTTATTTATTTCTTTATTTTATGATTGTAATAAGTGAAAACTATTTTTTCCAAATGAATTACATGTTATTTTATTATCATGTATGAGTTTGATTTTATTTTTGCAATCATAATAAATACTAAATAAAATGAATAATGACTAAGTTCGGTGAGGGTGGATACAAATCAATGAACCAAGTTTCCTTATTGAGAGTTAGGGGGCCTTAGTAGTGGGAACGATTTTACTGATCCCAGCCCTCCCTCAATATGGTTAACTTTGGAACAAAGATAAGTTTCGAGCCTGAGAATTAAGTCATATAGGATAATTAGAAACACACTTAGAAAATAAAGATGACTTGTTTTTCTAAGTATAGAAACCCACCCTAAATAATAAATAAAGACTTATATATTTTTTCATAAGAAGTCATAATAAATAGGTCCGAGATATGTTTGTTTTAGAATAAGTTTTTGCCTTAGAGCCTATTAGGTAAAGTTCTAACATGTTTCTTTCAACTGTTAGAACTCTGCTATGATGTCGCTCCGAAGATCTGTACGCACCAACGGAAACGTCTCCAACGCCGTCCCAGCAACCAATGAAGCCCCTCCAGTTCGCAGAAGGGGAGTGCGTGCTACTGCCCGCCGCAACGCGTCGGCACCGCCAGCTGACAACACTGCGGAGATCGCTAGACTGCGACAGCAAGTCGAGGAACTTTTACAGCAACAACGCCAACAGTCTCAAACTCAGCCTCCGCCACAGCCACATCAAATGGCCCCAGCACCCCAACAAGTTGGTCCATATGGGGGATGGCCAGTGACGAACTACGCGCCATATCCAGTACCGAACATGGAGCCAGTGTATGAGAGGTTCCGCAAGCAGCACGCTCTAAACTTCGAAGGGACTACAGACCCCTTTGAGGCAGAAGAGTGGCTAAGGAACATGGAACCGATTCTGACGCACATGAATCTCAGTAATGCGGACCGCATATCCTGTGTCTCGTCTTTGCTCAAGAAGGATGCCAGGATATGGTGGGACTTGGTCCAGCAATCCCATGATGCTGCCACCATGACATGGACTCGATTTGTGGAGCTCTTCCACAAGAAGTACTACAATTCGGCTGTACTCGCTATGAGAGTTGAGGAGTTCGCCAACTTGAAGCAGGGTACTTTATCAGTAGCAGAGTATGCTCGTCAGTTCGACCGCTTAGCAAAGTTCGCATCGGAGATGGTTCCAACCGATTTTCTGAGGGTGAACAAATTTGTTAGAGGACTTCGACCAAAAATTGAGATGGGGGTTAAGTTAGCAAACCCAGGAAACACTACATATGCCAACGTTCTTGAGACGGCAATAGAAGTAGAGAGGTTGCAGGCTAATGTAAGTAAAGAGGAAGCTAGTAAGCCTGAACCAAGACAGCATAATCAACCTCAGACCAGTCGGAGCAACAACCATAACGGCAACAATCAGTCCAGCAATTATAATGGCAACAACCAATCAGGCAACAACGGTAACAGCCAGAAAAGACGGCATCCTGATAACAAGAAAGTCGATAGCGATAAGAGGGCACGTACGAATAATGGAGGAAATAGGCCGGGCTACGTGGAATACCCGCCATGCGCTAAGTGTCAGAAGAAGCATCCTGGAGAATGCCACGCAAACACCAAGGAATGCTTTAACTGTGGTCAGGAAGGGCATCGTAAAAGAGATTGTCCTCAGCAGAAGCCAGAAGGGAAGAAGGACGAAAAGATGGTTCCTGCTAGGGTTTTTACTTTAACCCAAGGAGAGGCTGATGCTAGCAACAAGGTGGTCACAGGTCAGGTTTCTATCCTCAATAACTTATGTTCTGTATTATTTGATTCGGGAGCCACTCATTCGTATATCTCGTTAGGAATGATAGAAAAACTAGACAAACCTTGTGAAAGATTTAGAACTAGGTTTGTAACCGAGTTGCCTTCGGGCAAAGTAGTTCTATCATCACGGATAGTACGAGGCGTACCGACCAAGATTGAGGACATAGAACTAGAAGGAGACCTGATAGAACTGGTGATCAAGGACTTCGACGTAATATTAGGCATGGATTGGCTAGCACGGCATGGCGCAACCATCGACTGCAAACGCAAGAAGGTGATGTTCGAAACTCTTGACGGCCAAAGACTATGCTTCATGGGACAAGCTTCAGAATTGCGCACCCCGTTAGTATCATCTCTCAAAGCTCAAAGAATGATGGAGAAATGATGTCAAGCGTTCTTAGCCAGCATCACAAATGTGGAAAGGGAGACACCACTTAAGGTTGGAGATGTCCGTGTTATACAAGAATTTCCAGAGGTATTTCCCGATGTTGCCAGGATTGCCGCCAACTCGGGAAATAGAATTCACAATAGAACTAGTACCAGGCACCGAGCCTATCTCTAAGGCACCATATCGGATGGCACCTACGGAGCTCAAGGAGTTAAAGACGCAGCTACAAGAACTCCTAGACTTGGGTTTTATTAGGCCAAGCCATTCACCATGGGGAGCTCCGGTACTATTCGTGAAGAAGAAGGACGGAAGTATGCAGATGTGCATAGACTATCATGAGCTTAACAAAGTAACGATTAAGAACAAGTACCCGCTACCTCGGATTGACGATTTGTTTGATCAACTCCGAGGCACGACTGTATTTTCAAATATCGATGTACGGTCCGGGTATCATCAGCTCAAGGTAAAGGGAGAAGATATTCCTAAGATAGCCTTTAGGACTCGTTATGGACATTACGAGTTCTTGGTTATGTCCTTTGGTCTTACTAACGCACCAGCCGCGTTTATGGACTTAATGAATAGGGTCTTCAAGGATTACCTAGATAAATTCGTCGTTGTGTTCATTGACGACATTTTAATATACTCCAAGGATGAAGTAGAGCACGAGGAACATTTGAGGTTGATTTTGACGCGATTGAAGGAGCATCAACTCTACGCAAAGTTCAAGAAATGCGAGTTTTGGCTTTCGCAAGTGGCGTTCCTCGGGCACATTATATCGAAAGATGGAGTTGCAGTAGACCCATCAAAGGTAGAGGCCGTGAAGGATTGGCCCAGACCAAAGAACGCATCTGAAGTAAGACGCTTTCTAGGGTTAGCAGGTTATTATAGGAAGTTTGTAGAGGGCTTCTCTAAGATATCCACTCTGCTCACCAACCTGACCCGGAAACAACAAAAATTTAACTGGAATGATAAGTGTGAAGAAAGCTTCTAGTTGCTTAAGGATAAGCTTTGCTCAGCACCAGTACTTAGTGTACCGACACCCAACGATAAGTTCGTAGTCTACTGCGATGCATCAAAGCTAGGATTGGGATGCGTGCTGATGCAAAATGACAAGGTGATAGCCTACGCCTCACGACAATTGAAGGAGTATGAGCAGCGCTATCCAACTCACGATATGGAGTTGGCAGCGGTGGTCTTTGCATTAAAAATCTGGCGCCATTATCTTTACTGAGAACGGTGCGAGATTTATACGGACCACAAGAGTTTAAAATACTTCTTTACTCAAAAGGAACTCAACATGAGGCAGCGCAGGTGGTTGGAGTTAGTAAAGGATTACGACTGCGAAATCCTATACCACCCAGGAAAGGCGAACGTAGTTGCCGATGCGCTTAGTAGGAAAAGTTATGGAAATTTAGCAGCTTTATCCGGAATAGAAAAGCCGCTACAGCAGGAGCTGATCAGTGCCGGAATAGAAGTAGTTATAGGCAAGCTGGCTAACTTGTCTATCCAATCGAATCTGCTAGAGGACATACGGATTGGACAGAGACATGATGACACACTAGCATCATATATGGATGCAGTCAGAGAAAGCAAGGCTACAGATTTCTCAATATCTAGCCAAGGTTTATTGAGATATAAGGATCGGGTATGCGTGCCAAATGATCAAAGTATTAAGAAGACGATTCTGGAAGAAGCGCACAGCACCCCGTACTCTGTTCACCCAGGGTCTACCAAGATGACTCCAGATGTCAAGGAAATCTACTGGTGGCCAGGGATGAAAAAGGACATAGCAGAGTATGTATCTAAGTGTCTTATATGCCAGCAAGTGAAAGCAGAGCATCAGCGGCCTGCAGGTTTATTGCAACCGCTTAGCGTACCAGAATTGAAGTGGGACGATATAGATATGGACTTCATGATGGGTTTGCCAAGGACGAATAAGCAGCATGATTCCGCTTGGATAGTAATAGATAGACTAACCAAGTCGGCTCATTTCCTGCCTGTTAAGACTTCTTACACGGCAGACCAATGTGCAAACATCTACATCCAAGAGATAGTACGGTTGCATGGAATCCCCAAGACAATAGTGTCAGATAGAGGATCGGTGTTTACATCGAGATTTTGGGGGAGTTTACAGCAAGCTATGGGTACTAAGTTAAGCCTTAGTACAGCTTTTCATCCTCGGATAGATGGGAAGTCCGAGCGTACGATTCAGATTTTAGAAGATATGCTACGCGCGTGTGTACTTGATTTCGGAGGATCATGGAACAAGTACTTGCCGTTGATAGAGTTCTCCTACAACAACAGCTACCAGTCAACAATCAGGATGGCACCTTATGAGTTTCTTTATGGAAGAAGGTTCCGATCACCGTTGCACTGGGGCGAGGTAGGAGAAAGGCAGCTTCTAGGCCCCGAAGCTGTTAGACAAGCTTAAGAAGCAGTAGCGCTTATTAGACATCGTATGCTTGCTGCTCAAAGCCGTCAGAAAAGCTATGCGGATGCCAAGCGACGTGATGTGGAATTCCAAGTTGGAGATCAAGTCTTCATGAAGATATCTCCTATGAAAGGTGTCAAGCGGTTTGGGAAGAAAGGCAAGCTTAGTCCCCGATTCATAGGTCCTTTTGAGATATTGGACAAAGTGGGACCAGTTGCGTATAGACTAGCCCTACCACCAGCACTAGCCGATAGTCACAATGTGTTCCACATCTCGATGTTACGCAAATATGTGTCAGACTCATCTCACGTCCTTAAGTACGATACATTAGCACTCCAGAAAGACTTAAGTTACGAGGAACGACCGGTTAGCATCCTAGATAGGGGGATGAAGTAGTTACGGTCCAAGAGCTTTCCTATAGTCAAAGTCCTATGAAGTAATAGTTCTGAACGAGAGGCAACGTGGGAGTTGGAGGAGGACATGCAAGGCCGGTATCCGGAATTATTTGGTAAGTAAATTTCGAGGACGAAATTATTTTTAGTAGGGGAGAATTGTAGAGTCCAAGAACTTTACGTAGCTAGTTAGATAGTAGTATTATAGTAATTATAGTATTATCAGTATGACTGTGGATTTTTGGTTCAGACCGGGATTTATTTGGACACTCATAGTAGTATTTGTAGATTTTCTAAGTTTAACCTATAGTTTAAGAATATTAATACACTGAGCTCGCTTATTATGCACTGGTAGCCGAGGACAGCTTATTATGCACTTAGCTCGCTTTAAGCGGGCCGGAGTCAGTGGGGTAAACAGAGGGTGCGGCCCAAGTTGTCGGCCCTGATTATCATGTAACTTGATTGTTATCAATGCTTGGTTACATCTTTGATTCTGAATACGTGCTATGTGGTTAATAAGAGTATTGAGTGTTTGATCATGTTTAAAGGATTACTCATCTGTTAATGTTGTTTGTGATGCATATTATGTTTTCTTGCTGGGCCTTGGCTCACGAGTGCTACGTGGTGCAGGTAAAGACAAGGGCAAACTCGATCAGCCCTAATTAGGAGAGCTCTGCGAGCTGAATGTACATGAGCAGCTGCTCAACTGCCACGGTTGAGGGGAAGGTAGGAACAGGGGAACCAGAAATGTCTGTTTTGCCTTAGAATGGCTGATGGTTGTCTGTATTTTGGAGATTCTATAAACCAACTTTTAAACACTGTTCCTTTTTTGGGATCCCATGTGTAAAACTGTTTAGTTACATAAATTGTATCTTTTAAGACCAAAACCCTTTTCAACCCTAGCACATTCATGGTTAGTGACACATTTTTTTTAATTAAATGACTTGATTAGTGAGTCCTGCACCTTTATAAGTACACAGTGTAGCGGTCTTGGCTATCCAGGGTGTTACACTGTCCATTCCCTTTAGGACTAAGTGCCTTTTTCTTGGGAGGTTTTTGGTTACCAGAGTTATTGGAAGTGAACTTTCTCTTGTGAGGATTGTTCAGATTGTTAGGATTCGTCACCATAGAGATGCTTCTTACCCTACCTTTTCTCATGTCCTCCTCTTCCTTGGCAAGAATAGCAGACATCTCCCCAATAGTCCATTGCTCTTTCTGAGCATTGTAGCTTGATCTGATCGCATCAAACTGAGATGGAATGGTCTCCATCACCAACCATACCATGTAATCCTCACTGAGGTCCATACCTATGGCCTTAAGTTTGTGATAATAGCCCATGAACTTGTCAATATGAGCCCTAATGTCACTTGAACCATCATAAATGGTGTGATGGAGCATGTTCAAGTGTTCATTCTTCTCATTCTTTGAGAATTTCTGGTACTTTTCCTTAATGGTAGCAAGAAAATCCTTCACATTTTTGAACTTAGGAATACTATCACGAATGGATTCATCCATGTAATATCTCATGAGCATCAAGCAACAACGATTGGAGTGTTCTCAGTCCTCATAGAATTTCTTATCCTTCCCAATAGCATCATCAACAGGCTTAGATGGTGCATCAATTCTCAAGGCCAAGTCCACTTTCATGAAAGTCAAGTTCATCGTGATAGACTCAACTCACTGCTCGTGGTTGGTTGCATTCAGTGTCAAGACGACGGAGGTTCTAGGATAGCTTAGTGCTAAATGAGAAACAAGAGCAATAACTATTAAATGCATGTTATAACAAAATCATGTCATTTGTGCTATTTTCTCATAAATGATCGCAAAAACAACAAATGATCATTATGTATGTTATAGTTCTTAAATAAACAAAAGATAGAATTCATTCACAAGTAAGAACAATCTATTAAGAATTATAACCAAATACTTGAATTTGCTATCTAGAGGATAGACAAATTGTGGTTCATAAAATTCAATAGACTTTCTTTACCATATTAAGCATCCTTACCAAATAATTATTATCGATAGGATAATTAATTACTCATATGGACCTTAATGTAACTTTGGAGGAAAAACACAAAATTTAAATAAATAATTATTTAAATGTTCCTCATCACTAAACATTTTTCATGCTTATTCTTACAACAAGTAAGAAAATAAGCAATAATTGCTGTCAATATATATAATTAGATTTATGCCACAAAAGATTGAATACAAATACAATTATGAATAAAATTCATGGATTAATCTCTGCATAAATATATGAAGATAATAGGTGTTTAACACCCAAAATGTGACTACCACTAAGCGGTAGTTGTAGTAAGATTAGGTGGTCGATCTACAAGGAGGTAACCTAAAATCAAAAGATTAGTAGAAAATAACACAAAAAGTTAGTAACAATAAATAAATAAAATTGTAAATGAAAAGAGGTTTGAGATTTTGGTATTGTCTTTTTGATAAGGTGATAAAATGATATAAGTGAAATAAATGTAAGATGTAATCAAGATTTTGAGAAAATGAAAGATTTCAAGAGTCATCTATATGCTTGTTTAGTTACTTGGTTACTTGATTTACAAAAATACACAAGTAAATAGTTCATATCCCAACATTTACTTGAAAAATCTAACATTAAAGTTCATATTATTTTCTAACAAAAGTTCATTTGAGTTATAAAGTTATTTACTTTAAAAGCACAATGTTAATCTTATGAAAAATCTAAGAATGAAAAAATACCCAAGGGCAATAATGCAATAGAATATTAGACATAAAATTATGTATCAATATTACTTTTACTAATTAGAATCACATAGAAAGAGCATGACTAATCCTATATACCATTAGCATAAGTAAATAAAGATAACAAAATAGAGATGGAGATGAAAGAACATAAATAACTCAAATATATTACATTAAGAACATAGTAAATCAAAGTAGCAAAATAACATCACTAGCATATGGAATCATCCCTAACCTTACTAGGAAGATTAGACCATTATGTTCATGATTCTCACAAAATTCTAAGAAGAAAATGAGTAGAAATTTTGCTATAGTTTCTTTACTCTAAAAATTACATATATATTATGAAGAAAGAGTCCCTATTTATAGATGGAGAAAATGACTAAAACGAAATTAAACAAAAAAATGGGGTTTATAAAATAAATCTGAAATATTAATAATAAAATATGATTTTGAAAAATCAAATCTTATTATTAATACTAACCTAGCTATTTTGGTGTATGGTCATTTTTCCCTTTTTTCAAATACCACAAAAACACGAGCTTTAAAGCTCAAAATAGCAAATTTGCAAAGCCCAATACCCACAAAATATGGGTTGAAGGTGGCTGGTGGCAGATATGGGTTTTGACCCATTCACAGCCAATGAAAATGTGACACGTAGGTAGGCTGCTAGGAAGGCTTCAGATTGGGCTCTTTGGGTCGAAATGATGAGGAGGCTTCGGCTGAAGGAAGCAAGGCTGCTGGTTGCTTGGGCCTTTATTGGGCTGGTGGTCACGTTGGAGTGAAGCTGCTGGGACGCGTGGAGATGCTTGGACGTTGAAGAGGATTTGAGCCGTTGGAGATGCTTGGATGCTGAGAATGGAGCTACGGGCCTGGGTCTGTGTTGGAGAAGCTGAAGCTTGGGCGGCTGGCTGAAGGATTACATTGGGTTGGGGAGAAGGCTGGGTTAAGGCAGAAAGAGACCAGGAGGCTCACGGACAGGTGGCAGGCGAGGAGCTGCTTTGGAACGCGTGGCGCGTTGAGATAATGCCACCTGGCGCACTGAGGGAGGAGGAGAAAGGCTGGGCCTTTGGTTTGGGCCTTCGGGACTGGGCCAAATTCCTCAAAAATGCCACTTTCTTCATTTTCTTTTTCAGTTTTAACCATTCATTGTTCTCTCTTTTTATTAATGTCCAAATGCAATTTATTTCATGAAAATTAAACACAAATTAAATCAAAAATTAATATTTTCAATTAAAAAAAATATTACAATAAATTTATGAAAATATTAATTAAAACTTAATTTATTTTACACTTTAAAACCAATAAATTTGCATTTTTGAGCACTAATCACAACCCCAACTAGCTTATTGCTAGTCCCTAGCAATTAAAGTAAAAAAGAAAATTGTCAAGTTGAATAATCAAGTCAAACCAAGCAAAATCATCTAAACATTTTCAAAGTATCAGCAAGAAGTCAGAAATTACTATCTAAGCTACTATAGTTGGGATTTCAGAGTTGTGTGTGTGTGCACCAAACCATATTATTTTTATAGCAAGTCATAACACAAATAGTATTGAAAATTTTCAAAAGTATAAAGATTTCAACTCCAAATTCCTCACGGGCATTGAAAGTATTTGTATGGGAAGGATTACACTCTTGGAGTTGGAAATGTAACAGTTTACGCTCAAATGAGAAAAGATAAACTTTTTAGGACAAGCAATTTGAACAAGTATTGATCACAAGATAGACAAATCAACTTATTAGAATTCAAATGACAAACAACCTTTGAGATTTATATGAGAAAACTCCAAGAACAAAATGACAACTAACTAGAAATGATAAATAAGAAAATGAACTATAAAGATAATAAAATTGTTTTTTTAATACAATTACACAAAATAATAGTAATAGAAATATATATATATTTTTTGAACAACTACAAAATAATAGAAGGAAGTGTTGCTCTTGTTCTTTTTTTTTCATTTATCTAATATATTTTTTTCTTTTGTTGTCTTCTTTTTTTTCATCATTCTTTTCCCTTTTTTTTTTCAATTTTTTTTTACAAGAGACAACACAAAAATGAAAGGAAATTACAAACAAAATCTATTGAACATAAATTTATAAATTATTACAAAGACTCATTCTTATATGAAAAACATCCCTGTAGTAAATGTCATGTTTTAAATTCCAAAGGTGTGACTTTACCAACTCAGATAATCAATAAAAGTTCAAAAAGTTGTTTTCTCAACTCTCACAACTCACCAAGAAATGAAAAACTTTAAACTTGAAATTTCTCTCAACTATTTGTGTTAACAACCAATTTATCACATGTTTGGAAAGTGTACAAAAGAACTCTTAAAATCATTTCTTAATAGCTAAACATAGTAAGAACTGACTCAAACTAACAAGTTATACTCATGCTTGGATAATTTTGAGAAAATTTGACTTAAAAATTCAACAAGACAATAATATTTTCCAAATGAATGCTAATGATGTAACAATAAGATTTTCCAAATGAAAGTCAATGCATGCTCACCACCCCCAACCAAAAATCAGGTAGTTTCCTCAATGTCAAAATGAATAATCAATGAAAAAGGTAAGGAGAGAGAACACTTGGATGATGACCATGTCCATGAGGCAAGAGCGAAAATAGCCTGGTAACAATATCCCAAAACAAAATACGAAAAAGCATACAAAAATAAAAGAAAGACAGAAAAATAAAGATAATGAAAAATAAAAATAAAAATAACAACAACAAACCATTTAGAACTTCAAAGTGTATAGATTGGGTCCATAAGAATGACCTTTTCAACACGACTCACACTCTCAATGTAATGCTCCAGTCTTTGGCCATTAACTCAAAAAATTCTCCCATCGATTGGGTCCTCGACCTCAATAGAATCGTTGGGAAATGCTTGCTTCACTACAAATAGACCAGTCCATCGCGATCGCAGTTTATCAGGATGCAAGTGCAAGCGAGAATCGTACAGATGTACTTTTTGATTTGGCTCAAAGTGTTTTCGTAGGATTTGTTTGTCGTGAGCGATTTTCAATTTTTCTCTATAAACCCTGGAATTGTCATATGCATCATTTCTCAACTCCTTAATTTTGGACAACTGGAGTTTGCGATTGATACCTGCGGCATTCAGATCAAAGTTTAGGGCTTTGATAGCCCAATATGCTTTATGCTCGAGCTCGACAAGTAAATGACAGGCTTTTCCAAAGATAAGCCGATAGGGAGACATCCCAACAGGGGACTTAAAAGCAGTGCGGTATGCCCAAAGAGCGTCTAGAAGGCGTGTAGACCAATCTTTGGGGTCGGGATTTATTGTCTTTTCCAGAATGTGTTTTATCTCCCTATTGGCTAACTCAGCTTGACCATTGGTCTGTGGATGATAGGCATTTGCAACTTTATGAAGTACACCGTACTTGCGCATAAGAGCCTCAAAGGATCGGTTGCAAAAATGAGTGCCTTGATCACTGATGATAGCGCGAGGGGTACCAAACCTTGATAACACATTTTCTTTCAAGAATTTTACAACAGTAGCGTTATCATTGGTTATGCATGGTACAGCCTCGACCCGTTTGGAAACATAATCAACAGCGAGAAGAATGTAAAGGTAGCCAAAAGAAGGTGGAAATTGTCCCATAAAGTCTACCCCCCAACAATCAAATATTTCAATAACAAGAATTGGGTTCAAGGGCATCATGTGCCGACGGGATAAGGATCCTAACTTTTGGCACCTTACACAAGAACGACAGAAATCATTGGTGTCTTTGAACAAAGTGGGCCAGTAAAGACCGCATTGTAAGGTTTTTGCAGCAGTTTTCTTCACAGAGAAGTGACCACCACAAGCATCATTGTGGCAAAAGTTCAGCACACTTGACACCTCATCGTCGTGAATGCATCTTCGCATGATTTGGTCGGGGCAATACTTGAATAAGTATGGGTCATCCCAAAAGAAATTGCGCACCTTGACCAAAAATTTGCGTTTGTCTTGTGAACTCCATTCAGATAGGAGTTCACCTGTTACTAAGTAGTTTACAATGTGAGCATACCACAGTAACTTAGCAACAGAAAGCAATTGTTCATCGGGGAAATCATCATGAATAGGTGGACCGTCAGCGGGATCGCTGAATTCAAGTCGGGACAAGTGGTCAGCGACGACATTTTCAACACCTTTCTTGTCTTTGATCGTTATGTCAAATTCTTGCAAAAGAAGGATCCACCGTATTAATCGCGCCTTAGCATCCTTTTTGGAAAGGAGATACTTAAGGGCGAAGTGATATGTGAAGATCGTAAAAGGTGATCCAATCAAATAAGAGCGGAATTTGTCAAGGGTAAAGACAACGGCAAATAACTCTTTTTCAATGCTGGAATAGTTCATTTGAGCACTATTGAGAGTTCAGCTTGCATAATAGACAACAAAGGGTTCCCCCCCCCCCCCCCCTTCATTGTCCTAGCACAACTCCCACAGCAAAGTTGCTGGCGTCACACATGATCTCGAAAGGAAGAATCCAATCGGGTGACTGAATGATGGGAGCAGAAGTGAGTGAATTGACAAGTGTTCGGAATGATTCCTCACACTTAGGTGTCCATTCAAAAGTGGCATCTTTGGCTAGGAGGTTGCTTAGCGGACGGGCAATCATTGAAATTTTTTGTATGAACCTCCTATAGAAACCAGCATGACCAAGAAATGACCTAACATCTTTGACAGTCTTAGGAGTCGTGTAATGCCCCAAATTTCCTAATAAGGTTTAGGACCTTGATTAGGAGGTCGGGAGGGCCATAATTGATTTATTATGTTATTAAGTGATCATATGCATGTTTAGGTGTATCAAATATGCATGTGAGCTCATTTTTAACTAATTGGGTGATTTTCATATTTTGGCCATATCAGGCATATTTGGCATATATGTGATATGTGTGTGGTGCTTTATTATTGTTTGGTTATGCCAAGGTTACTCATCACAAGACGATCCTAGGAGGTAAGCTAGTGGGAAAGTCACAATGGGATTTATTCTTGACTTGGAGTGAGTCAAGGGGTAATTAGAGCATTATCGGGTTACTGGGTAATGGGAATTAATATTTGGTGATAAATTGGGAGTTAGTAAGATCAAGGGGAAATTCTGGAGGTTTTGACTATAATATTCCCAGGGGTGTTTTCGGGACCCCAAGCACTAGGTTTTATTTGAGATTACTTAAACTTGAAGTAACATTTTAAAAGAATAAAAGAACGTTCTCTCTCCCTCAAAGTTTCCTTTTCATCTCCCGATCGTGTTTTTGAAGGTAACTTGAGTTCTAGGACTCGGATTCAAGCGAGGATCGAGGCATAGCAATCCTAGGGAAGATTAAAAGCTTTTTAGATGGAAGATTTAGTTGGAAACAACTCAATTGGAGGTAATTCAAGTTTTAAGTTTTTAAAGTTTTTAAGCTTGAATTGGACTTTGTGTTTTGATGAGTTTTTGTTAGATTTGAAGCTTAGGTTTTATGGGTTTTGGATCATGGGGATGTTTGGGAACTTTAATTTTTGGATTTGAGGGTGTTTAGGTATGTTTTTTGGAGGTTTTAAAAGGTTAAAAGCGGAGAAAAATGGCTGGCCCGAAGTTGGGCCGCGACCCTGTTCTTGGGCGCCGCGGCCCTAGTTCGAAGAAGCTGGTGAGGGCTTATTGGCCTTGCTGGGCGCCGCGGCCCTTGCTCCTGAAGTGGCTGGGGGCCGCGGCTCAAGGTGTTAGGGCCGCAGCCCTTGGGCAGGTTTGAGCCCGTTTGAGTGTTTTGACCTCGGGAACTTGGTTTTAGGCCTTGGGATCATTCTTACTACCCGGATTGGTGGGGGTTTGATGTCTTGGAGGCTATCCGGGATTGGTTTTAGAACTTGAACTCATTGGATCACCATTTGTGGTTGTGAGTAGGTTATCACTAGAGGCTTGGAAGCATGATCGTGCTTGTGGTTCGTTTGTTGGTAACCTGTGCTTGGACCAAAGGTAAGAAAACTGCACCCCATATGTGACATGCATGGTTATTCTTGATGCATGTTGGATGCTTAAATATGATGCATGTGATGCACGAGAAACATGTGATTAGGGCATGCCATGAATATTGAATATGAGATTGTTCAGAGCTTGAGCCTCTGTGTGTATGCATGATCTTAATTGTGCTAGTAATTGTTAAGTAAGCATGCTGAATGCCCTGTATTTGAATATTAGACATATGATATATGTTTGGTAGCATTTCTTACTTGTGCATGGCCTTGATCACTCAGATTTGGCATTGGTCGTGTGTTACCGACCTGGGAGCCAGTAACGGCATAAGCGTCATGACCACAGGGCCGATAAAAGATTAGATCTAATCGACATTCTGCATTAGAAGACTCAACAAGAGCATTAATGCCGGACCGACCTCAAGTTCGATGAAAACTAAAAGCGCTTGTGTGACTTACCCATCAGTCACTCATCTGTTAAGTTAGAGACTTACCCATCAGTCTCCCATCTGTTCAAGCTAGTGACTTACCCAGCAGTCACTCATCTGTTTAAGCTAGTAACTACCCATCAGTCACCCATCTGATTAGAGCCATTGCAGGAAAGCCCAGGTAACGGTTTCGTTACACGGTTATGGGCACCGAACCCCATAGTGACTTGCTTGTCAGTCACTCAGTATGGTTAACAGAACCTCAAAGTGATATTCACTCATCTGTTCAAGGCTATAAGCTCTGTATGATCATTTTGATCATCATATGCATGGCTTTGGGTGCTGAGCCCTGTAGTGACTTTCTTGTTGGTCACTCAGTATGGTTTACCAGAACCTCAAGTGTTGAAACACTCATTTGATTAGGATTGACTTGATAGTCATCCAATCAGAAGGGCAGGATTCCTTATCCTTGATACCCCAGCATTGGTTGAACTTATTTGCATGCTTGAATAAAGCTATGTTGCTAGGCATGTCAGATATGATTTGATATCATAATATGATTGTTCAAGGGCATATTGAGTTTTCTTGCTGGGCTTCGGCTCATGGGTGCTATGTGGTGCAGGTAAAGGCAAAAGAAAGTTGGACCATCCTTGAGTTGGAGAGCTTAGTTGACGACGTGTACATATGCAGCTGCTCGACCGCTACGGCCGAGGTTTGAAGGAGAAGAACTAAGGTTAAATCCTGTTTTGCCACTTAGATCGGCTGGTTGTAAATATTTTGTTGTAATAAATCTTTAAATTACATTTTTTGGATCCCAATGTATACAGTAAACGTTTTAGTGAAACGTTATATCTTAACCAAAATTTGTAATCTTTAAACCGTTAATCATACTTAGTTACACGTTTATGGCCAAATGACTCGATTAGCGAGTTTAGCACTGTTTGCAATGTGCACCGTAACGGTCCCTGGAGTTTAGGGCGTTACAAGTCGGCAGGTTGGAGATAAGGTCGACTTTGGATTGATCAACCTCAATTCCTTTTTGAGAAACAATGTGGCCTAAGACTATGCTAGAAGATACCATGAAGTGGCATTTCTCCCAATTGAGTACAAGTCCTTTCTCAATGCATCGTTTTAAAATAGCTTCAAGATGAAAAAGACATGTCTCAAAGGAGTTTCCAAAAACGGTTAGGTCATCCATGACTAAAGATGCTCATCATGCATCTTTGGAAAGTAGCTAGTGCGTTACACAAGCCAAATGGCATACGCCGGAAAGCAAAAGTGCCAAAGGGACAAGTGAAAGTGGTCTTATCTTGATCCTCTAATGCAATCTCAATTTGATAATAGCCAGAATAGCCATCAAGAAAGCAATAGAAAGGATGACCAGCTACACGTTCAAGGATTTGATCAATAAATGGGAGTGGAAAATGATCTTTGCAGGAGGCGGCATTTAATTTTCTATAATCGATGCACATGCGCCACCCCGTCACCATTTTTGTGGGGACAAGGACCCCTTTTTTGTTTTGGATCACGGTGACACCAGATTTCTTGGGCACGACTTGAGTTGGACTGACCCACTTGCTATCAGCTACGGGATAAATAATACCAGCGTCTAGCAATTTCAAAACTTCATTTTTTACAACTTCCTTCATTATGGGGTTCAGTCGCCTTTGAGGGTCTCTTCGAGGGATGGCTTTGTCCTCCAGATTGATTCGATGGGAGCAAATTAAAGGGCTAATACCTTTGATATCAGCAAGCGTCCAACCTATCACAGATTTATGTGTTCGTAGTAGCTCGAATAACTGTAATTCTTGAGAATTTTGAAGGTTGGACGAGATGATAACTGGAAAGGTTTCGCCATCTCCCAAAAAGGCATGTTTCAAACCCTCGGGAAGTTGGGTCAATTGAACAATTGGAACCTCTTCGGCTGAAGTTTTCGGCTGTGACCTCTCACGAGGTAGCTCTTCAAAGCGAGGTTGCCAAAACTGAGTCCTTCTATTGCGTGAGTCTATGCGATCTGATATTGTAATAGTAGACTCAATAGAACTCAGACTTTCGTTGTCAAACAAAAGGAGGAGTTCATCAAGATTATCAAAGTTGCTTCGCAATTGAACCTCCTCGGGAATTATAATGTCAATCATGAATGTTTAATGGCATTCATCATCTTCTCGAGGTTGTTTCTCGATGTGGAAGATATTGACTTCAAGAGTCATGTTTCCAAACGATATCTTCATTGGATCATTTCGACAATTGATCAAAGCATTTGCAGTAGCAAGGAATGGTCTTCTGAGGATAATAGGAATTTTAGACTCCATGTTCACCACAGATTGGGTATCAAGAATAAGAAAATCCACAGGGTAATAGAATTTTTCAATTTGAACCAATACATCCTCAACAATACCCCTAGGATATTTGGTGGAACGATCAGCAAGTTGTAGTACAACAAATGTTGGCTTCATTTCTCCAAGACCGAGTTGCGAGTATACAGAGTAGGGCATGAGGTTGACACTCGCACCAAGATCAAGTAAGGCTTGGCTGACTTCATGGGTCCCAATTTAGCAAGAAATGGTGGGACAACCGAGATCTTTGTATTTCGGCGGTGCCTTTTGTTCAATCACCGCACTCACTTGCTCGATCAAGAAGGCAATCTTCTTGACATGGTGCTTCCTTTTTGCAGTGCAAAGATCCTTGATGATTTTGGCATAAGCGGGCACTTGTTTAATGATGTGAAGCAAAGGAAGATTAATCTTCACTTGTTTTAAGTGCTCAAGGAGTTCAACTCGGTTATCAGGAAGTTTCCCAATAGGTTTCAAAGCCTGGGGAAATGGTACTTTTGGAGTGCTGGGAGTGTTGGATTTTATGGGTGGGTCTTGCAGAGTTTTACCACTTCTCGTCGTGATGGCATTCACTTCCTTGACATTTTGATCATTAGAATTTGAAGATTGGGCCATGTGTTGGCCTTGCACATTGAATTTCGGTTGGGAAGGAAGTTTGCCTTTTTCCGTAATGGCCAAGGATTCAGTTAATTTTGAGAATTGACATTTCATTTCCTTGATTTCTTCCATCATTTGGCGATTTAGTTTGGATTGTTCCTCCATGAATGCATGAAGAGTATTCTTGAGAGAATTTCGTTGTGGATGAGCATTGTATTGAGGTGCATAATACGCCTTTGATGGTTGAGCTTGGTTGGAATCTCTCCAACTGAAATTTGGGTGGTTTCTCCAACCAGGGTTGTACGTATGGGAGAATGGCTTATTATATGCCCCTAAGGCATTGCATTACTCCTCATAAAACCCCCTCATTTCATTAAAAGCTAAGGAGTCCTTAGCTAAATGCTTCGTCCCTCCACAAACAAAGCATGGTTCTTGCAGTTCCGCTTGAGCGATCATGTGCGATTTTTGGCCATTTTACATCATTAAGACCTCAAACTGCTTTTCAAAGCTTCGAGTTGGGCCTTAACACTATCCTCTTCTCGAAGTTGATAGATCTCAGATGTTTTATGTCAGTTGGTGCTGTCAGTAGCACTTGAACCAGTCCAGGTGTGAGACTTTTTTGCAGTTTCTTCAAGATATTCAAGAGCATCGTCTAGCTCTTTTTTGAGGAATTCACCATTGTATAGCATTTCTCCAAACTGGCGCTCATGACTCATGAGACCTTCATAGAAGTACTAACCAAACGCCAGTTCTCATAGCCATGGTGCGAGCACTAATTCAACAGATCTTTGAATCTTTCCCAGACTTGATAGAACGTTTCATTGTCCTTTTGGGAAAATGTGGAAATCTATCATTTTAGACTGTTGGTCTTATGGCTAAGGAAGTGTTTCAGAAAGAAAGATTTGGTCATCTCCTCCCATGTTCCAATCGACCTAAGTCTCAAAGAGTATAACCAACTTTTGGCTTTGTCCTTCAAGGAGAAAGGAAAGAACTTCAGTCGCACAGCATCGACATTTTCGGCTCGGTTATAGAACGTAGCTACTACCTCCTCAAATTCTCTAATATGCACGTATGGGCTTTCGTTTTCCATTCCATGAAATGTGGGCAAGAGTTGAATCATGTCAGGTTTAAAGTCTAATGCGGGCATATTAGGAGGGAAGCTAATGCATGAAGGCGTGGAAGTGCAAGTAGGATGGAGGTAGTCATTGAGAGTTCTTGGTTGGATTTCATCATTGCGAGCCATTGCTAATGGATTATAATCAGCGAAAGTTTGTGGAGAAGCAGGATTGGTGGAAGGAGTTCCGGAAGGAGTGGTGGATGAATTGGAAGAAGTGTCAGTAGAAGTTTTGTGATGATTCATCCACTCTCGGAAATTAGAATTAGATTTTTTGATTTTTTTGATTTTTTTTTTGTTAAACTTGTTCCCAGGTAGATTTGGAGGTCTTCGGGTGATCTCCAACGTCTTACTAGAACTCCCCGAGGTTACTGAGTAAGTATGGTGGATCACAAGTTAACCTTTTCGACCAACAATCTTTAAGCAGATTGGAATTGCTTATTTTGACAGAACAAACTTGGTTTTCTTATAGTAATAAGTTCAACAATGTAATAGTGCAAATGTATATGCTCGAAATGTTCCCAGGCCGATTGGGAAGGTTGTCAAGGTACCGCTTTAAACGCACACTTGCCTAGATAGAACTCCCCGAGGTTCCCAGGTAAGTGTGGAGGGTAACGCTATCACAAACCTTATTTAACAACCAATCTTTCTAGACAGAACAATATCGGTTCCTACCATTTGTAATATTACACAATTGTTCCCAATACTAAGCGTTTTATGATTGAAATTTTATGAACAATTTTATGCAATTTTATGTTTTTTTTTTTGTTTTGAAAAACCTAAATTCTAAGGAAGTCTAAGGCAAAGAAAATAAAAGCCTAAACTAAGTAACAAAATAAACAACACAAAAATAAAATAAAGAAAAGAGAATTAAAGTAAAGATGGAATAACAAGCTTAATTTTTTTTTTTTAAAATGTATTAAACTAAAAAAAAATAGAATATAAATTAAGAAAGAAAAATGGAGTAAGAGTTAACTAAAAAGGAAAAAAATAATTATATAAATATATATGGTTTTTTTTTTTAACCAAAAGAAGGGAAATTGAAAAAGAAAAAAAATTAAATAAATAAATAAAAATTAAAGAAAGGAAATTGAAAAAAAAAGGAAATTTAAAATAAGAATATATATATATAAATTTTTTTTTTCGATTTTTTTTATAGTTATGTATATATATATGAATATTTATAATATAAATATTTTTTTTTTACCAAAAAAAAGAATAAAAAAGAAAAAGAAAAGATATATATTTAAATAAAGAATTTTTTTTATGATTGTTTTTTTTTAGTTTTTTTTTCTTTTTATTTTTGTTATAATAATAATCTAGTTAACTAAAAATTAGTAAATAAAAAACTATACTAACACAATATTTATTCTAACAAAAATACAATTAAAGTTACTAATATTTTTGTAAAAATTTCACCAAACCTTTGAAAACTACCTCCCCGGCAACGGCGCCAAAATTTATTTAACGCCTAAAATGTGACTACCACTAAGCGGTAGTTGTAGTAAGATCAGACGGCCGATCCACAAGGAGGTAACCTAAAATCAAAAGATTAATAGAAAATAACACACAAAGTTAGTAACAATAAATAAATAAAATTGTAAATAAAAAGAGGTTTGAGATTTTGGTATTGTCTTTTTGATAAGGTGATAAAATGATATAAGTGAAATAAATGTAAGATGTAATCAAGAGTTTGAGAAAATGAAAGGTTTCAAGAGTCATCCATATGTTTGTTTAGTTACTTGGTTACTTAATTTACAAAAATACACAAGTAAATAGTTCATATCCCAACATTTACTTGAAAAATCTAACATTAAAGTTCATATTATTTTCTAACAAAAGTTCATTTGAGTTATAAAGTTATTTACTTTAAAAGCACAATGTTAATCTTATGAAAAATCTAAGAATGACAAAATACCCAAGGGCAATAATGCAATAGAAGATTAGACATAAAATTATGTATCAATATTGCTTTTACTATTTAGAAGCACATAGAAATATCATGACTAATCCTATATACTAGTAGCATAAGTAAATAAAGATAACAAAATAAAGATGGAGATGAAAGAACATAAATAACTCAAATATATTACATTAAGAACATAGTAAATCAAAGTAGCAAAATGACCCAAATTTACTAATAAGGCTTAAGGGCCTTGATTAGTGTGCCGGGAGGGCATAACTGGATTATATGTCATTTATTGATTAAAAGCATGTTATATGATTATTTGAATATCTGTGATGCATGACTATGTGTATTAGTATGCATGTAGGCCCTGATTAGGTTAGAAGGGCATATTTGTAACTTTGGCCCGTTGAGGGCATAAATGTAAATAACTGTGATAAATTGTTGAGACCACATTATTATGTGGATATATTTGTAACCTGCGACTCGAGGCGATCCTAGTGAGCAGTTTAGTGGAAAAGTCACGGCGGGGATTTATACCCGGCTCAGGGCGAGCCTGGGGGTATTTATGGGAATTTAGGGAATATATTGGAGTTTATTTTGATATTGAGGAATATAATTGGTGATTAGTTAGGCGTTGGGAAGTAAGCGGTAAATATTAGAGACATTCGAGGAATTAGCGGGAATTGGGTGTAATGACTAAAATACCCTTAAGATGTTTAAAAGTTTAGTTGTAAGTGGGAGGGAAATATGGTCTTTTGGTGTGTAGAATCAGATGAGTGCTGTTTTGGCTTTATTGCCTTAGTGGATTATGTAGAAAATTGTAGAAGTCTAAAGAAAAGAAAGAAAAGAAAAGGAAAGAAGGAAGAAGGACATAGAAGTTTTCTCTCTCACGGTTTGGGGTTCCCTCTTCAATTCTTGAGGTCTCTTGGAGCTAAAACTCAGAGGAGCTTTAAGCTAAGAATTTGCACTTGGGATTTTGATCAGGTTTGGGAATTCAACAGGGGTTAGGCATCCAATTAAGGTAAGGTTTTGAGGTTATAACTCAATTTCTAGTTCTTAGTGTTGATATGGATTTTTAAGCTGAGTTTTGGTGGGAATTCTAGGGAATTGAGGCTGAAGTTTTGAGGAGTGAAGCCTAAGGAGGTGTGGAAGGCAACCTGGGTTGAGCTCATCCATCAAAAGTAAGAAACTCTAGCTTTAGGCTTTGTGATTTCTGTTGTTTTGCTGAGTTTTTGAGCTCTAAGTTCAGCCATGGTGAATTTTATGTTTTGAGGTGCATGTGATTGAATTTCTTATGGTTGGGTCATTTAGGGTGAGTTGGAGATGTTGAGAGGCTTGTTTTGAAGTTTTGTAGAGGTATGGTTGAGTTTTGGAGGGTTTTGGCTCAAGGAAGTTCGAAGGGGAAAAACCTGAGTATTGCCTGGCTGTGAGTTTTGGGTGTCTGGGAGCCTGATGGCTTTGTTTGTAGCGCTATAGCGCCCACTTTAGGGCACTGTAGCGCTACCCTGTTCCCAGAAAGGGATTTTTGGGTTATCTCTTAGGGTTTTTGCCTGGGGGCTCGGGGTTTGGTTCCACCACCCTGTTTGGTGGAATTAGGGTTTCCCGAGGGCTCGGGATTGGTCCCGAGGCTAGGTTTTTTAATTGAAGTTTGGAGTTGGTTCTAACTTGTGACCGTGACTAGGTGTACGCTAGAGCTCGAACGGGATCGTGCTTGAGGATCGAATTAAACAAAGCTATCAAAATCTAAATGTAAGAAAACTGCACCCGGTTATGTGTTTGTGATGGGACTAAGAGCTCCCTATATCTGTATGATGTCATAGATGGTATTATGCCATGGGACATGTGATAAACGGCCTAAGGGTGCCGTAAACAATACTTGCGCACAAGGCGCAGCTCGGCCACTGGTAGCTGAGGACAGCTTAATATTCACTAAGCTTGGTTTAAGTGGGCCAGAGTCAGTGGGATAAATAGAGGGTGCGACCTAAGGGCGTTAACCCTGGTTATCATATGTGAATCGATTATTGATATGAAATGATGTACTTGGTATGCTGAATACTTGAATAACGTGAATGTTTGGACTGTTGAGTACATGTTTATACTGTATGAGTTATCTGGTTGTTAGCTTGATGATTATGCTCTGTTATTGTGTTTTCTTGCTGGGCCTTGGCTCACGGGTGCTACGCGGTGCAGGTAAAGGCAAGGGCAAGTTAGGCCAGTCCTGAGATGGAGAGCTTTGGGGGCTGAATGTACATAATCAGTAGATCGGCCGCCACAACCAAGGAGTGATACAAGATGAGGAAAGCCTAACCGTCTGTTTTGCCTTAGAGTGGCTAGAAACTATATTTTAATCTTGTAATTTGTATACTGTCTTTTAACTTTACTATTTTTGGGATCCCATGTAAAGAGAGTATTTGATTATAAGAAATGAAACTCTTGATGCGAAAATCTTTTAACCCTAGTTCAACTGTAGTTTCAGTAACACATTTCTAACTAAATGACTTGATTAGCAAGTCTTGCACCTTTATAAACACACAGTGTAGCGGTCTTGGCTATCTAGGGCGTTACAACTAGCATATAGAATCATCCCTAACCTTCCTAAGAATATTAGGCCAGTATGCTCATGATTCTCACAAAATTCTAAGAAGAAAGTGAGTATAAATTTTGCTATAGTTTCTTTACTCTAAAAATTACATACATATTATGAAGAAAGAGTCCCTATTTATAGATGGAGAAAATGACTAAAAAGAAATTAAACAACAAAATGAGGTTTACAAAATAAATCTGAAATATTAATAATAAAATATGATTTTGAAAAATCAAATCTTATTATTAATATTAACCTAGCTATTTTGGTGTATGGTCATTTTCCCTTATTTCAAATACCACAAAAGCATGAGCTTTAAAGCTCAAAATAGCAATTTTGCAAAGCCCAATACCCACAAAATATGGGTTGAAGGTGGCTAGTGGCAGATATGGGTTTTGACCCATTCCCAACCAATGAAAATGTGACACGTAGGCAGGCTGCTGAGAAGGCTTCAGATTGGGCTATTTAGGCCGCGTGGGGTCTTAGGGCCGGAATGATGAGAAGGCTTCGACTGAAGGAAGCAAGGTTGCTGGGTGCTTGGGCCTTTATTGGGCTGGTGGTCACGTTGGAGTGAAGCTGCTGGGACGCATGAAGATGCTTGGACGCTGAAGGGGATTTGAGCTGTTGGAGATGCTTGGGTGCTGAGAATGGAGCTATAGGCCTGGGCCTGTGTTGGAGAAGCTGAAGCTTGGGCGGCTGACTGAAGGATTACATTGGGTTGGGGAGAAGGCTGGGTCAAGGCAGAAAGAGACCAGGAGGCTCGCGAACAGGTGACAGGCGAGGAGCTGCTTTAGGACGTGTGGCGCGCTGAGAGAACGCCACCTGGCGCATTGAGGGAGGAGGAGAAAGGCCGCCTTTGGTTTGGGCCTTCGGAACTGGGCTAAATTCCTCAAAAATGCCACTTTCTTCATTTTCTTTTTCAGTTTTAACCATTTATTGTTCTCTCTTTTTATTAATGTCCAAATGCAATTTATTTCCTGAAAATTAAAGATAAATTAAATCAAAAATTAATATTTTTCAATTAAAACAAATATTACAATAAATTCATGAAAATATTAATTAAAACTTAATTTATTTTACACTTTAAAACCAATAAATTTGGTTTGGTGTTTGTACTGTTCTTGTTTGATTATTGAAGTAATTTTTTCTTCTTGATAAAAAAAAAACCAATAAATTTGCATTTTTGAGCACTAATCAATATGATATTGAAAATAGAATGAAATGGTGAAAAATGGTCCAAAATGGACCTCCCACGTGTCACGGGTCGGCTATTTGAGTACTCCAACTAGACGGAACGTGCGACATTTGCAGACTCTTAAAGCTAGCAAGTCAGCCTACAACACACACCTACAGGCAAACAAACTCAGCGGTTAGCCACATACACATCTCGGACATGCAACGGGCAATAACGAAGTATGAGCAAGCACACAGCAAGTCATTCCTAGGAACGTCCACACAACACAAAGCACACAACAAGGCAAATGGCACGCAGTGGCCCAACGAAGCTAACAAACAAGCAACACATAAGCAACAAGGAAACACACAGGGGCAAGTATGGATAAATGTTATTTCATTAATATATAGCCTTGATAGGGCAAGGGAGTACACAGCTTTGGCCCCTATCTGTTGATGGCCATGGTGCTTCCCTAAGTCACCAGGTCACCTCCCCCTAAGGAGTCTTCTAGGGAAATAAAGTCTTCCCAAGAACATATATGATTTTTGTTTGGGAGACATATGCAATATTACAAAACTGCCACTACCCTATCCCATGAGGTTGCTTGGTGCAAGACTTGACTAATGATCAAGCACCAAGGCATGCTCATTAACAAAATGGCCCCATGTGGGTGTGCCAAAGGGCAGCACGCCACACTCTCCCCCACTTCATCTTTCGGCGCCCTCAACGAAGTAGCTTGTAGATCTTCAATCTTCTGCGTGAGCTTCTTCTAGTCTTCCGCCCTCTCCCAGCTGATTTCGTCATCAGCGAGCCCCTTCCATTTTACCAGATATTCTTTATGCTTTTTGCGGTCAGTGGTGACCGTTCTTTCAGCCAGGATTTCTTCAGGTTGACGCTTGCTCCTTGGCTGAACAATGACTCCTCCTCTGGTTGACTGGTTGCGCTCTGGATTTGCTGGATCTTCATGATACGGCTTCAAGTTGCTGATGTGAAGGACCGGGTGTATCTTCATCCAAGCTGGTAGGTCAACTTTGTATGAAGTTAGGCCAACTTTTGAGATGACTGAGATCGGACCCTCGTACTTGCGAATGAGTCTGATGTCTTTGTCCCCTCGAAATCTCAACTGTTCGGGCCTCAACTTGATTAACACTAAGTCACCTGCTTTGAACTCCAGTGGTCTGCGCTTCTGATCTGCCCACTTCTTCATTCTTCTTGAGGCTTTTTCTAGATAAGCTCGGGCAATCTCTGTTGTTTTCTTCCAGTCTTTTGTGAAGTGAAAGGCTTGCGGGTTCCGACCGCGATATTCGTCCACTGTGTGGGGTAACAGTGGTTGCTGTCCATTAACAACTTCAAAATGGCTCTTATTCGACGAAGAACTCTTTTGAGAGTTGAAACAAAATTGAGCTACATCGAGTAGTTGCGGCCAATTATTCTGATTGGCATTCACAAAGTGGCGCAAGTACTCCTTCAACATCCCGTTGAATCTTTCTGTCTGCCCATCTGTCTGCGGATGGTAGCTCGAGGAAATATTCAGTTGTGACCCCAAGAGATTGAATAATTCAGACCAAAACGTCCCCGTGAATCTTCCATCTCGGTCACTGACGATGTTCTGGGGCACTCACCAATATTTGACAATATGTTTGAAAAATTGTCTGGCTGTCTCTTCTGCCGAACAGTACTTCGACATTGGGATGAATGTTGCATACTTCGAGAATCTGTCCACGACCACCAAGATCGCACTTAGATCCCCTGTCTTCGGTAGACTCGTGATAAAGTCAAGCGACACACTCTCCCATGGTCGGCTTGGGACTCGCAAGGGCTCCAACAAACCCGGTGTCTTGTTCCTATCGACCTTGTCTTGCTGACAGACGAGACAAGTCTTGGTGTACTCCACTACATCATCTCGCATTTGTGGTCAGTAGTACCCCTGCTTCAAGAGTGCGTGGGTCCTCTGCCACCCTGGATGACCTGCCCACAGGGTGTCATGACACTCGCTTAGTAATGTCCTTCGCAAATCTCCAGCTTTCGGAACATACAAGCGCCCCCCTTTAGCCCACAGAAGATCATCCTCCACCCAGAATTGGCGAGTCTTGCCTTCTTTTACGAGCTTCAGGATGGTCTTGACCACTGGGTCCTTCTCCAGGTTCTCTTTGATGCGTTCTTTGAGTGGAGTGTTCACCACGCTAGCCGATAAACTAGCCAAGACCTTTAGAGTCGCCAACTCCGCTTTGCGACTCAAGGCGTCAGCTGCCTGGTTTAAGCATCCTGCCCTGTGCTCAAAACGGAAGTCGAATTCTGCCACAAACTCCTGCCATCGAGCCTGCTTAGGGGTCAGTTTCGGCTGAGTAAGGAAATGACTCACAGCTGCATTATCCGTCTTCACTACGAACTTTGACCCCAGCAAGTAATGCCTCCACACTCACAAGCAATGTATAACTGCAAGGAGCTCCTTCTCCTGGGCAGTATACCTCCTCTCAGCTTCAGATAGCTTGCGACTTTCGTATGCGACCGGGTGGTCCTCTTGTACTAGTACCCCTCCCAGAGCATAATCTGATGCATCCGTCTGTACTTCGAAGGGCTTGCTAATAGTTGGCAAGGCAAGAACAGGATCCTTCATCATGGCTTCTTTCAAACTCCTGAACGCTTCAGCACACTTGTCAGTCCACGCCCAAATCACACCCTTTTTCAAAAGCTCGGTCAAGGGTGTCGCCCTTCTTGAGTAGCTGTCCACAAATCGTCTATAGTAGTTGGCTAGGCCCAAGAAGGAGCGGAGTTCTTTCACGTTTGTGGGGGCTTTCCATTCCTGGATTGCCCTCACCTTCTCCAGATCCATACGAATACGGCCACGTTCCACCACGTGGCCTAAGAACTTGATGCTCTCCTGTGCAAACGAGCATTTCTCTCGCTTCACATATAGCTGGTTCTCTCTCAACTTCTGAAACTCTTGAGCCAAGTGTTCTTGATGCTCCTCAATCGTGGCGCTATAAACCACGATATCATCCAAGTACACCACCACGAACTTATCTAGATACTCGTGGAATACTTGGTTCATTAGTGTACAGAAGGTAGCAGGTGCATTTGTCAACCCAAACGGCATTACCCGAAACTCAAATGCTCCGTATCGAGTAACACACGTAGTCTTTGGTTCATCCCCATCCGCAATCCTCACCTGATAGTAGCCTAATCTCAAATCCAACTTTGTGAAGTATTTGGCTCCACTTAGTTGGTCGAACAAATCAGCGATCAAAGGGATGGGGTAGGTGTTGCGAACTGTCACCTTATTGAAAGCCCTATAGTCGATGCACAGTCTCAAGCTCCCATCGTGCTTCTTCTGGAATAGCACTGGTGCGCCAAACGGCGCCTTCGATGGTCTGATGAAGCCTGCCTCCAATAACTCTTTTAATTGCTTCCTCAATTCTTCTAGCTCCGGGGGTGCCATTCTGTATGGCGCTTTTGTTGGAGGTTTCGCTCCGGGCACCAACTCTATCTGGTGATCAATCCCCCTCTTTGGTGGCAAGGCTTTGGGGAGTTTATCTGGCATCACATCCCCATACATCTTTAAGACCCTCGTAATTTCTAGTGGAACAATTTCTTCCACTACTTCTTCGAACACGGTGGGTACAACTACATAAGTGGGCTCCTGCTTCCTCACACCCTTCTTGAACTGTAAAGCCAAGAGAAGCTTCACACCAGGGGGTGGTTTCACCTTTGCAGGTGCCATTGAAGGAGTCTCTCCCATTATGAGTAAGCTTCTAGTGGCAGGAATTGAAATGGCACCTTTCTCGGTTAGAAAGTTCATTCCCAAAACTACATCGAAGTCGTCCATATGGACGACCACCAAGTCAGTCTGCCCCTCCCACGTGTCGATTTTCACCTTTACCCCTTTAGCCACGCCAGCTGTGGCCAAGGCTTTGGAGTTGACCGCTTTCATGCGGCCTGCATCTTTCTCCAGCTTCAGTCCCAGTCGCTTTGCTTCGAGCTTAGAGATGAAGTTGTGGGTGGCACTAGTATCAATCATCATGCTTTTGGCAGGCTTGCCATTGATAGCGGCATCCACGAACATTAGCCCTTTCCCCAGGGTCTTCTTCCCTTTCTTGCCATGCTTCTTGAGAGCGTTCAACAGGCGGACAGCGCCCATGTGTGCGTACTCTTCTTCTTCCTCTTCTCCTTCGCCCTGTTGTTCTTGGCCGATGAGGGCATTCAGCTTGCCCCGGAATTGGCAAACTGCCGACTTGTGTGGGCCTTTGCAAATCCAACAAGCTAGCGGCTTCTTCCCTGCAGCAGCATCTGTCCCACTGGAAGAATTGGACTCAGTTGTCCTCTTTTCTCCCCCACTCTTACCCTGCCAGGACTTCCCAGACTTCTTACTCCTGGCGCTACTTGAGCTGGCTGGAGGAGTAGTCCTTTTCGGCAGGCTGCTCTCCGGAGTGTAGTCTGTTAAGCGTTCGGCAGTAGCTTGAGCGGTGGCCAGATCAGACACCCGCTGTCTTTGAAGTTCTTGCTTGGCCCACGGTTTTAATCCCTCGAGGAAGCAGAAGAGCCTGCCCACTTTGGACATGTCTTTTATATCGAGCATCAGTCCCGAAAATCTCTTTACATATTCTCGGACTGTGCTGACTTGTTTAAGCTCTCTTAACTGGTGACGAGCTATGTAAGCTACATTTTCTGGCAGAAATTGCGTCTTTAATTCCCTCTTCAGGTCCGCCCAAGATGTGATGGTACACCTGCCATTCTCTATGTCATCATACTTGGTCCTCCACCACACCTTGGCATCCCCCGACAAATACATGGTAGCCATGGCGACCTTTCCGTCTTCTGAATCGGCCCGCACGACTCTAAAGTAATGTTCCATGTCAAAGAGGAAATTCTCCAAATCCTTTGCATCTCTGGCCCCATTATAGGGCCTTGACTCGGGTACTTTGGCTCAGCCATACTCCATACCTATCGGCCCTGTTGCAGGGGCATTCCCAACCGCTCGCATGGTCAGGTTTACCTTGGCAGATAGCTCAGCCATTTCTTCTCTGAGCACACCGACTGCCTCCCTGCAATCTTCCGTCGTGTCATTTATGGAAACTTCTTGTTCCTTCAGCATGCGCTCCACTGCCGCGATGCGTTCTTCCCACCGAGGGGAAACAGAAGTACTTGTTGGAGTGTTTCTTTTCTCCAACGCGATAATTCTGGATAGGAGAACATCATTCTCCTTTTCCAACGCAGCTATGCGATTGTTTGCATTAGACGATCCCGAGTCCTGACTTGCAGAGGAAAGATCCCTGACCCTCTCGTCCAGGCCATCTAGTTCCCCTACTCGCTTCTCAAGAGCTTCGATCCTCTAAGTGTTGCTCACCATAGTGTGTTTTTGCCAAGCGCTTTCTAACTTGGCTCTGATACCAACTGTCACGGGCCGGCTATTTGGGTACTCCAACTAGACGGAACGTGCGGCACTTGCAGACTCTTTAAGCTAGCAAGTCAGCCTACAACACACACCTACAGGCAAACAAACTCAGCGGTTAGCCACATACACATCTCGGACATGCAACGGGCAATAACGAAGTATGAGCAAGCACACAGCAAGTCATTCCTAGGAACGTCCACACAACACAAAGCACACAACAAGGCAAATGGCACGCAGTGGCCCAACGAAGCTAACAAACAAGCAACACATAAGCAACAAGGAAGCACACAGGGGCAAGTATGGATAAATGTTATTTCATTAATATATAGCCTTGATAGGGCAAGGGAGTACACAACTTTGGCCCCTATCTGCTGATGGCCATGGTGCTTCCCTAAGTCACCAGGTCACCTCCCCCTAAGGAGCCTTCTAGGGAAATAAAGTCTTCCCAGGAACATATATGATTTTTGTTTGGGAGACATATGCAATATTACAAAACTGCCACTACCCTATCCCATGAGGTTGCTTGGTGCAAGACTTGACTAATGATCAAGCACCAATGCATGCTCATTAACAAAATGGCCCCATGTGGGTGTGCCAAAGGGCAGCACGCCACACCACGCGCCCCCATGCGCCTAAACAAGTTTATGTTTTTTTTTAATTGACCGTACGACATGTCGTTTGATAGCCAAAAACGACGCCCCTTTGCCATAAAAACGACATGTCGTTTTTTGCCTAACAGAGGCAAAAACGATGTGTCGTTTTTCGTCGTCTCTGTCCTCTGATTTGGGGCATTCGGGTCGCGTTCGACCTGGTTCGTCCCACGGGTCCGACCCAACTGGAATCGGTGTTTCCGGCCACCTTTCGAGCTGCCGTCGACTGGGTTTTCATCCCCTCTCCATGGCTATTCGATCCATTACCTCCATTTCACTCATTTCACCCAAAAAACTCAATGACACTATAGAACCCAAAAATGGGTTTTCACCATTGTTATGCACCAATAAAGCTTGGTATTTCAGCAAATAAACACAAAGGAAAAACCCAAAATCAAGTTGAAACTCATTAAACATTATCAAACCCAATTTCTAACGTCATCATATCATTTATTTCGAAAATTTGGGCAAAAATCATATTTGAACAAAATGGGATTTTGTCTAAAAAAACAAGCCCTAAAACTCAAATGACCTTGCTCATGATATCAATTGTTAGATTATAAACAATATTATATATATAAATCAGATTCAACAATAACATTAAATGATAACGCAACAACCAAGATCACATTTTATTTAGGGCATTAGTTTGGGAATGTAGATAACATACCTCCCATGTTGCTCATCCCATCTTGAGCCATTTCCTCACTCCACAATCTGCCAAAATCACACACAAGATCAAGTGTAAAAATGCAAGAGGAAGCTTATGGATAGCCAACCCTTACCACAATACCACCATGCCTCCAATTGCCACCCATACACCATATATATTATGCTCTCATACCTTAAGAGGTATTAGTGGGCTAATTGAGGCTCATTATAATATGAGGTGGTGAACTATAGTTTAATGGGCCAACACATAGTCATTAGGGTGCCACTATGTGTCTCTAATATAATTAGTAAATGTGAACCATCCTATTATGGTTATTAGTAATTAATAGACATTTTAACTAATGGTTGTGATTATGGAATAATATTTATGATTATATTAGTCCATGATAATAATTCTAACGATACTAACTAAAACTAACGTTAAAATAAATCAAACCATCTAAAGATAATATAAAAAAATAATTACTACCAAATGTCACACGGTAAAATTAAAAAACTAATCAAACATTGCAAAAATAAACCTAAAACTTCCTGTCCGAAAACTAAATCGAGCAAAAGACTACAAACAGCATTATCAACAATCTCTGCAATATTACCCTTAGACTTAGCACTGTTTAAATAATGTTTTGTTCCTTAACCGAACACCAAAGTGGCTGTAGTTTAGTGGTAAGAATTCCACGTTGTGGCCGTGGAGACCTGGGCTCGAATCCCAGCAGCCACATTTATTTTTTGTTTTTAAAAAAAAAATATGAATCTAATCAATCAAGACATCCTAGCCGTCCATCTGAATAATTGCAATAAAACTAATCATAGCGGATCAGAACCCTCCCTTTCCCGCCAAAACACCACTATCATATACTCATTTGCCGCCAAACTCAACCCAACCCTCTCATTCTCATCTCTCCCATTTTTCTTTCATTCTTCTCAGACTCTCTACTTTTCTCTTTTTCACTCCTCTTCGCGCTTCTCTGTGCAGCCATGAAGGACCTCGATTTCGATTCAGATAAAAGTAAGCAACTCTTTCACTTTCTCCATGTTCAGGTTTCTCTTTCAAACTACTATTCTGATTTCTTTTGTTTTTTTTTTCTCAGCACTCGCGAAAGAGTTCCTTTCAAATTTCGCAGATGTCAATGGCGAGGCCAAATACATGAACATCCTTGTGAGTTTCTCCGTTTTTTTCATACTTCGAATATCATAAATGAAACAAATTTCACTTTAGGTGTCAGACTGAGTTTTTCTTTATAATGTTTTTTATTTTACAGCAAGAAGTCGCCAATCGCAAAATCCGAGCTGTTGAGATTGATCTCGAGGACTTGTTTAATGTAAGTTTAGCATCTGCTCTGATTTCGGTTTGAAAACCCTAATTTTCAGTTATGAATTTATTTTGTTTTTTCTTTTTCCTTTAGTATAAGGACTTGGATGAAGAATTTCTCAGAAGGGTTACCGAAAATACTCGCCGGTACATTGGAATTTTCGCAGACGCAATTGATGAGCTTATGCCGGAGCCGACAGAGGGTTTTCCAGATGATGATCACGACATATTGATGACACAAAGGTCTGATGATGGACCGGAGAACGTTGACGGTTCAGATCCTCATCAGAAGATGCCTCCCGAAATCAAGCGCTATTAGTGAGTTCAGAGAAAGACTCTGTTTTGCGTTTAGGTTCCTAGTTCTTTGGCTAATTGGTTTTCTATTCTTTTTACAGTGAAGTTTACATAAAAGCATCTTCCAAAGTAAAGCCTTTTACCATTAGGGAGGTCAAGGCCTCGTACATTGGTCAGCTAGTGAAGATATCTGGCATTGTGATCCGTTGTTCAGATGTTAAGCCATTGATGCAGGTTGCTGTGTATACATGTGAAGAATGTGGTTTCGAAATTTACCAGGTAAACTTGCTTAATCATATAAGTAGCACTGAAAACCATCTTTGTTTAGTTGCATAATTCAGACTAGAATAACGACCCGTTGGCTCTATCTTTCCATTTGCATAATTTTGTGGTGTTTTATTGGCACTCGGCGAAAATTGAAAGTTCGTGTAACTTTTTTTGATCTAATTGGGGTCTGAACCCCTACCCCCATACACACACGCGAGTAACTTTTAAGATTTTTTTTAAAAGATTTTAATTTTGTTTTATTCTTGTCTTTCAACCACGTGAGTAACGTTACTTAAGTAAGCCATTATTGATTTTTTTTCTTCCTTTAATGCTTCTTTCATCTTTTCTTTTGTGGGTCTAACAGGAAGTCACTGCTCGAATTTTTATGCCCATATTTCAATGCCCATCCAAGCGTTGTGACATAAATCGAACAAAAGGGAATCTTATCCTTCAACTCAGAGCATCCAAGTTTTTGAAATTTCAAGAGGTCTGTAATTTGTGCTAACCAAATTACAAATTTTGTTAATCACAATTTGCTAATAACAAATCTACATATTCCGTTAAAAATTTGTTATTAATTTCTTGAGCTGTTTTTCCTTCTCTGAGTTAAGGTTTGAGATGATTAAATTTCAGGCCAAAATTCAAGAACTGGCTGAACACGTTCCAAAAGGTCATATTCCTAGAACGATGACTGTTCACCTTAGAGGAGAACTCACAAGAAAGGTTGGTTATTCTTTCTTCATCGTTTTTTTTTGGTGTCTTTGAAAGAGTGAACATTATGGCATTAATGATTGTGCTGATATTTTTTTATTTCTGTGTCCTTGGAAGAACTAAAATTTCTCAGCTGCTGATAGTATTGGTCCTGCTGCTACTTTATTTTGCTGATCACCGTAACTTTTTTCTAATTATTTTTCTTCTGTTATCAGGTGACTCCGGGTGATGTTGTTGAATTATCTGGGATATTTCTTCCTATTCCTTACACTGGTTTCAAAGCAATGCGAGCTGGTTTAGTTGCAGATACCTACTTGGAAGCCATGTCGATTACACATTTCAAGAAAAAATATGAAGAGTAAGCATTTTGAAGTATCTTCCCTTACATTCATTTATTCTAACTTTCTGTTTGCAACTAAAGTGCTTTATCCTTCAGAATACTATGAAGAACCTTAAAAAGTCTCCTATAAATATATATTTTTACATATATTGCTTTCCTCTCTTTCTATCTTACCATAGAAACTTATGGTTCTTCTGAGAAAGATTTTGGTAAAATCAATCAACTTCTGGAATGATTTTGTCTACTGTTAGGTGTAAAGATCTACTGTTTACTAAGGTATGTTCAATTACAGGTATGACCTTAAAGATGATGAAGAAGAGCAAATTGCACGTTTAGCTGAGGATGGTGATATATATAACAAGTTGGCACGATCCTTGGCACCTGAAATATTTGGACATGAAGATATTAAGAAGGCTTTGCTTCTTCTTCTTGTGGGTGCTCCTCACAGGAAGCTGAAAGATGGGATGAAGGTAGATACATTATTATCATGCAATTCAATTTTACTTGGTTCTATGCTGAGTTCTGCTTTTCATGTTCAGTAGCATGATTCTAGTAAATGAGAGGCACCCACTATTGCCTATTTTTTCAACTTTATTGGTTGTTGTTGATTCTGTTATGCAGTTACATAAAGTGATTTTTAATTCATGTGAATAAGAATAACTACTTCTTTCATGTGGGATCCCTTAAACACATATTTTGTTGAGGTTAAATTTTATTTATTTGTGTCGATCTATAAATAGTTCCTCTTTTTACATTGCAGATTAGAGGAGATTTACATATCTGTTTAATGGGGGATCCTGGAGTTGCAAAAAGTCAGCTTCTTAAGCATATTATTAATGTAGCTCCCAGGGGAGTGTATACAACTGGAAAAGGAAGCAGCGGAGTTGGTTTAACTGCTGCTGTCATGAAAGATTCAGTCACGAATGAGATGGTTCTTGAAGGAGGAGCATTGGTGAGACATACACTCTTTTGTGTGCATCATTACTTATGTTTGTTTTAGTTTCTGCTCATATTATACAAGTCCTTAAGCTTCCAAGGCATCTAGTGCTATTTCACTGATGCATGACGTTTCAGATTTAAATTGTTGTTGCATTAATCACAGTAGGACGTAAATTTTTCTCATTCTAAATTGGAGTCAAGAACTTGAGTTGATAAAGATGCTTAATTTTGTGACATTATCTGAAACAGCTGTTTAGTTTAGCTGCTTCTCAAGGAGGTTTGCTTTCCATTTTTTGGCTGGGAAATTAATCATTGTTGTAATAATTGAATACAGGTGCTAGCTGATATGGGTATATGTGCTATTGACGAGTTTGACAAGATGGATGAATCAGATCGTACAGCCATTCATGAAGTTATGGAGCAACAAACTGTTAGCATTGCCAAGGCTGGGATTACTACATCCCTGAATGCAAGAACTGCTGTTCTTGCTGCTGCCAATCCAGCATGGTATAAATCGTTCTGTTCTTGCTCGTCTTTTTTAGTTATCTCCGTCCTGCTGCTTTTTTACTTTTTAAGTCTTAACCTTGTGGTTTCTTTTTGGTCATAGATGACTCTTTGTTATGCTAGGATTTCGATATAGCACTGTAAACTAACACATGCTCTTGACTGCCTGTTCTTTAAGGGGAAGATATGACCTGCGGAGGAGTCCCGCCGAAAATATCAATCTTCCCCCAGCCCTTTTATCAAGATTTGATCTCCTGTGGTTGATTCTTGATAGAGCTGATATGGATAGTGATCTTGAGCTGGCTAGGCATGTTGTTTATGTCCACCAGAACAGGGAATCTCCATCGCTTGGTTTCACTCCACTTGACTCATCTGTGCTTCGGTAAATGATACATAAGCAATATTATTTAGAACTGTTATATTTTTAATTGCATATTTACTACTCACATGAGACCATGCCTTTTGTCATGTATTTTCGTCTTGTTTTTTTTTTACTTTTCAATCTTCGTGGATGAGCATAATTGCTGGTTTTTTTTTGTAAATTACTTTATTTTGTGTTTCAGTGCATATATTTCTGCTGCAAGAAGATTGTCTCCTTCTGTTCCAAAGGAGCTTGAGGAGTACATTGCTAGTGCCTACACTGCTATTAGGCAAGAAGAAGCAAAATCAGACACCCCACATTCTTACACAACTGTGAGAACACTGCTCAGCATTCTCCGGATATCAGCTGTAAGTCTTATTTTACGTTTTCTTTTCTAAGTGTACTCCCCTATCAATTGACATGTTAATGTTCGTTAAATATAAGTTTGCTAATAGGTATTTGAGGAGGGATTATAAAATTGAAATGGTGGAGCAAAGTACAATGAACTTTTAGATTTTTTATTTGTTTCATTGTTGCTAAATTGGGTCTCATGTTTAGGAAAATATATCCACATGGTGCATTGACCATTAAAAAAAATAGCATTACTATAGAAAGAGTTTGCTGAAACCTATAAAACATTTACAGGCACTAGCGAGACTCCGATTCTCTGAAACAGTTGCTCAAAGTGATGTGGACGAGGCACTTAGGTTAATGCAGATGTCGAAATTCTCATTATACTCTGAAGATCGTCAAAAGTCTGGTCTTGATGCTATCTCTGATATCTATTCAATTCTTCGAGATGAAGCTGCCAGGAGTCACAAAATGGATGTTAGCTATGCTCATGCACTTAACTGGATTTCTAGAAAGGTTAGTCTCATTCCTGGTATTCATTAATTTCATCTCTATTGACCTGAATACTATACTTGGTTTTAGTTTGAAATCAATTGCATATTGAGTTCTTAACCTTTGTTTTCATTGATGCAGTCATTGGTATTTTTTGGTTGAGAGTAATAATCTTTTCTTCTAATTTTGGAATTAATAACTATTCTATCAAAATTGTATGAAACCATCTATTGAAATGGTATTTAAATTGTAACTAAACAAAATATAATAGAATACCAACCAAATTTGATTTAAATTCGATTCACTCTCTCTCTCTACTCCCTCTCCCCTAAAGTAATAATGTTGTTTTGGTTTGTTTCGAGAGCAGGGTTACAGTGAAGCCCAGCTGAAAGAATGCTTGGAGGAATATGCAGCCCTGAATGTGTGGCAGATACATCCTCACACTTTTGACATTCGATTTATTGATGCTTGATGTCTCTCTCTTTATTATAACAGTTGAAAATGTTCACATTTTTCTTTCTAGTTTGTAAGAGATGTATTTTAATTATTTAGTTTAGATTTTTTGGTCGATTTGTATCTGGAGTAATATGATTTGATTGCTTTTTATTTTAATTTAAACTAACCAATTACTTGTCTAAATCCCATTTCTTTTATAGTACCCTTTTCGTCAAAGAAGAGACAAAACTAAGCCTATACTATTTCTTTCACTTCTATAAAATAGTGGCGTAGATTGGACGCTAGTGGATCTGAATATCTATTTATTTTAGCGCCAAAAATATTTTTTTACCTTTATTTTATAAATGAACCCATTTCAATTGAATAATAAAATAAAATTTCCACTGTTTTCACCAATTTAGAGGTAAATACAGTTACCATTTACTATCTTATCGCACGTGTCCAGTTTCTATTTGTCTTCGTTATGAAACCGTAAACAAAAGCACCGTGCAGAGTGGGGTATTTTAGTCATTTCAGAAACCCTGACCTGATCATGAAATTTATTCCATTTCGAGATAAATAAATATATATTTATTTCTTCGTTTGTCTTCTTTAATTATTTCTTTTTCAATTAATAATTTTCTTTTTGTCCGAGAAAATATTTTACGGACTCACTATTTTGCAGCTTTTCCTGTTCTTTTGTTAACTGAAAAAACCAAACTACAAGAACTCATGAGTTCGAGCAAAAACCCCTCAAAATGTGAATTTTTAATTTAATTGTTTTTATTTTTTATTTATATTTAAATGAGGTTGGTCGTTCAGACCAGCTCTCCCTCAACCTAGGAATGGAAACCCCAAAACCCCCATATTGCTCCATTCCTCGTTTGCTCGAATGAGTATGAACCCTTCTCTCATCGAAGGCGACTCTATTTAAGGTAAATGTTTTAGATTTTATCTATAATATTTTGTTAGATCTATCTCCTTTTCACCTTTGCCCTTTGCATTGTGGATTGGTGGCGCAAGCAATTTTTTCAGTTTCAAATCCCAAATGTCTTAATCTTACAAACAAAACAAAAAAATTATCAACTTTCTATTAAAGATTCTTTTTTTATTTGTTGGGGTCTATGATTTTGAAGTGCAATTAAGTTGAACGATCGGCTATTGGGTTGTTGTATACTAATATTGTCATGGGTAGAACTCATTTTTATTATCTGGATTGTACTTAGCTGAATTTATTCCACACCTACCATAACTGTAAACTGCATTTCATTACAAGAAGCCTGAGATTGCCATGTTGGTAATAATTTGATGTGTTAAAAACAGACAAAAGGGTCACGTTTAAGGCAACTTTTAGCAACCCGCAATTTCAATTTGAACATCTTTGTTTAGTATTTTTGTAGACATAACTAAGGGTCTAAAGCACATGTTCTGATGTTCTAGGTTACTGGAAAAAACATGGATCCTTGGAAGTGCACACCTTCTGTTGGCGTGCCTTCTTTTGAGAAGGCACCTCGTAAATTTTCTAATCAGGTGTCTGAGAAGACTCAATTAGAGATCGTAGAGAGAGCTAGTTGTCATGCAGCTGAGACTGAAGTAGATGTCGACCTTGGAGAAGTTTACTTTTTGATTTTGCACTTTCTATCTTTTGGGCCATGCAAGAGGACTTTTACACAATTCTTGGGTGAGCTTATGGAGCATCAGCTTTTGCCTAGAAGATATCACGCTTGGTTTTCAAGGGGTGGTACATGTAGTGGAGATACCAATGATGATGGTGTGTCCTTCCCTTTGACGTATGATAAACTCATGGAGAGGTATGCATATTGTCTAATTGCTCTAATTGAAGCTCATTGTATCATAAGTTCTATAATAGCCATGGTGATTTCTTAGTTATGCTTCTCTAATTTCTAGTCTTAATTTGAATTCATTATTGTGTATTGTGATTTTACATTTCGGTGTTGTTTACTCCGTTTATATTAGAGTATGCTGGATTCAAAGTTTTCTTTCATTTTTCTCGTTCCTTAAAATGATTAATTAAAAAAGCTTCCTTTAGGAAGATAAACTTGGAAATGTCTTGTTACTCTCTCAACAGTTCTGTATCCAAAAGCTCAATTATTAAAAGGACTTGCTCTCAAGATTAAGAAGTCACAAAAATACGTCAAAAATGCTTCCTTTTATTTTAAGATCTTGATATTTGTAAGATTATCTGTAATATCATCAGTTTTTCTTAATAATATTTCCCACAAAATGAATAATACACACAAACACATTATATTTGGTCCCAAAATCGGTGATGGCATACTGTGCATTTTTTGTCTCCATATGTGAAATGATGAGTCATTTATTCGATTTCTAGGTATCCTCATGTTGAGAAGGACCACCTGCTGAAGCTTTTGAAACAATTGATGGCGGTTGAATGCTCTCCGTTGCATGGCAAAGTTGGAAGAAATGCCCCTAATGCAGCTGATGTCCCTACGTTACTGGGAACGGGGTCTTTTTCGCTTGTAGATTGTATGTGATGTCATGTAGATATTCACTCTTAATCTCATTGGTTCTTTCGTTGCTGTTGTTCTGGTTGATTTCTATTTAGCGTATTTATTTATTACTTATGGCTGTTTGTTCTTGCAAGGTTAAGATTCTAGAAATAGGTCTAATATCTTTATTGATTACTTGTAGTTGCATTTAATTTGTCAAGATATGTCTGTCAAAACTTTATTTGAAATGTATCCACACTCAAATTTCAATAATTAGAGGGTTCAGAAGTAGGCTAAACATTCTATTGATTATGGTAGTAATTTGTTTGATAATTAGGACGAATGGCTTCATTAAGCTAAGCACAATTGCTTTCTTGTTTTTTTTTTGTCTTTCAATTTTATGCTCCCACTAATGTCTATAAACTCATTGAATGTTTTGAGTTTTATTAAATAGTATCTTTGTCTTAGACTGAGCTCCTCTCAAATATATCAAGAGCCCTCACTTATGTCGGAGGAAAACCGTGGAGTTTTATTATATAGTATCAGGTGTCCTTGATTAACATCACTTTAAGCATATAAATGTTCTCTGTCTGGATGTATTGAAGATATTTTCAGTCCAAAACCCTCAAAGAAAATAAAAAATACTTCCAACAGTTAACCAAACATAGTATTTCATACCAAACACTTATTCCAAAGTTCAACTGAACATTAAAATTCCTTTATATGCTATCCTAACCCATACTTTCAACCAAACACCATCTTAGTATTGACTTTTCTGTAAACTTTCTTATTCCTGTTTATGCAGGTGATAAGAATATGGAAAATAAGCATGGTAAGCCTCTGCCAGCTTATTTACATTGGCCTCACATGCAAGCTGGGCAAGTTCGTGGGCTTGGTTTGAGGGAAATTGGAGGAGGTTTTACGAAGCATCATCGTGCCCCATCTATTCGTTCTGCATGTTATGCCATTGCGAAACCATCGACTATGCTGCAAAAGATGCAAAACATAAAGAAGCTAAGAGGGCATCGTAATGCTGTTTATTGTGGTACTGGTCTTATCAACCAAACTTTTCATCAAAATTTTATATTCTGAGAAGAACCCATTTGTATTAGATCTTGCTTAACTATTATTCCTAAATCACTTGTTAGGATGAGGAGTACATTATTTTGAACATTTCTGATGACGTTGACCTGGTTCCAAGCATTTTCATTCCCTTTAATACCGGCACTAGTTAATGTATTCTTAGGGTTTTTGGAAATCAATTTGACAATAGATTTCTCATACTTCTACTGTTTTTTTTAGCATGTTTGGTATTTACTTGAGCACTTGTTTCATTACGTAATGTAAATCTTGGAGTTTGTATTAGTTATTTGAAGAAAGATAATATATAATTTAGCTGTACCAAAGGAATTTGCTTGTGTCGTGCAGCCATATTTGACCGGTCAGGAAGATATGTTATAACTGGTTCAGATGATCGTCTTGTCAAGATTTGGTCAATGGAAACTGCACTTTGCTTGGCCAGCTGTCGTGGACATGAAGTAATTTTTGTCCACATCACATGGAGAACTTTTTTTTATTTGAAATATAGCCTTCATCATTTTCTTGAAATATAACCATTTGTAATCCTTTTCTTTTTCTTTTCCAAAAGGGTGATATCACTGATTTGGCTGTGAGTTCAAACAATGTTTTGGTGGCATCTGGCTCAAATGATTTTGTCATTCGAGTGGTATGTATCTTGCCTTCTAATAACTTACCATCTCTGTTTCATATTTGATCATCACTAAGAATGTCTCTCTTCCTACAGTGGCGCTTGCCGGATGGAATGCCAGTATCAATTTTACAGGGGCACACTGGAGCTGTTACTGCAATTGCATTTAGTCCCAGGCCGAGTGCTGTGTATCAGCTTTTATCGTAAGCCACATCATGAGTTTTTTTTTTTTAAAAAATTATATAATTATTTTTAAAGAGTTTCTATTTCTGTCGTTGCTCCTGTTTAGTTCTTTGACTGCTATATATATGATTTCTTAGTGAATGTTCTGAATCAGTATTGTTCTTCCTAGTGTTTCATGTTGCAGTAAAATATTGCTCTGCCTTTTGACTCTCAACAATATTCTTTTTAATGCATATCGTGTTTGTGATTATCATATTATAACCTTCGCAGAAATGGAGTGACACTACCATACTTGAAGATGCATTATTAATACCTGCTCTTCTTTTCATGACTTTTGTAGTTCATCAGATGATGGAACTTGTCGTATCTGGGATGCTAGGTATTCACTGTGTAAACCACGAATATACCAACCAAAACCTGCAGACACTTTAGCTGGTCAGTTCATCAATTCTATAGTGTTTTGTAATGATAACTGTTACATTGGGTGTTGTTCGCTTTCATCAAACTAGGATGTTTACTGCAGGAAAGAGCATTGTTTCATTAAATACTGGACCGTCTTCGGTTAGTGGTTCACAAAATCATCAAATACTTTGCTGTTCTTACAATGCAGACGGGACTGTTTTTGTCACTGGTAGCTCTGACACCTTTGCAAGGGTATGTTTGATAATATGCTTCATAATTACCTCTTGTTGGTACCGTTGGGTTTCGCTTGTATTAATCTGTATTATATGTTTAGTTGGACACATTCATATAGAGTTGACTACCTGTAGGTCTGGAGTGCTTTGAAATCTAATACAGATGACCCAGAACAGCCAATGCATGAAATGGATGTATTGGCTGGCCATGAGAATGATGTCAATTACGTACAATTCAGGTTAGTCTATTTGTTGTGAAAAACATATTCATTTACATAATTTCATGACAAATCTATTACTTCCGTGTGCAGTGGCTGTATTGTGGCTTCAAAAGCTTCAACTTCGGACTCTTTAAAGGAGGAGACTATTCCAAAATTTAAGAATTCCTGGTGTGTCAATGTCTTCCTCACTGATGTTCCTACCATCAAGCACATTACCTTTTAAAGTTTCTCAACACAGCTATATTTCATTCTTTCCTGAATGTTCACAGGTTTTGTCATGATAATATAGTTACTTGTTCTCGTGATGGTAGTGCAATTATTTGGGTTCCAAGATCTCGCAGATCCCATGTGAGTTCTTGACAATAATACAAATATAATTTAATGACATATATACATAATATGTTTTGTAGGTAAATAGAAATATATTGTAGTACCCAAACTACCAGTTAGCCTATCGAATTTATTTTGTTATATTTGGCATATAATTTTTAGGGGAAAGTTGGACGTTGGACACGTGCATATCATCTTAAGGTTCCACCTCCACCGCTGCCACCTCAACCTTCTAGAGGGGGTCCGCGTCAGCGATTTCTTCCAACCCCTCGTGGTGTTAACATGATTGTGTGGAGCCTGGATAATCGCTTTGTGCTTGCAGCTATCATGGGTAAAGTATATAATAATTTACATGTTGAACAAAGCATATTACATGTAGCCAAGTTGCCTCATAGGCTATGATCCCCATCATCCGTTTAAGTAGTTCTTTTTGGTTTTCTTATCTTCTTGAATTGGCGTAAGTTTCCCTATTGTACCTTTATTGAGTACACATTCTCTTATGGGATGTACACCATCTCCAATATTCTGTTTTCAGTGGATGTATACTGGTTTCATTCATCCTTAGTTGTCGATGTTGTTATTGACTACCATTATCTTTTATTTTTTAAATTAATATAGTGGTGCTTAATTTTGCAGATTGTAGAATCTGTGTTTGGAATGCAGTTGATGGTAGCTTAGTGCATTCATTGACTGGGCACAGTGCATCTGTAAGTGGTTTGTATTATAAGCTTTTGTCATCATTTGATTATTATTTGTTGATAATGTCAATGCTGGGTGTTACACTGTTTAATGAATTTCATTTGATGATTGTTTCATTGATAATGTATATATGCTGGTTTGTTATACTGTTCAACAAGTTTAGGAAGATGCTTCATCTGCAGAATTATTGTTGTTGTTGTTGATCCTATTAAGAAAAAAATTGAAAGAGAATACTCTTCAATATCCGAATAAGTCTATTTATATGATTTAGTCTGATTAATTCTTTCAGTATACAAGCATACTGTAATTTGTTTGTTCTTACACTTTTTCTGTTTTTTTTCTTTTCGGTTTATATGTTATAATCTATTGCTTAACTGGTTCAGTACTATGCTGTTGAACTCTCTACAGTCTTATGTTTTGGATGTTCATCCTTTCAATCCTCGGATAGCGATGAGTGCTGGGTATGATGGGCAAACAATAGTGTGGGATGTGAGTTCTTATTTTTTCTGCTCTTCATATAAATAATTATATTCTGCTTATTCTCTAAGGAGCTAATTTATTTTTTCAGATATGGGAGGGCACACCTATTCGGATCTATAAGATGGGGGAGTTTAAGTTGGTTGATGGAAAGTTTTCTGCGTAAGTATTACTTATCTTTGTCTTTTCTTCTTTATTTCCTTCTTCTTATATGTTACTAATTTCAAATATATTTTCGTAGGGATGGGACTTCGATTGTACTTTCAGATGATGTTGGCCAGATATATTTGATAAACACAGGTCAGGGCGAGTCTCAAAAGGATGCTAAATATGATCAGGTACTATAATTGTTTTATATCTGCCTTGGTTTCTTAACTCTGTTGTTTCAACTCTCTAACAATTATATAAATGATCCTTAATCAGTTCTTTCTCGGGGATTATCGTCCAGTTATACGGGATGCATCTGGCAATGTTCTTGATCAGGTTGAGAGTGGCTATTCATTTTCACTCATTATTGCATATTTCTGTGGTAACTTTATCTTCAAATATGCATTTAGTATCAAGTTATTAAGAAAATCACTGTAAATACCATTTGCCCATTACCCTCTTGTGAAGAGCCATGGTATTAATTAAATTTTACATTTAGGACTTTTAAATTTTCAATTGTTCTTTCAATTTTGAAAGGTTCATATGTTAAATCATCTTCATGCAGCCTAAATTTTGTTCTATATTTTGATCCCGAGTACTTTACATATGGCGCAGGAAACACAACTTTTTGTACATCAAAGGAACATTCAAGATCCTCTTTGTGATTCAAGTAACTTCTTGGCTGCTAGCTATTCAAATTCGGAATTTGTCACTGAGTTACTACATATTGTCTTATCATTAATTGATATGAAATGACAGGCATGATTCCATATCCAGAACCTTATCAGACTACATATCAGCAGCGCCGACTTGGTGCATTGGGGATTGAGTGGCGACCATCTTCCATAAAATTTGCTGTTGGCCCAGATTTCAGTTTGGGCCTAGATTATCAAATGCCTCCTTTGGCAGATTTGGAGAGAATGATTGAGCCACTACCAGAATTTGTTGATGCCATGTTTTGGGAGCCTGAAAATGAAGTGATGAGCGAAGATAGTGATTCTGAGTACAATGTTACTGACGAAAATTTCAGTGAAGGTGGTAAGGAAAGTATTGTTGTCAGCTCATCTGATGATTCAGAATGTAGTGCAGAAGATGATGAGGTTGGGAATGGTTATAAAGATGGTCTACGAAGATCAAAAAGAAAAAAACACAAGGTCAAAAGCTTTCTTCAATTTACTGGTTTCATTTTTTTATTTTTTCAATTTTAGGTGTTCTGAATTACTTTGACTGAATTATTTTGTTATCCAGCTTCATTTAATGACTTCGTCTGGGAGGCGTATCAAGAAAAGAAATTTGGATGAACCTGTGAGCACAGTATCTAGGAGTTTTAAAACCAAGAAACCAAAAACTAGTCGTAAAGTTGCAAAGAAGAAGTCTTCTAAATCTAAAACATTGAGGCCCCAGCGAGTTGCAGCGCGCAATGCTCAAAATATGTTTTCTCAAATTACTGAAACATCTTCCGATGAAGAAGAAGAAGAATTTGAATCAGATAATGATTCGTCAGACAGCAATTTGATGCTAGAAGATGTTAACATGCAAAGCAATGAATCTGATTCGAACTTTCAGAATATGCATGCTAGAGAGGAAGAACCATCCTCACTTGAATTAGAGGAAAAGACCAAGCCTCCCAAATTTTCTGAATCTCAATCAAATCTTCAAGACAAGCCAAGATTGCTCTTGAAGTTTTCACTTAAAAAGCAAGTGCCGGCAGAAGACACAAAATCCAAATTTGACAATCAAGCTGACTCCGTACCTCCACACAAATCCTTTGTAAATCATGCCTCAACTTTGGCAGATGTAGCTGATGTGGAGCTGTCTCAGGACCACAGCAGAAATGAATCCACAGATATGGGGCAACCTGAGAGAACTGAGTTTTGTTTGGAGGATTCTGCAGAGAATGAAATCAAATGGGGAGAGGTCAAGATGCGCACATCTAGACATTCAAAATCCGAAGATGTTGATGCATCCACTGGATTGGATGACAGTGCTGATGATATAGAAGAAATAAATGCTTTGAATGAGTATGTTAAACCTGAGTCATCTTTTATGAGAGAGCATGAACTAGAGTGTAGCAATGATGCGGCCTCTTTTAATGGGAATCTCAACAAGGGAAATGAAGGCCCATCATCGTCTGATAAATGCAGAGACCCTTTGGAAACAAAGGAAGCTACCCACTCAAAGCACTCTCGTGAATTTAAAGAAAATGCTCCCCTCAACTCAACAAAGATAAAAATCAAGACGAAGAAAAGGATATTAACTGATCCTAGAAGCCCATCAACTTTAAAGTTTGTTACAGTTAAGGATGAACTGACTAGTCCAAGAGATGACTCGATGTCTGAAATTCCTCCTAACATGGAGCAGGATACTGAAGTTGGACCAGCTGGAGGTACTCGCAGATCAAGTTCTTCGCTGTTACATTATAAGTCTAGGTCTGATTTAGAACGTTTTGATGGTGATTTGGAAGAAACTACTTCAAGCACCAAGTACCGCCGTGATTCAATGTTTGATTTCCCAGAAGCAGTTACTGATGTATCGCGTAGAACAAGATCCTTTACCATGAAAGCTACTTCTCGGGAAACAAACACGATGAGCATTAGCTTTAAGGCGAGAGGAAATCATCATACAGCAGGGACATCAAAAGGTGCAGAAGAGTACTACACAAAAATGAATGATCAGCTCCATAAAAAATCAAGGTCCTCTAGAAATTCTCAGGGCACATCTAATAATTATGACAGAAATTCAACAGCCAAAAGGATTTCAAATCAACCTGTTGGCAAGCTATCATGGCTAACGCTGTCAGAGTATGAAGAGGGTTATCGTTATATTCCTCAGCTTGGTGATGAAGTTGTATATTTGAGACAGGTGATTCCACGCTGTATAAATTTTGGTTTATATTCTATTTTCTTTTTGATTTAAGCTTTCATTAATAGCTTCTAATGGTTTGATTTTATATTATATAGGGTCACCAAGAATATGCTGAGTCAGTTAGGCGTGAAGGTCCTCCTAGATTGCTTAAGAGTCACCTGAGAACGGTTGAAATTTGCAAGGTTGATGCCCTTGGCTATGCATGGGATTCAGGTTCTGGGGAAAGCTGCTGCAAAATCACACTGAAATTTATAGATCCTTCGTCAAATGTGTTTGGCAAATCATTCCAGTTGACACTTCCTGAGCTGAGAGATTTGCCTGATTTTGTTGTTGAGAAAACATTGTATGATGCTGCAATTAAAAGAAACTGGAGCACTAGAGATAGATGCCAGGTTTGGTGGAAACATGCGAATGGGGAAGGTGGAATGTGGTGGGATGGACGAATTGTTTCATCTCAGGCTATATCACAAGAGTTTTCTGATAGCCCTTGGTTAAGATTTGAAGTTCGTTACAGGGAGGATTCTGGGGAAGAAAACACTCGACATTGTCCTTGGGAACTACATGATCAGAACATATCGTGGGAGCGTCCCCATATTGATTCTGAAAGCCGAGACAAGCTGCTGCATATTATTTCAAAACTAGAGCAGACGGTATAATTCTCATTAATACATATTTGTGTGGATGCTGCAGTTTTGTCTCATGGATGATTCAACTCATTGTTTTACTGCTTGTCTTGCAGGACGGTGGCATCATCCAGCAGCTGAATCATGTTGTTCAGAAGTCAAATTTCTGCAACAGGTACAAACTTCAGATATTTGCTACAACTGCCTGTCTAGTTAATTCCTAGCACAATCACCTTGTTTAAAGTCTAGTAATGCAAGACACACATACAAACCCCATTTATTACTCGAGTCTGTTGAATTTTTTCTGCCATGGTACCTTTATCATATGATTAATTACAAATATTACCTGTAGTAACTTCAGAATGCTGTTATGTATTTGGATTTATGGACATTTTGTAGGGTCGCGGCTCCATTTTACCCTGAACTGATCAAGTCAAGGTTAAGGAACAATTACTATAGGAGCTTGGAAGCAGCTAAGAATGACATGAGTGTGATGCTTGAGAATGCCAGCGTTTTCTTTACCCAAAAAGAATCACTGACCAAGATTATGCACTTGTCAGAACGATTAACAAGGAAACTGTCAAGATTGTGTAGAGACAATGCAGTAAGTTCTGTATAGGATGCATTTTCCTTTAGGTTTTAAGCAACTACTAATTCACAAACAGAGATAAATCCAAAGTATCCTGGTTGTGAAGGGAAGGGAAGGGAAATGTCTGAGGCAGTGAAAATGATTTGACTTCTTGTACCTGATACCTAATCACGTATAGAAGCATTCTTTCAAAGCATAACAACCATTGAGTCAATATAGAGAATGTTATAGAGTAGATTGGATTACAGATAAACTTTTTTTTTCCCTTTAATATATAGAAAATGAAACTACAAATACAAGGCAGTTAGCAGGTACCTTTAAACAAGATTACAAAGCCCATATCAGTACGATAATATTGCTTCATAACTAAGATTATTATCTATGTTTGTGAGTGTATTTTTTTCATTCTATCTCAGTCTGTTTTTAGTAGTAACATAGAAATCAGCTGCTATGAATTGATTATTCTCATTAACAAACTTTCAAGATGGCATGTAGGAAAGAAAAGATCACTTTGATGCATTGATGTATCTGATGGCTTGAAACAGATCGTCATTTTTCAACGGTTTGCTTAGACAAGCGTCCATCCCAGCTTGTATTGTCTTGTTAGTTTCTTCAGAACCCGGTGTATGAGCAGTCAGTCCTATTATTGGTATATGAACACCATATAGTTTCTCCTCTTTTCTTATCTCCTTAGTTGCTTCATATCCATTCATTACTGACATCTGCATTAAAACCAGTACTTGTACATTAGTATAATCCAAATTTTGATAACAGTCTATTGATGAAAATTGCATCTGTATTTGACTAAATACTCGTATAGCTTACCTCACAATCCATCAATATACAATAGTAAGGAAGAGTCGTAGATTCTGCTTGTTTCATCTGATTGGCTAGTTCTTTGGAAACAAGTTGAAAAGCTTCTTTGCCATTTGAACATAGATCAGTAGTTGCACCTTGCTTTATGACTATTCTACTAGCCATTTCTCGAGCAAATAAGCTGTCATCTACAACCAAAATCTTCTTCCCACTTAATGGTAGTTTCTCACTAGGACTACTAGTCTTGGTCGATTCACTAGGTTCTTGTACCTCACCTAGAAATTGATTCTTAGATGTAAGATAAGATGAGTAGCTGTAATCATGGTCAGGGGTCGAAAGGGTCTTTTTCAAACGCATATTGAACTCATTGCTTGTACTACCAACTTCTTCAATTTCATGCTTGACCCTACTAGAAGGAACTGTAGTTGAAGCTTTACCAAGTATTGATGATGACGAACCCTTAAACTCTGGAAGAAGTCTCACCACTTGGTACAAACGAGTCCCATGGAATGGCTTGTACATAACAATGTCGTTTGTATCAAAGAGAGAGTTGTCGATGGTACGAGCCAGTGGATTCAGTAGCCAAACAATTTGACAAGGGGTGTTTTCAAGGCTGTTTTTGAACTCATTCGCCACCTCTAACAGCTGTGAAATTGGTCCAGCAGTTGTATCCATCACCATTACTACTAACCCATCTGATGTTCCCTGAAGTTGATGATCAGTAGTAGTACTACTTTTGAATAGAGAAAGCGCATAGTTTCCACTATTTGAAGATGGCACATCTGCATTTGTTTCAATGGCATTGTAAGGACCCTGACATGCTGAAGAGTTATTGCTTGAGTTGTCACCACTGTTGTTCCCTTGCTTCATGTACTTCACTTTGTTGAGAGCACTAGGAAGTTGTTCCCACTGATCCACTACCAAAACTTTTATCCCAAGTCTCTTCATGAACTTCAGTGAAACTCTTCTCCTTTCATCGTTTTGAATCATTAGGACAACATAAGACCTATCTACCTTGGGGCTTGGACTGCAGTTCGGGTCAAGTGTGCTTATTTGGCTAGCACCTTGTTCTTTCTCACCAATGTCACTTGGTACCAACTCACTAGTATCCAATTCATTTTGGTCTTTAATAGTAGTACTATTACTATTGTCAAAGGCATCCTCACACACAGAGAGAAGAATATTGAACCTGAAGCAAGCTCCCTTTTCTCCATTTTCCTTGTCCACAACACCAATTTCTCCATGCATCAATTCTACCTGAAAGTCGTCAAAATACAAATTATTTTAGTGGTGTTTGACAAAACGTACATTTACTCAATATCTTTTTGCAAAATGATATAGTCAAGTGTCAAGTGTGTACGGCAGAGTGTCAAGTGATTGTTTTGCAAAGAATCATCAAAAAGAATGTTCTCATTATTTTAAATCACACATATAAATGATAGTTATGTTTTAAAAAGGATTGTTATAACTGCTTACCAAAGACTTGACAATACCAAGTCCTAAGCCAGTGCCTCCTTTAATTACAGAAGTTTCTTTGTCTTGGACATAGTTTTTGAAAAGCTCCTTTCGTTTTTCCTTTGGGATTCCTTTCCCTGTGTCATCCACCTCAAACACAAAGTCCATAACATGTGGATCATTCTTGATCATATCCATGGCTTGATCATCATCATCATCATTGTCATGGTCATTCTCATGAGGTTTTTTCTTGTTAGACAAGCATGAAAATAGTTTTTTTATACCTCCTTGATTTGGGGTGTCAATGATTGAACTATCTGTGAAGCATGGTTTTCTAGCCCAAGCTCTAAGAACCACTTGACCATGATTTGGAGTACATTTGATAGCATTGCTTAACAAGTTGCATAGTATTTGTTTAAGCTTGATTCTATCACCTTTGACATGTGAAAACTTGATCACAGAGGCATCACAAGGATCCAAAATCATATCAACTTCTCTATTAGCTCCAACAGGGTGGTACAAATCAGCTACCTCTTCCAAAAGAGGAGCCATTTCAAACTCTTCCTCTTCTAGTTTCATCATCCCAGCCTCAATTTTGCTTGTGTCAAGAATGGAGTTCAATATACCTAAAGTCACATAAATATGTGTTAGTATTGTGACACATTAGATACTTAGAAGAAAGGGAAGAAAAAAGAGGTGCAATTAAAACAATCCTAATCAAATTAAGTAACACGACCTGATTAATGAGAAGAAAAAATGTCTCTTAATTTTTGCAAGAAACAATAATAGAGATAAAAGGACGACATGTTAGCTTAAGATTAATGCTAGGAATAGTGCAAAATTGCATTTAAATTCAATTTGTGTTTTTAATTTCACCCGTAAAATTAAAATTAACGACTTATCAATTTGTATAAATTTAGTATGACTTATGATATCCATTAGTGTCCTTAACATTTGTCTTCAACATAATGCAAAATACTAATCTTCCTTAACAAATTGAGTGACTATCTCAATAATGATAAAGTATATTTAAGTCTTTCTAGTAATTAAGCGAGATTAGATTCCATATTGTGACAGATTAAGTTCTACTAATAAATCTTAGTTATTGATAATTTTTCATAATGAGACGGTAGTTTTTTTATAGTCTCGAAATAAATATCAAATTTTAATTTTATATACGAATTCGTTTAAAAATATATTTTTTTTTATATAAATGAGAATTGCCATTGGATATCAGCGATTCCCAATACAACTTGATGTAGCATATCCCAATTAGTGTAATTTAAAACCATGTCTTGGACATGAGATTGGATATTAAATTGCACAAAGCATCAAGTGGCATTAGGTATCACAGTGCCCATAGCAATGCTCTTATAAGATAGTCTTCTAAACTCAGTAGTTGACAGAATGTCCATAATATCCACATCCTGTCTAGAAGACCATTTTATTATAAAATACTATTTTTTAAAAAAAAAAAAAGGGATATGAATGGGGTATATTACCTAAAAGGTCCTTGGTACAAGCATCCATTTGTCTTAAATTAGTTTCAAGGTCAGAGCCAGGAGCAACCTCCATATAAGACAACTGTATGAGACCAGTGATGCCAGCCAAAGGAGCTCTTATGTCATGGCTGGCTCTTGCAAAGGCTAGGCTTCTGTTTTGAGTCCTCTCCTCAGCCAGTTTGGTTGCCTCCCTTTGCTCTATCAGTGCTTCTCTCAGATAGTTCTCTATTATGGAGTCTCTGAAATTTATGAAAACGAAGCTGAATATTGGAAGAATGGTTGTCACCATTATTGACACCAGAAGGATCAGCTGCACTATACTTTGCTTGTGCACAAAGTTCACCATTTCACTTTGTGCCACTGCTAATGCATACACCTGAAAACCCATAATATACAAAAAAAAAAAAAAAAAAAAAAAAAAAAAAAAAAAAACTTAATTATGATATTACTGTGATTAACCATGTTTTTTCTTCAGATTAGGTTAAAAAACTATAATAATTGCTATGTAGACGTCTTAGAATGACTCAAACCTCAAACTTATTTGTCAAGTAAACCACCTACCATTCATTTGAGTTACTTCTTGAATTATTCAGTCATATTATTGTTAAATTCACATGTGACATGACTGACATAGTATTTTATTTGAATTACAATTAATAATCACAGTGAATAAGCTATCATTACATTAACAAGATTAATAATAATAATAATCTTTATGCAACGTGTTTAAATAATCTATGCAGCACATTCTAAGTACACGACTGTGTTTTATACAACAACATAGTATGGTTTCACCTTAAAATAAAGATGATACTTGATTATTAACGCAAAAAAATTTGCAAACCAGAAGTCAATAAAAAGAATAAAAAAACTTTCCAGGCATAGTATTAAATATTTTCGATAGGATATGAGTGTGTTTAAAAAGTCATTTTGAAAACAATGATAAACAATGTTTTTGTAAATTATCCTTTTGAGACCTTGTGTTTACAATAATGCTAATTTAGTAACATGTATTTTGAAATCGTACATATTTAGTAACCTAAACTCAAATTTAATTAATAAAATTTTAGTAATTTAATCAAATTGCTATCAATTATATGAGTCAAAATTCAAATTTAATTACTTAATTACATAATTTTATCGTATTGACAAAACTTTATTAATCAAATCTAAATTTATGGTACTAAATATGTATGATTTTAAAATATAGAATACTAAATATTATTGAAAAAAAAAAATCAAAATAATACTTTGCAAAAAGATACGTGTCAAATGAATAAATTCCAATATATATATATTGTAAAATAAAAAATTAAACTGTTTTACAAAACATATAAATAGGTGGAAGTTGATGTAAGAAAAGCAGTACATACCGATTCCACACCAATCACATCAAGTTGAGAACAATAGAAATCGTAATTGGTTCCTTCAATATTCACAACTGTAGTACTTATCACTGATGATGATGATGATGTCCCACTCCCACCATAAGGATAGCATGTAACACTTCCAATATCACCACCATCACCATCACCATCACCAATCAATTCGAATGAGACTGAAACATGATTATGATCCTCTACGGCAAGGACCATCCTAGTCCCTTTGAGCCCATGATTCACAATCATTTTCCCATCTTTTGTAGCCAAGTACAACAAGCTCCCACCCACAACACTACTCAAATCACCATAGAACTCATCACTTAGGTCTTTGACCAAAAACCCTAGAACAATGAGACCTTTGCCATGGTTAACAGTGGCTGAGTTTTGGAGCAAGAGATCTTGGTCATTGTCCCATTTGGTTCCAAGAAAGGCATAGGAGCCATTCATGCTACTCAAGGCCAAGTCTCTGAACCAGCTTGCATTGATGGTGGTGAATGGGTTGAATGTGGTGACATCTCCAACTGCCTTTCCAGTGTCATGGTCAACTCTTTGTTTGTACCAATTGGTGTTCTTCATGTTAAAATAGTGAGGAGAGTAGATTACAAATATTTGATTGAGTTGGTCCATGGAGTAGGATAGAAGTTGACCATCTTTTCCAATGTATGAGATTTGACCAAGGTGTGGGGTCATTAGGAGTGACTGAAACAAAAGTGCTGACACCTGGAAAAATAAAAGAATAATAATTTTGGAATAATGGGTTTATTAAATACAAGTTTAGTTACCTGATAATGTAAAATTATAGGATCTATATGTATATTAAGGTATGATGTTTAATTCTTCATAATATATCTACTTGTATTATTGTATTAGTTAGTGTATGATGTTGTTTCATATTCGTGATTTTAGGATGTTAAGATTTATAAATTTGAGGTGTCGAGTAGAAAATTTTATTCAAACCCTTCAAATTTTATTTTATTTTTATATCAATTTTTATTATAAAAAATATATGAAGAAAAAGGCTATATATCTTTGATGATTTTATATGTATTATGTATATGTATTTTTTAAATAAATAAATAAAAAAAATCAATGTCTTCAATTCTATGTAATATATATATATATATACATATGTTATATATCTAAATGAATACACTGACTGACCTTGTTTTCAATATCAAAGAATGAGAGGTTAGATCCATTAAAAGATGAATCTAAAAATCTTGCTAAATTGGGTGTAGAAGAAGTTGTTTGGCTGAAAAGCTTTGTAGTCCTCTCAATTTGAGATTTGAGCTGGGAATGCAGATGGTTGGAGCTCAAATTAACATCCTCTTTAACATGTTTAATCATCCCATACCAATTTGGTAGCAATAAACTCAGAAGCACCACCACTGCAATCGTCTACATGTAATAATAAAAAAACAAAATCATCTTTAATTAACACATAATTAGTAAAAATAAAATGTGATTTTGTAAAATCATTTTTTTACGTACAAAATTACCTTCTTGATAGGATATCATGTGCTGTGTTGTGTTGAGAATACTAACTTGTAAAGAATTATTAAAAAAAATATCATTTTATTTTTATAATTTTAAATAATAGTCATTTTTACCAAATACCCTTTTAAATAATATAATTTTTATAATAATAATATGAAAGGGAGTAAAAAACAAAATTTAATATTATATATATGTTGAAAATTAACACGTTTGGAAATAATTACCAGAAAAAATACAATAAGGAGCCGGACCAGTACTACAGGCGATATCAGCTTCATGGTATCTTCAAGTAATTGAGATCTATAGATTTTTTTTTTTTTTTGGTAATTATCAGGAAAAATATTAGTGAATATCGCATACTATATGTTAAATCATCAATAGAATTTTTTTTATTAATTTTAAACATGACAAAAAAAGCAGACAAATATTATTACTTGAGATTATTGATTTTTTTTTTAAAAGATTTGAGATTATTGATTGAAGAATATATACATACTTGAATTAGTGAATCAATATCTTCTTTTAATATCTTTATATGGAGATTTTCATCTCTACATAGCTATCTTTTTATTTTAAATTTCAAGATAAGGAAACAAAAAAATTATCAATTTAATGTGTCTAAAAGAGAATCAGAGCATGCTTAGGCATTAATGCAAAGTTTATTAATTTTAATGAGCCAGAGTGACATATATTAAATCTTTATAATAGAAAAACAACATAGTTAGATATGTTGCAACCAAGTAACGATTTTTTTTTAATAAATCAAAAACAAAAAATATATTTTGTCAAAAACAAAAACTGAAAAAAGAAAATTATTTTTTTAATAAATTAAAATGTTGCATTGGAAACAACGCATTGTGTATTTATCCCTAAATTTTTCAATTTTTGTAATGTAGCATGCTTATCTTGAGTAATTAATAAAAATAGCACGCTAGGATTAAATGTCAAAATATAATTTTCACAAAAAAAATGTCAAAATATAATAAACCATCTCATTCTATATTAAAAGAGAATAAAAAATTAATTATTTTCATCTTTTATCGTCAAATTATAAATATATGTGTAATAACTCAACACATGATCAAATAATAAATTTTAATCGGCCTTGACTCAATATCTTACAGAATAATTTTTAATGCTCCTAGGGATATTTTCTATTTTTAACATTTAGAAAAATTATAATCTATTATTTTTCATTGCCGAGATATCCTATTAATTTTTCGGCAAATTTTGAATAATTTACAGTGTCCAAATCAAAATTCAAATAATTAATTGTATTCGTGACTAATTTTTTTTATGTACGTGAAAAACAAGTTATAATTTTTCTAGATATTAGAAATAGAAAATGATCATACGGTACGAGCTAGCATTTTATATGAGAATTATCCTATCTTATAAAGTATTTTGTATGTACGTCTCGTTATTTTTTCTTATACAACATCTTATAGTACTATAAACTTTGTAAGCGCCGAGAGTATTTAATATATTCTCAATCAATTTCATGCGTTCACTTGATATCTTATCTATTAATAAGTAATTAGTATATTCTTAATTAAACTTGATAACACATGTTAATATATTTTTAATCAAACTTTAACACACATATATTGACTTAATATCTTAGGTAGAAGTTCTACCAAAAAAAATATCTTATGGTGCAACAATTCAAAAAAATAATAAAATTATAGGCTATATATATACTATGATTAAATTAGGTAAAAATACCAAAATATACATATATATCTTTGCTCCAAAATCCTTTTTGTTCTAAGATTTTCTCAATTTAATTTCAAATTCACTAGATGGAGATCAAAACTATAAAGGAAGGTATATATATTCATATAACTATATATGTATGTAAATCTCGTTAGATATGATTTAGAAATCTACCGTCTTGTTAAGTGCATTATGCATTGAATAACAATTCTTCAAAGGAGAAGTGATGAAGAGATGAAGACAATATATATTCCTAGAAAATTCTTTCTCGGCAACCAAACACGAAAAAATAACCATGAAACCAAAGAGAAAAGACGGAATAAATCACAGAAAATATAATAGTAAACAGTGAATAGTAATTTACCTGTTATAATCTTTTTCTTTAGTCACTTCACTGAATTATTCTCTGTAAAAAATATATATATAAAAGAAAAAGAAAAAGAAAACTCAAAAGAAAAACTGACCTCTGAACTCGAAAAGTTTTCCTTTGAATGAGAGACTTTTTTTGTTTGTTTGTTTTTGTTTTTGTTTTAACTGACTAATACAGTGAATTTGGATATTCGGGAGAAGTGAAGAAGAAGCCCCCAGAGAAGGGACTTATATAGTTCTAAAGAAAAGTTTTTAGGATTATTGAAATTTTACTTTCTCATAATTAATTTTTAGGAAATACAAGTGGGAAATTTCCATTTGATTTCCTTTTTAAGTTTTTTCATTCAAATTAATAAAGCGTGTACAAGTGTTTAAAAAAAAAGTATGTGTCTATTATGGAATGTTGAGAGAGAAAGAGAAAGAAATATAAAAACTTTCTTTTGAAATTATAAATTTTATAAAAGAAAAAAAATAGAAGAGAGAGTTGATACTTTAGAGGCAACACGTTATCACCATGCAGAAAAATGAAAAATCTGAGTATTGCTGTGTATTAATATCAGACTAGAAAGAAATCTAAAGAAAATAGTTGTTATAATTTATTATAACTGAAAAAGAAAACCAGCTTAAGTTAGTGTATATAATACTGGGTTTTAGCACATGGTTTCACCACCACGGTCTTCTAATTTTGGCAGGTTATTTAGTTCCTCATCAGAAAGGATCAAAAAGAATAAATATACACAAAGTCTTCTCAAAAAGATTCAATAACGGTTTCAAAATTATATTCAAAAGTATTTACAGTGGTAAAATCAAACAATGGATGTTGTTAGGGGTGTAGATTATTGTTGCTAAATGATAATTATATTTTATTTATATTTATCTCTGAAAAAATTAACAATGTTGTAATAACTAATAAATGTTAGCGATAAGTTATGGGTACTTATTAATTTCAATTTAGAAGTTAGATCGACGTAAAAGAGATAGATCATATAACAACCGAGTCTCAATGAAGAAAACTTGGATAAAACCTACTCATATTCTTTCTTAAAGCTATACCTTATTTCGTTGTTTAAATATTCTTTACAAATGAAAGTTCACATCCAAGGTTTTTCAATTTTGGTAGATTAATTTTTTTTTCTCTATCAAAAAGTATACATGATTTTTTAAATTAAATAATTATTTAAAAAATATATGTTATTTAAAATAATATATAATCTTTTTTTTAAAATGGTAAAAGAGCGAATGCTGTAGTATGTAGGGTATTAATATAAATGAATAATTGCTAACTAGAATGTACATACTTCTTTTAATGCAAACTACGTTTATAAACTTTAATATTTTCTCCAAGATAAAAGGAAAAAACAACAACGATATTATAATAAAAGTTACTAATTTAGTTGTAAGGTACTTATTAATTATTCAAATTTAGAAATTAGACCAACGTAATACAGACAAATGTATAATAAATGGGTCCCAATGAATGGGATTGGGACTTATCCCACTCATGTTATTTCTTAAACTCATATCTTACTTCATTATTTATTTTTGTGAACGTTGTTGTGGTATGTAGGGTATTAATATAAATGAATAATTGCTAGCTGGAAGATATATACTTCTTTTCATGCAAATGGCGTTTATAAACATTAATATTTTCTCCGAGATAAAAGGAAAAAAAACAACGATATTTTAATGAAAGTTACTAATTAAGTTGTAAGGTACTTATTAATTATTTAAATTTAGAAGTTAGACCGACATAATAGAGACAAATGTATAATAAATGGAATTTGGATGTATCCCACTCATATTATATCTTAAACTTATACTTTACTTTGTATTAATATTTTAGCGAATTTTGTAGTATGTAGGATATTAATGTAAATGAATAATTGCTAGCTAGAAGATATATATATTTTTTAATACAAACGATGTTTATAAACTTTAGTATTTTCTCTGAGATAAAAGGAAAAAACAACAATGGTATATTGTAAAAAAAGAGTTACTATTTAAGTTGTTAGGTACTTATTAATTGTTCAAATTTAGAAATTTAGACTGATATAATAGAGATAATAGAGATAAACGTGTAATATACGGGTCCCAATAAATGGGATTGGGACGCATCCCACTCATGTTATTTCTTAAACTTATACCTTACTTTGTTATTAATATTTTAGAGCACGTTGTAGTATGTAGGGTATTAATAATGTAAATGAATAATTGTTAGCTAGAAGGTATATACTTCTTTTAATGCAAATGACGTTTATAAACATTAATATTTTCTCCAAGATAAGAGGAAAAACAATAACAATATTGTAATAAAAGTTACTAACTAAGCTGTAAGGTACTTAATAATTGTTCAAATTTAAAAGTTAAACCGACATAATAGAGACAGATGTATAATAAATGGGTCCCAATGAATGAGATTGAGACCTATCTCACTCATGTTATTTCTTAAACGTATATCTTACTTCGTTATGAATATATTCTTTTAACATATTAGTTTACCTCCAAATTTTTCTAATTTTTTTTGGTTAATTTTTTTCTTTCTCAAAAGGCCTACATACTTTCTTAAACTATTCGCTTGAAAAAAAAATAGTAATGAATAATTAAAAATTTTAAAATGATAAATTAACGAATATTGTAGCAGGTAAGGTATTATTATTGTGGAGTTTGTGTCTTGATTTCACTAAAGATATTAGTTAGTTATTACCATTTTAAAGATTAGTTAGTCTTATTGTTTTACTCTTTTCTTTCTTTTCTCTGTTCCAAGCCTATATATATAAAGGCTTTTGTTCTTATTGTAAGCTGTAACAAAAATTTGTGTAAACCGAGAAGAGAGAAACATAGTAGTACCGAGAGGAAAAGTCCTGGGGTGTATTTAAGAGATCATAGAGAAGACTAAGTTGTACTTGAACTTTCTACATAGTGAAAAGACTAGGGAGTTTTACTCCCAACCTTGGATGTAGGACCATTAATTGGTCTGAACCAAGTAAACTGTGGTGTTCATCTCTTTTATATCTTTCTGTTTTTCATTTTAAGTTTATCTTCTTATTCAAAAGCTATTGCTGGTGTGTATGGGTATTATCTAATCTTGTGTGTGCAGGTGCTTCGGTCTGGTTGTTTTTCCTCACAGATTGGTATCAGGAGCCAGGTTGCCGAAAGGAAATTCCCACGCCAAGATCAAAGACTACTTCAACAATCTTTCTGTTTCTCCAGCCATCTTCTTAATTCTTCAAGGTTTTCTCATCCTTTCCTTATTTATCTTTTATTTTTTTTATTCGAATTTAACTGGCCACTAGATTCGGTTACAATGCCTTCAGCAAAGGTTGATATTGAGAAATTTGATGGTAAAAATGATTTTGTCTTATGGCAGGAGAAGAAGCATGCACACCTTGGAAATCTGGGTTATGAAGAAGCTTTAAAAGAAAATGATAAAATGTCAATCAAACAAGAAGATAAGGAAGAAATCTTGAAAAAAGGCAAGGAACACCATTGTACTCAGCTTAAGTGATTCTGTCCTAAGGAAGGTGATAAAAGAAAAGACAGCAAGGGAAATGTGGGAAAAGCTTGAACGTGCTCAACATGACCAAAGCTCTTCCTAATAGGATTAACTTGAAACAAAAAGTGTGTGGTTTCAAGATGGAGGAATCGAAATCGATTGATGAAAATTATGATGTGTTTGTCAAGATGATTGCTGATCTTGAAATGATGAAGATCACCATTGAAGAAGAAGATCAAGCCATCTATTTGCTGAATTCATTACCAAATGCTTATGATCAACTTAAAGATACTATCAAATTCAGCAAAGAAGTTTTGACCGTGGATGATGTTATCAGTGCAGCCTACTCAAAAGAGATGGATTTGAAAGCAAGTGGCAAGACTCATAGGAGTACTGGTGAAGGGTTACTTGCTCGTGGAAGACCTGAAAGAAGAGAACATCACCAATTTAGAAATCAAAGCTCAAAGAGTGGGAACTACAGATTTGGCAAAACTCGTTCTAAATCTAGAGAGAAACGAGTATAAAGCGAAATTGCCCTCAAAGATTCAGTTTTAACAAAGAACATAGATCAGACAACTACAACAAAAAATCAGAGAATTTAGACAACAACTCAGATCTGAATTTTTCAGATGGTTATGAAAGTGCTGAAGTACTTAACATAAATTCTAAAAATCTAGAAATGGAATGGATTATGGATTATGGATTCTGGATGCACTCTCCATATGACCCCAAGAAAAGAATTTTTTATTGATTATAAACATACATCTAACAATAAAGTTTTCATGGGAGATAACCATTCTTGTGATGTTGCAGGTATTGGAAGAGTAAAAATCAGATTAAATGATGGTTCAACTTAGATTCTTGATGAAGTGAGGCATATTCCAAACCTGAAAAGAAATCTAATTTCTTTGGGTGCCATGGACCGTTTAGGATGTACATATAAGGCTCAAGGTGGAGTCTTGAAAGTCTCCAAGGGATCTATGGTCATAATGAAGGGAAGCTTACAACAAGGGCTGTATATTTTGCAAGGAACTGCTGATGAGGGAATAGCTGCAATTTCTATCTACAACGAAGATCAAACCAAACTATGGCATAGCAGATTAGCCCATATGAGTATCAAAGGCATATTGGAGCTTGGAAAACAGGGTCTAATCGACAAAAGCAAGCTGTCAGGAATTGATTTTTGTGAGCATGGCATACTAGGAAAGGCTCTGTTGATCCCAAAAGAGGGTGTTTTAATATTTAAACTCGCAAGCGCACGAATCGTTTCGGAATATAATGTTCATGTAAGTACGAGGTCGAACCCATGGGAGTTGACTAACATCAAAAGAAACTATTTCAAACAAAGCAATAATATTCTAACCTAGTTCCAAATATTTGATGAGATTTTGTTTTAGAAAAAAAAAGACAAGTAATAAAAAGATTTAAGATTAAATAGAAAAATGGTTTTCAAATGAGATATGTAAAATAAGGTTATTAAGATATTAGAATCCACAAAATGCAAGTTCAATAGTATTTATAAGTATATTGATTTCCAAGTTTAGATATAGTTGAAATAAATCACACTATATTTTTTTCAAAATACATTTTTTATTCAAGCACAAGTTACTTAAAAAAAGGTAGGATTTTTCTTCACTTATATAAGATATAATTTCTAAGCATTAGTTGTGTTACAACCTAATGAAACTACAAAAAATCAAAGAGATTATGTTTAGGCAAAATATGATACTTATGCTCTAAGAATTAGATGTGAACAATTTAATGAAAAACATTTAATCAAAGAATATCATATTTTTGCATAATGAAGAACTAAGTGTAATATGCTTTAACACTCAATAATAGATGAAAAATGCATACCTTTGATAGAAAAATCCATAAACAATGTTACACAAATGGGAAATCAACATACAATAAAAAAATACTATCTAGTTACATTTTGCTTCATCATCATCTTAATAACCTTTGAAAAAGATTAGAAGCTCATAACTAGATTGAAATAAAAATTAAAAAATAACATACTTGACATGCTCTTCAAAAGATGAAAATGGTAGAGAAAATAGTGAAAAGAAGAGAGAAAAATATGTGTAGAAGATGTTGAAAAGATGAAGAAGAAGAGCCCGCCAAATGATCTTACAATACTCTATTTATAGGCAAAATATGGAGATTAAATTAATCAAATTAAAATAAATAAATTGATTAATTTAATTGTGTTGGGAAGTGGTAGGATAAATAGAGTAAGTGTAAGAGTATTGGAAAGATGAAATGTTTGGTTGGGTAAAAGATTAGTGAAAAACTAGGGTAAAAAATTGAATTAGGAATGTTTATTTAGGTAAGAAAAATAGGGAAAAGTGAATTGATATTTGAGTGAAAAATATTGGGAATAAAAATGTGGTTTTTGGCCTTTTGGTGGCTATTGGCAGCTTGGTCTAGGCTGTCTTGGGGCGGTTTGGGCTTGAGGAGTTGACTTGGGCCAAAGGAGTGAAGTTGGGCCCGAATTGGTCTTGGGGCTGCTGGTCCGAATTGGTCTTGGGTGGAGTTGGGAGGCAGCTGATTGATGAACTTGTGAAGGGCTGGTGGAGTGACAACTGGCGTTGAGAAGCATGGCCTTTGGAGCAGCTGCTGGCTGATGAGGGATTCGGTTGAGGCGTGGTGCTATGCGGCTGAGGAGCATGAAGGCTGGGAGTATATGCTTGCTGCTGGGAGGTGGTTTCGGCGTGGGCCTGGCAGCTTGGAGATGTGGGCTTGGGCCATGGAGCTTCTTTGGTATTTTAATAATACCATTTTGTCCCTTTCTTTCATTTGAAAATGCCATTTTCCTCTTTATTTTTCTTTCTTTTTAAGAGCATACATTCCCTACAAAATAAATATAAAATAAATCATAATACAGTATTTTCAACTATAAAATAAATCAATTTAATTATTTGAAAATATTAATTATAACTTAATTTATATTTTACATTTAAGTTCAATAATACAACATTTTTTTACCACTAACTTAATAATAATAATTCAAATAATTAACTACAACATTTTACAACAAAATAACTATAAAAACACACAAAAATCTATAAAATTAAAATAAACCTAATAAATTCAAAATTACTTAAAAAACTTAATAAATTACTTAAAAACTCAAGAATTAAGCAACAATTAGCACATAAAAAGTGGTAAAATAACTCTATTTTGTAGAGTTGTCAAGCTCACAGACTAAAGTTCACCCAAGCTATACACAAGACAAAAGGTACACTTGATTACATACATTCAGATTTGTGGGGATCACCAAACACACCTTTTTCTCTCTCTAAATGCTAATATTTTGTCTCATTTATTGATGACTTCTCTAGGAAAGTCTGATTATATTTTCTCAAAACAAAAGATAAGGCTTTTGAAAAATTTATAGAATGGAAAACACTTATGGAAAGACAAACAGGTAAGAAAATTAAAAGACTTAGGACTGATAATTGTCTTGAATTTTGTAATAAGGTGTTTGACAATTATTGCTCTAAAAATGGCATAGCTAGACATAGGACTTGCATAAATACTCCTCAAAAAAATGGTTTGGCTGAAAGAATGAATAGAACAATAATGGATAAAGTTAGATGTATGCTAGGAGAATCTGGGCTTTCAAAAATGTTTTGGGCAGAAGCTGCAAATACAGCTGCTTATATAATTAATAGATCTCCTAATGCTGCTTTAAATCTTAAAGTCCCTAATGAAATATGGTCTGGTAAAAAACCAGGATATAATCATCTCAGAATATTTGGTTGTGTTGCTTATGTGCATACTAGTCAAGGAAAATTAAATCATAGAGCAAAGAAAGGTTATTTCATTGGTTATCCATATGGAGTTAAGGGTTATAAAGTATGGCTTCCTAGTGAACATAAATGTGTTGTTAGTAGAGATGTATATTTCAATGAAGCTGTATTATTTAACACTAACATGCAGGGAAAAACTATTGATTCTAACAGTGACTCCAAGACTCAAAACAAGTCTCAGGAAATATTAAAAGATATGCAGGTTTCTATTGACATTCCAGCTCAAGGCGGAGCCTCTTCATCAACACAAGATGAACTAAAATATGATACAGATCCTGAAAGTGAACCTGAAGAAGTGACTGGCCAACAAAGTCTTGATGATTATCTTTTAGCAAGAGATCGAGAGAGAAGGCATATCAAATTGCCATCAAGATATGCTCAAGCTGATCTGCTTGCATTTGCATTCACAGTCGCTGAAATTATCAGTGAAGAGGAGCCAAAGACCTATGAAGAAGCCAGAAATAGCCCCAACTGGACACATTGGGAAACAGCCATGAAAGAAGAATTAAATTCTTTGAAAAGGAATCAGACTTGGAAATTAGTTCCTAGAGAACAAAATTAGAGTCATTGGATGTAGGTGAATTTTCAAAAGAAAACCAGGGATTCCAGGGGTTGAGAAGCCTAGATACAAGGCTAGACTCGTTGCAAAGGGGTATGCTCAGTTGGAAGGTGTTATACCCAGATTTCGAGCCATGTTAATTATGACCTCGAAAGTTGAATTCGCAAATAAGTGGACTCATAAGGTTGGAAGCAAGCTCCAGGATCATATGCCGAGCTTGCAGGATATGGACGATCTCGAGTATGGTGACCTCGAAGAGTTCATGATCTCGAAAGATAGCCCCGGGAACACATTCATCTTCGGAGACAACTTCGGATTAGGGTTCCCGAGCTCGACGCGCATACGATCTCGAACAGATTGGGTGACCTCGGAAGATGTCTCCAGCTCGAAAGGTGACAGGAAACCTGGGAGACTAAAGCCTTAGAGATACGCAATAACCACATTGAATATCTACAAGTATTATAAATATGAGATGTAATCCTCATTTATTAATGTAAATCCCCTAGAATCGTGGGATATTATTTAATCAGTTATGTGTTTCCTGGTCTTCAGGGACGTTTCCTTTTATATTTGATTATAGGCATTTAAAGCCATTTATTTTATTCACAAAAAGAGTAACTACCCAAAATATGTGCGATAGTATTCTGCATCCTTCTCTATAAATAGAGAAGCCATGCGCCATTGTAAAGGACTGAAATTCTGATCCTTGAGAGAAAACTCTGAAGAATTCATGCTTAAGAATTTTCAGAGATAATCTTGAGTTTAATAACAGAGACTCGTGGACTAGGCAGATTTAACTGCTGAACCACGTAAAAATCGTGTGTTTGATTTGTTTTATTGTATTTGGCCATTATCAATTCTTGTTTAAGTGCTCTTCTTTCACTGTTTGACGAAAAACGGCGTCAACAGAAGGTATTGACTATCATGAAATTTTTGCACCTGTTGTTAAGATGACCTCCATTAGAATTATTTTAGCTTTGGCTGCAAAGGAAGACATGGAAATAGAACAACTAGACGTTAAAACAGCTTTTCGACATGGTACACTTGATGAAAAGATTTTTATGCAACAGCCAGAAGGATTTGAAGAAAGGAGGAATGTTGATATGGTGTGTCTACTACAAAGATCATTGTATAGATTGAAACAATCCCCAAGGCAATGGAATAAACGTTTCAATGAGTTTATGCTTAAAAGGAAATTCGTGAAAAGCCAATATGATCACTGTGTGTATTTTCAAAAATACAACTCAAAAGATTACATATACCTCTTGATCTATGTTGATGACATGCTCATAGCATGTAAAGACCTTGCTGAAATACAAAAGCTGAAAACTGCTCTTGCAATGGAATTCGAAATGAAGGAACTTGGCCCAGCTAGAAACATTTTGGGAATTGAAATCTCAAGAGATAGATCTCTAGGTACTCTTACTCTATCTCATCAAGCTTACATAGACAAAATTGTTAAAAAAAAATTAATCTTGAAGAGGCAAAATCAGTCTTGACACCTATTGGAGCTCATTTTAAATTGTCTTCACTGAGCAAAGTCGAAGATGAAAATGACATGAAGGCTATTCCTTACTCAAATGCAGTAGGGAGTGTGATGTATGCAATGGTTAGCACTAGGCCTGACATTGCTTATGGAGTTGGCTTAGTAAGTAGATTTATGAGTAATCCCAGTAGAGATCATTGGAATGCAACTAAATGGCTGATTAAATATCTCAAAGGGGCAACAAGTTTGAAGCTCAAATAGTCAAATCAAAGTTCAGGCAGCCTTATAAAAGGGTTCTGTGATTCAGATTATGCAGCAGACTTGGATAAAAGAAGGTCAATATCAGGTTATGTATTTACCATTGGAGATAACACTATAAGTTGGAAATTGTCCTTACAACAAGTTGTGGCTTTATCAACTACAGAGGCAGAATACATGGCCATTACATAAGCTGTAAAAGAAGGGTTATGGATCAAAATATTCATAAATGAGCTAGGCTATAATGAAGACAAGGCAGTCCTTTATTGTGATTCACAAAGTGCGATTCATCTCACCTAGAACAATATGTATCATGAACGCACAAAGCACATTGATATCAGATTACATTTTGTTCGTGATATCATTGAAGAAGGAGATATCGAGATAAAGAAAATCTCATCTGAAGATAATCCTGTTGATATGCTCACTAAAGTTATTCTTGTTGGTAAGTTCAAAAACACTCTGAACTTACTCAAGATTGCCCCTAAATAGTAAGCTGATTTTTTTGGGAGTCCCTAGTCTTTTTCACTCACCGTTCATCATGACACAAAAGGTGGAATTTGTGGAGTTTGTGTCTTGATTTCACTAAAGACATTAGTTAGTTATTACCGTTTTAAAGATTAGTTAGTCTTATTGTTTTACTCTTTTCTTTATTTTCTATGTTCCAAGCCTATATATAAAGACTGTTGTTCTTATTGTAAGCTGTAACAAAAATTTGTGTAACCTGAGAAGAGAGAAACAGAGTAGTACCGAGAGGAAAAGTCCTAGGGTGTATTTGAGAGATCTTAGAGAAGACTAAGTTGTACTTGAACTTTCTACATAGTGAAAAGACTGGGGAGTTTTACTCCCAACCTTGGATGTAGGACCATTAATTGGTCTGAACCAAGTAAACTGTGGTGTTCATCTCTTTTATATCTTTATGTTTTTCATTTTAAGTTTATCTTCTTATTCAAAAGCTATTGCTGGTGTGTATGGGTATTATCTAATCTTGTGTGTGTAGGTGCTTCGGTCTGGTTGTTTTTCCTCACAATTATAAATGAATAATTACTAACAAGTAATCATATTTTTTTTAATGCAAAGGACATTTATAAACTTGAATATATTTTCTCCGAGATAAAAGGGAAAAAAATGTTAATAGCTAAATGAGATATTTGCAGGGAAAATACTCAATGTTTGCATAATGTAGCATTTAGATACCCAAACTTCTTTTTGATGGAAAAGTATCCAAAATTGCTAAAATATAGTATTTAAATGCCCAAATTTTTTGTTTTGGCAGCAAAAATACTCAAAGTTGTTAAAACGTTGCACCTTTAATACCAAATAGCTAAAAAAAAATTAGGGATATTGGTGGCAAAAATACCCGATCTTTTTAAAAATTTGTGATTTAGTACCCAACCTTTTTTTTTAGGAAAAGTACTCAATGTCAAGTTCTCATCCTAACAGATTAGTTAAAAATTAACTTGGTAGACACATGGCACATTATGATTGGTCCATTCCATAATTTTTATAAAAAAATATTCAAATTAATTTTAAAATATAAAAAATATTAAATAAAAAATAATATAATTTGATTTTAAAATAAAAATTAAAAAACTATTTTAAATAATAAAAATAACTAAATAATTAAAATCTAATTTAATTAGCACCTAATTCTAAAAAAATCATTAAGAACTCTAAAAAAATTACCAAACTAAATTTATTCATTTTTTTAAGAAAAGAAAAAAAACACGTGCTCTTGAGTTTTCTCCCAACCAAGATTCAAATAAAAAACCCAAAACCAAAATCAATGTCATTTAAGATCTAAATACCAATACCAAAATCAAAATCAATATCAATGTTCAACATCTCTCTCAAATCACAATATCAAGTCTCTTTGCACAAAAATATCTCTACACAAATCTGCCCAGATCTTTGTTGCCGTGTTCCTCCTACCATTGCCTAGATGGCACAATTATCGAGTCACTACCTAGCTATACTACAAGAAAAAACAGTATTCATAACACTTAAAAACTACTAACCGGAAGTATTCATAACACTTCTCAAAACGCTAACATAGTCCCTGTTATTAAAAGTCTCGTCTTTTCTATAACAGTTTTTTAATGTTATGTTCAATGTTATCTTAAAGCATTCAATAACACATTTTTTGTTGCTATCATATTAAAATAATAACGTTTAGTTAGAGTAATTGGTTATAAATTTGAAGTTTAATCTTAAACTTTTTGCATAACACTTTTCAATTGTTATAATTGATTATTTTGATAGAATTTTTAGTTTGTTATATTATATAAATCATAACATTTTGTTACACTTATAATATGTATCCAAAACAGCCATAAATGCCATATTAAAGGTCCAGTAATAAAATTTTGTTATTTTAGTCTAGATAATAGGTTTTTAATTGTGTTGTGTAAGGATAACTATAAGTTTTTTTAAAATGAAAATGTTTTTATTATCATATTTGGATAAAAAAATATCAAAATTAATCACAAAATGTAATATTAAATACATTGATAAACCATAAGTATTACATTAAACAAGAACTAATTCAAACCATGACTGTGGCTACTTCATGAGATCTTAGTTCTAACTTAAGTTTGAAAGCATACATAATAAAGTTTTTATAATCTTGAACATCTTTTACTTCAAAAATAAAAAACAAAAACATAGCAAGATATACAAAAATTAAACCATGAAACTTGTTCCATCCTTCAATTCATTATCCATTGTGCACTTGTCTTTGTTGTGGGTTGATTTGCTTAGCTGCATAAGAATTTGGGTCACTTGAAACAAAATAGCCTTCTGCAATAATTTCACAAGATCCAAATGTGTGATTATTGACACTCTAACAATATATCAATAGAACAAATTCGCCATCAGTAAGAAGTAAGTGATTTTATATTGAATAATATAAGTTCTAAATTTTATCATTTTCATGTAATTAGTATCATAATTACTGCAGGGGAAGGAACATGAGAATTTGATTGAACATTGTTTGATTTCTCCTCACTCTGAGCAGATGTATTCTATTTACAAGTAAGATGACAAAACATGAATTCAACATCAAAATTAAAAGAAGAAAATACAAAAGTAAAGACAAACTTAAAAATTAAACATGAATCTTAGTTATTATTATATGAAGAGAATAAACAACACTTTCAATCACTGAAGTAACAAAAATATCCCAAAAAAATTAAAGAATGAACATAACTTTACCACTAATTCAGCCACATGAAAATTAATATAAGAAATTGTAATTCAACCTACACTAACTCAGCCACAATACTTTCAGTCACTATCTCTTATTTTGGAGTACCAACAAATGATTGTTTCTTTCTATCCCTAAATTTCTATGAAAAACAATATATATATATAAATAACCATTAAACAGATAAGCAGCCACAAATATTAAAAATAATATTTAGAGATAAAGATGCTATAAAAAATTAGATCAATGAGTTTACACTAATAGATAAGCTTCAAAGAGGATAAAATGAAGAAAAAGATGAAGAAAAAGGTGAGGCCATCAAGAAATAAGTTATGGGTTTGCTGATATTAGAATAGTTACGAAGAAAGAGATGACAAAATATAATATTCTTTAATTTTTAAACTTAAAAATAATGAAACATTCAAAATTTTAAAAATAGACTCCAAAGAGAAGACAATAGAAATCACAAAGTACAACATTGGGAGTCACTAGGAATGGACAAGTCACTGTCATGGCAACCAAATAATAATCTCACTACATGATTAAGGAATTTACAACAAGGCAATCAATTTGAGAAATGAAAAAATAAAACTAGGAATTTCAAAATCTTAGTTACATGGCAATTTTCATATAAAGTTAAAATGGCTAGTATACAGTAAGAATAATCAAATTAGTCCATCAATATAAATGAAAATTAATTACTCAAGTACCAAACAATTTCAAATAAAGTTTCCTTCCAATTTGAAATTTAATTGAGCCACTAAAATGGAAGTAGAATTACATTCATAATTTTTCTTATGTGTCTATGAAAAATTAAAAGAAAAATCAAAATAAATAAACATACAAGTGCATGCTTTTAACAATCTAATTAATCTACCAATAACCAAACCAATTAAACAAACACAAGTTAATTATAAGATAATAATAGATAATTCTGGATAAAATCAGAAAACATTCCTCCCATATTATTAACCAACCATCTACCATTATCAATTCAAAATATTTAAACAACACACGAGTTTTCTTCCTTATCTTGCCACAGCACACAAATTTCTCAGATCCTACTTCACTAAGACACACAAGTTCTCAATCTTCCGTTATCATCGCAACACATAATAATAATCTAAGGACCTACTTCACTATGGATGAATACCTAAGATATTCAAACTCTTCTAACATTTGCATAATACTATAACAAAAACAAAAGTAAGAGAAGATACCTCTTACAAACTATTGGAAATAAAGTTTCATTCCAATTTAAAATCCAATGAAGCTACTAAAATGAAAGCAAAATTACATACCAATTAATAAACTATCAACATCAATAGACAAATTAATTGAGATAATGTAAGAAAATGTGTTAAGAAAAAAAAATCAAACTCTAAATTTTTATATTATATTCTGTTGGAAATCAATCTAGATATATATTCTTAGTAAAAACAAGAACAAAGGAGCTAGCATCAAGCCAGTAGAAAAGTATCCCGACTAGGTCGGCACCCAACCCTAAAAGCTATCGCCTAAACCATATCCAATCTATTAAAATAACTATAAATACAGAGTTTAGGATCACAAGTATAAAATAAACACTCAAAACAAGATACATATGGTTTTTTCATTAAGGAATAAGAGTGCAATGCTTTACCATATAATCTATTTAAAGCTACAGAACGAATAGTGATGACTCCTCAACATCATCATTAGAGAGAATTAAGGCAGTCTCTTTGATTGATTTCCTGACCTATAAATAAGAGAGCAAAAATTGAATGAAAGTTAATAGAAGAATTAATAAACAGATCAACAATAGCTACGCCTCCATTATAGAAAGAGAATAAAGAAGATTGACAACATAAGTATAATCAAATTCCAACTGAAGATAGTTTTAGTTTCTCAAGTCAGCATACTCAATTGCAATCATATACTGAAATATCATTTCATTGATTGCTCATCTTTCTTGTGCTGGCTTTAGCATATTTCAATTTTGTGAAAACAAACAATAGTCACCCAAGACGGGTAGCTCAATCATATGCAAAGAATCATCTGTGAAAATAAATATTGATGGCAAGGAAATAACCCAAACATTTCCAAAAAAATTTAAAAATAAAAAACCATCTCACAATTTCAAAGGATTAAATAATATTGAAAAATATCAAACCCATAGTGCTCTAGGGTTAGAGAAGAGGAAGACATTAGTGGCTTGTAGTACGAAGACTAAAGCATCCAAGAATTACCAACAGGCTATGGTAATATTCTTGAGTAAAAGAACCCTGAAATTCATTGAATGCGCAAAAGCAAAGACATGAAACAAAAATCTCACAAAGACCGAAGCTACAATTCTAGAAAAGATAAAATTCATTTAAAAGGAAACACTAATCCAATTCAACTCCCTTCCAAGGTTAAATTCTTGTCCAAATAGATCGGAGAAACGCCTTACAAAGTCGAGAACCTAAAATTATTGAACAAAATGCATATGCTAAGATAGACAGCATATAAGAAAATGCCTAGAATAAAGCAAGAATGATTGAATAAGACTGGAAATAATCATTTTACATCCCCTCCACAATCCAACAACACAAAAAACCTTGAAACATTCTCTCAATCACCTAAACAGAGAAAAACAAACCAAAACTCTAAAAAGATGTAGAGAGAAAGAAATGGAAAACAAAGCACAATGAGTAAAATGGGAGGTACTATGTCAAACCCATAAAGATGAAAGGCAGCAGTTTTGTAAAAAAAACCTGAAAATTCATTTGAAAAATATATATAATATTCAAAGTAAATCAAACCATCCCCGTCCATCCTTAACAGCGTTATATGGTCAAAACCAAACTCATGAATTTCAACATTACAAACAATATTCGGTAACAAAGCCAAACATTTGGTAAGACAAGGAAGGCATTGAGTAAAAGCAACATGCTGTGATAATATTCTTAACTAAAAGCAGAAACCTAAAAGTCATTGAACGCACTAAAGCACACACATGACATGAATAAATTTTTTTACATGGTCTGCCATTCTCATAATCATAAAAAGAAGAGAGGAAATGTTAAATGACAAGAAACCTGAAGGAAACAAATGAACATTTATTTCAAGTAATAATTGGACCAAGAAACTCCCCTCAAAAGAAAAAAGAACTTAACAAAACATCTTCCTAAAACTTGTAAAATGCCAAAAAAAAAGAGGCTGAAATTAACAAAAAAAACACGAACACTAATAGTTTTAAATATACGTGGAAAGAAAATGAACAAAAGCTTCAAAAAAAAAAGCCCAAATTAAAATTAATGACTTGTCAAACCTACTCCAGCAACAAAGATATTTTAAGCCTTGATAGAAATTTTGTCAGAGGATTAAGAAAAACCTCGGAATCATTCAGTATCCACAATAATATCGAAAGGAAACCAAGTTAAGATAGAATTTAAATGACTACTGAGAAAAAAATGACCACCATCACAGGCTAGCTTTTATTAGTTTACAAGAGCTCTATCCAGTCCAAAGCCAAATGACTACTGAGAAAAAAATGATGCATTTACTTAATGAGAAAATACCTTTATATAGGGACAGAGAAAGTCGATTTAAATGATGATAAGCACATAAAGTAGGAACTCCAATGTTGACTTTGTGAAATCATCACATTTATCTCCATAAGAAATGCAATGTTGTTCCAATTCCAAAACAAGAAAATTCAAGAAGGAATGGAAAACTAAACCATACCCAATGGTTGCCTATGGATCTCAATCTAGACCCCAATAGAATGACAAATCAGCATCATCTGTATAAATCATATAAATGAAACCTCAAGTTCAAGTCAATAATTAGATATCAAAAACTATTTTAAAAAAAGAAACAGTTGAACTACCAATGTCTTGACTAATCCAATGTAGGGAATGTAGTTGGCAGTGTTATAAGCATAGATCGAAAATTCCAAACGCGTACAGATACACGTGCAAAGTCCCAAGTGTAAATCAACCACTGGTGATGCTCTGAGTTAATCAAAAGCCAAGGAAAAATAAACCGTAGATAATCATCAAGAACTAGATATATGCACTATACTGCGAACTAAATATTTGGCATTATAATGAGAAGGTCCAACAGGTCTGAAACAAGTTATTCTTGAAGTCGCCTATAACCAACAAATATTTGTCCTCTTGAAGATGTTGAAATGGATAATGTCCACCAAAATGATCCGAAAAGTGCAACAAGTATAATGACTGCTAAACTGAGCTTCAGAAGTAGCATTGCCAATTTGTGTCGATTTCTTGGAGTGATGGGATCGGAAGCAAAACCATTTTCAGTACTCCCATATTTGGAAGGATAATTTTCTGGGAAAAGTATCCGGATGGGCAGCTTCATCCCAAAGGCACTCTGATAAGATGAACCTCTTCTATCCAAATCATCCTTTTCTGTTTTATCTTTCATTTGAGAGTCGCTGAAATCATTGCTCCCTCTAGAGCCTCGTGTCCCAGAAGATATGCCATGATGCAGAGGCAAAGGCCTGGACATTCTTTAACCCCGGACTCGCTACACAGAAGAGACTACAGGAAACAAGAAAATAATATATGGGATTAGAAAAGAAACTACTCAATCCGAACAAAAGCAGGATAAAGATTAAGATAAACAGACTCAAATCATACCCTTAAAAGTTTTACAAAATAAAATAAAAAATAAGACCAACGTCGTCAGCTTTCTCAAATGGAATTAGTTTGACTGGCAGTAAAAGAGACTCCACCAAAAATGAATAAAATCCTTATAAAAGATGCTGCCCATCAATGTTCCCAACCCAAACAAGTAGAGGCGTGAAAAAAAACAGAAAACCCAGATATATTCTTCACTTAATTTCCAAGAAATATGCAAAGTTGGATTGGTTCTTCACTCAAGAGAGTTCAAAACACAAGCTAACACAAAACCCTTAACAATTCTAACCCAGATAAAACTAAATCATATAATACCCACAAAATCCTCAATTGTTATAAACTACCATTAGTTACCAACACACTGCACATGTAATGACCCAACTACTCTAGACCTTGGACCATTAACAAAAACTATACATAGACACTAATCTTTAACAAAACTTACAAGTGAAAAGATCATAACTTTATTAAAACTTGTAAAAACAATTGTTAGACTTACATAAAATCTCAAGTAGGATATGGGATCCCATTGTTTTAAAAACAAAACATGACATAATGATAAAAAAAAAGAGATTATATAATAAAATGCGGAAAAATACATATAAAAACCATAAGAACAAAACTACATCCTCGAATCGAAACTCTCGGCTCTTTGAATCCATTCCGCCTCAATACACATTCCCCAAGCTGCCACGAACCTTACCCGCCACTAAAACTTATTTTCCTGCACATATAAACAAAAAGGAGTGAGCCTAATGCCCAGCAAGGAAAATCTAACATATAGCCATATACATAAAAATTCATAATGCAACATAAAAACATACCATAACACTTATGTCACATAGATACTATAATGGCCATTATTACTTGGGGTCCCATAAACTAAACAAGTCATATGCCCATTAGATTAGTGGGGTCTTGCTAGCTAAGCAAGTCATATGCCCATAATCCATTTGGGGCTTGTTAGTTGTATAGGTCATATGCTCAAGTCTACAAACATACTTAACATAGCATTTTTCATAACACATATTCATAAGATAACATATAAAAATCATATAATCACATAAATCCTATCCTATTTTCCTTACCAAAATAACCGGGATATGAGGACTGATTTGGGACCTTGGAACACTCCTAAAAACCATTTAAAATATGGTGAGTATATTTGAAGAAAAGGGATGAAAAGAATGGAAGAACTGTACCATTGAGAATATACTTACCAAAAACTTATGTGCTTAAGAACTTGGATTTCCTAACCAAGAATAAGGTTAGAATGAGTAGAAGACTATGAGAATTTTAAAGAACATAATACAGAAATGGACTAGAGTTTGGAAATACCTTGAAGACTTATATGATCAATTTAAACCTTTCACCGAAATGTGAATAAACCTTACTTCCCAAAGTGTTTGATAAGCTTATAATGATCAAGCTTATAATTCACAACCCAAGTGTTTACACTCTCACACTCACCTAGCAACTTGCAGCCTCTGAACTTAGAGTAATAGATGAATAAATGGCTGGGTACTATGTCATATTTATAGAGTTTAGGAATGAAGAGATCTTCATTTAACTTGAATAAAAATAATGGCTTTTTAAGTGAAAATAATTTGAATTATCGTTCAACAGAGGCTGAAGACTTGTTCAGAAAGGTGCTGGACTTATCAAGAGGTTGAAGGTTTGAATGGAGAACGTTTTTGAAAACTTTCAAAAACACACTGAAGGAGGCGATATATCGACTGGGCCAGTATGCCCGAGGTAATCGTGCATCGTTTCGTGTTTTCCGTATCTTCGTACTGCGATATATCGCCCCCTATAGCTGCGATATATCGGCATACGCTGAATATTTAAACACGAAATTACACATTTTTAGCTTAATTTGAATTGAGTAAACAGCCTTGACTAAGCCCTTTAACGTTTTCAAAGCTGCTGACTGACCTTAGAGTATTCAAATTTTACCCTTAATAAATTTAGTCCTCAAAATACTTAATCATTAATAAACCTATACATAACATGTGCTATTATCTTATTGGTTCTTATCTAAACCTTATAGTATAATAAATATTATCCTCAATATCAGTCATATTAATCAAACCTTAGGTTAAAATTAATATTCCTAAACTATATGTTAAACTTAGAAAATCTACAAGTACTACTATGAGTGTCCAAATAAATCCCGGTTTGAACCAAAAATCCACCGTTATAAAGATAATACTATTATTACTATTATACTACTATCTAACTTAGCTAAGTAAAGTTCTTGGACTCTACAGCACAAAAGTGGTTGCATAGAACCACAAAACGCATATAAATACTGATAAAAAATCCTAAGAGCATATCAACAATCGGCAGTGCTATGAGAATCTGCAAAATAAATACAGATCACAAAGCATAACCCAATCTTTCCAAAAATAATAATGCTCACAACATCAAGAGATAAAAGGGTGATGAAGTACATCTAACCCGCAATGATGGGAATGGGGAAGAAGAAGACATTTGTGACTTGAATATATATATACATTGATTATATGATATTAATTGAAATCTAAATGATAAAAAAAACAAAAACAAAATACCTCACAGAAAAACAGAGGTCCGAGTTGCATGACGGGGAGAGAGAGGTGGCACGGTCATGGTGTGTTTCAGTGAGAAAAAATGACGGGGAAGCTGGCACGGTCATGGTGTGTTTCAGCGACTCGCATGAGAGAGAGAGAGAGAGCTGAGGAAACTAAGTGAGAGAGAGCGAGAGAGAGGAAGAGGGAGGCGACACTGATTTAAGGAGCTGGTTTGGGTAGTTTAGGGTTTAGGGATTCAATGAGAGCAGATGAGGGAATAGAGAAATTTCTGTGGTTGTTCACGTTTTTACTTTTGTTCTAGGATTAGACCAAATTTTCATATGGCGCCTTGTTTCTTTTTCATTTGGCACCTACACATATAGGACTCTCCGTGTTTTTTTTTTTCATTTCCCCATTAATAACACTTCTTCATTTATGTAATTTTTTTACTGTAACATATAGTCAAAATTGTTGTAGTATATCGAGCTCCATTCTTCCGGTCCCACATGCCACTGCTTAGGGTTGAGCATCGATTGGTTTGAGAAATTTTTTGATATTCTTAAATCCAAAATTTGGTTTTCGGTCCGGATTGGTGCAATCCAAAAACCGACCGACCAAACTTATTACAGGAAAAAACCGACCGTTTTGTAACCAACCAAACCGATTTTTATTATTATTTTTTTTAAATTCATAATTTTTTAGAAAATTTAAGTTAAAAAAAAAACTAAAAAATATGGATTGTTGGAATCCATTTTTTAGCTTTTTTTTAATATGAAAATGGTTCATTTAACTTGTTAACTTGAAGAATCAAAACCTAAATACATAGAACATAGTTACATCCACAAATTTGAAAGTTTGAAACATAATTAAAAGTCCATAAGCATAACCTCAAATCACAACACATTATCAAAAGTCCAATGTCTATTGTCTAATCCAAGACAACACACAATTAAACCAAAATGCCTACAACCACATATCACAACACATGGTTAAAGTTTAAACTTAAAGTCCAAAGTTCAAAGTCCAATACAACACAAATTAAATCTAAGTCTTGGTCCACTACAACACAAATTAAGTTCAAAAGAGTAGATAGAAAACAAAGTCCAATCCAAAATCCAGCATTCATTTCATGGTTGTATCAAGCAACCATGACCACCTGCTCCTAAGAAAAAAAATTTATAATGTATGACATGTGGTACATAATGATTTTAAGAGAAATAAAGCTACTAAAGTACAATCTTAGAATTCAACTAGTTGCCTTGAGATTTCAATTGTTTTTATCCGTCCCACTCCCGCTCCCAAACCCACTGCCTAAATCATGCTTTCATTTCCAATTAAAAACACAAGACAAGCACAAGATATTAATTCAAAACAAGTAAAATAAAGATAGTTCGTGAAACTTTTTCACTAAGAAAGTATCAACCTGTTGTTCACTAATCACTAGTTATAAATCTCAACCACAAGAATAAGTAAATAACCTCACTAATTCAAAATTTCTAATAGTCTTACAGAAACAAAAGAATTAAAATAAATAACTCTAACTATAACTAAATCCAAGTAATAACCAACATTTGACAAAACTTGATCTATAAAAAAAATGCAAAATTGAAAACTTAATCAAAAGAAAGTAAAATAATAATGAATAAATAACACCAGAACACAAATTAAATCAATAAACATCAATAGTTTTGTTGATGATACACAATTGTAATAGGCAATTCCATTTTAAAATTCCTTTAGTTAATATTTATTTATTATGCAGATCTGTAGCTTTTAGGCAAAAGTCATTTTGTACATGTGAACTTATTAGTACGCTTAAGTGGAGACAATTAAGCAATTGGTTGTGTAGTCCAAACAGTAAAATAATAATGAATAAACAACACAAATTTACAATAACATAACAGAGCACAAATGAAATCAATAGATAAAAAAAAGAAAAGAGATAAACTAAGAGAAAGAGATTTATACCTCTTTCAGTCGTGAGCCTCTGTGAAGCAAAAGGACTCGAACCCGGAGTGCCAACGAAGAAAGATAACGCAGGAGGAGAGTGACACCAAAGAGGGAGAGCCTTAGACTTAGAGTGTCGCCAAGTGTACTCATGGTGGGCTGTGAGAGTACGACTCCGAGAGATATCGTGAGAGAGAGGGCAGAGTCGTGAGCCACCGTGAGAAGATAGGGAGGGTTGTCATCAACATCCTGGCTGTGAGATTATAAGGAGGTGCTGGCGTGAGGGAAAGGGAAGGGGAAGGGGAAGAGCTCATCCCAGCCGCCAATGCAACTTAGAGAATAAAAAGAGAAGAATGACTGATAGAGAATAAGATAGAGATAGAAAGAAAGTATCAGGTGGTCCCCTACCTTTTTGCTTTTTTAAAATTATATATTTATTTAATATATTTGATAATTAATAATTATATAATATTATATGCATATATTAATATATATATATACATGGTCAAACTCAAAATTTGAAAAGCATATAATTAGGACAATGTTTGGTCAATTTTGGTGTGCTCGATCAGTGCACCACCGATTTTCAAACCGACTGAACAATGTCGGTTGACGCCGCTAGCGATTTTTTCAGTGTTTGGTTTAATTGGTTTTGGTTTTTTCGGTGCTCGGAAGGTCAGTGTACTCGGTTTTTTCAGTTTTCTAGATTTTATGCTCAGCCCTACCACCACTACTGAAGAAAAGCTCAGATCCCAGATATGCCATTGTTCCTCTTGATGTTGTCGAGCTTCTTCAAAGCCTGCCGTCCTCAAATGTCGCCTCTTCGGGTCGAGTTTCGACCCTCACAACCTAGAAAAACCAATTTGATGCCAGTGTTGAGTCTTCCTTTGGGGGAAGGGAAGTTTGTTATGTACTGCGATGCATCAAGGTTAGGCCTAGGTTGTGTGTGATGCAGAATGAGAAGGTTATAGCTTATGCATCACGACAGCTAAAGGAGTATGAGCAGCGGTATCCTACCCATGATTTGGAGTTAGCAGCGGTGGTATTCGCACTAAAGATTTGGCGACATTATTTATATGGGGAGAAGTGCGAGGTATACACTGACCATAAGAGTCTGAAGTATTTCTTTACACAAAAGGACCTGAACATGAGACAGAGGCGTTGGCTGGAGTTAGTAAAGGACTATGATCGTGATATTCTTTACCATCCGGGGAAAGCCAATGTGGTGGCAGATGCGTTGAGCCGGAGAGGTCCAGGTCAGTTATATAGTTCTATTCAGATCTCAAGGGAGTTAGCTGATGAGATGGTCAGAGCAGGGATAGAGTTGGTGGTAGGCCGGTTGGCTAATATTACTCTGCAGTCGACCCTGCTAGAGCGGATCAGAGAAGGATAGTTGGCAGATGCTCAGTTAAAGAGGATTAGGGAGGATGTCTTAGCGGGAATAGCCTATTCTGTTTCTGAGGTTGGGTTACTTCGGTATTAGGGACGGATATGTGTTCCAGCTGATGAGGGGAACAGACGAGAGATACTGGATGAGTCTCATACTACGCCGTACTCACTTCATCCGGGTACCACGAAGATGTACCAAGATTTATGGACGTTGTATTGGTGACCCGGGATAAAGAAGGATGTGGTGGAGTACGTTGCCAGATGCTTAACCTGTCAGCAGGTGAAAGCTGAGCATCAACGACCAGCAGGGTTGCTTCAGCCTTTGGGTATTCCTGAGTGGAAATAGGAGGACATTATTGTGGATTTTGTGGGAGGTTTACCCAGGACAGTGGGGCTTCATGACTGTAACACCCTGGTTACTCCAGAACAGTTACGGTGAACGGTGGACCGGAAATTTGACTCGCTACCCGAGTCCTTTGGTCAAAAACGTGCTCTAAGTGTAATTAACAGGTTAAGGTATAAAACCAATAAAAAGGAAATGGAGATTTTCATTACAAACTGCTCTGCAGAGCTTAACAAAACGTTTACAAGTTGTTCTCAGTACAAAATGGTCACTACTGTTTCAAATTTACAATCCCGCCGACCTAAGCGGCAAAAATAGGGTAAACCCCCTAGTTCCTCTGAGAACTCCTTGGCCGTGGTGGTCAAGCGGCTGCATATGTACACATCACCACATCAGCTCTCCACTCAAGGCTAGGTGAGCTTTTCTTTCCCTTTACCTGCACCACATAGCACCCATGAGCCAAAGCCCAGCAAGAAAACATAACACTATTCATAAACATTATCAAATGATTATCATTATAATCACATTGAGCATAAAGCTTTCAAACAAATGAGTGAACATCACATGAGGTCTTGATAAACCATACTGAGTGACTGACAAGCAAGTCATTGAAACAAATGTAAGAGTGGCTGCTAGATAAGCCACTAGCCTTCAACAGGTTCTGGTAAACCATACTGAGTGACTGACAAACATGTCACTGTTTCAAGTGGGAGAGTGGCTGCTAGGTAAGCCACTAGCCTCCAAGCGCTTATTTCATTCATCGACCCTTGGGGTCGGTCTGGCATTAGTGCTGTTTGAGTCATTCAATGCAGATAGTCGATTAGATCTAATCTTTGTTGGCTTGCGTTAACACGCTAATGTCATTCTGACTAATAAGTCAGTGAAACGTGACCAGTGCCCAATACCACTGCCGAACCTGACTAATAAGTCACAGCTTCACAGTTGATACCAGCACCTTTGCCAAATCTGACTAATGAGTCAGTACCATGCACAAGTGAGAAATATATGCTAAGCATTCTATATTCAATCCAAGTCCATATTTACACAACCAACATGTCTCATGAATATCCATGCATGTCACACTTGGGGTGCAGTTTTCTTACCTCTGGTTCGAGCTAGAATGAATAAAAGAACAACCCTGAGAACGATCAACCTTTTGGTCCTTTAGCGGTTACCTGGTCATAACCAATTATGGGATTTCATCAATAAAATGAATAATAAAATGTTCTCAAACCAAAACCTAACCTTCGAGATATCAAACACTACTTAACTGAGTAGTAGGTTCAACCCCGAGGCCTTAGACTTGAATCCCCATGCTAAAACACACTATTCTGGCCAAAAATGCCCTGATGGGCCGCAGCCTTCCCCTGCTGCGCCGCGGCGCGCCTCCAAACAGAGGCGGCCACATCCTGACAGGCACCATGGGCCGCGGCGCACCTATGCCAGGCCGCGGCTCAATATGCAAAAATAGCCCAGAATCAGCAACGCACCAGCAAACTCCCCTGCGTTTTTCCCTTGGAACCAGCCCTTCAAACCAATCCAAAACACCAACCTAACACCCAATTTAACCTCTAAACGTCACCCATAACTCTCCCTCATCAAAACCAAAGCTAAACATTAACCTAAACCTCTTTAAATCCACACTTCCATCAAGAAACCAAAAGCTGAAAACTTAAAACGAAAACAGGGTATAACTAGAAACTCAATGGATAAACTCACCTCAAACCTGGAATTAAATCCTCTCCAATAGCTAAACCAAGCCTCAAACCTCAGCCCCTTGATCTCCTAGCTTGATTCCACCCTTTGAGCTCAAAACTCCAAAGAAGGAAAGAGAGAAATGGATGTACGGGAAGGAGAAAGTTCTTACTCTGTTTTTGCTCTGTTCTGTACGGTTTCTACAGCCATCCAAACTTCACATATATCCAAACCCAAATGACTAAAATACCCCTAGGTCTTCTAAAGCTTCTAAAACCACTTCAAGGGTAAAATTGGCACTTTCCACTAATCCCGTTAATCACAATTAACGCTTCCCAATTCCCGCTAATCTCAATATTCTCAAACACCAATAATTCACATCCCGTTACCCTTTAACGCCCGGTAACACTCTAATCATTAAAACACCCCGAGACTCACCCCGAGCCCCGAGCTTAAGCCTGTTATGACCAAACCGATATTAAGTTCACCATGATCGTCTCATGTCGAATGGCTCGAACAAACCCACATCATAATGTGGTCTCAAAATATATCACCAACATGCATCCAAATAAACAATTTACCCTCAACGGCCAAACTACCATCACACCCCTGTAATCAGAAATATGGACTCACATGCATGCATTTCACATCATATTATAATATAATCCACATATACATGCATTTTATCAATTAATAACACAATTAAGCAAGTATGGCCCTCCCGGCCTACTATTCACACCGTTAAACACATCGGGGAAATTCGGGGCATTACAATGACTCGGTGTGGGTGATAGTGGATGGATACACCAAGTCAGCCCATTTTCTACCAGTGAGATCGACATATACTGTGGATCAGTATGCAGAGTTGTATGTGAGGGAGATTGTGACGCCCCACGTCACTATGGCTGCTTTCTGGAATGACGACTGGCCCTACAAACCAACACAAGTCTTTTCAGCGTGCTTTGTCCTCACTCACATGCTTCCTAGGAAAACTTCCCAGGAGGTCACCCATCCTTAGATTACCCCAGGTCAAGCACACTTAACTTTGGAGTTCTTAAGTGATGGGCTACCGAAAGAAGATGCATCTTGTTGATATAGGTAGTACCCATCAATCCATTTAAGCCTTCTTCAACTGTGTAGTCCCATACCTACACAGTCTTAGAATCATCACACTTGACCTTCCCCAGGCGGTGTGGGATTGCACAGCTTACCCGGTCTTTGCCCTTATGGATCACGGGATTCTGACTGTCACAATCTCCCCCCCTTACGGGTCCGACGTCCCCGTCGGCCACACTTCCGGCTGGGTCAATGCTTTGATACCATTTGTGACGCCCCACGTCACTATGGCTGCTTTATAGAATGACGACTGACCCTACAAACCAACACAAGTCTTTTCAGCGTGCTTTGTCCTCACTCACATGCTTCCTAGGAAAACTTCCCAGGAGGTCACCCATCCTTAAATTACCCCAGGTCAAGCACGCTTAACTTTGGAGTTCTTAAGTGATGGGCTACCGAAAAGAAGATGCATCTTGTTGATATAGGTAGTACACATCAATCCATTTAAGCCTTCTTCAACTGTGTAGTCCCATACCTACACAGTCTTAGAATCATCACACTTGACCTTCCCCAGGCGATGTGGGATTACACAGCTTACCCGATCTTTCCCCTTATAGATCACGGGATTCTGACTGTAACAGAGATCGTACGTCTCCATGGGGTCCTAAGTCTATAGTGTCAGACCGAGATCCTATCTTCACTTCCAAGTTTTGGGGTGGTCTACAAAAGGCTTTGGGGACTCAGTTGAAGTTTAGTACAACCTTTCATCCTCAGACTGACGTACAGTCTGAGAGGACGATTCAGGTGTTGGGGGATATGCTTTGAGCATGTGTGATTGATTTTGAGGGTTCATGGAGTAAGTATTTTCCATTGATTGAATTTTCGTATAACAACAGTTACCAAGCAACAATTGGAGTGGCTCCCTATGAGATGTTGTACGGGAGGAAGTGTATATCACCCATCCATTGGGACGAGATGGGTGAGAGGAGATATTTGGGGTCGGATATGGTTCAGAGAACAAGTGAAGCTATAGAGAAGATCCGGGCTAGAATGCTCGCTTCTCAGAGCAAACAGAAAAGCTACGCTGATCCTAAGCGTAGGGACGTGGAGTTCCAAGTTGGGGACCACGTGTTCTTTCGAGTTTCACCATTGCGAGGGGTGAGGAGGTTTGGAAAGAAGGGCAAGCTAAGCCCTAGATTCATTGGACCATTTGAGATCCTAGAAAGGATTGGTCAGGTGGCTTACAGGTTAGCCCTGTCACCATCGTTGTCTGGAGTTTATGACGTATTCCATGTTTCTATGCTCCGGAAGTACGTCTCATATGTGACTCATGTGTTGAGATATGAGGATTTGGAGTTACAGACAAATTTGGCTTATGAAGAGCAACCAGTTCAGATCTTGGATCGGAAAGATAAAGTATTGCGGAATAAGATGATTCCTCTTGTTAAAGTATTATGGAGGAATAGTAAGGTTGAGGAGGCGACCTAGGAGCTTGAAACAACAATGCGGGATCAATATCCCGAGTTATTCAGGTAAATTTTGAGGACGAAATTCTCATTAGGAGGGGATAGTCACAACGATCCAAATTTACTAATAGGGCTTAAGGGCCTTGATTAGTGTGCCGGGAGGGCATAATTGGAATATATGTGATTTAATGATTTAAAGCATGTTATATGACTATTTGAATATTTGAGATGCATGCTATGTGTATTAGTATGCATGTAGGCCCTGATTAGGTTAGAAGGGCATAACCGTAATTTTGGCTGTTGCGGGCATAACTGTATATATATATATATGTGATAATTGTTGAGACCACATTATTATGTGGATATATCTGTGATCTGTGATTCGAGATGACCCTAGTGAGCATAATAGCGAAAAAGTCACGGCGGGGATTTATACCCGACTCGGGGCGAGCTTGGGGGTATAAATGGGAATTTAGAGAATATATTGAGGTTAATTTTGATAATGAGAAATATAATTGGTGATTAATTAGGTATCGAGAGGTAAGCAGAAAATATTAGAGACACTCGAGGAATTAGCGGGATTTGGGGTGAAATGACCTAAACGCCCTAGATGCACTTAAAGGTTTAAAATTAAAAGGGAGGGCATTATGGTCATTTGGCTTGCAAGGGATAGGTATGCTGAGGCTTTATACTTAGTGGGAATTGTAGAAAAAGGTAGAAGGCTGAGGAAAGAAAGAAAAGAAGGAAAAGAAAGAAAAAGAAAATGAAGGAAAACAGAGTAGTTTTCTTAGGGTCGGTTTGTGGATCTCTCACCATTTCTCTTCATTCTTCTTGGAGCAAAACTCAGAAGGGAGCTAGGTTAAGTTGAGTAACAAGAATACTAAGCTAAGCTTGAAGGGTTGGCAAGGGGTTAGCAAGAACACACCAATACTTGAGGTAAGCCTTTGGAGTTTTCAGTTTCTGGTTTGGCTAGTTTGAATTATGGTATCTAAGCTAAGTTGATGGGAATTTTAGGGGAACTCAAGCCAAATAATTGAGGAAGAACAAGCTAAGGATGTCTAGAGGCTAACTTGAAATCGAATTTTCATCAAAGGTATAAGTTCTGAGCTTTAAACTTTGATGTTTTGACTAGTTTCTGCTGAGTTTCCGAGTTTAGGGTCAACTATGGTGAATTTTGAGATTTGGGATGCATGTGCTTGGGTTTTGAGTATTTGGGATGCTTGGGATGAGTGGAATGTGTTAATAAGCTTGATTTTGAGTTTGGTGAAGATTTGGAGAAGTTTTGGTTAAGTTTGGCTCGAGGAAATCGCAGGAAGGGAAAATGAGGTGTTGCCTGTCTGTGACTAACGCTACAACGCTGTAGCGCTAGGCCATGCTTTCTGGGGGATTTTGGTTCTGCTTGTAGTGCTGTAGCGCCCTCCTTAGAGCGATGTAGCACTGCCTTGTTCCAGAAAGGGGTTTTACGGTTATTTCCAAGGGTTCGAGGTTCGATTCCACCACCTTGTTTGGTGGAACTAGGACTTCCCGGGGGCTCGGAATTGGTCCCGAGGCTAGGTTTTGGATTTGAGGTTTGGTGGTGACTTTGATCTATGGTTGTGATTAGGTGAGCGCTAAGGCTCGAGAGGGATCGTGCTCAAGGAATCAAGTGAACAAAGCTAGCAAATCTAAAGGTAAGAAAACTGCACCCGGTTATATGTTTGTGATGGGACTAAGTGCTCCCGATATCTGTATAATGTCAATGATGGTATTATGCCATGGGACATGTGATAGCGGCCTAAGGGTGCCGTACACAATATTTGCGCACAGGGCGTGGCTTGGCCACTGGTAGCCGAGGACAGCTTAATATTCACTGAGCTCGGTTTAAGCGGGTCGGAGTCAATGGGATAACGGAGGGTGCGGCCTGAGGGCGCTAACCCTAGTTATCATTTGTAAATTGATATATGATATGGGTTGATATGTTTAGCATGTTGAATGCTTGATTATTCTGAATGTTTATATGGTTGAGAATATGATATGCAAAATGAGATATTGAATTGTCTGTTGATTGCATATGCTCTGTTATTGTGTTTTCTTGTTGGGCTTTGGCTCACGGGTGCTACGTGGTGCAGGTAAAGGCAAAGGCAAGCTGGACCAATCCTGAGATGGAGAGCTGTGGGGTTGAATGTGCATAGTCAGTTGTTCAGTCACCATGGCTGAGGAGTGGGTCAAGACAGAGATTGCCTAATTGTCTGTTTTGCCTTAATATGGCTAGTACTATGTATAACTCTTGAATCTTTTGTAAATGGTTTTAATCTTAGTATTTTTGGGACCCCGTGTAAACAGGAAATGTTATTTATAAGAAATGTGACTTTTAAGACCAAAATCGTTTAACCCTAGTTCCATTATAGTTTCAGTAACACAATTTTTAACTAAATGACTTAATTAGCAAGTCTAGCACTTTTATAAACACACAGTGTAACGGTCTTGGCTATCCAAGGCGTTACAAAATACTTGCTAAAGTTCCCTGTTTGCCTGAGTATATTAATAGAGCATGATGAATGAGCTGACATATGGATGATGTTTTGGCATGACCCCTTAATTGTTGTATGTTATCTGTATTATGTGGATTGTTGATTGTGGTTGGTTGATGCAAATTGGGAGGTGGTTTTGGATGTTGTTATCATTCTTGATGAGCGGTGTCATTGATTGCAGGCATATTGTTGTGATGTCTCGGCGATTAATCAGACTTCGCGGCAATAGGGCCGACAACCAAGGTCAGGACCCTCCACCTGCCCCACCGAATTGGCAACAGTAATTTGCCAAGTTGGGAGCTAGACTTCACCGAACAGAAGAAGAGCTTCAACAGTTGAGGCAACATGCCCTTCCTCAGGGCATTGGGTTGCAAGTTCCACAAGCTGTGGCACCAGTGCCAGCCCAGCCTGCTGTGGAGAATAGATGGGAACCTTTGTATGAGAGGTTTAGGAAGCAGCATCCTCCCACCTTCGAGGGTGGATTAGACCCACTGCGGGCAGAGTAGTGGATGAACATGGTTTTTTCCATCCTGGATTTCATGAGGGTGGAAGGGAGTGAGAGGGTAGCTTGCGCTAGCTACATGTTTAGAGAATACGCACGCTTTTGGTTGGATGTGGTGTCTCAGAGAAGGAATATTGCAATTATGACCTGGGAAGAGTTCAGGAATATACTCAATGAGAAGTATTACAGTGTCGCAGTCTGAGCTACGAAGGTTGATGAGTTTACCAACCTGACTCAAACCGTATGACAGTAAATGAGTATGCATTGAAGTTTGATCGGTTGGTGAAGTTTGCGCCGGATCTAGTACTGACTGACACGACACGAAGAGAACGGTTTATGCGAGGACTGAATGTCATGATCGCCCGTGACGTCAATATGACCTTGGATCTGGGGGCTACCACTTACACACAGGTAGTGGACAAGGCCCTTACAGCTGAAGGGGCCGAGGATCAGATATGGAGAGAGGGCGCTGCTAGGCGCGATGCTCGAAGGATGGTGCCTCCTTTTACTAGGTCTAGTCGGGGTAGTGGCCCCAGCGAGCAAAAGAGAAAGGCCCCATATTCTTTTGTTCGTCCTGGTCCAGATAGGAGGGCACGGGGTGCTTTCAGTGGCTGTTAGGGCGAGGGAGACAACTGGAGGAGTTTCCCAGTGTGTCCTCAGTGTAGACGACGACATCAGGGAGAGTGCAGGGTTAGGGCCTGCTTTACTTGTGGGAGCATTAACCATTTGAAGAAGGATTGCTCGCAATCCAGGAAGGAAGAGCCAAAGCAGAACGACACTCTCGCTCCTTCCAGAGTATTCACCTTGACCCAGACTGAAGCTGAGGCTAGCCCCTCGGTTGTAACACGTCAGATTTCTAGTGTTGGTTCTTCTTTTACTACATTGATTGATTTGGGGGTACTCATTCATTTGTCTCTGCTAGAGTAATAGATCAACTGTGTAGACCTAATGATTTGTATGCTAGAGGATTTCAGACTTTGTTGCCAACTGAAGAACTAGTAGTCTTTAGGAGATGGGTTAGAGCATTGCCAGTAGAGACAGACAGTAAGGAGTTGTCTATTGATCTGATTGAGCTAACAATGGATGACTTGGATATGATCCTAGGGATGGATTGGTTATTGAAGTATGGGGCGACAATTGACTGCAAGCGCAGAATGGTGACCTTTGAACTAGAAGGAGAAGTATTTGTTGGGACAGTGAGTGGTCCGCGAGTACCTATGATTTCAGCATTGAAGGCTAGAGACCTGATGCAGGATGGTCGCATAGGATTCAGAGCAAACATTGTGGATACTTCTAGAGTTGTGTTGGTTGGGCCGAGTGAGACTAGACTGGGTATGTGAGTTTCCAAATTTGTTCCCCACAGACTTGCCAAGATTGCCACCACACCGGGAGATTGAGTTCATCATAGAATTGGTGCCAAGGGCGAAGCCAGTATCTAGGACACCTTATAGAATGGCTCCAGCAGAGTTGAAGGAACTGAAGATTCAGTTGTAAGAGTTATCAGATTTTATATTCACCAGACAGAGTTTCTTGCCATGGTGGGCTCCAGTGATGTTCGTCAAGAAGAATGATGGATCTTTAAGGATGTGTATTGATTACAAGGAGCTGAACAAGTTGACCAATAAGAACAAGTACCCACTAACTAGGATCGACGACTTGTTTAACCAGCTACAGGGGAAGACAGTGTTCTCTAAGATTGACCTTCGGTCAGGCTACCACTAGTTAAGGATTAAAGAGAAGGACATACCAAACACCGCTTTCCGCACGAGGTACAGACACTATGAATTCCTAGTTATGTCCTTTGGATTAACCAAAGCCCCAGCAGCCTTTATGGATTTGATGAATAGGGTCTTCAAGGACTATCTGGACAAGTTTGTGATCGTATTCATTGATAACATACTGATGTACTCTCACTCAGAGACAGAGCACGAGCAGCATCTACGCCTAGTATTACAACGATTGAGGGAGCATAGGTTATATGCTAAGTTCAGCAAGTGTGAGTTTTGGCTACCGCAAGTAACATTTTTGGGTCATATTTTCAGTAAGGAGGGGATTTTGGTTGACCCAAGCAAGATTGAGGTAGTGAGAGATTGGCCTAGGCCGAGCAGTGTGTCGGATGTTAATAGCTTTTTGGGGTTGGCAGGGTACTATCGGCAGTTCGTCGAGGGAATCTCTAGAATAGCCACACCATTGACCGAATTGATGCATACAAAGACTAAGTATGTATGGATAGACAGGTGTGAGAACAGTTTCAAGGAATTGAAGCGGCGACTAATCACTGCTCCAATATTGAGTCTGCCATCAGACAATGAGAAGTTTGTGGTTTATTGTGATGCTTCTACACAGGGTTTGGGGTGTGTATTGATGCAAGATGGAAAAGTGATAGCTTACGCGTCGAGACAGCTGAAGGAGTATGAGCAGAGATATCCCACACATGAATTGGCGTCGGTGGTATTTTCACTTAAGGTTTGGAGACATTATCTATATGGCGAGATGTGCGAAATATACACTTACCATAAGAGTTTCAAGTACTTACTTACTCAGAAGGATCTGAACATGCGCCAGATACGTTGGCTGGAATTGGTAAAGGATTACGATTGTGATATTCTATACTATCCTGGGAAGGCCAATGTGGTAGCTGATGCGCTAAGTCGGAAGGGCCCAGGACAATTGTTCAGTTCGAGGCAGATATCGAATAAGTTAGCTGAAGAGATGACTAGAACGGGTATAGAGTTGGTGGTTGGTCGATTAGCCAACATTACTCTTCAGTCTACGCTCATTGAGAGGATCAAGGAGGCATAGGGAGAGGATCCACAGTTGAGAAAGCACAAAGAGAGCGTCTTAGCCGGAGCGGCTAAAGACTTCTCTATTTCGAAGATGGGACTATTGAAGTACAAGGGTCGAATTTTTGTTCCGATGGATTCTGGTATTCGGCAAGAGATCTTTGATGAGTCTTATACCACTCCCTATTCTTTACATTTGGGTACAATGAAGATATACCAAGATTTGAGAACTTTGTATTGGTGGCCGGGAATGAAGAGGGATGTGGTGGATTATGTGGCCAAGTGTTTTACTTGTCAGCATGTAAAGACTGAACATCAGAGGCCAGCAGGGTTTTTGCAGCCTTTAGGGATTCCAGAGTGGAAATGGGAGGATATCACCATGGGCTTCGTGGTCGGATTACCAAAGACCGTGGGACAACATGATTCAGTATGGGTGATTGTAGACAGGTATACCAAGTCCGCCCACTTTTTGCCTGTTGGGACAACTTGTACTATGGAGCAGTATGCTGAGTTGTATGTGAAGGAGATTGTACGAATTCATAGGGCTCTAAGGTCAATAGTATCTGACAAGGACCCCACCTTCACCTCCAAGTTTTGGGAGAGCCTGTAGAAGGCTATAGGCACGCAGTTGTAGTTTAGTACCACTTATCATCCTCAGACAGATGGACAGTCTGAGAGGATGATTCAGATACTGGAGGATATGCTATGGGCATGTGTGATTGATTTTGGGGGATCTTGGAGTAAGTATCTCCCTTTGATTGAGTTTTCGTACAATAACAGTAATCAGCCGACTTATCGGAGTGGATCTGTATCAAATGTTATATGGGAGAAAGTGTAGATCACCTATCCATTGAGATGAGGCGGGTGAGAGGAGATATCAGGGTCCTGAGGTTGTTCAGAGGACCAATGAGGCGATTGAAAATATTAGAGCTCGAATGCTCTCCCCCCAGAGTCGACATTACTCATACTTGAGACGCAAGAGCATAGAGTTTCAAGTCGGTGACCAGGTGTTTCCCAGAGTTTCTCCCTTGAGAGGGGTGAAACAGATTGGTGTGTGGGGCAAGCTGAGCCCTAGGTTTGTTGGCCCCTTTGAGATCTAGAACGGTTTGGAGAGGTAGCTTATAGATTAGCAATGCCTCCAGCTTTATCAGGGGTTCAAAATGTATTTCATGTATTCATGCTCCAGAAGTATGTGTCAGATTCTACGCACATGTTGAGTTATGAGAACTTGGAGCTGGATCAAGATTTATCGTATGAGGAGAAGCCGGTTCAGATTCTCAACCAAAAGGATAAAGTCTTGCGGAGCAAGACCATCGCCTCAGTTAAAGTGTTGTGGAGAAACAACAAAGTGGAAGAGGCGACTAGGGAACTCGAGACAGATATCCGGGAGCGGTATCCTGAGTTATTCAGGTAATTTCGAGGACGAAATTTTTGTAAGGAGGGGATAGTTGTATCGTCCCAAATTTTCTAATAAGGCTTAGGGCCTTGATTAGCGTGCCTGGAGGGCAATAATTGAATTAATTATGTCATTATGTGACTTTAATGATTATGTGATTAGAAATGCATGTTTAGGTGAATTAAATATGCATGTGGGCCCCATTTGGCTATTAGGGGCATATTTGTAATTTGAACCCGTTGAGGGTATAATTTTGAGTTATGTGCGGTGTTTCCGGCATGAGGAGATCCTGTCCCGCGGTGTTAGCAGAGAGTCACGAAATTGGTCTTTAGTTGTGAAACTGGTAATACTAGTAACCTGAGAATTAGTGTTGTTACTGAAATAATAAGTAATAGGTGGTATTTCTGAAAAGAGTGAAATGATTAGGTTACCCTTGAGGTTTAGGAAGGAAGTGTGTTAGAAGGAGGGGTAGAATGGTCATTAAGGCTCTAAATGAGATAAACCACAACTGAAGTTATTCTTTACGTTCTAGACTTCTCAAGAGTTCCATGGTCATTTTTGGTTCAAAGTTTCAAGAAGGAAATGAGAGCTCAAGATTAGGCAGCTGGATTTTTGAGGAATTGGGAGTAGAACCAAGCTGTGGAGAAGGATTAACAGCTACCAAGCCTTAGGAAATTCAAAATCTAAGAAGAGGTAAGAGCTTCATTTTCTGGTTTTGAGTATTGCTTGACGTTCTTGAGAGTTTTGGACTTTTGATTTCTGAATTTGGGTTTTGGGATAAGTTTTGAGGAACTTAAGCTTGAGGATTGAAGCTTGGAGTGGCATTGGAGGCAGCCTAAGGTCGAAATCTGATCTAAAGGTAAGGATTCCTTCATATTTTGAAAAGTTTATGGTTTAGTTTAAGCTTTGAGCAATTTTAGGTCATTGAGTGATTTGGAGTTTGGATGTGAGTTTGGGTTTGATTTTGATGCATATGTGCTATTTATGTTCCTTATTTGGAGTTTTAGGTCCAAATTGGGACTTGGGTACACTTGGGTAATGATTTGGGTAAGCTTGGGTTTGGAGAAATGGTGGAAAAACGAGAGTTCGTTTCTGGGTTCTGTAGGGAGCGCTACAGTGCTGCTCTTTGGGCGTTGCAACGCTAGGGGTCTTTCTGGTTATGTAAGTAGCGCTATAGCGCTGCTCCTTGGGCGCTACAGCGCTAGGCAGAATTCAGGAAGGCAATTTTTTTTTTTTTTTTTCAGTTTTTGGGAATTTGGCCCAAGGGCTCGGGGGTCGATTCCACCACCCTGTTTGGTAGAATTGGATTGGTCCTGGAATTGGTTTATGGAATCGAATTATAATGAGGGTGCTATTTATGGTTTGTGGCTAGGTGACCGCTTGGGCTTTGGGACAGGATTGTACTCAAGGGGCCATCTCTTGAAATCTAGTGTGTATATAAAGGTAAGAAAATTGTTGTAACCATAGAGCAGGGCGTGGCCCTATTGCTTGTATTGAGGGGCGTAGCCCTATTGTTTGTATTGCGGGGCGTGGCACTATTGACTGAATTGCAAGGCGTAGTCCTAATGTCTATGTTTAGTATATGTTTTAATATATGTTGTTATTTTGTTATGCGATGTATATTTGTGAGTGAACGACGAAGGTCAAGAACGACAGGAAGACGAGTACGGCAAGGGGCCGGGAACAGCGTTGTAACGCCCTAGATAGCCAAGACCGTTATACTGTGTGTTTATAAAGTGCCAGACTTGCTAATCAAGTCATTTATTTAAAATCGTGTTACAGAAGCAACAAAGGAACTAGGGTTAAAAGCGTTGTGGTCTCAAAGCCACATTTTTCATTAAGAAACGTTATTTGATTACACGGGATCCCAGAAATACAAGTTTGAAGATCGTTTACAAAAGTTGTAAGACTCAGATACAATAACCAGCCATACTAAGGCAAAACAAGCGGTTAGGTAATCCCTGTCCTGGACCACTCCTCGACCATGGTGATCGAACAGCTGGCTATGTACATTACACCTCGGAGCTCTCCACCTCAGGCTTGGTCCAGCTTGCCCTTGCCTTTACCTGCACCACGTAGCACCCGTGAGCCAAGGCCCAGCAAGAAAACACAACAACAACAGAGCATAAGCATTTAACACTCAAGTCAATATCTCACATTGCATCACATAGCCTCAGTCAAATAACCACTCAATATAGTCAAGTATTCCACATGTTAAGCATATCAATTCATAACATGCACAGTTTATAACGATAACCAGGGCTAGTGCTCACAGGCTGCTCCCTCTGTTATCCCAGTGTTCATGGCTCCCAGTGGCCAAATCGCGCTCTGTGCGCTAATAGTATGTACGACACTCTTAGGCCGCTTTTACATGTCCCATGGCGTGATACCAACATTGACACGATACAATTCTCGGGAGCACTTAGTCCCATCACAATCATGTAACCGGGTGCAGTTTTCTTACCTTTCAAATCACAAGCTTTGATCCCTTGACTCCTTGAGCACGAGCCCCCTTGAGCTCTAGCGCTCACCTAAGCACAATCATGGCCAAAGTCATCATCAACCCTCAAGTTAAAAACCTAGCCCCAGAGCCAATCCCGAGCCCCCGGGAAGTCCTAGTTCCACCAAACAAGGTGGTGGAACCAAACCCCAAACCTTAGGTCAAAAACCCTTGCAAATAACCCTAAAATTCCCTTCAGAAGGCAGGGTAGCGCTACAGCGCTCTTGGGAGGGCGCTACAGCGCTACAGACAGAAGCCAAATTCCCCTCAGCACTATGGCCTAGCACTACAGCGCCCAAAGGCTAGCGCTGTAGCGCTAGTCACAGACAGCCCAGCACCGAAATTTCTCTTCTGCGATTTTCTCGAACCAACCTCAACCAAACCTCTTCCAACTCTTACCCAAACTTAAAAAAAACTTCATGAGCACACTCCACTCATCCCAAGCACCCCAAACATCTAAAAACCAAGCACATGCAACCACAAACTCAGAATTCACCATAGTCACCTCTAAACTCTAAAACCCAACAAAAAAACCAGCTGAACATCAGAGTTAGAGCTTAGAATTCATACCTTTGATAGGATTTCGCCCACAAGCTATCCCTAGGCTTCCTTGGCTTGCTACTCCTTAGCCTTAAGCCTGAATTCCCCAAAGTTCCATTCAATTCAACTTAAATACCACAACTCAAAAACCAGAAACAGAAATGGATGAACTCTAGAATCTTACCTCAAGTGTTAATGAAACCCTGCTAAACCTCTGCCAATTCCTTAGTCTTAGGTCAAGATCCTTGATGTCTAGTTACCCCAGCTCTCCTCTGAGCTTTACTCCAAAAATTCCTCAAGAAACAGATGAAGAAAGCTTGAACCGACTCAGAGAAACTCTCTCTATTTTTCCCTCTTTCTTTTCCCTTCCTTTTCCTTCTTTTTCAGACTTCTTTGATATTCTACAAATTCCACTAACATAAAGCCTTAGTATAATTCAACTTCTGTAAAGCAAATGACCACTATGCCCTCCCTATTAATTCTAACCCTTTAGTCCACTTAAGGGCATTTTAGTCATTTCACCCAATTCCGCTAATTCCTCGAGTGTCCTTATTATTTCCCGCTCAGTTCCCGATACCTAATTAATCGCCAATAATATTCCCCAACGTCAAAATAAACTCCAGTATATCCGCTAAATTCCCATTTATACCCCTGAGCTCACCCCGAGCCGGGTATAAATCCTCGCTATAACTTTTCCGCTACTTTGCTCACTAGGATCGTCTCGAATCACAGATCACAGATATATCCACATAATAATGTGGTCTCGACAATTATCACATATATCAAAGCAGTTATGCCCATAACAGTCAAAATTACAATTATGCCCTTCTAACCTAATCAAGGCCTACATGCATACTAACACACATAGTCATGCATCTCAAATACTCAAGTAATCATATAACATGTTTTAAATCATAATCATGCACCTAAATCATTAAAACCACACATAATTCCCATTATGCCCTCCAGGCACACTAATCAAGGCCCTTAAGCCTTATTAGTGAATTTGGGTCGTTACAAGCGTTGAGCACATTGAGTTCAAGTCGTTAGGGTGAGACCCTCCAAGGATGCACGAGTCATCCTCTCGGTGAAGACCGCGAACCCAGGTCTGGTAAAACGCCTGGGACGGCATGGCCGCTATGTGTTTAGCCTGTTGGCTGTTTGGTTAAATGTTGTTGGGGGGTATGCATATGTTATTTGTTTTGTGTTGAGTTTTCTTACTGGACTTCGGCTCACGGGTGCTCTTTGGTGCTGGTAAGGGCAAGGGAAAGGTCGACCAACCATGAGTATGGAGAGCATGGAGCGACGGGTATATGTTTGGCCTATCTGGCTGCCACGGCCAGGGTTATTTTGTGAAAATGTAATGTACTGGTATAGATTTGTCGCCTACGTCTACCGTAAATGTATTTTGAGATGTAAAACATTTTCTAAACAGTATTTTGGGATCCCAAATGTATAACTTTTTATATTTTTAATGAATAACCAAATATTTTATATTCAATGTCTTTGAATGTCTTTTATTCCAGTTTAGTTACACATTTATCCTAAAATATCGATTAGTGAGCTAATAGCACGTTTTTAACTCACTAAGTAACGACTCTAAGGGAGTAGGGCGTTACAACAGCTGCCAAACCCAGCAAGCTCAAATAAGAGCAATTTTTCTTAGGGAATTATTAAAAAATATCGCTTTTATACCATTAATGTGAAAAAATATGGGAATTATACTTTTCTTAATTTGTATGGGAAAATTTATTAAAAAAAATTAAAGTATGTGAAACACAATTAGTAGTTAACTAAAATATGGAAATGCCACATTTTTTATCATAGTTATGTTTTCTTTGATTTTGAATATAATTTTATTTTATTTTTTCCTTTATTTTTTCAGCTATTTTTCTTTCTTTTTTTCCTTACTTTTTCTTCATTTTTTTTTCATTTTTCATTTTTTTCTACCAATTGTGTCCTTCATCTTTTTTTTTTCTTTTCATTTCTCCATTCTTCTTCTTATTTTTCTTCTTCTTCTTTTTCTTTTCATTTTTATTCATTTATCTTTTTTTTTTCTTTCTTTCATTTGTATTTTTTTTTCCTTCTATTTTTTCTTCATTTTTGTATTTATTATTTTCTCCTACCATTTTTTTTCTTTTTTCACACATATGAGCTTTTTTTCTTCTTCAATTTTTTTTTCATTTTTTCTACCAATTTTTTCATTCATATTTTTTTCTTTCTATTATCTTTCTTCTTCTTTTCACTTATATTCATTCATCTGTTTTTTTTTTCCTTCATCATTTGTTTTTTTATTTATTTTTTCATATTTTTTAGTTTTATTTCCTAAGTTTTTTTCCTTCTTTTTTCTTCATTTTTTGTACTTATTCTTTTCTCATTCTATTTTTTCACACATATTTTAACATGACATAATTATTTTACTAGTTTTTTTATTTATTATCTTTTATTATTGTAATTTTTTTATAGTCTTTTCCACTATATGTAAAAAATTCATATCAATTTTTTCATCATTTTCTTTTTACTGTAACTCTTATAAGAACACCAAAATTTGGAAAGAAAACTAATAAAAATATGAAAATGTGAATGGGTAACCAGTTACCCTGATGGAGACATTCAAATCTAGAAAAAAAATATATATGAAGAAGACGGGAGAGAAAGGAAAGGGGTTGGATCTGATTTTTTTTTTCTATCTTGAGATTTGTGGTAACTGGTTACCTTCCCATTTTTTGTGTGTATATTTCTGGGGGTAACTGGTTACCTTCACGTTCTTTGTGTGTATATTTCTGGAGGTAACTGATTACCTTCACATTATGATGTGTGTGTATATTTCTGGGTTCTTTATGGTAATTGTTTACCTATATTACTAAAATCATAGTTACTTCTTCTTCCTTTTTTAATGAAGTGTTCTTCCTCTTTTTCCTTTAAATTCGATGTTTCTTTTCATATTTAATATGAGTAACCCGTCAGCCCTCTTATGGTAACTAGTTACTCCTCTGTTATCCCCGTTTCCTCCCCACACTCGCGGCCCTGTACATTGAGTCCATGGGCCATCCTGAAGGGACTTAAGGCCCAGACCGAGCCCAATAGACGGGGAAGGAGTGAGCCCTGGTGGCCCAAGTATCAGTAAGCCCAACATTGTCCCAGAATGTAAGCCGGGACCACGAAGTTGGCACGTTTCATCTTCTCGGACCCCTTGTAAGGTGTCGTCCAAGGTGCGATAAGGATGATGTTTCCTCCAAGTCTGAAAATGGACTGGGACGATAGTGAATGAACATGGGCTCTGGTAAACGAACCAGGGTCTTGGTAAATGAATCAGGATGTTGGTAAACGAACCCGAACCAGGCGACTAGGTTGGGCGTGATAAACTGTTCCCGACACTGACGTCACCCTGAGAAACACAGAGTTTTGTCTGCACAACTAATCTGCAAAAGAGGTTACATACGAAATGTACGCCGTTATTTCAGGACCGTACCACCGTTACTCTGACGGATCCTGTCCCTCGGATCTCCTTAGAAGCCCACGCGAACCAGACTGAAGCTACGTACTATTATTAGTCTTACAACGTGGTTATGCTCAAGCCGGCCCAATGGGCCCTTATTAGTGTATTTTATTTAATAAAATCCTTTTTATTAAGCTTCCATCAATGAACAAATAGTGTTTATACCCTTATTGGGCCCGGATTAGTCCAACCCAAACCCAGAGCACTCAACTGCCTATAAATATGAATAGTTGTGCACTGTGGAAAGGATTCGATTTTTCTCTTGTAAGCATACACTTTGCTCAAATTCAGAGAAAGCTCCATTACTAAAGCTCCTTAAGCTCTAATACAATAGACTCATGGACTAAGACTCTTTAGCGCCCCAGCCACGTAAAATCCCTTGTGTGATTATCTCTAATCCTTTCTTCTTAAGCTCTCTTATCTTTTATAATTCTAGTTTCCAAAAAACTCGATAAAAATTTTTGTGCGTTCATTAAGAGCCGAAGAAAGCTTTTTTAAAAAAAAAAGGAAGATATCGAATATCTACAACAATGGTGAACACGAGACATACTACGTTCGATCCTGCTCACCAAGAACAAGGCAATGGAGAGCCATTGCCTAATCAACCTCTCCCTCAAAGTCAACCTGAGGATACACCCTATCAAATGCCCCAGCCAGACGTGTCCCAAAACTATGAAGACGGGGCAGATTACGAGGAAGGTTACTATGAGGAAGATGAGGAAAATGAAGGGGGATACCATGATCACGAAGCTGAGGATCTTACGATCCTTGAAGAAGAAATGGACCCCGACCAGGAGGACCCAGAGGTTGTTAAACTGAGACAACAAGTCTTGGATCAAGAGGCCAGGATAGCTGAACAGAAAGAAGCCACTCGCCAAATGCAAGAATCCCTCCTGGCCCTGCAGGCTTTCATTGCTGCCCAAGGGTAGGCGACCAACCCTCCAACTGTTCCTACTCTAGGAACACGGCCGTCAGCCCCACCAGTTAGGACTGATGCGCCCGAGAATACGAGGAAGATCACTCATCCGAGACAAGATCCCGGAGTTGGCCCATCTAACCCAGCTCAAGAAAAAGGGAAAGCCTAAGTGGTTGAACTTGTGGGAAAAGCAAACCCCCAAAGGAAAACTCATCCCATCCCGAAAATCGGGGCCAACCTAGGGTTGCTCCCTAGGAAAGAGAAGATGTGTTCTGTCCCAAGACGGGGTCATCCGATCAATTTGCAAGGGATGCACTCGTAGGGTACCAAGCCACGGGTTGTCCTTAGACAGACGGGTCGGGAGCAGCGTTTCCACCCAAGTACCTCCGTGAATAAAGATCGTCGAGGGTGCCAGCATGTTGATGAGCCAAAAGCCATTAGTTCAGGGGACGACACATCCCGGATAGACCTGGGCGACGGTCTAAATGCCTGAAAGGAGCGGGCCTGCAAGGAGAAGATCTGCCCCCGAGGGGGAGTTCTGAGGAATAACCTCAACGACAAGAGGAACGAAAGGGTCCCCTTGGTCGACGGAATGGCCAGGCAGTTCATGGAACAATTGGCCACACTAAAGAAAGTCACAGATCGTCTAGTCCGTAAACAAGAGGGAGGAGGATATAATTCTAAGGAAAAGGAAATGGAAAAGGAACCGTGCACCAAACATATCCTAGATGTGGTGCCCCCTATGGGTTTCAAAATGCCAAACCTGCCCGCTTACATAAGGAACACAAACCCCATAGACCACTTGTCCCGCTACAATCGGTTGATGACCGTAGCCCATGTCTGTGACAACGACAAATGCCTCTGTTTTTCAATCACTCTAGACGGACCCGCAGAAGAAAGATGGAAGAGGCTCAAGTCAGGATCTATCCAATCCTGGTTCGGACTACAGTCGGCATTTCGCAAGCAGTTTGTGGCCGCCATGAGGATGGACATGTAGACTAACGCCCTCGCCAACATTAAAAAGCTCCCCATGGAGACTCTGAGGGCCTACATCTAATGCTTCATGGAAGAAGCCTCAAAAACCAAGGTGGACAAAGGACAGCGCCTAGTGGCCCTCCAGTCCGGGATCTGAGCCGAGTCCCTACTTTGGGACGACATGCAGCTCCGTAAGGAGGGCACAAGGGTTTATCAACTGGGAGGAGGCCCGAATCCAGGAATTCGGATGGCAGTTGGGCCCCCAGCCGAATGCCCAAACTCTTCCCGGGCACGAGATGAAATATCTGGCCCCTCAATATCTAACACCCCCGACGGCGCCAGGATCGACGGGTATTCCCAGAATGACCTTCGCAGCCTCAACAGTCTACGGTCTTGCTTCCTCAGGGTACGGGCCGGCCCAATCCGCCCCATTTTTTAGATATGGGATGGCGCCGGTTGGGTATAGTGCTGCCCCCGGCGGGGCCCAACCATCTCTAATGGGGGGGACATGGGCAAGCGTAAACCCTTCCTGGGGGAAGAGATTTGGGAAAGGCCAGACCTTGTTCGAGCCTTCTAAAAAGGGCAAGAGGGGCTACGAACCCCAATATTTAGAGTTCACCAACTTAGTGGACACCAAGGAAAACATATTCCTGGCCACGGAGAGAACGATTCATTACCGGAAACCCACCCCCATGCTCAAAGGGGGAAAGAACTCAAGGGACACCAGCAAAAGATGTGTGTATCACAAAGACGTGGGTCACTCGACCGAGGAGTGTCGTTAGTTGAAAGACGAGATCGAGAATTTGATTAAGCTGGGGCATCTCCACCAGTGGGTCAGGATGCCCGTGGGAGTTTCGGGACTGCTAGCAGCTCCCGGACAACCTGCGATTCCGAGTGCACCTGGAACGTACCAACCTCCTCAGGGAGGTATGCGATAGGCCTGGGAGCACAGGCCCCTCAGGGGGTCCCAGTTGTGCAAGCACCTGGACCCGGGATGCCTTTCCCCTCTAGAATTGCGCCCCCACGGATAGATGGTCACGTGGCCACCATCTCGGGAGGGCCGCACCTAGGGGGACCATCCCAGAACGATCAACATCGGTATCTCAGTGAGCTCGACCATGACCAAGAGGTATGTGCCTTGGTCCAGACCCCGGCTCAATGACCGAAGCTGATGAATTTACCCATCACCTTCACGGAAGAAGACGCCCGGAACGTCCAATTCTCGCATCATGACCCTCTGGTCATCGATGCCCAAATCACCAAAAAAATGGTGTCTCGAGTGTTGGTGGATGACGGAAACTCCATCAATATTTTGTTCAAGCCAGCCTTCATTGCGATTGGCTTGACTGAGGCAGATATGGAATCATTCCCAACTCAGATCTACGGGTTCAATGGAGATTAAATACTCCCAAGGATGAATTACCCAGAGTTTTCTCTCAAGATCTCAGATTCTCCTCTACAAATGGTCCTTCCTTCTCTATTTATAGGGAAGGTTACAGAGTCCGTTCCCACATATTTCAGGAAGATATTCTGTATATCAATTTAAAATAATGACATTAAATGCTATATCTTCTACATACAAGGAAACGTCCCCTGAAGACCCGGGAATGAATAACAAACTAAATAATATCCCCTTAATGTTGGGGTTTTACAACAATAAATATGTTCACACATACTCAACAGGCTATCTTAGGTGACTTATTGAATCTTCGAGACCAGCGATCGGCCTCGTGACTGTGAAGACTTACGGACTTGTCACGAACTTGTCATCTTACTCCAAGACCTGCTCGGAGCAGATAAATACTATCGAGGCTATCACACTCGAGCTTGCACTTCTTAAGCTCAGGATGCTCAATCTGAAGGCACTCAATAACGGACGTATCCCAATGTCATGCCATTTCGAGCCTAGAAAGAATCCCGAGGTTACGTCTTCGAGATTGCCATATTACTTCGGATGTTTTACAACTGGATCGTGCAATGTGTTTCATATATTTCGAGCTCATACCTGACGAATCCAGTATTTCGAGGCCATAATCTCTGGTCTCGAAATCTGGGTGTAACAATATCATTACCATTTCAGGCATCAATTTCTCATTCACTCAAATATTTCCAACAATTACTTGATAGTTTATAGCTACCATTGACGTAAAATAAATAATAATAATGTTAACTATTTCAATATTCTAACCTTTATGTTATTGGTGAACTAGAACTTTTGACAAGCCCAATAATTTTATTTTATTCTGGCTTTTTGAGTACATTTTACATATTATGTGTCTTTTTGAGTAGTGACATTGTAACGTCCTGGGTAACCAAGACCGTTACACTGTGTATTTAAAATAGTACAAGACTTGCTAATCAAGTCATTTAAACAAAATGTGAATCTAACGTCATCAACAGATTAGGAATAAAAGATTTTGGTCATAAACAGGTTATTTTCAATAAAAATGACAGTTTAATACACGCATACTCAAAACAGGGTTAGATGACATGTTTACAAAAATACCAGAAGTTATAAACAACCCAGGCCACTCTAATGGCAAAATACACATTTTAGGTTTCCGTCCCTGTACAATCCCTTGACCGTGGCAGCCAAGCAGCTGACAATGTACACCTTGCCCCCAGAGCTCTCCAACTCATGGTAAATCCAATATACACTTGCCTTTACCTGCACCATGTAGCACCCGTGAGCTGAGGCCCAACAAGAAAACATGATATCATAGCAAGATCAATATAAATAACAAGATGTTCCATAAAACGTAACCAAGCATTCAACAATTCATAACATTTGCCTATTCAATGATAAAAATCGACAAATCACAATTTGTCATCCAGATAATCAACATTTCATATTCATCAAATTAACAACAATAATCACATTCATTACACAATATTCAGGGTCGGCGCCCTTAGGCCGCACCCTCTGTTTAACCCACTGTCTTCGGCTCACTTAGGTTGCCCCCAGTGTTATACCCACTGACTATGGCTAGCTTAACCGAGCTCAGTGATTAATAAGCTATCCTCAGCTACTAGTGGCTGAGCTGCACCCTGTGCGCAAATATTGATTCTGGCACTCTTAGGCCGTTTATCATATGTCCCCATGGCATAATACCATCTCATGTCATCATATACAAATATAGGGAGCTCTTAGTCCCATCATATTCACATGGTTCATCACAATCACCTAACAATGCATACAAATATAGGGAACACTTAGTCCCAACCTAACCACATAACCAGGTGCAGTTTTCTTACCTCTTGTTCGAGCGAGAAATACGTTACGAACGACCCTTGAGAACGATCGATCATTTGATCCCTTAGCGGTCACCTAGTCATAACCAAATATGGAATCCAATTAATGAAGATATCAATAAATGGGTCTTAACCTAAACCTCACTCCCGGGACCTCGAATTGTACCCAAACGGTGAGTAGATTCGATCCCGAGCCTTAAGGATTGAAACCCAAAGCCAAAAACCCTTAAAAACACCCAAAATATGCATTTGAGAAAATAGGGTAGCGCTGTAGCGCTACCCCCCTACCGCCCCAGCGCTACAACTAGGGACATTTTGCCCTGGCTAGCGCTGTAGCGTTACCCTTTGGGCTCTATAGTGCTAGGACCAGGCAGACATGGCCCTAGTTCTTCCTCCTTCGAATCCTCCATTTGTAACCTGATTAAAAAGCTTCCAAACACCATTTAAACCCCCAATTGAACCCAAATACCATATATACTAGTCCTAGACACCATAACCTAACCAAGCTTTGTCAAAAACCCCATTGAATGCTCAACTTCCAAACCCAAAATCTCAACTGAACTTAATAATAAAACAGAGCAGAAAACCAGAGTTCTAATGGTTAGAATCTTACCTCAAGCTCAGTATGAACTCCTATTCAATGATGGAACAATACCCTAGATCCTCAGCACTTGATTCCCCAGCTTAATTCTTCAAAAGAAGCTTCAAAATTGAAGAAGAAAAATAGAAGAAATGATGAACAGTTGATGAAGGAAGAGGTGCTCTGTTTTTCTACAGCCTTATACAATTTTCTAGTTTAAGTATGGATATATATCCTTTAGGGTAAAAAGACCTAAATGTCCTCAAGTCTAATTAAAATCCTTAATAGCCACCAAGGACAAAATCATCCTTTCGCATCTATCTCGTTAACCATAATTAGAATCCTCCAATTCCCGCTATTCTCAATATCTTCGAATATCAATAATTCATATCCCGTTACCCCTTAACTCCCGACAACACTCTAGTCACCAAATTACCCCGGGACTCACCCCGAGCCTCGAACTTAATCCCGTTATGACCAAACTGCTAACTTATACCCAAAGATCGTCTCATGCCGAACAGCTCGAACAAATCCACATTATAATGTGGCCTCAACAATAGCTTATCAATATGCATACAAATATACAATTACGCCCTCAACGGGCCAAATTACCAAAATGCCCTCATAACAAAATTTATACCCATATGCATGCATTTATCATCATATAATAATATGATCCACATAAACATGCATATAATCATATAGTGGCACAATAAATCAATTATGGCCCTCCCGGCCTCCTAATCAAGGTCCTAAACCTTATTAGGAAATTTGGGTCGTTACAACTATCCTCTCCTTACAAAAATTTTGTCCTCAAAATTTTATCTGTACTGCTCGGATATAAATTCTGCACTACTGATTCCAGTTTCCCAGGTCATTCCTTGACCTCACTGTTTCTAAAACATTACCTTAACTCAAGGTACAATATTGTTCCTCAATACCTTATTCTTTCTATCTCATAATTGAACTGGCCACTCCACATAGAATAACTCCATCTTCAACTGCAAATCCCCATAACTCAACACATGAGTTTCTCTAACCCATGTCCTCAACATGGAGTACAAAATACACCGTGTACAACCGACAGTGCCAAAACTGTTGTCAACTTAAAAGCAGCCTAACTGATCTTTTCCAGGATTCAAATGGTCTTGATAATCTAGGGCCCAACTCGCCCTTATCTTCTCACCCCTTTTTCCTTGGTGATATCCTAAGGAAGATACAATATTCTACTTGGAACTCCATATTCCTGTTTTCCAATTCAGTAAAACTTTTCCATTTACTCCGAAAAGTGAGCCTCTAAGCTTTAACCTTTTAATAATCTTAATGATCCCCTGAACCACCCCAGGATCCAAATAAACATCTCACTCATCTTATTCCAATGAGTGGATGATATACACTTCCTATTATACCCCATATCATCAAGTGTCCTTCCAATAACTGGATAACTCTCTCTCTCTCTATCTCTGATTTACCATCAGTCTGAAAATTAGCAACCGTACCAAATTCCAATTATATACTCATCGTCTTCCTTAACCCTTCCAAGACCTGGAAGTAAAACAAAGTCCTTATTCAATAAAGTAGACCTTGAATTCCATGAAGGTATACTATCTATCTCACATAGAAATTTGAATACTGATCAGCTGTGTAACTTGTCCTTACTGATAAAAGTGAATTCACCCCAAATGCTGGTCCATAATGATTCAACCATCTCATGCTGACCCACCGTCCTGGCAGCCCATTGTGAAACCCATCGCGTTGTTTCCTTGTTCCCATTATAAAATACTCAAAGAGTACAATAGCCTTACTGGTTTCTGATACCTTGTCCCGACCTGCTAACATGTTAAGAGCTTTGTCATATATTCCATTATGTCCCTCTCCATCCCAGGCCACCAATATAAAACCTTCAAACTCTGGTACCTTTTCCTGATGCCTGGATGAAAAGACCATGAAAGTAATATGAGATTCATCCAGAATTTCCATGTAATTCTGGTGTCCATCAGATTCTAGATCTGATCCTTATGTTACATTAAACTTATACCTGACACTGTAAAATCCTTAGCTAACCCAGTTAAGACTTTGCCTTAAATTCTTTCCATCTGGGGTTTACTTAACTATTTTTCTTTGATCCTTTATGAGATAATAATTCCAAGTATCAAACTGGCCACCTAGCCCACTAGAAACTCCACTATAGTTCTAGTCGGATCCTTTAACCAACATCATGCATAGACAATCACCTTTTTCCTGTCACTGAGGTGTCATAACAACTCACAAACTGATTCTGACCTGTAAAAAGACGTAGAACTCAACCTGAAATACATGTACCACCATGTCCGCCTAAGGAAACTCCTACTCCTAAGGCGTTCCTTAACCTTGGCAAATTTCCAACCAATAATACATCACAACACCGTCAACCAAGACAATCACAAATCCAATTCAGATTATCTTTAAATACTTTGTTCACCCATTTCACAAAAACAATTTTGCATTAACCAAATCCTCAACACATGACTCAGCATCCCTAGTGCCCTTATCTAATATAATAACGATCTTTTGCCTATCCTTCTCCCTGATCTCTAGCTGGTAATAACCAAATCAAAGATCCCTAGCTATCCCTATTCTCTAGCTGGTAATAACCAGATCAAAGATCTACCTTGAAGAACATCATCCTACTCAATAATTAAGCCTTTAGTTCTTACAGCTTTGTTGAAACCGTTCAATACAACGCCCTAGATCTGATTCCATCCCTGGCACCAATACAATCACCATTCTATCTCTTTGTGCAGATGTACCCTTGAAAAATTCCTTGGAAACTTATCCGGAAACTTACAGACTAATCCAGTCTGTCTTGACCCCACTAGTACAACCTAAGTAGTGTCCATCACACTAGCTAAGGTTCTACGCACCCCCTGCAGTAGATCTCCAACTCTAATTACAAATATCATAAACACAGTGCCAGCTATTGCAAGGATTTCTTCATTTTAATTCAAGAGTTACTATTCTTTTTCTTGCAACCCATCACTGCCTCATACTTGGCTAATCATTCATATCCAAAACCCTTACGTTGTAGCTGTCTTCGAAGATGCTTTGGGTAGTAGCTGATATGTTCACCGGTCTTAATGTGCTTCTGATCAAATTTCTTCATACCTGATCTCTTCCCTTCTTGTAATATGACCTTGAGTACCCTTGAAAAACGAAGTTAATACCTTTTGAAACCTTACCTATGACCCTGCTGCCTTAGTCGTAATATCATCAGTGTAGTAGTTGTTCACATTTTGATTCTAGTTGGGGAGTAGTTCAACACATCGCTAATGAACCTGAATGTAACCCATACATGTCGTTCATGTATTCTTTGCTTGTCGGACTTATCCATGTCATTGAAGTATAAAATGATTAGGAACCTTTACTATTAATCCATCACACCCCACTCGGTACAAGTAATAATTCATGAAATGTCTCTTTCCTTGATCCTTATCTGGTAATAACCAGATCAATGATCAACTCCTGAAGACATTGTCTTTTCTTGTAACAGGTCATTTAAACTCTTCATCCCTAGCAAGTGATATTAACGAGTCCCATGATACAATGCTCTGTCCAATCCACTTCTAAGTCACATACTTCTTTAGGTGAACCAGTGATTCCTTAAGCCAAACTAATATCATTCTTCATAACGTCCCTGATACTAAATCCACCCATGCCCAAGTCCTGAAACATACCCAACAACTTCTTGTATACTCTGCTGAATCCTTACTGACCAATTTAGTTTCCATTCAGTCCGATCAATATACTTTAAGTAATGTCCCCTTCTTCAATACGTTAGCTTTTCTTCAGGCCCATATCAAAGCTCTCATATGACAAGCTCAACCACTTCCCCTATGAACCCCTTTACCACTCATATTCTAATTCCTCCTTGTAGAGTTACTAACCCTTCCTCAACAAGTACTCACATCTCAAGCCCCTCGTATAACCACCTTACGGTATGTACTTCATATCTAAATCTTTCCTGGGAGACACACATCACCACACTCTTTCAGCTCATTTTCTAACCAAAAACAAAGACTATCAAATCCACTGGTCACTTCGGAGGAACTAGTTTCGGGCTCTGAATGTAACGAGGCATCCCAGTCTTCCCTTCTCTAATCCTGGGAAATCCGCCCTAGCGTACAAAATCATCCCATATAGAAAATGTGTCCTTACCTAACATCTTTTCAGATAGCGTCTTCCGCTTCTGATGCATACTAAATAACATCACCAAGCCTCATCCTTGTCTTGATGGCCAACCTGTGAACTAAACCCCCTTCCTGTCAAAACCAGGAGCCACAGAACCATCAAGGGTTTTCTTTTTTTTTTTTTTCTTTTTTCGATCACCGAGTAGCCACCCTTACTAAATTCCACGAACGAGAATATCATCATCTGTATTCCTTATATCTTAAATAACATGGCCCTCTCTACTGCCCAAGCACAGATAACCATCTTAGAGTTTAACTTATAAATGAATCATCATCCCCAGCTACATTCATTTGTATCATAATCCAAAGTGGATTGATCAACCCACCAAACTTATTGACATATATTGTCACTATCTTACCACTTTCGACATCCTTCTGCCACAAATACTTAATACAACTACTATGTCTCAATTTGTCCTCCTCATATTATCAAGAATGGGATTAACTATACCCATTTACTAACCAATTCCTGAACAAACTCAAACCTTCCTCAAAACTAAAGGATAATGCTTCCAAAGCCTCCCATACAATAATTCTTATATGTTTCCCACTCGGTTTAACCAACACTGGTGTCTCGCGGTCATGGTATACAAAGCAGCTTGTTTCCCCCAGTAAACTTGCTGTTTCATCCATCTAATCTCCTCTATCAGACCTCACAGCCTGACTCGCATATCAGTAAACATCTGCTGCGAATCTCAGGGGCAGATGGAGGATTCCAACCCTAACTATCATCTGCAACCCTTACTAAAACAAAACCAGGTCCAATTAACCATTCTGAGCACATACAATCTAAGTTAATCTATTTTCACCGACTAAACCCCCCAACCCTGATGTTCGTACCCAGAACTATCCCAAGGGCAGATCCAAATGACCCTAATTGTAACGCCCCAACTCTAGGGACCGTTACGGTGCACATTGCAAATAGTGCTAAACTCGCTAATCGAGTCATTTGGCCATAAACGTGTAACTAAGTATAATTAGCGGTTTAGGGATTAAAAATTTCGGTTAAGATATAACGTTTCACTAGAACGTTTACTGTATACATTGGGATCCCAAAAAAAATATAAATTTAAAGGTCTATTACAAGAAAATATTTACAACTGGCCGATCTAAACGGCAAAATAGGGTTTAGCCCTAGTTCATTTCCTTCAAACCTCGGCCGTGGCGGTCGAGCAGCTGCATATGTACACATCGTCACCTAAGCTCTCCAACTCAAGGATGGTCCAGCTTTCTTTTGCCTTTACCTGCACCACAATAGCACCCGTGAGCCGAAGCCCAGCAAGAAAACTTATATGCCCATAAACAGTCATATCATGATATCAAATCATATCTGGCATGCCTAGCAAACATAGCTTTATTCAAGTATGCAGACAAGTTCAAACAATGCTGGGGTATCCAGGATAAGAAATCCTGCCCTTCTGATTGGATGACTATCAAGTCAATCCTAATCAGATGAGTGAATATCACTTTGAAGTTCTAGAAAACCATACTGGGTGACTGACAAGCAAGTCACTAATTTAAACAGAATAGTGGCTGCTAGGTAAGCCACTAGCCTTTCAGATGAGTGACTGGTAGGTAAGTCACACAAGTGCTTATAATATTCATCGAACTTGAGGTCGGTCCGGCATTAATGCTCTTTGAGTCATCTAATGCAGATTGTCGATTAGATCTAATCTTTGTTGGCTTGCGCTGAACACGCTAAGGCCGTCCTGACTTATGAGTCAGCACCGTGTGACCAGTGCCCAGTACCACTGCCGAACCTGACTAATGAGTCACAGCTTCACAGTTGATACGAACACCTTTTCCAATTCTGACTAATGAGTCAGTACCATGCACAAGTAAGCATTGCTACCAAACATATGCCATATGTTGAATATTCAAATGAAGGGAATTCAGCATGCTTACTTAACAGTTGCTAGCATAATTATGATTATGCACAAACACAGAGACTCAAGCTCTGATCAATCTCACAGTCAATACTCATGGCATGCCCTAATCACATGTTTCTCGTGCATCTCATGCATCACACTTAATCATCCAGCATGCCTCAATAATAATCATATGCAAATGAGCAAGATTGCTAAGCATTCAATACGCTATCAATGTTTACATTTAAACATCTAACATACATCAAGAATAACCATGCATGTCACATATGGGGTGCAGTTTTCTTACCTCGGGTTCGAGCAAGAATTAGTAAAAGAACGACCCTTGAGAACAATCAATCTTTTGATCCTTTAACGGTCACCTAGCCATAACCAAATATGGAATCCCATCAATAAAATAAATCATAAAAAGGTTTATAATCTAAAACCACACTCCCAGGATCCATCCCGCACTCTCGAGACTCTTAATCTGCCCAAACGGGGTAAAGGAACCAACCCCCGAGCCTTAAAAGTCATCCCGAGCCCTAAAAATAGGTTGCTGGAAAATCCACTAGCGCTGGGGTGCTGCCTAGTGGCGCTGCCCCAAAGTCAGAGAGCTCCAGAATCAGCCCTGCCTAGTGCTGGGGCGCCAGGAATGGCGCTGGGGCGCCAGGAATGGCGCTGAGGCGCCATCAGCAAACCAGAGAGAATTCTGGTCTTCTCCCCTGCGATTTCCCTCTGAAACCAAGTCTCCAAACCGATCCCAAACATCATCAAAACATCAAATTCAACCCCCAAACCTCATCTACATCACACCCTCATCAAAACCCAAGCAATCTTACACAAGAACTTCCATGAATTCTCACAATTAACACCTCAAATTCCCAACTGAAAACTAACTTGTAAAACAGGGTAAAGCTTAAGTTCTTGGATGAAACCTTACCTCAAGTTGGATTTGAGTCCTCTTCAATGATTGAACTAAGTTCCTAAGCTCCCACCTTTGATCTCCTAGCTTGGTTCTTCAAGTTGGCTTCAAAAATTCCAAAGGATGGAAGAGGAGAAATGGTGTACGGGAGGGAGAGATGAGGATGATAGTGATGCTCTGTTTTCAAAAATTCCACAACCTTCTAAACTCAAAGGGCTGATATATATCTTAGGGGTGAAAATACCATTTTGCCCCTAGGTCAAATAAAGGCTTCTAAAGACTCCCAAGGGTAAAATCGTCCATTCCCGCCTATCTCATTAATTATAATTAACACCCTCCAATTCTCGTTATTCTCAATATTCTCAAATACCAATAATTCACATCCCGTTACCCTTTAATTCCCGGCAACGTTCTAATCACCAAATTACCTCGAGACTCACTCCGAACCCCGAACTTAATCCCGTTATGACTAGACCGAAAACTTGCATTCCATGATCGTCTCATGCCGAATGGCTTGAACCGATCCACATATAATGTGGTATTAGTTATAATTAACCCACATACACGAAAATACACAATCACGCCCTCAACGGGCCAAATTACCAAAATGCCCTTATAATTAAAAATGAACCCATATGCATGCATTTACCACCATATAATAATATGATTCACATAAACATGCATATAATCATTAAATATCAAAATAAATCAATTATGACCCTCCCGGCCTCCTAATCAAGGTCCTAAACCTTATTAGGAAATTTGGGGCATTACACTAATAATCATGCACACATAAAGCATACCAAACACCAATTTACAATACTATGCATAAATTATCAAATTTCATTACCATTAGATGCATACATACTTACTATGCATTCCATATGCCAATAAACATGTATAACATATGAGTTCAATTTAAACATACAATCACCTGCAATCCATATACCAATCATTATCCAAGTATTCATCCACATGCAAGAGCGATGCTAATCAGCACGCCTCAATATCATCACACAGCAGTCAAGGGCTAGGCCCTATCAGTATCTCATGCTCCTTAATAATCATACCAGTTATTACACTCATATTTCATTCAAGCACTTAAGCATACGATTTCATGTATTCAATTACAAACCCTTGAGTCGAGCTTGTCTTTTGCGGTGAGTGTACATGTCCAGCTAGTCTTCAGGAACCCATAAACCTAGACGGCTTTGATACCAAGTTGTAACGCCCTGGGTAGCCAAGACCGTTACATTGTGTATTTAAAATAGTGCAAGACTTGCTAATCAAGTCATTTAAACAAAATGTGAATCTAACGTCATCAACAGATTAGGAATAAAATATTTTGGTCATAAACAGGTTATTTTCATTAAAAATGACAATTTAATACATGCAAACTCAAAACAGGGTTAGATGACATGTTTACAAAAATACTAGAAGTTATAAACAACCCAGGCCACTCTAATGGCAAAATACACATTTTAGGTTTCCGTCCCTGTACAATCCCTCGACCGTGGCGGCCGAGCAGCTGACAATGTATACCTTGCCCCCAGAGCTCTCCAACTCATGGTTGATCTAATATACCCTTGCATTTACCTGCACCATGTAGCACCCGCAAGCCGAGGCCCAGCAGATGTTCCATAAAACGTGACCAAGCATTCAACAATTCATAACATTTTCCTATTCAGTGATAACAATCGACAAATCACAATTTTTCATCCAGATAATCAACATTTCATATTCATCAAATTAACAACAATAATCACATTCATTACACAATATTCAGGGTTGGCGCCCTTAGGCCGCACCCTCTGTTTAACCCACTGTCTTCGGCTCGCTTAGGCTGCCCCCATGTGTTATACCCACTGACTCCGGCCAGCTTAACCGAGCTCAGTGATTAATAAGCTATCCTCAGCTACCAGCGGCTGAGCCGCACCCTGTGCGCAAATATTGATTCCGGCACTCTTAAGCCGTTTATCATATGTCCCTATGGCATAATACCATCTCATGACATCATATACAAATATAGGGAGCTCTTAGTCCCATCATATTCACATAGTTCATCACAATTACCTAACAATGCATACAAATATAGGGAACACTTAGTCCCAACCTAACCACATAACCAGGTGCAGTTTTCTTACCTCTTGTTCGAGCAAGAAATACGTTACGAACGACCCTTGAGAATGATCGATCATTTGATCCCTTAGCGGTCACCTAGTCATAACCAAATATGGAATCCAATTAATGAAGATATAATAAATGGGTCTTAACCTAAACCTCACTCCCGGGACCCCGAATTATACCCAAACGGTGAGTAGATTCGATCCCGAGCCTTAAGGATTGAAACCCCGAGCCAAAAACCCTTAAAAACACCCAAAATATGCATTTGAGAAAATAGGGTAGCGCTGTAGAACCAGGGACATTTTGCCCTGGCTAGCGCTGTAGCGTTACCTTTTGGGCTCTATAGCGCTAGGACCAGGCAGACATGGCCCTGGTTCTTCCTCCTTCGAATCCTCCATTTCCAACCTGATTCAAAAGATTCCAAACACCATTTAAACCCCTAATTGAACCCAAATACCATATATACTAGTCCTAGACACCATAACCTAACCAAGCTTTGCCAAAAACCCCATTGAATGCTCAACTTCCAAACCCAAAATCTCAACTGAACTTAATAATAAAACAGAGCAGAAAACCAGAGTTCTCATGGTTAGAATCTTACCTCAAGCTCGGTATGAACTGTAACGCCCTAAACTCCAGGGACCGTTACGGTGTGCCTTGTAAACAGTGCTAAACTCGCTAATCGAGTCATTTGGCCAAAATCGTGTACTAAGTATGATTAGCGGTTTAGGGATTAAAATTTTTGGTTAAGATGTAACGTTTCATTAGAACGTTTAATATATATGTTGGGATCCCAAAATTATAATTTCAGAGTCTATTTCAAGAAAATATTTACAACAGGCCGTTCTATGCGGCAAAACAGGGTTTAACCCTAGTTCCTTCTCAACCTCGGCCGTGGTGGACGAGCAGCTGCATATGTACATCTCATCACCTAAGCTCTCCAACTTAAGGATGGTCCAGATTTTTTTTGCCTTTACCTGCACCACATAGTAGCCGTGAGCCGAAGCCCAGCAAGAAAACTTAATATGCTCATGAACAATTTTAACATGTCATCAGATCATAAGGCACACGCCCTATTCCAACAGGCAACAGATCCACATAATGTTGAGTATAACACACCAACCAATGATCATAATAATCATTCAGGACTTTCAGTCCAAACAAATAGGTGACAGTCGCAAAAGTCACAAAAGTGGGTACAGCCCCCTCTCTAGCCATGTGACGATAGGGTCACCAGGGCTTAACATATAAGTGAACCTTTCATAAGTCTGAACATGATAGGTGTATGGTGAATAGTCACCAACATAACTTTCCCCATGACCATAGAGTCATAACCTTGGAACAACGTTCCCTAGCCATGTGACAAACAGTCACCGAGCCGTATGCCCTGGCTCTGAATAACTGGTCTCAGACTAGCCAAGCACTTATAAGTTCATCAACCTTAGGGTCGGTCCAGCGTTGATACCCCATATGAGTCATTCATTGCTGATATCGATTAGATCTAATCTTCATTTGGCTCAGCGTTCATGACGCTATGCCATTTCTGACTCTTAGGTCAGTAAAACACGACCAGTGTTCAACCCATTGTGAACTTGACTAGTAAATCACAGCTTCACACATGGATCTAACACCATTGCCGATTCTGGCTAATAAGTCAGTACCACACACAAGTAAGCCATGACACCAAACATATATTACATATCCAATATCCATAAACAAGGTATTCAACATGCTTACTTAACATGTACTAGTACAATTAGGACTATGCACGAACACAGAGGCTCAAGCTCTGAATAATATCATACTCAATATGTAAAGCATGTCCTAATCACATGTTTCTCATGCATTACATGCATCGCATATAAACATCCAACATGCATCAAGTACAATCATGCATGTCATATATACACAGGCTGCAGTTTTCTTACCTCATATTCGAGCTAGAACCAATATAAGAACGACCCTTGAGAACGATCAACCTTTAAGCCCTTAGCGGTCACCTAATCATAACCAAATATGGGACACCATCAATAAAATGATCAACATAGGTTACCAAACCAAAATCTAGCCTCCGGGACATAACCCAAACTAATCCAAGTAGTAGGAACACTCCCGAGGCCTATAGCTAAGTTCTCGGGGTCAAAACGAGCAAACGGGGTGAAAACAGGGCAAGGGCTGCGACCCTGGCACCTTGGGTCGCGGCCCCCAGAATTTTCTGAGCCAAGGGCCGCGGCGCCCTTCATCAAGGGCCGCGCCGCCCAGCAGGTTCACTTCCTCCACCTGCTTCTTCATGCAAGGGCCGCGGCCCCCAACCCTGGGCCATTCCCAAACTCGATTTTAACACTCCAAAGCCTCCAAAATCATACCTAAACATTCCCCAATCATCAAATCAAAGTTCCAAAGCTTCCCAATACTCCAAAACCCTCAAAACCCAAGGTTCAAACCAACCAAAAACTCAACAATTCACAAAGTCCAATTCTAAGCTTAAAAACTTTAGAAACTCAAAACTTCGAACTTAGATTACCTTTGATTGGGTTGTTTTCTGTCAAATCCTTCGGTTAAGAAGCTTCTAATCTTTCCTAGGATTGCTATGCCTCGACCCTTGCTTGATTCCGACTCCTAGAACTCGAAATTCCTTTAAGAAAGCTTCGAATGGTAAAATAGGCTATCGGGAAGGGAGAGAGAGATTTTCTAACGTACGTTCTTATCTGACAAGCTACTTCAAGCTTAAGTAACCTCAAATAAAACCTAAGGCTCGGGGTCCCGAAAACACCCCCGGGGACATTATAGTCAAAACTTCCAGAATTCCATCCTGATCTCAAATACTCCCAATTTATCATCAAATAAACATTTCTATTACCCCAAAATTGACCCCGTTATGACAAAACCGCTAACTCATAATCTATGATCGTCTCATGCCGAATAGCTCGAATATATCTTCATAATAATAAAATCTCATTCACAAATTACAACATGCACCCAATTTACAAATATGCCCTCAACATGCCAAATTACCAAAATTCCCTTACCATCATAAATACACCCATATGCATGCATTTATCATCATATAATAATATAATTCACATTAACACGCATATGATCATTTAATGCCATGATACATCAATTATGGCCCTCCCGGCCTCCTAATCAAGGTCCTAACCCTTATTAGGAAATTCGGGGCATTACATGAACTCCTCTTCAATGATGGAACAATACCCTAGATCCTCAGCACTTGATTCCTCAGCTTAATTCCTCAAAAGAAACTTCAAAATTGAAGAAGAAAAAGAGAAGAAATGATGAACGGTTGATGAAGGAAGAGGTGCTCTGTTTTTCTATAGCCTTCTACAGTTTTCTAGCTTAAGTATGGATATATATCCTTTAGGGTAAAAAGACCTAAATGCCCTCAAGTCTAATTAAAATCCTTAATAGCCACCAAGGGCAAAATCGTCCTTTTGCACCTATATCATTAACCATAATTAGCATCCTCCAATTCCCGCTATTCTCAATATCTTGGAATATCAATAATTCATATCCCGTTACCCCTTAACTCCCGGCAACACTCTTGTTATGACCAAACCGCTAACTTATACCCAAAGATCGTCTCATGCTGAACAACTCGAACAAATCCACATTATAATGTGACCTCAACAATAACTTACCAATATGTATACAAATATACAATTGCGCCCTTGTTATACCCAGATTTCGAGCCATGATAAATATGACCTCGAAAGATGGATTCGCAACAAATGGTCTCGTAAGGATTGAAGTATGCTCCAGGATTGTATATTGAGCCTGTAAAGTACGATATATGACCTCGAATATATGAGCTCGAAACGATCTCGATCTCGAAAGGTAGTTCTGAGAACACATTCATCTTCGGGGACGACTTCGGATCGGGGGTCTCGAGCTAGATGTACGTACGATCTCGAAAGACACGTGATCTCGGAAGATGCCATTAGCTCGAACAAAGACGTGAGACCTGAGATGCTAAAGCCTTAGAGAAATGCGATAATCACCTTGAATATTTACAAGTGTTATAAATATGAGATGTAATCCTCATTTATTAATGTAAATCCCCAAGAATCGTGGGATATTATTTGGTCAGTTATGCGTTTCTTGGTCTTCAGGGACGTTTCCTTTTATATCTGATTATAGGCATTTAAAGCCATTTATTTTATTCACAAAAGAGTAACTACCCAAAATATGTGGGATAGTATTCTGCATCCTTCTCTATAAATAGAGAAGCCATGCACCATTGTAAAGGACCGAAATTCTAATCCTGGAGAGAAAACTCTGGAGAATTCATGCTAAAGAATTTTTCAGAGATAATCTTCAGATTAATAACAGAGACTCGTGGACTAGGCAGATTTAACTGCTGAACCACGTAAAAAATCGTGTGTTTGATTTGTTTGTTTCGTTTGGCCATTGTCATTCATTGTTTTTGTGCTCTTCTTTTATCTGTTGACGAAAAACGACGTCAACAGTTTGGTGCTTTCATTGAGAGCCTTAAGCATTCATCCCTGAGAGATTCATGGCTACAAACAATCAGAACACCCCTGACGAAAGCTACCCAAGGCGTCCTGGAAAACAACCAATGGAGAACCCGGAGTCTGAGGAGAGAAGTGGGTCCTCCGATTCCCGGGGACCACCGCCTCCACCGAGGGATGAGGATATGTACTACAATCCTGAGTGTTACGTTCCTATTGTAGAACTGGAAAAGCGGCAGTTGAAACAGCTGTTGGCAGAAGCCAACAAACGGAATGAGGAGTTGACTAGGATGGCTGCAGAGGCGCAGGTGGCTCAGCCCCCGCCTCCGCACGAAAACCAAGTCCCTCCTCCAAGGGACGTGCATGTTCCTCCGCAGAGGCCCCGTGGACGACCACGAAAAGATGCTGCCACGAGGAGGCCGACTCAACCTCCGGCACCAGCAGAGCCATCTGCTCCTCCTAGGCCCCAGAGGAGTACCCGAGCTCGGGTCCCGCCTAATCCACCTGTGGAAGCGCCTGCAGGAACTGAGAATAACCGAGCTCCTACCGAGGCTCGGACTCAGGTTCCTGGTAGCGCACCGAACGCGACTGACCCATCTCGGGCAAATTCTGGACCCTCTAGGCCAAGGCAAGGGAGGCAGCCACCGTTGCCTATACGGTTCCCTCCATCTCCCATAAGATATCCTTCACCTCCCTGTAGAAACGCTCAACCTGTTCGGAATCAGGATCAAGGGCGTACGGGGGATAGACAAGGACACAGGGAGACTTTCCAGGAGTGGAGAGGCACACAATCTGAGAGAAGTCAGACGTCCCGGTCTCGCACTGCGGAGATAAGGCGACATGGGAAGAACCCATCTCGAAACGACCGATCAATGAGTTTCACCAGTGACGAGTCCGGAGAGACCAGGTCCGTCAGTAAACGCGACCGAGGTCGTAAAAATACTGGAAGCCGCAAGATCCGTCCTGACCTGCGGAATCATCTGAATCAGAGCAGGGGGAAGGGAGATCAGACAAATCCGGACCTAAGGAATCACCTAAATGGGCGTAGAGATCCCTCACGGAGACGCGAGCCTGGGATCATGATCAATGACTGTCAATTCCAGACACCACCTAAGGACCCAGTCCAAGAAAGGATTGATCAGCTCGAAAAAGCCTTTAGGCTTTTAAAGAATGAACGAGGGAACGGTCGATATGAGGACTCTGACGAGGATCTCGAGCCGTTTGCTCCAAATATTTCTAACACTCAATTTCCTCAAGGGTTCCGGATTCCTCACGTCCCAGCGTTTGAAGGAAAAACTGACCCATGCAGTCACCTAAGTACATTCAACACTATTATGAGAGCTAGTAACGTGGGTTATGAGCTCAGGTGTATGTTGTTTCCAACATCATTGGCCGGACCTGCTAAGAGTTGGTTCGAAAAGTACAAGAGGCACTCGATAACTTCATGGGATCAGTTGTCTAGAGACTTCAAGAAGCAGTTCCGAGCTATGATGGGAGTCAGACCAGAGGCATCCACTTTGACTAACGTCCGACAACAGCCGGGCGAAACACTGAAAAGCTACCTGACAAGATTTAATCTAGAGGTCGCACGGGCTCGAGATGTGGATGACAGTGGGCACCTGATGGCTATCCGAGCTGGTGTGTTACCCGGAAGTGCCCTTTGGGATGACATGCAAGGGAAACCGGTGAGGTCAATAACCGAGTTTAACAGACGGGCGCAGAGATTTGTCAATGTAGAGGAGGCGAGGTCAACGCTGAAGGCGACCCCGCAAACCGAAACTACAACGATAAACATTAACTCCGCCTCAACCTCGGCTGACCAAGCAGCTCCACAGCCTACCTCGGAGAATCCCTCCAAGAGGAAAAAGAGCGAGGGAAATAACCCCGAGGCTGAAGGAGGAAAGAAAAAGAAAGGAGAAAGGTATTTCTCCGTATATAAAGTACACACTGAACTCAACGAGTCTCGGGAAAACATATACCTGGCTAATGAAAACCAGGTCCCCTTCAGGCGTCCGGACCCAATGAGAAATCAAAAGTCAAAAAGGGATTCCAGTAAGTATTGCCGGTTCCATAGAGACACCGGACACACCACTGATGAATGTCGACAGCTGAAGGACGAGATCGAGGGGTTGATCTCGAGAGGTTATTTCCGGCAGTACGTCAAAAACCAGAGTACTGGACAGACTACTGCGAGTCAGAGAGTAGCCGCGCCTTCGACGGCACCAAATAATAACTCCCGATCTCGGGAAGAAGACAGGCCCCCGCCGATTGATGGAGAGGATGTAATAACCATCTCGGGAGGGCCTCATCTCGCGGGAGGGGGCAGAAATGCTCAAAAGCGATACGTTAACGAGTTGAAGGCAGGGGACAGGTCTCCTTATGAACCCGAACCTAGGGCACCAAAAAGCCAGAGGGTTGAAACGCAACCGATAACATTCACTGAGGAGGACGCATCTCATGTTCAGTTCCCTCATCATGACCCATTGGTTATTACCCTTCAGCTTGCCAACAAGAGAGTCCGCCGAGTTCTCATAGATAATGGGAGCTCGGTCAACATTCTTTATAAGGCGACCCTCGAGAAAATGGGACTCTCCCTTTGCGACTTGAAGGCATGTGCAACTACTTTGTACGGCTTTTCAGGAGAAGGGACTGCTTGTATGGGATCCATTGAACTCCCCGTGAGCTTGGGAGACTATCCAGTCTCGGTGACCAAGATGATGGAGTTCGTGGTGGTAGATTTACCATCTGCCTACAATGTACTGCTCGGGAGACCCGCTCTGGTTGGGCTGGGGGCAGTCTCATCTGTGAGGCACCTGGCCCTTAAGTTCCCAACCCCAAGCGGGGTCGGGACTTTAAAAGGAGATCAATTGGCAGGAAGGGAGTGCTATAGCATTTCTTTGAGGGGAAAGAAACAAACGAGCGCTCAGGCACTCGTTATCATACAAAATAAAGATGGAACGGTTTTAGAAATTGACGAGGAAATCGATCCAAGGATTGAGGAAAAAGTTGACCTCCAACCTTTGGAGGAGCTCGAAGAAGTTCAGCTCGAGGCAGCTGATCCCTCAAAGAAGGTGAAGGTCGGAAAACACCTCCAAGACGAGGCAAAATAGCAATTAATTTGCTTTCTGAAGAAAAACCAGGATGTCTTCGCATGGTCACACTCAGACATGGTGGGGATAAGCCTGAATGTAGCGAGCCACGCATTGAATATAGACAAAAGCTTTCCCCCGAAGCAACAAAAGCGAAGACAGCTTGACGAAGACAGAAAGAAAGCACTAAAGGAGGAAGTCGACAGGCTGAAAGCAAACAATTTCATTAGGGACGCTTTTTACCCTGACTGGGTAGCCAATCCAGTGTTAGTCCCGAAGCCCAATGGGACGTGGAGAACCTGCATTGACTACTCAGACCTCAACAAGGCCTGCCCAAAAGACTGTTTTCCGCTGCCAAGAATTGACCAGCTCGTGGATGCCACGGCGGGGTATGGCTTGATGTCATTCATGGATGCCTATTCTAGATATAACCAGATTCCTATGCATGCCCCCGACCAAGAGCATACGAGCTTCATCATAGATAAAGGGCTCTACTGCTACAATGTCATGCCATTCGGACTCAAGAACGCTGGAGCCAAGTACCAGCGGCTCGTAAACATGATGTTTTCAGAGCAAATAGGGAACAACATGGAAGTTTATGTTGATGACATGCTTGTAAAGTCTCAACTTAACAAGAACCATGTTGATGATCTCGAAGAGTGCTTTGGCGTACTCAGGAAATACAACATGAAGCTAAATCCTCAGAAGTGCACTTTTGGGGTATCTTCGGGAAAATTTATGGGCTTTATTGTCAACTCTCGAGGGATCAAGGCTAATCCCGACAAAATAAAGGCCCTGATTGATATGCCTTCACCTCGGAAGCATAAAGATGTCCAAAGCTTGACTGGCAGGATGGCCGCCCTGAGCAGATTCATCTCAAAGTCAACGGATCGTGGCCTTCCATTCTTCAACTTATTGAAAGGAAGTAAGAAGTTTGAATGGACTGAGGAGTGCGAGTTGGCATTTCAAGAGCTCAAAAAGCACTTAGCTGAACCACCCATCCTATCGAAGCCTGAGACGAGAGAAGTTTTGTTCCTATACCTCTCAACTACCGAACACGCGATAAGCGCGGTGCTCGTTCGAGAAGAAGAAAAATTGCAGAAACCCGTCTATTACATCAGCAAACGATTACTGGGGGCAGAGTCAAGATATCCATTGATGGAAAAGCTTGCCCTCAGCCTAATCCACTCATCTCGCAAGCTCCGCCCCTACTTTCAAGCACATCCCATCCATGTGCTGACAGATCAACCACTTAGGCAAGTCCTGTCTAAACCAGAGGCGTCAGGTCGGCTCCTTAAATGGGCTGTTGAGCTCGGACAGTTCGAGATCACTTACCATCCAAGAACGACCATTAAGGCACAAGCCTTGGCAGACTTCATAGTGGAGTGCACTGGTATAGCCGACGACGAGGTAATAACCATGGCCCACGAGCTGTGGAAACTTTACGTCGACGACTCATCAAATGAAAATGGAGCGGGGGCAGGAGTTATTCTGATAACTCCTGTAGGGAGCAAATTTCACTCTGCTTTAAGATTTGGTTTTAAAGCATCTAATAATGAAGCTGAATACGAGGCTCTACTTGCGGGACTACGAATAGCAAAAGAGCTCAAGGCCAAAGCTATACATTGCTACAGCGACTCCCAGCTCGTGGTTAATCAAATCTTGAGGGAATACCAGGCTCGTGGCACAAGAATGGCAGCTTATCTGGCGAAGGCAAAATCCGCATTAGAGTATTTCGAGTTTTATGCAATCGAACAGGTTCCCCGAGAACAAAACTCAAATGCAGATGCCTTAGCTCGGCTCGCCACTTCCGCCGAAAATGAAGAGCTGAATGTTATACCCGTAGAACACCTATCAGCACCCAGCATTACTGAGCCAGACGAGGAAGATGTGTGTATGATTGAAACAGAACCAACCTGGATGAGTCCAATAGTTGATTATCTCGAAAATGGAATTCTTCCAAGAGATCGAAATCAAGCTCGAAGGTTGATGTATCAACTTCCTCGTTACACCATTCTGGATGGAAAGTTATACAGAAGAGGGTACTCCATGCCACTGCTTAGATGTGTAACTCCTCCCGAAGTTAAGAAGATCATTGAAGAAATTCATGAAGGGTTCTGCGGAGACCATACCGGGGGGCATAGCCTGTCCAAGAAGATTATACGCCAAGGATATTTCTGGCCAACCATTAAAACGGACTCTTTCGAGTACGTGAAAAGGTGCGACAAATGCCAGAGATTTGCCACGATACCCCGAGCTCCACCTTCCGAACTGACCATGTTGACATCCCCATGGCCTTTCGCGGTATGGGGCATCGACCTCATAGGCTCACTCCCAACTGGCAAAGGCGGAGTAAAATATGTTGTGGTCGCCGTTGATTACTTCACAAAATAGACAGAGGCTGAACCATTGGCGACCATAACTTCGAAAAAGATCCTTGATTTCGTGGTAAAGAACATCGTATGCCGATATGGAGTACCAAGAAAGATTGTATCTGATAACGGAACCCAGTTCGATTGCGACTTATTCACCAACTTTTGTGACAAGAACGGTATAATAAAGAGTTTTTCATCAGTGGCTCACCCTCAAGCGAATGGTCAGGTCGAAGCCGTTAACAAAACCCTCAAGAGTTCTCTAAAGAAGAAGTTGGAGGAGGCAAAGGGACGATGGCCCGAGGAATTACCTCAAGTCCTTTGGGGATATAGAACTACAGCTCGGACATCAACGGGACATACCCCGTTCTCTCTAGCGTACGGATGCGAGGCAATGTTGCCCATCGAGGTCGAAATCCCAACGATTCGAACTCAAATTTACGATCAGGATTCAAATCACACTCGGCTCGAAGAAACCCTAGACTTGATCGAAGAAACAAGGGAAGAGGCTCAGCTGAGAAATGTTGCTTACCAGCAACGAACTACAAGATATTTCAATAAAAGGGTTCGAGATCGAAAGTTCGGAGTGGGAGACCTGATTTTGAGACGCGTATTCTTAGCAACCCGAGATCCAGCAGCTGGAGTGCTCGGGCCAAACTGGGAAGGACCATACCAGATAGAATCAGTCATCCGATCTGGCGTATACAAACTTGCGAGATTAGATGGGAGCCTGATACCACGAGCATGGAATGGCGAACACCTTAGACCATATTATCAATAGTGTAGGAAGTGTTGCCTGTAACCATGAATTTCTATCTGTACTAGTTTGTTTGTTTGTTTGTTTGTTTCTGAATTTCATCAAATAAAAGGTCTGCTTTGTTTCACATGTAATGTATTTTTATTTTTGCAATCTCCCTTAATTTAATAACCTATGGTCACACTCATAGGATATTAAGGGGGCATCATTGGTATACATACCACCAGCTTAAAAAAATAAAAAATATATATAAAGTATTTGGATGTAACCAAATACACGATCTTAGATAGTTCGGACATAACCGAATGATCAAAAACAAAGTATTTGGATATGACCGAATACGCGAGTTTAGATAGTTCGGACATAACCGAATTATCAAAAACATAAAGTATTTGGATGTAACCAAATACGCGATCTTAGATAGTTCGGACATAACCGAATTATCAAAAAAAAAGTATTTGGATATGACCAAATACGCGAGCTTAGATAGATCGGATATAACCGACCATCAAGAACCTAAAATATTTGGAGTTAACCAGATGTGCAAACACAATAGGTTTGGAACAAACCAGCCAAATTATCGATCGATGATAAATGGGAGCCTAAACCTATTGCGAAATATGTCGAGATCGAGGCTGGAATATCTTAAAGAAAAATAGTTTCGAACTCATAACCTCGAAGGCAAAATACTGAGGATGAGGAAAAGTGACTAAAAAGATAACCAAATCATTCATATTACATACCATATAAGTACTTTCGAGTTCATGGTTAAAGTAATATCCGACCTTGATAAGTAACGAGGTCGGAAGCAGATAATTCGAATAAACTATGCATGAATGCATCGAATTTCGAGCCCAAATCCAAACTATGTTTGTATGAATAAATAAACATAACCGGTTCATCAATTTAAAAATATGCAAAATATTCCGAGCCAAGAAATGTAAAGCATATAAAAGAATGGTAAAAGAAATTGTATCAGCCCCGTGGGCATATATTAAAATAGTTACAGAAATAAGGGGACGCAGCCCCGATAACTGATCTCCCCGAGGTCAGATTCAAGAGAGAGGAGTCTCCTTGGCCTTCTCAGCATCAGTGGCACCGGACCCCTCAGGACGAATAGCATGGCTATCCTCCGGAGCTTCCTCCGAAACGGTGCCCGGAGCAGCCTTTTCCTTCTCGAGCTGCTCAGCTTTCTCCTTCTCAAGCCGTTCAGCCTCTTCCTTCTCGAGCCGGGCATTCCATTGTTCAAGAAGCGGCGCCTCGTGGGGACCCAAGAAGCTGGTGTCCAACTCTTCGTTATAAGCCCACATCCAGTACATGGCTGAGTCGACCGCCTTTTCCTTCTTTTCTTTGTACTCGGCAGTAAGGCGAGCTTTGACATCCTCTATGAAGTCGAAGGTAGCGGCCTTGTCCTCTTCGAGCTTCTTATTGGTCTCCCAAAGCTGGGTGTTATCTTTCTTTTGCTCCTTGAGTTCAGTTTTCAGCTTTCCGAGCTCCTTGGCCATATCCTCACGCTCCTTAACCACTGCCTCGAGCTTAGTATTCGCCGCCTTCAGATCGTCATTCGCTCTAAGGTGGAGGTCCTTCGCCTCTTGAGCATGAGTCCTGCTCGAATGGATCTCGTTGTTCAGCTCGTAATTGAGCTGGGCAGTAAAGGCAAGAGCCTGAAAAAAGGAAGAAACCTCCATTAGCCTCAGGACGGAGTGAATGTAAGCAAAAGGAATATAGAAGGATACTTACCGCGGCAGTGTGCTCGATACTCTTCTCGTACAGGACAGTGCGGTCTCGGGTGCCAGTTAGGCATTGCCACTGAGGAGCCTCGAAACTGCCGTAGCTCTGGCCGATCCGGGACATGACATCCGAAATCAGCATAGATCCATGAGGTCCGGCAGCGTTATCCACCACATATGAGTCCATATGGGTGGAGATGGTTAGCTTCTGAGCTCGAGAAGCAGAAGGTCTCTTGGCGAGCTGAGCAGAAGACGTTTGACCCACCACAGGAGGTTGGGATTCAACCACGACAGGGATACCAGCCTGCGAGGCCGGTGCCACCGCAGAGACGACGGCCTGCGAGGAAGGCATCGTCGTGGGGGCGCTGATCTGGCCAGTCGACGTAGCAGCAGAGCTCGAAGCCGGCGGGGGAGGAGGAGGCGTTTTCTTAGATCTCTTGGAGCCTTTCCCCGGCTGGCTGGTCTTCAGTGACCCTGCCCTGGGGCGTTTGCTCCTCTTGGCGCCTGCATTGTCGATAAGGGCGTTGAGGTCAGAGTCCATCTCGCCTGCACAAGTCACAACACTGAGTTAGTAAAAGAGAAATGTACAGCAAGTAATTTCGGTATCAGACACATAGAGTGATGATGGAGGAAACCTAACTGGAACTCTCCCCCGAGCTCGAGCTTGGGGACCATGAAATTCCCCCGTCTTCAGAGGAGGCGGGGGGAGTGCCTTCCCTATAAGTAGGGGATAACCTCGAGAGGTCCCTATAGTCATTGGTCCCGTACTGCACCGCTATCCCATTCCACACCTCGTCCGTGGTGTACATGGTATCATATTTCCCGAGTCCACTATCGAACCTATGGACACAGTCGTCTACCCAACTCCATATGTAGAAGTGGTATCTATCCTGTGGGCACGAGACTAACCTATTGGGCCTGTGTTCTAGTAGTGTGGGGGACCACATCCTCGAGGTAGGGAGGACTTTACCTTCATCTGAGTCCGAGCTCGAGGCTTCATCATTGGCCTCATTCCCAGACCGCGGACTCCTCAGACGAACTGGGAGTGTTGGCCTCCTCTCTCTCCTCGGAGGAAGGACGCCTGTAGGCAGGGGCACCTCTTCCCAACGTTCGTATTTTTTATTAGACCAGTCAGAGGTTGACTGGCCTTCTCCCAACAACCCACAGGCTCAGAGCTTGCCTTCTTGAAGAAGATACGAAAGAGACCTCCTGCCATAAGGAAGTCGGTGCAAGGCCTCTCTGTGCTCCCTCATTGCCTTGGTGGGGGAGGGACGCTGAAAATTAGCTGAAAGGCGAAATACATTTCAGCTAAGCATGGTCTTAAGGGCTGAAATTCCGAGCTCAATAAAAAAATAAAAGTAACAAGAGTACTTACGAATCCGCCTGAACGAACGATGTCGAGACAGGGACAGACCGTCTGTCCAAAAAAAAGCCTTTTTGGAGTCAGGAGGGTGGTTTGGAAGATCTTCAAAAATCTTCGTCTCTTTGGGGTAGCTCGAAAGATAATAAAAACCATCTCCTCCCCGAGCTCGGGAGGGGTTACTCTTTAAACAAAAGAGATATAAAATCTCTTAGGGAGAAAGTCCTGTCCACCCCAGCTCGTGGAACAAGGACCTCAGGGCAGACAACACCCTGTATGAATTGGTGTTGAGTTGGAATGGAGCCAACCCAACGAAATCAGTGAAGTCTCTGAAAAAGGACTTCAAGGGCAGCAGAGCTCCTGCCCTTATATGTTCCTGGCTCCAGGCCGAATATTTCACACTGACGTCGCGGCCCCCAGGGGCGAAACAGCTCCGTTCATGACTAGCCGGAGCTCGACACTTCAGGGTGTCCAACGAACTAAGGCCATGGAGGGCCAAAATGTCAGTTATTTGGTCGGTGGTGGTAACCGAGCTCTGGTAGAGCTCGGCTTCGAACATCTCTCTCCGAGGCTGCGAGGACGAAGGTTCCGCCATTAAAGAAAATTAGAGTTCCCCTGGATGATATGCAACCGTGACTTTTAACGCAGGGTCGAGGGGAATTGGCCTAGGTCCTGGGTTGGGCTCCGGATAGATGGCCTCCCGAAGAACTCTTCTCTTCTTTTCAATGACCTCGTCTATCTGACGGCGATAGTGGGCTCGAGTGTCCTCTTGCTCGCGCGCAAGCTCGTATTCTTGTATCCGACGCTGATTCCGGACGAACATCGATTCTGGGCTCGGAGATTTAGGCTCGTAAGGGATGGCTCGCAATGACCCCCACCGTCTTTCCAGATTCTGTGACATCTAACGAGAAAGAAAAAATGGTGAGGGCCATGCATGCAAGAATCACGAGCTCGGTGGTATGAGCTTGGGGATTTAGGAACAAGAAATTAAATATTGAGACCCTTACTAAAGAGTCAGAGCGTGTGTTCCACGGGAAAGAAAAGGAGCGTGGAAGATTTTTTGAAAATAGATTCAAGGGAAAGAAAGGTGGCGGTTAACCAGAAAGGGTATTCTTGGGTTTCGTGCATTTGTCAAGGACAAGGGTTTTTACCCGAAAACTTATTAGACAAGAAACATGGCCCAAAATTTTCAAAACCCAGAAAATTGAAACTTTGCTCAAACGTTAAAACTGGATATAAACCAGTGATGCGAAATCCAGCAGGGGAAGTCTAAGAAACTTGAAAGCCTATCGAAATGAAACCCCCTATCTTATTATGCTAAGAACGTAAACTAGCATACACAATAAGAACAGTATGGATAAAAAACTGAAAACAAAAATGGCATACTTACACAGTGATGGTGATTGCAGAGAAATCGTCGACTGAAGAAGAGGTTGCAAGAAAGAACTCACTGACTCGAACAGACCAGGATTCCTGCGTTTCTTTGGCCGAGAGAACATGCACAGAGCAGAAACTGTGGCAAGGGGTTTCTGGGGATGTTTTTATTCTTCTCTTGCAGACGAGGAACAAAAGTGAAGGAGAAGATGAAGCGGGGTCTTGTATATATAGGTGGGAGAATGGAATTAATCAGGAGCGTTGAATAAAATCCTCACTAGATCGAGCGGATGGGGATCAATGACAAGAAGGCGCTGAAAAGTTGTCAGACGGACGATCGTGGGCGTGTTTCCAAGGTACTCAAGTACCTAAAATGAGCAATACCCAGCTGATGCGTGTCCATTTTCAAAGGTGTGACGGTACAGTTCCCAGAGAAAGTAGTTCAAAAGTTTCCTTCTCTTAGGATTCGAACAAATACTTTTGAGGGGGCAAGATGTTATACCCAGATTTCGAGCCATGATAAATATGACATCGAAAGATGGATTCGCAACAAATGGTCTCGTAAGGATTGAAGTATGCTCCAGGATTGTATATCGAGCCTGTAAAGTACGATATATGAGCTCGAATATATGAGCTCGAAACGATCTCGATCTCGAAAGGTAGTTCTGAGACCACATTCATCTTCGGGGACGACTTCGGATCGGGGGTCTTGAGCTAGATGTACATACGATCTCGAAAGACACGTGATCTCGGAAGATGCCATTAGCTCGAACAAAGACGTGAGACCTGAGATGCTAAAGCCTTAGAGATACGCGATAATCACCTTGAATATTTACAAGTGTTATAAATATGAGATGTAATCCTCATTTATTAATGTAAATCCCCAAGAATCGTGGGATATTATTTGGTCAGTTATGCGTTTCCTGGTCTTCAGGGACGTTTCCTTTTATATCTGATTATAAGCATTTAAAGCCATTTATTTTTTTCACAAAAGAGTAACTACCCAAAATATGTGGGATAGTATTCTGCATCCTTCTCTATAAATAGAGAAGCCATGCACCATTGTAAAGGACCGAAATTCTGATCCTGGAGAGAAAACTCTGGAGAATTCATGCTAAAGAATTTTTCAGAGATAATCTTCAGATTAATAACAGAGACTCGTGGACTAGGCAGATTTAACTGCTGAACCACGTAAAAAATCGTGTGTTTGATTTGTTTGTTTCGTTTGGCCATTGTCATTCATTGTTTTTGTGCTCTTCTTTTATCTGTTGACGAAAAACGGCGTCAACAGCCCTCAACGGGCCAAATTACCAAAATGCCCTCACAACAAAAATTATACCCATATGCATGCATTTATCATCATATAATAATATGATCCACATAAACATGCATATAATTATATAGTCCTAAACCTTATTAGGAAATTTGGGTCGTTACAGACATGATACTCGATAATATATTGGTCTTTAAATATAACCAAAGTTATCAATTTTTCTTTTTTCTTTAAACTTCTAAATGTTAATTTGACAATTAAGTTGAATAGGGGTGCACAAAATTGTCAATAGGCCCGACCAACCCAAACCGAGTTTAGTGATATTGGGCTGTGTTTCATGTAAGTCGAAGCCCACATAGTTTGGATTGATATAGGCCGAGCATTGTACGGCTCAGCCATGGGCTGAGTATTTTGAGCCCAAACCGGCCCAACTAGGTCGTTTATGATATAAATATTATACTAATTTTCTTTTTATATTACATTGCATATATAAATATACTAGATACAAGAAACATGCAATATACACGTTCACTTAGTTTTATTTATAGATTTTATTAACTATTTTTATTAAATTTATATTAATGTCATATAAATTTCAAATAAATATCATATTTTAATTAAATAATTCATTTATTTTTGTTTAAGTTTATGTTTGTTCTAGTTTTTGAATTTGAGAGTAACAATAATATATTATATATTATATGCTTAATGTAATATTAAATATTATAGGTGGATTTTAAATTTAAGTTTCTTGCTAGTTTAAAAAAAAAAAACAATTTGCTACTAATTGACAGTAGATTATATTATATGTTTAATATGATATTATTCTAATAAGTGTATTTAAGTTTAATTAAATTTTATTTAAGTTATAAAATAATTTTATTATTTTTAAATAATTATCATGGTAAAATATCTAAAAAAATATCATATTTTAATTTATTTAATTATTTATTATTTTAAAATGATTATCATGTAAAAAATCTAAAAAAATTCTATTTTAATTTATTTAATTATTTATTATTTTTAAATAATTTTCATTGTAAAATATCTTAAAAATATCATATTTTAATTTTTTTAATTATTTATTTTATTTTATTTTATTTAAATTTAAGTATTTACAAACTACCATTAAATATAAAAATATTATGTTAAATATAAAAATATTTCATTAAATTAACATTAAAAAAATAAAAATCCTTTAAAATAAAAAATTTTCTTTATCTACAAAATTATTATATAAAAGATATATATCTTTATAATTATATATACATATTAATTTAAAAATGTGAGAAAACCCTACTAACTCTACCATACATATATTCCCACTCTCTTAGACTCAGTGGCCCGCCCACTATTCTCTCTCTCAAACTCATCTGAAACCCTAAACCTAAATCTCTTTCATATTATAAAATTTTCACGCTCTCACTCTGTCTCTCTAAACGGCACGGTAGCAACCACAGTAGGAAGCCAGCCACCACCCCATCCAAGACCATTGTTCTTCTCTCCTCTCAATGACAAGGCAGCTGGGTCAAAACTTCTTCACGACCAGGTGATATCCCCCACCACCACACCACGGCAGGTACCACTTTTTTTTTTTTTTTCTTTTCAATTTGCCTTTGTATTATATTATGCATATATGTGTTAGTTTTGTCGTTGAACAAAAAAGTAGAGAGATGTGTTTTGATGTTTGATGACACCAAGATATTGATATTATTTAACACTTTCTTTTGGGTATGATTTTCCCTTGTCATCTGATTTCAGGCTTTATCTCGATTTGTTTCCTGAAAGTTGGAGGCTTGGAGTTGTGCTGCTATTTATTAAGTAAATTTTCAACTAAATTTTGAACGAAATCATCTCTGAGAACCCACACCCGGGAACTCAAACTCTCTCCGTGCTTTGGATCATCAATGGCGGGAGGTAAGGCGAGGAAGGAGAAGGCGAGGCCAAATGCGGCGGCGCACGCACCTTACCAAGGCGGCATATCATTCCACAAGTCCAAAGGGCAGCATATTCTTAAGAACCCCATGCTTGTTGACTCCATAGTTCAAAAATCTGGGATTAAGAGCAGTGATATTATTCTTGAAATTGGTCCTGGTACTGGAAATTTAACCAAGAAGCTTTTAGAAGCTGGAAAGATGGTCATTGCAGTGGAGGTTGACCCTCGTATGGTTCTCGAGTTGCAGAGACGATTCCAGGGTACACCTCTTTCGAATCGCCTGAAGGTATGCCCTCTATTGTTATCCTTCTCTGGTATTAATTCAGTGATTTATCTAAGCTCAATTTTTCCCAAGTTAGGAATTTAGTTGAAGCTTAAGGGTGCATTAATTATGTTTGTAGTGTTGAGCTCTAACATTATCATTAGCTATATGGGTATGTTATATACCTGTATATACTATTTATTGGAACTATCTTTCATAGACCATTTCTCAACGAAATATTGGGTTTAAGCCATGAACTAAGTATGCTAATTGGTAAAGAAAATAGCAACTTTTAATTATGAGCTATTGATTGAAGCTGTTGTTGTTTTACCCTTAATCAAATGTGAAAATTTGAGAATCTCTATTTGATGACAGAGTATATAATATTTACAGGTTATTCAAGGAGATGTGCTGAAAACTGAGCTACCTTATTTTGATATATGTGTGGCCAACATTCCTTACCAAATCTCATCTCCCCTTACCTTCAAGTTATTAAACCACCAACCCGCATTCAGGTGCGCAATCATCATGTTTCAGAGGGAGTTTGCAATGAGGCTGGTTGCTCAGCCTGGGGACAAGCTATATTGTCGTCTCACTGTCAACACCCAACTCTTATCTCGAGTCTCCCATCTCCTCAAAGTTGGGAAGAACAACTTCCGCCCTCCCCCAAAAGTGGATTCCTCTGTGGTTAGAATTGAGCCAAGGAAGCCACGCATTGAAGTGAAACAAAAGGAATGGGATGGATTTCTGCGTATTTGTTTTAACCGAAAGAACAAAACGCTCGGCTCAATCTTTAGGCAGAAGAGTGTTATTAACTTACTCGAGAAGAACTACAAGACTGTACAAGCACTTAAGCTCCCAGGACAGAGTACCATGGAAGATACTGATAATCATATTGACTTTTCGAAACTCGGGGAGGCCAATGAAGATTTAAGTATGGATTTGGATGATGATGCTGACGATGATGATTTTGATGGAGCTGATGAAGAAATGGAAGTGGAGGATGGTAATGTAGGAGGGGAGACGTCTGAGTTCAAAGCCAAGGTATTGGCAGTGTTGAAGGAGGGAGACTTTGAGGAGAAGAGATCGTCGAAGCTGACATTGCAGGAATTCTTGTACTTGCTCTCCTTGTTTAACAAGGCTGGCATACACTTCTCCTGATTCTGAATCTAAATTATAACCAATTTTGCAAAGATTCAAAGCTTTAGATTTCTCTTATTTTATTATTTTGTATAAGCTTTTCTCGCACAATGTAATATGCTAAATCATTCTTGTTGCTCAGTGAGTTGAATGAGCACGTACGCTAACAATATATGTTTTCTTCTTCATGGCTATTGCTTTGGATAATGATAACAGGTATTAATTAATTGATTGCATTCAATAATAATAATAATAACAGGTATTATTTAATTTTATAAGCTTAATTAATTAAAAACTTGAGAAAGAAAGATGCAGAGACAATATTTTTTTATTCTAATTAACTATTACGATTGTTTATAAAATTTTAGCTTTTATTAATTACAATTTAACAAATTTGAGGAAAATTAAGTTTTTATGTTAATTTGTCAAATAAAAAGTAATAATATATTTATGTTAATTAAATTAGAGAATTGTACAATTTCAAAAAATAAATGAAAAATTAAATAATTGTAAACTAAAATGTTTAAATAATACGGTAATAAAAATGATACACAATAAGATTAGTGATGTTAATTTTGTCACAAATACATGCTTCTAACAATGCAAGAATTCTTCCTCTAAATGAAGAATGAGAAAGCAATCATTGTTTGTTCTCAAATGTTTCTCTATAGCAAGATCAGAGATGGACTCTTCACTCCCATTATCTCGTTTAATCTTGTTTGTATTATTTATAATTTGTATCTTTCTCTTTCTAGACAGGATAAAAAATTTTGCCCCATTTATTAACATTTCTCTCTATACTATATATAGTCTAGATATATTTTTTTTATACTATATGGATTTTTAAGAATTAATTTTATTTGAGTATAATGTTTTTTTCTTTTTTATATTGATTTGTGAAGATGAGAGCAAAGACAAAAAAAAAAAGAAAAGAAAAGAAAAGAAAGTAATATGGCTTTATGTTAATTTTTTTTTTTGAAAAATAGCCAAATACTCCTTGATTGATATTTTATGTCAATTTCAACATCATTATATATGACGTTTATTATATATTACTAGATATAAATAACGTGCAATACGCACGCTTGCTTAATTTAATTTATAGAATTTATTAATTATTTTTATCAAATTTATATTAATGTCATATAAATTTCAAATAAATATGTAATTTTAATTAAATAATTTATTTATTTTTGTTTAGGTTTAATATAATATTATTATAATAAGTGAATTTAAGTTTAATTAAATTTTATTGAAATTATAAAACATATGATTTTATTATTTTTAAATAATTATCATATAAAATATCTCAAAAATATCATATTTTAATTCATTTAATTATTTATTATTTTTAAATACTTATTATTATAAAATATCTCAAAAATATCTTACTTTAATTTTGTTAATTATTTATTTATTTTATTTAAGTTGAAGTGCTTACAAATTACTGTTAAATATAGAAATATTCTGTTAAATATAAAAATATTACATTAAAGTTAACTTAAAAAAATTAAAAAATCGTATAAACAAAAAATTTTCGTTATCTACACTTTTTTTTAATTTTTATAATTTTTATATAGAATAGATATGTCTGAATAAATTTTTTGAGGCAGATTGCATTTACGAGGGTTATCATTTGTTTACGAATGGGTAAAAAAATGAAATATAATAATAAAAGGCAAGAAAACATTCCGCCGGATTCCTTATAAAGTTCCCGCCAAGCCAACTATATCTATTTTTTTTTCCCGGGAATTTCCGTTATATTCCCGCCTCATTCACTTACACAACTCTCTTCTTCTCACACTCACTCACTCACTCACTCACTCACTAACTCTCCATTCTCCTGCCCAAACTAACCCCTTCGTCTCCTTACTCTCTCTCTCTCTCTCTCAGCAATGTCAGCTTCGCGTCGCCAGAGCAATGGCAGATCACCACTCGTCAATCAGCAACGCCAAATTACTGCCTTCTTTTCCAAATCTCCCGCTTCTTCTTCCAATCAAAAGCCCAACAATCCTAATCCTAAACCTAAACTCAGCTCCTCCGATCAAAAGCGTAGCCCTAGCCCTAGCCCTATCACTCCTTCCCCTCTTCAATCGAAGCTCAAGAAACCTCTTTTAGTCATCGGCGCATCTTCTCCGTCTTCCACTCCTTTGGCTTCGGCTTCCAAGAAACCCTACGGCGAAGAAGCTGTGGGGAAGAGGATCAAGGTATATTGGCCGTTGGATAAGAGCTGGTACGAGGGGTTTGTGAAATCTTTCGATAAGGATCAAGGTAAGCATTTGGTGCAGTACGACGACGCGGAGGAGGAGTCGTTGGAGTTGGCCAAGGAGAAGATTGAATGGGTCGAACAAAGCGTCAAGAATCTCAAGCGTTTGCGCCGGGGTTCTTCTTTGAGTATGCGGAAGATGGTTATTGATGACGATGAAGTGGAGAATCTTGAAGATGAGGAAGAGGATGACAATGACGGTGATGGTGCTGATGATTCTAGTGATGAAGATTGGGGGAAGAGTGGAGAGAAAATGGTTAGTGAGAATAGTGAGGAGCAGGATATGGAAATGGAATTGGACGATGAGGATGAGAAGAGTGAAGCATTGAGGTACAAAGGAAAGCGGAGTGGGGAAGGCGAATCGAAGAAGAGAAAAATTGGTGGAGGAGGAGAGTTGGACTCAGCTAAGAAGAGCAAGGGTAGTAAAGATAATAAAGGTGGTTCTAAGGTCTCTATCATGGAAACTACTCCTACAGACAATGCTGAAAGTAAGTGACCTTTTTTTTTAGTCATCAAGGTTGTCTTTTTAATGGAGAAGAACAAGCGTTTGTTTGTTTTCCCTTACAAATGTACTTGTTATATGTTTTACATATAATAAGTTGTATGGGTATGTGGCTGAATAAATTGATTTCCAGTGATTTTGTATCTGCTCATTCCTCTTAGGAGAGTTAGTGATAACTTATGCACAAATAAAAAATTAACTACTGATCTGAAACAAGCAGCATTGCGCTTACCAGATTTTCTGGACTTCCTTCTAAGCTTGAACATTTGTTAAAGGCTTGGTTGCCTTTATCAAATTTACTTGGTATTGAATTAGAGGTATTTTATTGCAGACGGGAAAGCTTCTAATGCTGTTAATACTTTATCTGGTGCTGCTTCAGAAAGGTTTAGCATCCGTGAAGCTAAGAAGTTGCACTTCCTTGGGGAGTAAGTTTGTTTGATACCATCTCAGTGTCTCCCCTGATACATATGCTCATATATCTGTCTTATTTTTATCCTTTCCCTATTGATGTCTGATCCGGATGGTTCTTTGAATGACATGATTCACCTTTCTAAACCTATGCATGTCAGTATTACCCTGTACATTAGTAAGTCAGGTTTATCAGCAAGTTGAGCGGGGTATATGATAGATAGGATGAATTATGTTTACTGGTGTGTCACATTCCATTAATCTTGTTTTGGGTTACCATTTGTGGAAACAGCGAACGCAGGGATGCAAATAGGAGGCGACCTGGAGATCCAAGCTATGACCCTAAAACTCTTTTTTTACCTCCCATATTTGTAAAGAGCTTGTCAGATGGCCAGGTATTACTTTCTCCCTATTTTGTGAAATTTTGAAATACTTTTTCATTTTCTTGCCATTTATCTGTGGCATGCGCATTTCAGAGACAATGGTGGGAATTCAAGTCAAAGCACATGGACAAAGTTTTGTTTTTCAAGGTAAGCATTACATTACAGCTACTAGCGCTAGTGCTGGACAATACCATTGTTGTTGTAATCACAGTAGTGTGAACAGATTTTCCTTGTTTGCTTGAGCAGATGGGCAAGTTTTACGAACTTTTTGAAATGGATGCTCACGTAGGAGCAAAAGAGCTTGATTTGCAATATATGAAGGTAACCTGTTTGGGTGCACTGGTTTTTCTTCATATACTTTCTAGTGCTGACTACAGTATGTATGAATGTCTTAAGTTTTTGGTTTTTCTTTGAAAAGAGAGTGGAAGGAAGCCTTGTTTTAAATACCAAGACAAAGTGTTGGCATCATTCTGGATCTGTTAATTATTTTTTTAGTTTTTTTAGCTGATAATGATTTCTACTACTTTTAGGGAGAACAACCTCACTGTGGATTTCCAGAGAAGAACTTTTCGATGAATGTGGAGAAACTGGCTAGGAAGGTGGGTTCTAGATTTCTTAATTTACTTAATGTCCTTTGTGTTTGGGTCAATGCACTTTGATGTTTTTGGGAGGTCTATTTTCTGTTATGTGGAAGAAATTTAAGTTAAACATCTGTTACAAAGCAGGGTTATCGAGTTCTTGTAGTGGAGCAGACAGAAACACCTGAACAGTTGGAGCTTCGTCGCAAAGAGAAAGGATCTAAAGATAAGGTTTGTGAAAATTATATTTTTCCGTATTATGACGCATCATCCTTTTTCCTTGTACTTGTTTTTTGGGAGGCCTAACTCAAGCAAAGTTTTCTTTTTATTTATCTTGTCTCTTATTTTTTTTTTTGTGAAATTTTGTCCTGTTTTTTCCTTCATTATTCTTAATAGGTACATACTGTACAGTTTCTCATGTCCACCAATAGATGTCCATTCTGCATTTACATAAAGGTTATGAATATTATCTCTGTTATAGGTTGTGAGACGTGAAATATGCGGAGTGGTTACAAAAGGAACACTTACTGAAGGGGAGATGTTGTCATCCAATCCTGATGCTTCTTATATAATGGCATTGACTGAATCTCAGAATGTGGGAACCCAAAATGTGGAGCGGAATTTTGGGGTTTGCGTAGTTGATGTTGCTACCAGTAGGGTCCTTCTTGGACAGGTGTGAGTCTGTCTGTTCAACTTCAAAATCAATAATTCTCTACAGTTTTTTTTTTTTGAATATTTACAGACATGATATATGTATATATATGTGTGTGTATGTGTCCAAGTGTATCTTGACATGTTTTTATTAAAAATCTTCATTAATTGCTTTTCATATCACATGTTATGCTCATGTTGTTTTATGACTTAAGGTTGCTTACTTTTGTGCAGTTTCATGACGATTCAGAGTGCAGCGCATTGTCTTGTCTCTTGTCTGAGCTGAGGCCAGTTGAAATTGTACAACCTACTAAACAACTTAGTCTGGAAACTGAGAAAGTGCTGATGAGACATACAAGATCGCCTCTAGTGAACGAATTAGTTCCAGACTTGGAGTTCTGGGATGCTGAGAAAACTATTCATGAAGTGAAAAGTATTTATGAACGAGCTTCTGATCAATCAGTTTCCAGGTTTCCAGGCAGAGAAAATTCAAATGTTATGAATTCTTCTACTGAGGAAGAATTGTCTCACCCACCAGATGTTTTAGTAGAGCTAATAAGAGCGGGTGAGAACGGAAGCTGTGCACTTTCAGCTCTTGGTGGAATTCTTTTCTATCTGAAACAGGCTTTTCTGGATGAGACATTGCTCAGATATGCGAAATTTGAGCTGCTTCCCTCGTCTGGTTTTTGTGATCTTATATCAAAACCATACTTGGTTCTTGATGCAGCTGCACTAGAGAACCTTGAGATTTTTGAAAACAGTAGAAATGGAGACTCTTACGGGTAAACTTTCTCTGTACCTATTGGTTTTATAAATTTTATTCAATTTTAGTTTCAGCTTTACTGAGATGATGTGTACTTTCTCAAGGACACTTTATGCACAACTGAACCATTGTGTGACTGCGTTTGGGAAGAGGCTACTCAAGACCTGGCTTGCAAGGCCTCTATATCATGTTGAATCCATAAAGGAACGCCAGAAGGCTGTGGCAAGTTTACGGGTATAATTCATATTTGTTGATATTGGCCCTTTTTTTGTGTTCCACATAATTCCTTTTGCAGGTTTATCGGGAAATGCAGTGTTAAAATCTTTATGTTTGTATCCACAACTATTTTCACTATTGTTTATGGCTTCATTTTTTTTATAGAGTGGAAGGGGGGTGTTTCTACAGCTAGTTATTTATTTAAAATCGTCTTTAAAGCCTTAATTTTATATTTTTGTTCTTTGCTTTAGAAATATGCTGACATGTAGTTTGCTTTCCAGGGAGTTAATCTACCTTTATCACTTGAATATCGAAAAGCATTATCAAGGTTGCCGGACATGGAGAGACTGCTACCACGTGTGTTCTCTATTAGGTAATCTGGGAAGAACCGCACATATTTATTGTTTATTCTTAGAAAGACTTTAAATGACTAATGAATGATTCAACTGTTTTTGACTGAATGCAGTGAAGCTAATGGGAGAAATGCAAACAAAGTTACTCTGTACGAGGATGCAGCCAAGAAACAGCTTCAAGAATTTGTTTCAGCTCTACGTGGTTGTGAATTAATGACCCAAGCTTGTTCTTCGCTTGGTGCCATTATGGAAAATGTTGAATCTAGGCAGCTTCATCATTTGCTAAGTTCTGGTGTGTATTTGATATGTATTAAAATATTGTTTTGAAGGATGATCTAGTGTAACCATTTTATCTTTTATAGGCTAATAAGTCCATTATCTAAAAAGCTCGGTTTAATTTTTTCTGAAATATATATTTTTTCATTTATGTGCAGGTATTCATCACATTAATCCAGTTCTTGCTCATTTCAAGGAGGCCTTTGATTGGATGGAGGCTAATAATTCAGGTCGTATCATACCTCATGAAGGAGTTGATGTAGAGTACGATTCTGCATGTAAAAAGGTTAAGGAGATTGAGTCTAGCTTAGCCAAATACCTCAAAGAACAGCGCAAATTACTTGGAGACACATCAGTAAGAAGTTTTTAAGCTTGATATTTGATCTCTTAGTAGTTAGTAGTGTACATGCACATATAAGAAAGTAGCTTATCAAATCTGACACTGGTTTTCTATTACAGATTACTTTTGTCACGGTTGGAAAAGAATCGTACCTATTAGAACTTCCAGAAAGTCTGCGTGGTTGTTTACCTCGAGACTATGAGTTGCGTTCATCCAAAAAGGTTAGTAGAGAAAGCCATGGTGATTTGAGTAGATCTGCTTGTTATACATGGCAACCATACAGAAAAATGAAATGATGCAAGCATTTGACTGTGTTCATTTTGTAATTTATTGTGCTGTGGAGATTGTTAATTTAATTTAATTTATCATGTTGCTTAGATTTGACTTTGACCATATTTTCTTCTGATCTGGCACATCCAGGGATTCTTCAGGTACTGGACACCCAATATTAAGAAGTTCCTTGGAGAGCTTGCTCAAGCTGAATGTGAAAAGGAGTCCTCACTGAAAAACATTCTACAAAGATTAATTGGACGTTTCTGTGAGCATCATACTAAGTGGAGACAATTGGTGTCTACAACTGCAGGTTACATACTTTCTTCTTCCACCATAAGTTTGTTCTTTTATGTTTAATATCTGTTAAGAGATGTCATAGATGATCATTTAACTTACCTATTGTGTTATTACAAGTTTGAAATTCATTATCTAGCACTTCAATAAATTCATATGAATTTGACAGTAGCCTCTGTCGTGAACAACCACTTACTCAAAGTGACTCCTAATTTGTTTGAATAATGTCTTGATGAAATTTTCAATCTTGTGCCTTACTAAAAAAAATTGAATATTAGCTTTGTATTTTCGCTTTTCATTTGTTTGCATGCCTGATTGTGAATCTCAAATGTTGTAGAGCTGGATGTATTGATAAGTCTTGCTATTGCAAGTGACTTTTATGAAGGACCTACCTGTCAGCCTACCATACTGAGTTCAAGCACAGATGAAGTGCCCTGTTTGTCTGCAAAAAGTTTGGGACATCCTGTCCTGAGAAGTGATTCCTTGGGCAAGGGTTCGTTTGTCCCCAATGATGTTACTATTGGAGGTTCTGGAAACCCTAGCTTTATTCTTCTAACCGGTCCCAATATGGGTGGAAAGTCAACTCTTCTTCGTCAAGTTTGCTTAACTGTTGTTTTGGCCCAGGCAAGTAAATGTTAAGAAACAACTTGTGCTCTATTTTGCAGATGTTTTTCTCCAGTTGGTGCTTTCTTCATATTGTGCAAATTGTTTATTCTAAACAATTATTCTCAGCTTTCTGATTTACTTTCTTCTACAGTTAGGAGCTGATGTGCCTGCAGAAAGATTTGAACTTTCTCCTGTAGATAGAATCTTCGTTCGGATGGGTGCCAAAGACCATATTATGGCAGGGCAAAGTACTTTCTTAACAGAGCTCTCTGAAACTGCAATGATGCTGGTGAGAATTATTTTCATTTAGGCTGTGTTTGGAACTTAAATTTCAGGAAGTAAATATTTATGCTTGAGAGATTCCAATCCTCTTGTTTTAACAAAATTGTTAATGAAAATAATTTTAGGGGAAGAGGGAGTTTAATGTAATTTGAGGATCTGGAATTTTTTAAGATAAAAAAATTCAATAAAAATTTGTACAAATAGCACTAGGGTTTTGTTCCTCCAGCCTTTCCCCCAATAACTTTTTTATCACCAAAAACAAGGTTCCAAACAGAGCAGCGTGTCAGAGGAAGAAAAACTTTTTTTTTTTCACTAGTTATTCCAACACCAGTACTTATTTTATTATTTGTATTTAATGTATTGAGCAGTCGTCAGCAACTCATAGTTCATTGGTGGCACTGGATGAACTTGGACGAGGAACCTCAACTTCAGATGGACAAGCCATTGCGTAGGTGTCATAATCTTCTGTATGCTATGGCACTTAGAACTTGATGGAATATTTAACTTTCTTTTTTATTACTCCTTATGCAGTGGATCAGTTCTTGAACATTTTGTTCACAAGGTGCAGTGTAGAGGGATGTTTTCTACTCACTACCATCGATTAGCCATAGATTATCAGAAAGATACCAAGGTTTGCTCTTATTCTTCTTGTCTAGGGTTGCTTGTTACTTTTTAAGTGGACTTATTATTCTCACATCCATGATATAATGTTTTTTGACCTTTGGGATGATATCTGAACACTTTAGCATAAAAAGATTATATTATGTATGATCATCGTTGATGCTGCCATATGACAGGGACTGATCAATATTTTGTCTGATTCCTTTTGTATTTTCTATAGGTTCAGCTCTGCCATATGGCATGCCAGGTTGGAAGCAGTGTTGGAGCTATAGAAGAAGTAACATTTCTCTATAAGCTGATTCATGGTGCTTGTCCTAAAAGCTATGGAGTCAACGTTGCACGATTAGCTGGTAAGGTCTTCTCATTCGTTGCATCTTTTCCTAATTATTTAGTTGGCTAATCCAATCCTCAACGAGTGGCATTAGTTATCAACTAGACAGAAGTAGGCTCCTTGCCAAATAGTTCCATTTTTTTTAATAAAATGTGAAGAATGAAGCTAATAGCATTACGAGTAGGAGAGGGTATTTGTTAAATGTAGTCTTCCATTTTTACTTACCACAAGTATGATGTTGAACATCAAATTCTTCTGTTTTTATCACTTTTGAAGAGTGATCCTTTGCATTGGATTTCAGTTTTCACTATTATTTTGCTACAGGACTTCCCGACTCTGTACTTCAAAATGCAGCAGTTAGGTCGAGCAACTTTGAGGCAACATATGGTAAACACAGAAAGCCACCTAAAAACTTGTCCGAGCATAGTTCAGCTGAGAAAATGGTACTTTTGATCCAAAAGCTGAACAGTATTGCCTCCAATCTAAAGTTTGAGGAGTCTTCTGAGAGCATTGGCCTCAGCAGCTTCATTGAACTTCAGAGAGAAGCAAGAGTACTTTGTGAAATAAATTCGAGATAGAAATCAGAAACTTTTGACCATTTGACGAAACAGTTGGAGCATCTAAAAAGTGTTTTTGCAGTGATTTTTCACTCATTCATAGTCGCGGCTGTCATTCATTGGCTAATTTTTTTTTGGCTCCTTGCTGTCACTCTTAGGCGAGTATGTTGGAGTAGATAGAGCCTATATTTTGGCAAGGTACGTTTTGTTTTAGCTGCCTTCGGATTACGAAGGTCTCAATTGATTAAGAGTTAGTGTACATAATATTACTTAGTGTCTTCAAAGGCATTTCAACAAACACGATGAAGGCCGTTTTATGGCCCTGTATTTGTTTTGTACATATTAATGAATTGAGAGCATGCATATTGTTGACGAAGAGATGTCGTTTTTAAATTTATATTATGTCGTTGGGTAGATGAAGAAATAGTCCTTTAGGGAATCGAAATTAGTTTCTTTAATTGTCATTATTAGTCAAGGCTTCACTTAGAGTAAATGGTATTTTATTTATTGTCCTATTTTTTTAGAAAATAATATTCAATTTTTCCAAATCAACAAGGAAACTATATATTTTTTTCAAATCATTTTTATAAACTGTTTTTTTCTTTTTGCAAAAATAGGGCTTGTCCTTTATTCACTTCTCTACAGTTTCTCCTTGAATAAAAAAAAACTAACTGAGTAAAGTGACTTATTAATAGATATTTACATCTTTAATTGATTGGACATATTCTATAATGTGCCAAGCAATGATTGAGTAATGGCAAAAGCAATGATTGAGTAATGGCAAGAGGTGCACAAGAATATTAGTGTGGTGCAAAGCGGTCCATATAACACTAGTTTGCTTTAATTTTCTTCCTAATTTGATTTCATTTTGTTTCCAAATCTTGCATTTAAGTCTATAAAATACACAAATTTGAGTAAATTAATACTTCATAGAAAACTAAATACAATTAATTAATAAATTATAAAAATAGTTAAAACTAATATAAAGATACTAAAAATAATATATATATATTCAAAACTAATTAAAATTAAAAAATAAACTAAAAATGCTTGAAAACAAAGTTAAATTAATACACAGAAAGAGCTAAATAACTCTATTTTTATAGAGTTATTACAACTTAAAATTTAAGATTTTGCTTGTCCTCAAGCAAAAATAAAAGAAATCATAAACCAAACTAAAACAAGAAACAATAAGTGATTAAAGTTAGCAACTTTCATTATTTTTTTAAAAAATTTTCTAATTTTCACAGCTCAACGAAAAATATAAATATTCTCTAAAGATTGTAAAAAATTAAAGAGTATGTCTCATTCTAATTGGATTACTCAATGTATGTGTGTGATGTCTTTTATCAAAACATTGGATGGAATTTAGATCAATTATTGCAAACATCAATAAAACACAAAATCTCTAGAATGACAAACTCTCATAAGTTTTTTTTCTCATTTCTCTTTCTCCACTAAGGTAGACAGACACGTAATAAAAAATCATTAAGACTATAATAAAAAAATATCAATTTTGTTTATAAAATATTTAGAATTTTGTGAAAAAAAATATTAACAATTTGAACTTGTTTGATATTTGCTTTTAGCAATGCACTGCAACCTCAAATGCAAGTCCATGTAACCCAATGCAACTCCAATACAATCTCATGCAACCCATGGCAACTTGCAGCCTCCAGTGCGATAAAGAAGCACTAAGCCGAGTAGAAAATTCATGGGAATCCATAGGTTCTTTCAACTCAACACGAACTTTGCCAAGTAAATCCTCAGCTATGTTAACTCAACTTGATTTTTTGGCATGGTTTCTTTTGCAAAAGCTAAAGAAATTGTAAAAGGGAACTTGGATTGAATCAATAATGAACTTTTATTTATGGGTTGCTTAACATGTTGCTTTATAAGTTTCTTATGTAGATTATGGGTTGCTTAGGAGTATCCAATGTTTCTTAACATTTTGTTCTATGAGTTGCTTAACATGTTGCTTATGAGGATTATAGGCTGCTTATGAGTTTCTAGGGTTGCTTAACATTTTGCTTTATGAGTTGCTTAACATGTTTCTTTATAAGTTGCTTAAGGAGATTATGAGTTGCTTAGGAGTATCAAAGGTTGTTTAACATGTTGTTTATGGGTTACTTAACATGTTACTTATGAGGATTATAGGTTGCTTAGGAGTTTCTAGGGTTGCTTAACATGTTGCTTTATGAGTTACTTATAAAGATTATGGGTTGCTTAGGAATTTCCAAGGTTGATTAATATGTTGTTTTATGGGTGGCTTATGAGCTTCAAATCAAACTATTAAATAACCCATAAAACCCATTAAGGAACTTATTAAGAAACCCTTAAAACTCTAAAACAACCCTATACAACAGCTATTTAAGCAACACATAATCCTCATATAAAACAACCCTTAAAATTTCTTAGATAACCTATTAAGCAACCATGAAACTCCTTAAGCAATTCATAAAACAACATGTTTAGTAAACCTTGAAACTTCAAAGCAACTTGCTAAGCAACCTATAAAACAATATTTGAAGCAACCATTGAATCTCTTTAAGCAATCCATAAAGCAATTGTAATGTCCTCCTAATCCAGTACCATTACACTGTGTAATTAAATAGTTCTTAACTTGCTAAACGAGTCATTTGGACTTAAAACGTGTAATTAAAACTAACCACAGGTTTAGGTACTCAAAATTTTGGTTAAAATTCAACCATATCATTAAAAGAGTTCAACTCTAATACATGGGATCCCAACAGGGTTTAAAATTGGTACAAACTCAAAATGTATACAGTAGCCGACCTAGGCGGAAAAATTAGGGTCCAACCCTAGTTCCAACTGATAACCTCGGTCGTGACGGACGAGCAGGTTGCATATGTACACTCTGCCCCTGAAGCTTTCCAACTTATGGATGGTCCAACTTTTCCTTTCCTTTACCTGCACCATTTAACATCCGTGAGTCGAAACTCAACAAGAAAACATAATCATGCTCATAAGCAGTAAATCATAAGATCACAGAATCATAATTAGCATGCCTATCAGTAATAACCCTACTCATGCATGCAATCAATCCAGATAAGTGACTATAATGCCACGCTAGGGCCTATTGCTCAATTCCTCGTATAACCAGCCTTAGAGCTGGCCTATCGTATCTGGCGCTTATTATTTCAGGCAGCCTTAGGGTGTTTAAGCGTATATCACGCTTCTTGGTTAGCTTAACCACATCGGCTAGCTTCAATACGCTATTGCCGCCCCCGATTCATAAGCCAAGCCTTTAAACCCTCGACTTATAAGCCGTGCCTTATAAAATTTCGACTTATAAGCCGAGCCTTCAAACCTTCGAATTTTAAGCCGAGTCTTTTAAACCTTCGACTTATAAGCCGAGTCTTTTAACCAGATATATCCTTGACTAATAAGCCAAGCTTTTCATCAGACATCATTGATGAATTCTCGACTTATAAGCCACGCTTTAGTCAGATACCATAGATAGAGCCTCGACTTATAAGTCGAGCTTTTGAATCGAATATAATCGATAATCTCTCGACTTATAAGCCAAGCCTTCCAATCAGATATAATAGGTAACCCTCGACTTATAAGTCGAGCTTTTCAATCAGATATACAAATAAGCAATTATTACTTAACACAGGTAAACACATCGCAATTAACATGTTTAATAAAACATTCTCAACATAGTGATAACCATGTACTATAACCGGGCCAAGCCCTAAACATAGATCGGGTGCAGTTTTCTTACCTCAGGTCCTGAGTAAATAGTGTCTGACGACCCCCGAGTACGGTCCTTTCCTCCCGAGCCTAATGATTCATCCTAGTCATAACCATAACAATGAATAACTATCAAAAAATGAACTAATAAAGGCTTCCGAACCCAGTCCTAGCCTCCGGGACCTCACATTCTACTAACTTGGGTAGTAAAACCATTCCTGAGCCCTTATGTTTGGGTTCCTAGCTCCCAAAACCTACTTTTTATCATTTCTCCAATTTGAGCCACAGTGCCTCCCCTAAGCCCATGCCCAAAAATCACTAGACACGCACCGGCGCAACCTGCCTAGCGCCGCGGCGCCAAGGTGGTTCGAAGCACCTCCCCTGTTCTCTGAGTTCATGAGGGTCGTGACGCCCCAAGAACAACGCCGCGGCGCGACACTGTGAACTCAGAAAACTAGCGATTTTTAAGAATCACAATCTTCCCAAAACCATCCCAAAACATGGTTTTACTCGCAATTGGCCAAGGAAACAGTCACAATAGCTCAGAAATACAATAAACAACTCTTATCAAAACCCCATGCAACTAAGAATTCAATGAAACTTTCAAAATCTATAAAAACCAAAACAAACTCAAATAATTGAGTTACCTCAGATTGAGTTCGACTCCAACTATGTTTCCTTAAGCTTATAAGCTTTCAATTCCACCAACCCTTGCCTCAAAACTCAAGGATAAAGAGTTCTTTCTAAAAAAATCAACCACTTAGAGAGAGACTAAGAGAAAACGTGAGGGAGAGGGAGAGAGTTCTGTTTTGCCCTGTTTTTCCCTTCCTCCTGAGTTGATAAACTCAGCTGCAATAGCCTAAGGGTCCAAAAGACCAAAATGCCTCTAGGGCCAAACTTCTCTCTCGAAGCCCATTAAGGGCAAAATCGTCATTTTACCCTCTTGTCTCACAATACACTTAAAATTCCCAGTTAATTCCGCTAAACCCGGAATATCACAATTTTCCCCAAAATACGACTCATACTCTAGTGAGTCCCGGTCCCAGTTAATTCCGCTAAACCCGGAATATCACAATTTTCCCCAAAACACGACTCATACTCTAGTGAGTCCCAGTAACTCACTGAATTATCGAAATACCCCTTGGCTCACCCCGAGCCGGGTATAAATCCCCCGTTGTGACTAAACCACTATCGTGCTCGAAAGGACCAACCCCTGCCGAATATCTCAAATATATCCACATAATAATGTGGTCTCAATCACCTAATATCATATATTTACAATTATACCCTCAATGGGTCAAAATTACGAAAATACTCTTATAATAAGAAACAAGCTCACATGCATATTTAATACACTTAAACCTGCAAACATACTCATATCATAATATAACTCATATAAATGCATAATTAATCCAATTATTTCATATATAAGCACATAATATTCCAATATTGCCCTCCTTTGCTCCTAATCAAGGCACTAAGCCTTATTAGGAATTTTGGGATGTTACTCCAACTTAATAAGAAACCCAACATGTTAAGCAACCTTTGAAAATCCAAAGCAACCCATAAAATAACTTTGTAAAACAACCATTGGAACTCCCAAGCAACCAATAAAACAACCTGTTAAGCAACCCTATAAACTCCTAGAGCAACCCATAAAACAACATAATAAGCAATCCTTGAAACTCCAAAGCAACATGTTAAGAAACATTTGAAACTCCTAAAAAATTCATAAAGCAACTTGATAAAGCAACAAAAAAAACCTAAATTAGAAATCAAATTGATTTATGTAAGCAACCTTAAGCAATTTAAGGAACATTAAACTAATCAACCTAGCTTATACAACCCAATATAACTTAAAGAGTCCAAATGCAACCTTCAACAACTAATTTAGGCAAAAAGGCACCCAACAACTTCTTAAGTAACTCCATATGCAACTTTCAGCACCTTAAGCAACCCTTTTTGCAATATATAACAACTTAAGCGACCTGATATGTAACTAAATAAACTCAAGCAATCTCACTTGTAACTAAAACAACTTAAAAAACCTCATATGCAAATTAAAGCATGTTAAGTAACTTGTTATGCAACTAATGAAACTTAAAAAGCCTCATTTGCAAATTACAATAGGTTAAGCAACTATAGCAACCTCAACCTATATAGCAACCCACAAAGCAAATTGTTGAGCAACCCTTGAAACTTCTTAAAACACTGTCTATAAAGTAAAATGGTTTTTATTTTATTTTTTATTGTTGTTGATATTTTTAAATTAATGTTCCTAATCTGAAAATTCAGTTGTAACCCCGTGCAACCCATGGCAACTTAAAAACTCTTATGCTAATTTCATCAGTATATAACTCATGTAACATATCGCAACCTCAAATGCAAGCTCATGAAACCCAATGTAGCCTTAAGCAACCTCAAAAGCAAGCCTAATGCAACCTCATGCAACCTAAAACAACTTTAAAAACTCATTTACAAATTTCATTATTATGCAACTCACTACGACTTCAAATGCAAGCCCAATGCAACCTAAAACAACTTTAAAAATTCATTTGCAAATTTCATCATTTTTTAATTCACTGAAACCTCAAATGCAAGCCCAATGCAACTCATTGCAACCTAAAACAACTTACTGCAATCTCAAATGCAAGCTCATACAACCCATGACAACTTAAAAACTCATATGCTAATTTCATTTTTTTGCAACTCATATAGCTCACTGCAACTTCAAGTGCAATCTCATCAACCCATGACAACTTAAAGACTCATATGATAATTTCATCATTATGCAACTCATTGAACCCACTTCAACCTCAAATACAAATTATAACAAGTTAAGAAACTTGCTATGCAACCTAAAACAACTTAAACAAACACATTTGCAAATTGAGCATGTTCAACAACTATAGTAACCTTATTATGCAAATTAATCATCATTATATATGAAACCCCATGACCTAAAGAAACATGTTAAACAACCTAATTAACATGTTAAAACAACTAAGTCCATTTGGAAAAGCAACAAAAAATAACATGTAAAGCAACGTGCAATTCGCCTTAAGTAAGCCAATAAAGCAACTTATAATTAAGCATCCCATAAACATCTTTATGCGACCCAATGCTTATGCTTATGCAACTCACTGTAACCTCAAACGCAAGTCTAATGCAACCCAATGCAACCTAACACAACCCATTGCAACCTCAAATGCAAGCTCATGCAATCCAATACAACATAAGTATAAGTAAGGAGAAATGTAAAAAGAAATTCTTCTCAACATGAGTTTATTCATCCAATTCATTCATTATATATATTCTATTGTAATGTACATATAATATATATCATCATTGTTAAATTCAAAGCTTGACTTTCTCTCATAACTCCCTTCTATAATTTATCTCTAAAAAAACAAAAAATAAAGTAAAAAAATGTAACGTCCTCCTAATCCAAGACCGTTACACTGTGTACTTTAAATTGTGTCAGACAAGCTAATCAAGTCATTTGGTTATAAACGTGTAACTAAGGTTAACGTCAAAGGTTAGGGTTAAAAACTTTGGTCAAAGGAACCGTTGACTTTTTATTTAAAAAGTTTCCTACATACATGAGATCCCAAAAATATTACAAACAAACGTGAAAAAGGGTGTATATACATCAAAATTTACAACCGACCGACATAGGCGGCAAAATTAGGGCTACAACCGTAGTTCCTCTGAGATATCCTCGACCGTGGTGGACGAGTAGCCGCATATGTACACGCCGCCATCGAAGCTCTCCAATTTATGGTTGGTCAATCTTTCCTTTTCCCTTGCCTACACCACATAGCACCCGCGAGCCAAGGCTCAGCAAGAAAACTTAAACACGTGCATGAACAGAAAATAAAGATTTCCAGATACCTATCTAGCATGCCCAACAGTAATAACCTACTCATGCATGCATACAATTACAAATAGATTGTCATTGGACCATTCTGGGGCTGCTGCCCCGAATAGTTGACCATAGAGTCAACCCCGGGGCCCTATGCCCTAGCTATATGACCATAGAGTCACATGGGGCCCTCACCCTTAGCTCTGGGTAACTAGCCATAGAGCTAGCCAAACTCCTTTGTTTTCCAACGACCATTGAGTCGGCCAATGTAATAGTACGTTGTTGATTTGGGCCTAAGCCTTTCGACCAGTGCGCAATGTGCTATTACCGTCCTTGACTAATAAGTCAAGCCCTAAACCAGGTATTCAGATACAGATACAAAAACATATATAGGTAATGTAATGCCCCAAATTTCCTAATAAGGTTTAGGACCTTGATTAGGAGGCCGGGAGGGCCATAATTGATTTATTATAGTATTTAATGATTATATGCATGTTTACGTGAATTATATTATTATATGATGCTGAATGCATGCATATGGGCTCATATGTTAATTATGAGGGTAATTTGGCCACTGTGGGCATAATTGTATATTTTGGGTGCATGGTTGTGATTAATTAATATAGCCACATTATAAGGTGGATTGGTTCTAGCTAATCGACATGAGACGATCATGAGATGTAAGTGTTCGGTCTACTCATAATAGGTTTAAGTTCGGGGCTCGGGGTGAGTCTCAGGGGGGGGGGGAATTTAATGATTAGAGCATTACCGGGCATTAAAGGGTAATGGGATATGATTTATTGGTATTTGGGAATATTGAGAATAGCAGGAATTGGAGAACGTTAATTATAATTAACGAGATAGGCGAGAAAGGACGGTTTTACCCTCGGAAGCTTTTAGAGGGATTTATTTGGCTTAAGGGCATTATGGTATTTTGACCTTAAGGATTTATATCAGCCTTGGGAGTTTTAGAAGGCTGTGGAAATATAATAAAACAGAGCCATCCTCATCCTCTCTTCCTTTCTCTCCCGTACAAGCTTCTCCCTTCACTTTTCTTTGATTTTTGAGAGCCCAAATTGAGGAATTGAGCTAGGAGATCAAAGGTGGGAGCTAGGGAACTTGATTCAGACATTTAAGGGGATTCAAAATCGTTTTTAAGGTGAGTTCTAGCCATTGAATTCAGGTTATGCTCTGTTTTCCTTTTGGTTTTCAGCTTGTGATTTTTGATGTAGAAAGAGGGAATCAAGGGGAGTTTTTGTGCATGTTTGGTTGGGTTTTCATGAGGGGGAGTTATGGGTGAAGTTTAGAGGTTTAATTGAGTGTTTGGAGAAGGTTTGGAACTAGTTTGAAGGCTTGGTTCTAAGGGAATATGCAGGGGAGGTCGAGCTGGTGCGTTGCTGATTTTTGGCTGACTTGGGTAATGAGCCGCGGCCTGCCTTTTGTGTGTCGCGGCCTAAGGTGGCTTTTGAGGCAGAAATAACTCTGTCAGGGGGATGAGCCGCGGCATGGCTGTGGTGAGCTGCGGTCCATCAAGGCAGATTTGACCAAAATTGTGTTTTTAGCCTAGGGATGCTTACCATAGGCCTCGGGATTGAACCTAGTACCCGGTTAAGTGGGGATTGATGTCCCGGAGGCTAGATATTGGTTTGGGAACTTATGTTGATCATTTTTATTGATGATACCTTATATTTGGTTATGAATAGGTGACCGCTAAAGGACTAAAGGTTGATCGTTCTCAAGGGTCGTTCTTTTAATCGTTCTAGCTCGACTTTGAGGTAAGAAAACTGCACCCTGTGTATATGTGACATGCATGGCTATTAATGATGCATGTTGGTTGATTATTGAGTATGACATGCATGGCTATTAATGATGCATGTAGGTTGATTACTGAGTATGACATGCATGGCTATTCTTGATGCATGTTGGTTGATTATTGAACGTGACATGCATGGCTAGTACTGGTGCATTTTGGGTTGTGGAATATTATGCATATGATGCATGAGAAACATGTGATTAGGACATGCTTTGTATACTGTGTATGATATCGTTCAGAGCTTGAGCCTTTGTGTTTATGCATAGTCCTAATTGTACTAATACCTGTTAAGTAAGCATGCTGAATACCTTGTTTATGGATAATAGACATGTGATATATGTTTGGTGGCATGGCTTACCTGTGTATGGCACTGACTTATTATTCAGAATCGACAATGGTGTCAGATCCGTCTGTGAAGCTGTGACTTATTAGTTAAGTTCACAACGGGCTGAGTGCTGGTCGTGTTTCACTGACCCAAGGGTCAGAAGTGGCAGTGCGTTGTAAACGCCGGGCCAAATGGATATTAGATCTAATCGAGGTCGACATTGAATGACTCATATGGGGTATTAATGCTGGACCGACTGGAAGTCAATGAAAACTATAAACGCTTGCCTGGTCTAAGACCAGATGATCATCAGCCAAGGTATATGACCCCGGTGACTATCTGCACATGGCTGGGGGACGCTGTCCTTAGTTACGACTCTAGGGTCGAGAGGATGGTTATGTTGGTGACTAATCACCATGCACCTATCCTAGTCGAACTTATGAAAGAATCACTTATCAGTTGAGCCCTGGTGACCCTATCGTCACATGACTAGCGGGAGCTATGCTCATTATTGTGACTTTTGGCTATTGTCACCTATCTGTATGGACCGTTGGTTCCGAATGGTTATTATGGTTATTGTTGATATTATATCATGTTATATTGTGTTTTCTTGCTGGGCTTCGGCTCACGGGTGCTACGTGGTGCAGGTAAAGGCAAGAAGAAGCTGGACCATCCTTGAGTTGGAGAGCTTAGGTGATGATGTGTACATATGCAGCTGCTCGTCCACCACGGCTGAGGTTTAAAGTGGAACTAGGGTTGAACCTTGTTTTGCCGCTTAGAATGGCCTGCTGTAAATATTTTCTGTAATAGACTCTGAAACTTTATTTTCGGGATCCCAATGTATATGTTAAACGTTACATCCTAACCAAAGTTTTTAATCCCTAAACTGCTAATCATACTTAGCTCACGATTTTGGCCAAATGACTCGGTTAGCGAGTTTAGCATTGTTTACAAGGCACACCGTAACGGTCCCTGGAGTTTGGGGCGTTACAGGTAAGCATACTTAAGACAATACATGTATGCATACATATTAATCATATAACATCATCAAGTAATTGCAAACATAGTAATAATCATGCTCCTTAACGGGGCCAAGCCCTAGCTACGCAAACCATGCGAACAATCATATAACACTTAATTAGGTACAAGATATTCAAGTATGTTTAATCAACAAGCGAAAGGATATCTTAAACATGTTCATTCCCAGGGGCCTGAGCCCTATTCATAATTATAATTAACAGTCGGGCCAAGCTCTAATCATATATATCACGTATTGGGTGCTGTTTTCTTACCTCAGGTCCGAGTATAGCGTAAAATAATGACGACCCTTGAGCACGATCCCAGTTCTGAGCCCCCTAGTGATAACCTAGTCACAACCATAATATAGGATTCCATCAATAAAGAGCAAATAAAGGCTTCCAGACTGAGTCCTAGCCTCCGAGACCTCAAATTCTACTAAATCGGGTAGTAGAATCGATCTTGAGCCCTTAAAAATAAATCCCCGTCTCTTAAAGCCCACGGTAGCCAAAACAGCCCAGGTGGGCCGTGTAATGACCCACTAATCTAGACTATTTGGACCATTAACGAAACTATACATAAAACTTACATTTTTACGAAAATACCATAATTTTATTGAGTAACTTGTAAAATAAGAGTTACTTACAAATAAATAGAATACTAAGAAGGATATGGGATCCCATTGTCTTTAAAAACAAAACATGATTTAAAATAAAAGACATTACATAAATGGTGCGGAAAATACATGTAAAAAGACATAAAACAGAAACTACATCCTCGAATCGAATAACGCTCGGCCCCTTGACTCCATTCACCATCGATACACATCCTCTAAGCGTCACGAATCTTTCCGCCTCTAAAGCTTATTTCCTGCACATAAACAGAAAGGAATGAGCCTAATGCCCAGCAAGGAAAAATCTAACACATAGTCATACAAATCAATTTCATAATAACGTAAAGACATATCATAACACATAATACACTTATTATAATGGCCATTATTACTTGGGGTCCCATAGACTAAACAAGCTTATGCCCATGAGATTAGTGGGGTCCTACCAGCTAAATAGGCATATGCCCACAATCTTTTTGGGGTCTTGTTAGTCAAATAGGGCATAAGCCCAAGCCTACAAACAAACACATTTATAACATATTCATAACATATCATAACATAACACATAAGATAACATAAACATAAACATATAGATTCTAGCCTATTTTCCTTACCAAAGTTACCGGGATATAATGGACTGAATTGGGACTTTTGGAACACTCCTAAAACCATAATGAACAAGAGTGAGTTGAAAGAAGGAAAGAGATGAAAATGAATAGGAAGACTAAACCATTGAGAAATATGCTTACCACAACTTATGTGCTTAAGAACTTGGATTCCCTAACCAAAATAAGAATGAGGTTAGGGGACTGAGTAGAAGGCTTTGAGAAAGAAAATAACATGAAACAAATGAAAAAGAGTTTCGGGTTTACCTCAAAGACTTGTAAGACCAATCTACACCTCAAACCGAAATACCATAAAACCTTACTTCCCAAAGTGTTTGATAAGCTTATGATGATCAAGCTTATGATTCCCCAACCCAGGTGTTTAACTCTCACACTCTCCTAGCAATCTTGCAGCCTCTGAACTTAGAGTAAAAGGTGAATAATGACTGGGTACTAGTTCCTATTTATAGAGTTCTAGGAATAAAAATCTTCTTTTTAGCTTTGAATAAAAATAATAAATTTAATTGAAAATATTTGAATATCCTTCAGCTAAAGGCTTAGGAATTGTTCAAATTTTTCAGAGAGATTTAAGGATTCAAAGCTTGATTTTTAAAATAATAAAAACAAATAGAATCCTAACTTCTAACTCCCTAAATCTCGTAACTCTAAACTCCCCTTCAGTAAAATCAACATATCTGACGCTGTAGAACTTAGATTTGGACTCTCTTTATATTGTTAGAAAGCTAATTAAATTATCTACAACTTTTAAGAAATACTATTTTTCGAAATTCCTAATATAACTGGGTCAAAAACAGGTCGGAAGTTACAGTACCCTAAAGTTACGAAAAATCTATTTACAACCTAATTCACAAATAAATAAAATTGTGACAATTATCATGCTCCTATCATATTTTGGTGAATACTAAATCTTATATTTCTCTTATTTTATCATTAAAATAATAACTCCTTAATAATCATACATAAGACAAGTGTTACTATCTTATTGGGTTTATCTAAACCTTATAATATAATAAATATCATCATCAATATCAGTCATATTAATCAAACCTTAGGTTAAAATTAATATTCTTAAACTATAGGTTAAACTTAGAAAATATACAAGTACTACTATGAGTGTCCAAATAATTCCCAGTCTGAACCAAAAATCCACAGTAACAAAGATAATACTATACATACTATAATACTACTAAATAATTAGCTAAGTAAAGTTCTTGGACTCTACAGGCCGCGACCTGCCCTTTAGGGTCGCAACGCGCCCCTTAAGTCAGAGGCCCCCTTCCCCTAGAAATGGGACACGGGCCGCGACCTGCCCTTGAGGGTCGTGGTGCGCCTCCTAGACAGAAGCCCCCAAGGGCCCTGGGTTTAGTTGGGTCGCGGTGCCCCAAGAACAGGGTCACGACTTAACCCTGCGAACCCATAATTCCTCCATTTTCCCCAGCCAAACTCAGTCAAAACCATCCTAAATCCACCCTAAAACAACAATTCAATCCTCATAACATATTTAATATCCGCCCAGCAACAAAACCCAACTAAAAACTGGATGAAAAACTCATCAAAACTCCCAATTCAACAGTTGAGCTACAAAGCTCAAGAGCTCCTCAAGAACAGCCAAACTAAACAGAATTTCAATGTAAAACAAGATCTAAAGCTTACCTCAACTGGAAGTTAATTTCTCTAGCTGCAACAAATCTAATCCCCCAAGTTTAGGCCTTCAATTCCCAAGCCTGCAGCCAACAATTCTCAAGAAATCCTCTTAGAAAATGGAAAAGTATGAGGGAGAGAGAGAGAGTAGGTTGAGAGTGAGAGAAAAGGTTGAGTGTTTGTGTCTTGTTCCTTGATTTCTTAAGGCTTAGGTTACTTAAGCTAATCCTGAGGCTCGGGGTACCAAAAACGTCCCCTAGGGAAAAATTGTCAAAATCTCCGGTATTCCCTCCTAATCTCACTAACTTCAAATATATCATCAATTATTCATTCCTGTTACCCGATAATTTGATACTGAGATAAATACCTAAACCTCCATAACTCGCCCCGAGTCGGGTATTGAGTCCCGTTGTGACTTTCCCGCTAATTTGCTCCTTAGGATCGTCTCGTGCCGAATAACCCAAATAAACCCACATAATAATGTGGTCTCTCACATATATCACATATATGCACATATATACAATTATGCCCATAACGCCCAAATTACAAAAAATTTCCATTCTAATAAGAAACGAACCCACATCATATTTAATACTCATAAACATGCATAACTAGTTATATTATCATATAACTCATATAACCACATAATCATACACAAATATATCATATAAGCATATAATTCCATATATTGCCATCTTACCCTCTTAATCAAGACCCTAAGTCTTATTAGGTAATTTGAGACGTTACAAGAAATCACCTTTCTAGTTGTCATATACTACAATTTGATTTATGTAAATATTTTCTTATATTTCTTTGCATAATCTAAAAGATATATGGAGTTTTTATTACAACAACAACTAAAATTTCACCTCTTTCTTCTCCAATATATTAATTCCATCATCATGATCATTATTTATATATATATATGTTCTTACGCAATTAACTAATGTTGTTAGCACCTATAAATTATATGACAAAAACTATAAATATATGCTTTAGTTTATATATAAATCTATACGTGTAATGTTGTCTTTAACTAGTACTCGTGCACGACCCAATTGACTCTCTAGATGATACGTGGATTGCAAGACCTCATTGACTCTATACATATGATCATGTATTGCAAAGGGAAGAAACAAAAAAATTCATGTACGTGAATTGATATAGTTTTGAGAAGTGAGAAGAGACTGTATTTTTGCATTGATAGCTTTTGTTTATATAGTATTGAATTAATTATTAATTTACCGTATAAATGAATGACAAGTTTTATATATGAGTATTTATAAAAAATAATCCCTATTTTTTAGGTAATTTGCGGCCAACTACTCAAGATTTTTTATTTTTCTACCGTTAACTACCCAAATTTTTTTTTGGCAACTCACTTAATACTGCTAACTACATAGAATGAAAACATGCGGCGAAACTACCTATTTTTTTTCTTTACGACAAAACTACCCAAACATTTTCTTTTTGCAGCAAAACTACCCAACTTTTAATTTAAAAAAAATTATCCATTTTAAATGTCTAGACATAAAAAAAATTAAACAAAAAAAATCTATGAAAAATTGTGTTTAACGCCCAAATCGTGACAACCACTAAGCGGTGGTTGTAGTAACCTAAAATCAAAAGATTAGTAGAAAATAACACAAAAAGTTAGTAAAAAGAAATAAATAAAATTGTAAGTGAAAAGAGGTTTGACATTTTGGTATTGTCTTTTTGATAAAGTGATAAAATGAGATAGGTGAAATAAAGGTAAGATGTAATTAAAAGTTTGAGAAATAGAAATGTTTCAAGAATCATCCATATGCTTGCTTAGTTACTTGGTTACTTGATTTACAAAAATACACAAGTAAATAGTTCACATCCCAACATTTACTTGGAAAATCTAACATTAAAGTCCATATTCTTTTCTAAGAAAAGTTCATTTGAGTTATAAAGTTCTTTACTTTAAAAGCACAATGTTAATCTTATGAAAAATCTAAAAATGACAAAATACCAAGGGCAATAATGCAATAAAAGATTAGAATTAAAATTATGTATCAATATTACTTTTACTAATTAGAAGCACATAGAAAAAGCATGACTAATCCTATATACTATTAGGATAAGTAAATAAAGATAACAAAATAGAGATGGAGATGAAAGAACATAAATAACTCAAATATTTTACATTAAGAACATAGTAAATCAAAGTAGCAAAATAACATCAATAGCATATAGAATCTTCCCTAACTTTCCTAGGAAGATTAGACCATTATGCTCATGATTCTCACAAAATTCTAAGAAGAAAATATGAGAAGAAAGTGAGTAGAAATTTTGCTATAGTTTATTTACTCTAAAAATTACATACAAAATGTGAAGAAAGAGTCCCTATTTATAGAGGGAGAAAATGACTAAAAAGAAATTAAACAACAAAAATGGGGTTTACAAAATAAATTTGAAATATTAATAATAAAATATGATTTTGAAAAATAAAATCTTATTATTAATATTACCCTTGCTATTTTTGTGTATAGTCAAAATGCCCTTTTTTAAAATACCACAAAACACATGAGCTTTAAAGCTCAAAATGACAATTTTACAAGGCCCAATACCCACAAAATATGGGTTGAAGGTGGCTGGTGGCAGATGTGGGTTTTGACCCATTCCCAACCAATGGGAAACTGCCACGTTGGCAGGCTGTTGGACAGCTGGGGTGAGGCTGGGCTGGTCACGTGGCTACATGGGGTGTTGGGCTTTGCTGGGCAATTGGGCTTGCTGGAATTGTTGGATGAACGTGAGGCAGTTGGGGCGTATGGCTGATGGTCACTTGGGCTTGCTGGGGTAGAGCTGGTCACGTTGCTTTGGAGGAGAGGAGCGGACACGTGGCGCGAGACGAGTGGAGCTGCTGACCAGGTGCGGAAGCGTGGCGCAATGCAGGTGCGCCACCTGGCGCTGGGAGAGGGAAAGATAGGGGATTGGGCCTTCGGGACTGGGCCAATTTCCTCAAAAATACCATTTCTTCATTTTCCTTTTCAGACTTAGCTATTTTTTTATCTTTTTATTAATGTCCAAGTGCAAATTATTTCCTGAAAATTAAACATAAATTACATTAAAATTAATATTTTCATTTAAAAAAAAGATTACAATAAATTCATGAAAATATTAATTAAAACTTAATTTATTTTACACTTTAAAACCAATAAATTTGCATTTTTGAGCACTAATCAAATTGTTAAAATTAAAAAAAAAATTAATTATTTTTTTAGAAAATTAGGCAGACAAGATAAAAAAAATGATTAAATTTAACACAAAAAAGAAAGTAAAAAATGCGAAAAAAAAATTAAAAAATTATTCATTATGTTGACAATAGATTCGCCCAACATCACTGAGTCAAATCTACAATACAAAAAATAGAGAACTGAAATGAAATAGTAAACGACACAAGAATTTATAGTGGTTCGACCCCAAATATTGGTAATGACTTACATCCACTTAGACACTCTTATTAATGTAGAAATTATCAAACCCACGATCAGATGAACCAGAGTCAACTAAGTTTCATAAACTTGAGAGAATACAATGTTTATAGATACGAGTGTGCACAATGTAAGCTTAGAAAAATAATAATGCACTAAGCTCTCTATTTATAGTCTTACTGATCTTACAAGATGGGTCGTGGGCTTTACATGATTTGCTTATCAAGTAATAATAAAATAATAAGTATTACATTTGAAATAGTAAATATCTGATAAATATCTGCTTGAGTTGGTCGTTTTACGTATTCTTAATGAATCATTCGACCAGTCTCGTCGAGTATGTCATTGAGCCAACCAGCCTTGCCTTGAATGAATCTCTTGATTATGTTCTGATCAGTTTTTGTGTAAGGAACCTTAGTTACTTATCATAACCTGGTCGAGGGTCGACTAGCATCTATAATGTTGATGTCATTTGGACATCCTTTAACTGCCACGTGTCAATAGTCTGTGTCACATCACCACGCTAGGTTTTAGGGAGAACTCATTATTTTTTAGAAAATTATGAAAACAAGATAAAAAATGATTAAGATTAAAATGATGACAACTTTTTTTTTCTTTTTTGTTTAATTTTTTTAATGTCTAAACATTTAAAATTGGTAGTTTTTTCATAAAAAAAAAATGTTAGGTAGTTTTGCCGCAAAAGAAAAAAAGTTTGGGTAGTTTAGCTGTAAAGAAAGAAAAAGTTAGGTGGTTTCGCCACAAATTTTCCTTCTATGTAGTTAATGGTGTTAAGTGGGTAGCTGCAGAAACTGTGTTTTTGTAACCTTAAGTAGTTTTGGCGCAAAAAAAAAAACTTGGGTAGTTAACTGTAAAAAACCAAAAAGCTTGGGTGTTTTGTCGCAAATTACCCTTTTTTTTTATATGCAAATTTTCAAGAAAGGGTCATTTTTTAAAAAAATTTGATATATTTGCAAATTAATAATATTAGTAATTGTGATAGTTTCCTTTTATTTTTGTGATGTGCCATCAGGGAACTAAATCACGTCAAGAAAAGAAAAATGAGAGGCAAATATAATCTATTTTTATATATTATAAATGTGAGTTTAACGTAAATTGTTATTTTTTGTTAGAATTAATATTTTTTTTATTATATTTTTAACAAATAAGGTAAATAAATTGAAAAAAATAGTAATAACTGAGTCATAATAATTTCTCATCACATATTTTAAAATTTCATATTAAAGTATTTAAATTACTCTATCAAATATGTTTTCAAAACTATAACAAAAAAAATATTTATGTGCTTAAATTTATTCTTTTCTTTCTTTTATTAATTATTTATTTTGTCATTTGACGTATTTTGTTTATCCAAACACACACACACATATAATAGTAAAATAATACATAACTTTACATATTTTCTTATTTTTTTGTGAGAAATTATTTAATTGCTCTAGCCATTAATTAAATAATATATATTTATGTATAACTTTTTGTTGGCTTTAAATTTTTTAAATTGAATAATTAAAATTTGATCAAATAATCTTAAATTCATCGTTTTAAATAGAATTTTTTTAATACTTTATTATATTGAAATTCATAGGTATTTTTTCTAAAAGATAATTAAAAAAAATATATTTAATTTTAAAACTAGAATGCACCATATCTTTATGTATAAAATGTGTGAATGTAATAGGTTATTGATTTAACAATTTTGTATTTTTTATTTGTTTAAAACTATAGACAATTTAAAATTAGAATTTTTTTAATACTTTATTATATTGAAATTCATAGGTATTTTTTCTAAAAGATAATTAAAAAAAATATATTTAATTTTAAAACTAGAATGCACCATATCTTTATGTATAAAATGTGTGAATGTAATAGGTTATTGGTTTAACAATTTTTTATTTTTTATTTGTTTAAAACTATAGACAATATTTTTGTTAATTTTTTTTTAATATGTTTATGTCATTCTTTTATAATATATGACATTTTTTATTTATTTAAAATTTATATAACAATTAGAAAAACATAATAAAAATAAATTAATACATTTTTGTTGACGTGGTTTTTCGTCAATTTAGAATTAAGAAATTTGAGAGGTATTTAGGCTTAGATAAAATCGTATATTATGAACACAGAGTTTTTTACATGGTTCAGTGGTTAAAATCCACCTAGTTCACAAGTCTATGTTATTACTGTTTTATCTCAAGAAATTTTTTATAACAATTTCTCTAGAGTTTTGGTATACAAGAATGTGATCCATTTTCTTGTCCATTCCCTCTCTATTTATAGGGGATTATTGGACAGATTTGGGTAACTTACAAGATTGGGTAACTTCTCAAATATACAAATAATTACATTTAATATATTGATTGCCTAACATTATACATTTATTGGGCAAGATTACAATATTCTAATTATGATATATATTCCGGGGTCTTCAAGGATTCGAATATGTGCCTTTCATGTGTTGGCAGCGAGCTGAATACACACCACGCGATCTAAAGGTTTCTAGGATAAGCTGATATGAATATCGAGGTACTCGAGCTAGGGATGCACATGGGTTGAGTTGGCCGGGTTGAGGGTATTTGAATGAGCCAACCCAATTACATCGACCTAGAGAATTCTAACCCATTCAAAATATTTTTAATGTATAACCCAACCCTACTAATTACATTAATGGTTGGTTTGGGTTATAACCCATTTAAAAAAATCTATCAATTTTTTCAAAATCAATAAGACAATATAAAGAAAAGATAGATCAAATTAAAACCTAAAATGATGCAACTCATGTCTTAGTAGTTACTAGTAGTAGTCAGTACTTAACAACCCAAATATTACAGTCACCCAAATTCCAAATGCAAGTCTTAAAATCATTACAGTCATCCATAAAAGCAAGTAGATAGTTCATAGAAATTTAAACAAAGTAAAAAGTTTGAATCCATCAATCAACAATGGCAATGGGTGCCTGGTCTTCTCCTTTGTTGCTGCCTTGTCCTTAAGTTTGTTGTCTACAATTCAAAAACCAAAGTTACACAGTTATTGAAAATAAAAAGCAATAAAGAAAGAGCGTTATTAAGAAGTCATTTTATTTACTTTATTCAAGAAACTCATAAGCTTGTATATCATCCAAGTACTCCCTTGTTTGAATCCCTTCATGACTCCCCTTCAACCAATTTTGAGTACAAACTAGTACCTCTACCATATTTGGACTCAAAGAACTCGTAAATGAGTCTAAAATACATCCACTAGTACTAAAGGCAGATTCAAGAGCAACATTAGACACAGGGATAGCAAGGAAATCTTTAGCAATCATAGATAAAATCTTAAACTTTTGAGAATGTTCCTTTCACCAAAGTAGAATATCAAATAAGGAAGTCATTGGGTTGACAGTTTCTTCAGCTAAGTACTTATCAACATCATTCATTTTCTCAGTCACAAACATCTGTTGTTGTTTCAAGTAATTTTCCAATAATCTCCTCCTATGAGTTTCTTTGGCACCAACCTTTGGTGGTGAATCACTTTTGCTAACCTATAGCAAAAAACAAACACAAACAACAACTCAGCAAACAATAACATATTAAAAAACCATTCATAATAAAAAAAACCAGCAACTAACCTCATCACTATCACTCCTACCCTCAACATTACAACAAGTGTACAACTGTTGAATGATCTGTTCCACCTTGACTACAATCTTGGCAATAATTTCAACATCATAAACACTCTCAAAACAATACTTCAAATACTTCAACTTGTACTTCAAATCAAGCACTACAGCCAAAAATAACAAGGGATTGATGTTTTTTGCATTTCCCCAATATTTGTCATATTTCTTTTTCATACTAGCAGCTATGGTGGAAAACAAAGGACCACTACTAGCAGCCAAATCAGTCAATTGAGTATGAATCTCACAAATCCCGTGATAAAAGTTGTTAGAAGTTACATGCAAGGTACCACTAAACTTTAAAGTAACTTCATAAAAAGTAGCAAGAAATTTGACAAATATAGTTGCACACTCACAAACTAGAAGTAGGTGGTTCAATCCTCTTCTTCCCTTTCTATTTTCCAAGAAGAAACTCACAAATCTATCATCTTCCTCCACATAACTTGAAAAAGCCTTTTCAAATTTAAGAGCCAAATTTAACATAAAAAAAGTGGAGTTCCACCTTGTAGGTACATCTAAAACTAACCAGCTCTTGTAATCAATTCTTTCCCTTTCCGCACAAGCTTTGAATTTTTGCAACCTTGCAGAAGATGACCGAATATATCTCACAAAATTGCGAAAGGCAGCAATTGACTCATGCATGTCTTTTAACCCCTCATTCATAATTAGATTTACTGTGTGAGCACCACATCTCAAATGCATGAACTCAACACAAGAACAGATCCATTCTATGCATTAACCATCCTCCTCACAAATCCAACAACCACATCATTAGCTGATGCATTATCAATAGTCACAGTAAAGAACTTTTCTATACCTTAACCAAGCAAACAAGCTCCAATCACCTTATCAATTTTTTTACCTTTGTGATTTGAAATTTGACAAAAATTTATAATTCTTTTTTGCAAACGCCAATCACTATCAACATAGTGTGCTGTGAGACACATTTAAGCCATTTGAGTGGAAGATGTACAACAATCAGTGGTTAAGTATACTCTTTGTCCATCATTGGTAACCCTTTCTCCAATTTTACCATCTCATCACAAAACAGTTGGTATATATCCCTAGTCACAGTCATTCTACTAGGGACAACAAACTTAGGTTGCAACTCCTGAACAAGCTCCCTAAAGCCTTCACCCTCTACAATATTAAATGCTTGCTCATCCTTCACCACAAACCTAGCTGAGGCTTTTCGACATCTCTCCTTATTGAAAGTCACAGTCAACAAATTTCCTCCACCATCATTACCACTTTGAAAACTAAGCAATTTTTGCTTTTTATCAGCCACCCTATATGGATACTTCTTACCTTGATTGTTTAAATGTACCCACAAACTACTTGTTCCAACTCTCCTACTATCACAAGCATAGTCTTTCCCACAATAGTTACAGGTGCTTCTAGGGTCTTTTTGATTCCTATCCTTAACTTTTGTAAAGTGATCCCAAATAGTAGAGTTCCTAGTAGGCTTTTTCCTGGAAGTGGGTGGTTCATTATTGACTTCTTTTTTTGGTGACTTAAGATCAATAAGAGTAGTGTTTGGGGTAGTGTCTAGGGCATCATGTACTTCACCTAATTTGGTGGAAGTTGGGATAAGAAGTTTATCCATCACTCCTATACAAATAGCAAAAAAAAAAAAAAAAGTTGGGCTAAGAAATTTATCCATCACTCCTATAGCATATAAAAAATAATTGGATTGTCTACAGTTAAAAAACAAACATTTCTCAATTTATTGAAGAAAAAATACAAATAATTATCAATTAAATCTATCACACACACAACATATAAAATTGCATGCCAGCAAGTAATAAAAAATATATACATTAAACCAGCTCAATTCAATGTTAGCGACAAATTATTAATCTAGAAAAACTACTAAAATAACCAATAGATTCAATAATCAAGAATTACTTATTAATTGAAAAAAATGATATATATAATATTAATAAGCCAAAATCAATATATGATAATTCAATAATATTGCTAACTAATAAACAAATAAATATGAAAAATCACCCTAGCACATAATAAACCAATAATATTGCTAACTAATAAACCAATAATTTAATAATATTGATAACTAATAAATCAAAATCAACAAAACACGTAATACATGAAAAATTAATAAATACAATACTAATAAACCAATCTGTACATAAAACAAGCATAATAGACAACTACAATCCATTTTTATTATTTATTTCCTCTGCATAAAAACATGTGTGACATAATAGAATTAGTAAAGGCAGACATTAAAAAACATGAATGAATAAATATTGTGGTCGTACAGTGAGTTCTTCATGCCTACAACTACAATATTTCATATATACATTACATATAAATTTATATATAATTAGAAATATAAAAGAAAGCCACTAAAACACATGAATGAAACAATATTATTTGTTCGTATGGTAAGTTGTTGGTGACTCGGTGCCTTATGTATTTACTTATATACATACGAAATATATATATTAGAACTAAAAAAAGGCAGCCACTTAAAATTATGAATGAAAAAAATATTGTGTTTGCATGGTGTTCTTGATACCTTACCTTCTGCACTAGATAAATGGAGAATGTGGGTGAGTTCCTGTCGTCGACGTGAGTGAGCTCTTGACATGCACAGGATGGCTGAGTACTTGTCGTCGTCGACGTGGTGTGGGTGGTGGCTGTCTCCTTGCCATTGACGTTGTGGTGTGGATGGAAAGCGTGGGAAATGCTTAGGGAGGAAGGTGTTTTTGTCTTGAAGTTAGCGGCTGCTTGCTACAGCGAGAGTCTGAGACAGAGTGAAATAGGTTTTAAGATGTGTGTGAGAGAGCTTAGGTTTAGCAAAGGTAACTGAAGAGAAAATAATTTATATATATATATATAATTGTATTACTAAACTATCGGGCTTGTTGGGTTGGGTTGGGCCACAACAGTTCCTACCCATTTCTGAGCCATACAAGATCGGCCTGTGCACATAAATACCGAACGGGCTTCAGCCTACTTTGGCTACACCTCTTCGGCCAAAAAATCAGGTTGGCTTGGCTGGGTTAATTGGCCTAGTCTGTTTTATGTGCATCCTTAACTCGAGCTATGTATAAGCGACCTTGAGGTCTGGCTAGATGGTCTCCTCGACTCCTTGTCGACCTATGCCTATCCCGACTTGCGCATTAGAGAACTCGTACCAAGACCTTGGAACTAGGAATAGGTTCATTAAATGCATCCCAGCTGTACTGTGAATAGGACATCAGCTTGTATTTTTCAAGTACAACAAGTTTCTAAATAAACCTAAGTAAACTTTGTACGTTGCTTTCACCTAGTATAGATATACATGAATGGTTTGAGTGTAATCAATAATCAACCCTTTAATTTTCTACTCTCCTTACCTCATCTTAACAATGGTACTAGAAAAAGAAGGCCATCGTTCTTTAGGTGAAGATATCCTTATACTTATTCTCTCTAAAATTAAATTGCCTATAAAATCTCTTATGAGGTTCAAGTGCGTTTCAAAAAGATCAAATCATCATCTAATAGCTACTCACCTTAAGCACTTTACCACCACCAAACTTTGTAGTATTATTTATGGAAGTGAGTATATAAAAGGCTCCCTAGAATTTGTGAACAAAATATTACTGATTCGTGACGATTCATCATCATCTTCATCTTTAGTATTTGAAGATCTTTATCTTGATCGTCATCATCCTGTGATGGTTTAGTCTGTGTTTGTGTTGAGAGTAGTCCTCATGACTCTAAAAATTTAGTGTTATGGAACCCAACAATGAAATAGTTGAGGTATGTTCTCGTTTCCACACAAATAGGTCTAGATTATATGAACATCATGTCATTTGAATTGGACCATCACAACAAGGATTATAAAATACTTTTACTCCAACTTAACAACGTAATGGATTTTGAAGGAACTATTTTTCGTGTCCATGTGTTCAACCACAATAATGGTAATTTTTGGAGACAAGTAGATGTTGTCATTCCAGGATATAAATTTATGTGTGGAAATGTCTGAGTATGTGATTATCAATGGAGTCTTGTCCTTGATAGGCCTTGAGAGTAGTGATAGTGACGATTACTATTGTGATTGATTTAATATAATGGTTAAGATGTTTACACGTTGAGTTACAAAATACCTAACGACTTTCACTTTAGGATAAGTGAAAATATGAGATTGTGTAGAAGACATCTAAAAGTGACTTTTATGGGTCTAAAGTGATACAATGAGGTAACCAAACATTCCCAAAATGTTTGGGAGCATTTAGAGGTGTTTTGAGACAAGTCTTGGAGTGCCAAATCAGAGTCATCGGCGATGTGTCGCCTCATGGAGCTTCGAAACCCCAGCTGAGACAAACCAAGCGACGCGTCGCCTGGGCTGTTACGGGTGTTTGTACAGTTTATGTAAAATGCTCCAAATGATGTGTTTTAAATGCTCTAGTCCTATTGGTTAGACTAATGATGATGCCTACACTATAAATATGAGATATTGGAGTTGTAAAGCCTTGATCACACTTTCCAACTCCCTCTCTAGCTCTCAAAGACCAAAGTTTTCTCCAAGAAACTCTTCAAGTTTTGCTTGACTTGCATGAGTTTTAAGGCGTGTTAAATCCTGAATCTCATTCTACTTAGTTGAAGCTTCAAGCAATAAGGGAAGGCTTGGAATAGAGATTTTGGACAACAATATTCTTATTGTGTATAAGCCTTATAAGTTCCCCAAGTTTGAAGAATCAAGTTGCTCTAAATCGATGGTTGTATCTATCTAACTCTAACTTTGTTTTGTGTTACTCTATTGTGTTTTCATTGTTATTATTGATGATTAAATGTTATTAAGTTTATCTTATCATCATTTAGTTTCTTCTATTCAAGATTGACATTCATATTATGAACATGTTTATTTGATTGTCAAGATTTGTATTCATGCTTTGAATAAGGTTCTTGCTTAGCATTTAAGATTTCAAATATTGAACTATTCCCATTATTAATTGTTGGTTTTCAAAGTATAAAGGCATATATTCCCTACAATCAAAATCTCTAATTCTAATTACTTTATTTTTATGTTTTGCAAAACCAACAATGAGGAAAATTCGTCCTCGAAATTTGACTTACTGAAAAAACCTCGGGATACCGTTCCCTCATATCTTCCTCCAATTCCCATGTTGCCTCTCTTTCAGTGCTATTGCTCCACAAGATTTTAACTATAGGGATACTTTTGGACCTTAACTCCTTAGTTCCCCACTCTAGAATGCGTACTGGCCGTTCTTCATAACTGCAATCTTGTTTCAACTCTAGAGCCTCGTAATCGAGCACATGGGATGGATCTGATACATACTTTCTCAACATAAATATATGGAAAACATTATGTGTTTCAACTAATGATGGTTGTAAAGCCAATCGATATGCTTCTTGCCCTACTATGTCCAACATCTCAAAAGGACCTATAAACCTCGGGCTTAACTTTCCTTTCTTTCTAAAACACATATTCCCCTTCATCGGAGATACTTTGAGAAAGACTTGATCGCCTACTGAAAACTCAACGTTTCACCTTTTAGTGTCGACATAGCTCTTCTGGCGACTTTGAGCGGCAAACATTCTTCATCTTATCTTTTCTACTGCTTATGTTGCTTCTCTTAGAGCTTCAGGTCCTAAATATCGTCTTTCACCAATGTCGTCCCAATGAAGTGGTGATTGGAACTTCCATCCATATAGCATCTCATAAGGTGCCATGCTTATCGCGGCCTGATAATTGTTGTTATAGGAGAACTCTATTAAGGGTAGATATTGTTGGAAAAAGCTTATACAGGATCTTTATTTATTTTCATGTATATCTAATATTAAACAAATTAATACGAGATAGCCTAAAACATGTTTCTAAAATTGAATTCAAAGAGAAACAAATAATATAATACTTACAGTATACGTAGCGGAATTAAGAGTCCTTCCTTCAGTTTCTCTAACTCTTGTATCCTCTCTGTCGCAGAGTATTATCAAGAAACTGAACCGATCTTCTATTTTCTTCACGATCTTCCAATGTATCCTTAGAACCACCTAGACTAGTGTGGGCAATTCTCAACACATGAGATAGATATAGAGAGAAGAAGAGAAAATAACAAATTGGCTTAGAAAAGGACTTGTGTTTAGAGAGAATATAAAACTATCAGAAAATCTGACTTGTGACTTATCTGTCGTCTTTTAAATCTTCTCTCTAAGCACTCCTTTTATAGACTCAATTAGGACATTTAATTTAATTAAAAAATCAATAAAATAACAGTCATTTTGAAGCCCTAGGTCGAAATTATCATGGGCTATAAGCCTGTGAAATTTCCCATTTGATTATAAGCCCATTGGACTTAAAATCAAGGCCTGTATTATTTTCTATTGATTTAATTAATTAAATAATTATTTAAATCCTTTATCAAATTAATTATTTATAATTTGAACCTTGATTTAAATTTATTTATTAATTTAGATACCAATTTATCTTAATTAATAAATCTGCCATAATTTCTCTTTTCTTCTCAAAATTACACAACTCTGTGAAACTATCCAAAATTGACCTGGTCAACTTTGATAATTCTAATTGATAATTAAATCAATTAATTGAGACTATCTAGATGATTTTATCCAAGGTACAATGGGGACCATGGGCCTATGAAATCAAGCTCCAATAAGTTATCATAAATCTAACAAATAAATTTACTAATTTATTAATTCCTCGTGACTCCACTATAGACTTGGAATTGCACTCTTGAATTCATAGAATGCTCTATAACAAATATAGATACGCTATTAATTATCCATTGTTACAACCATAATTGTCACTCAATCCTCTATAGATGGTCTACAATGAGATAGGACTAAAATACCGTTTTACCCCTCATTATATTTTATCCTTAAAACACTTAGTTCCTTGTAAATGATATTTCAGTAAACAAATTTAATTATTGAAATGAGATCTCTATCATTTAACACCTTGAACCAAACTAAAAGGAAACCATCGTTTAACTTCTTCATCAGAAGCTATAGATGTTCATATATATGATTAACACTCCCACTCAATTATACTACCGAGTTCCCAAGATGTAAGTATGGGCTAGTCCGTAGGGTAAGCTGGTAACGAACAAGTCAAAGAACTCAAATAATATAATCAGTTAGAATACTAACCACTCAGAATTAAGATTGAATTGACCTATGGTCAACTATATGATATGACTAGAATAGATAATAACGGTATGTTTACTTATCTTATCAACTGTCAATATCGGTCTTGTCTGATGTAACAAATACATCCGATCTTATCTACTTTGCTAATGTTCTGGAAAGAACATAACACTGTAATGTGTAAGTAGATCATATCGTAGATTGGCAAGTCAGTGTAAATCTTGTGCACTGATTAATCTTAGGACTAACTTATTTTGAACATATAATCATATTTATATTCCACTGTGATTACGTCACTATAAATAAGATTAGCTATATGATCGGGATTTAATAGAAGTTTATATTAAACAAATAATCATGAAAATAAAACATGTGAGCAAAGTGATTGACCAAGTCAAAAAATGATTTCTATTCTTTTATTGATAATAAAATGAGATTACAAAGAATTTGGGTTTTAATTAGGGCATAAAACCCCAACAAACTCCCACTTGCACTAATTGAAACTAATGCCTTAATTCTACTAATCCCATCTCCTTGATATGCTTATCAAATGTAGCTTCTGGTAGTGTCTTTGTAAACGGATCCGCAAGATTGTCTTCAGTTGCAATCTTCATAACCTTCACATCTCCCCTGGCCACATATTCTCGAATAATGTGATACTTCCTTTCTATATGCTTACTCCTCTTGTGACTTCGAGGTTCTTTCGAGTTGGCTATCGCTCCTGTATCGTCACAAAACAACACAAGCGGTTTATCCATTTCTGGAATAACTCCAAGATCCGAATAGAACTTCTTTAGCCAGACTATTTCCTTAGCTGCTTCTGACGCGGCTATGTACTCAGCCTCCATGGTGGAATCTGAGATTGCAGACTGCTTTACGCTTCTCCAAATCACAGCTCCACCCCCAAGAGTAAACCCCATTCCAGAAGTAGACTTTCTGTCATTGACATCAGTCTGAAAATCTGAATCGGTGTAGCCTACAGGGTTCAGAACACCACCCTTGTAGACTAACATATAATCCCTAGTCCGTCTCAAATACTTCAGGATATGCTTAACTGCTATCCAATGTTTCGATCCTGGGTTTGACTGATACCTGCTCACTACTCCCACTGCATAGCAGATATCTGGTCTAGTACACAACATGGCATACATCAGACTTCCAACTGCAGATGCGTAAGGAACTTTTCTCATTGCATCTTCCTCTTCAGGAGTCTGGGGAGACTGCTTCTTTGAAATATGAATTCCATGGCGGGAAGTTAGACGCCCTTTCTTGGAATTTGTCATTGAGAAACGTTCAAGCACTTTATCAATGTAAGCTGCTTGAGATAGAGCTAAAAGTTTGTTCTTTCTATCCCTGATGATCTGGATACCTAGAACATAACTTGCTTCACCCAAATCCTTCATCTGGAATTGAGTGCTCAACCAATTCTTCACATCTGATAATTTCTTAACATTGTTTCCAATGAGTAAGATATCATCTACATAAGGAACTAGGAATACCACTATTTGATTTGCCTTCAGTTGGTAAACACAGGGCTCATAAATATTTTGTTCAAAGCCATAGGTTTTGATTATTTCATCAAACCTAAGATTCCAGGAACGAGAAGCTTGCTTAAGTCCATAGATGGACCTATTTAACTTACAAACTTTTCCTTCTTGTCCAGATACTTTAAATCCTTCTGGCTGATCCATATAAATGACCTCGTCAAGCTTTCCATTAAGAAAAGCTGTCTTGACGTCCATGGGTCGGGTACCTTTGTTCGTACTCCTTTAGTTGTCTCGAGGCGTATGTGACTACCTTTCCATCTTGCATCAAAACACATCCAAGTCCTTGTTTTGACGCATCGCAATATACTACATACTTTCCCTTTTCATTTGGGATGCATAGAACTGGGACTGTTATGAGCTTGTCCTTTAGCGTTTGGAAGCTTTCTTTGCACTTCTCCGTCCATACAAATTTACGTTGCTTCCTTGTCAAATTTTTTAAGGGCATATCTATTTATGAGAACCCTTCAAAAAATCGTTTGTAGTATCCTGCTAAGCCCAGAAAACTTCTCACTTCGGTGGTGCTCTTAGGCTTGGGCCAGTCTTTCACAATTTCTATCTTGATTGAGTCTACTTCAACGCCATTTTTGGATACGATGTGTCCTAAAAATGCCACATTCTCTAGCTAGAATTCGCATTTCTTAAACTTGACATATAATTGGTGTTTCTTGAGCCTTTCTAACGTTAGTCTCAGGAGCTGTTCATGTTCGACTTCCGTCTTTGAGTAGATTAGTATGTCGTCAATGAATACCACCATGAACTTATCCAAGTAATCCTTAAATCCTATGTTCATAAGGTCCATGAATGCAGCTAGTGCGTTTATCAATCCAAATGACATTACTAAGAACTCGTAATGTCCATATTGAGTCCTGAAAGCCATCTTTGGGATATCCTCCTCTCGTACTCTTAGTTAGTGATATCCTGACCGTAGATCTATCTTTGAGTACACCGTGGATCCTTGCAATTGATTAAAAATATCATCTATTTGACGCAAATGATACTTGTTCTTGATCGTCACTTTGTTTAGCTCTCGATAATCTATGCACATCCTCATGCTCCCGTCATTCTTCTTGACAAAAAGCACTAGTGCGCCCCAAGGCGAAAAGCTTGGTCTAATGAAACATTTGTCCAAAAGCTCTTGTATTTGTATCTTTAATTCCTTAAGCTCCATTGGCGCCATCCTATATGGAGTTTTTGATATTGGTGTCATTTCCAGTGCTAACTCTATTTCGAACTCAATCTCCCGACTCGGAGGTAATCCTGGTAGATCTTCAGGAAATACCTCGGGAAATTTGCATACTATGTGCACATTCTTTGGTTCGAGTTACGTCTCTCGTGACTTGTCTACTATGCTGGCTAGAAATGCCTAGCAACCATTACCGATTAAACACTGAGCTTTGAGAGCTAAGACTATCGTATGCGAGTTCTAGAAATTACTCCTCTGTAAGTGAGCTTCTCGACATCTTCTGTTCAAAAATTGACCTTCTTACCCCCTTACAGTCAATTGTTGCCCCATATTTTGCTAACCAATCCATTCCTTATATCATAGTCCTTAAGGTCTAACTTGATCAAATCTACTGGTAATTCTTTTTCTTCGATTCTAACTACAACGCTACGCACCCCTCTACTAGAAAACATTCTTTCCCTCGAAGGTAATTCCGTGACAAAATTATCTCTAAAAAGTTTGCATGGATTATCTAAGCTATCAATCATATTCATAAAGACAAAGGAATGCGTCACTCCTGAATCGAATAAAACATTGAATTGCTTGCCAGAGATGTGATCTGACCCGATACTACTGTATTGCTAGTTTCCGCCTTACCTTAAGTAAGAGTGAAAACTCTGGCAATATTAGCTTTTCGTCCTTCTTTTAGTCTCTCAATTTTGGGCAGTCTTTCTTGAGATGACCTTCGTTTCCACAATTGAAGCAACCTCTAGTCTTATATTGGCATTCTCCTGAATGTTTTCTCTATAGATTGGGCATTGAGGATATTCTACGCAAGGCTTTTTATTCCTATTGCCTTTCGACGTAGTTTTCCATTTCTTGTCTGCCTTTTAGTTATGACCACCATCGTGTTTCCTTTTGTGGTCGTTTTGTTCGTAATTTCTTTTTTTGGCGTCTTTCCGGCCGCTTCTTCTTTCCAGATTTTATCCTCTGCCTGCTCGACTTCTGAGCTATTCCCAACGTTTTTGCATATGTGGCTATTCCCCGAACCAACTTTACGTCTTGGGCTATCATTGGATTTAGCCCTTTTACAAAGTTTTTAATTCGTAACGTCTCAGTGGGTACCATGTCCACTGGGAACTTGGCCAGTCGGTCTAATTTTCTGGCATATTTCGTCACAGTCGAATTCCCTTGAGTAAACACAATGAATTTGTCCACCCTTGTGGCTAGAATCGCATGGCCGTAGTATTTCTTATGGAATACTTGGATAAAATCTTCCCAAGTTATAACATTGACATCTCGAGTCTGCTTCACTATATCCCACCAGATGCGGACGTCTTTCTTGAGTAAGCTTAAGGCGAATGAGATTCAGTCCTCATTTCCCAAGTGCATATGTTCCAATATGGATTCTACCGAACAAAGCCATTCTTCGGCTTCTTCCTTCTACTCTTTCCTATTTGATTTCTTGTTCGTTCAGTCTTTCAGATCTACTTAGTTCTTGCTCCATTTTCTTTTCTATTTCCCCCGAAAGAGAAAATTGTAAAAACTAAGACAAACAAAAAAAAAATTATAACCTAGCCTATTGTACTACTGTTTATTAGGTCCATCTATCTATTAAAACTATCCTATTACAATTAAGTCAACTCGGGTAAATGGGCCTTAACTATTGAATCTTCCATGGAGGAGGGCTGGGTTCAGTATGTCGTACCCACTACTAATGGCCCCCTAACTTCCACTTGGACCCAAAAGACAAGAATTTGAACCCTCATCTTATTAATTGTTATTCATTAATTAGGCCCAATCTAATAATGCAAAACAAATGAGCCTTCACAAATGGGTTAACCCATAAGAGAGGAATTTAAACCTTACACTTTCAATTGAGCCCAAAATAAATATTTAAACCATTTTAATATTACCAAAATCCATAAAAATCCACAATATAAAAAAACAATACAAAATTTCAAAACTAATATAAAAATAAAAAAAAACTTTATTTAAAACAAATAAATATCCATAACAAACTAAAGGAAATTATACTAAAACGTCTTATTTAAAAAAAAAAATAGCTACTAAACTAAAGATCTAATCTTCTATATCAGATATGACTTTAATCACATTATGATTCATTGTTCTAAACTCTGAAATAAAAATAAACTGTAAATTACTAGGGTTATAAACAATATAAACAAAACAGGGTACTTAGTTGGTAACGGGACGACCCCTTTTTCTGACTTGTATGAATATGTGAGAACGTTCTGAACCAGTATAACTGTGGGCTCTGATACCACTTGTAACACCCTAAATTCTAGCTTTAATTGTAGAAAATAAAGATGTTGAAAAATAAACGTAATAAATCGTAAAAAAGTGTTGCCTTCTTTATTGATAATTTAAAATAAACATAACCCAAGTTTAAGAAAAATAAATAATAATCTTTACAATAAAATTAAATTAAAACTAGGCAACATTTAGTCATAAAGTTCATAATTTCCCAAGAAAATAACACGCGGCTATACGGCCCCACATATTCACACCAGTCTTGCTATTGGGAATCCGCTCGCCACCGGTCATCTAAGGTTAACTTATTCTGCAAAAATAAAAGAAAGGAATGAGCTTCTAAGCCCAGTAAGGAAAATACACAACAATTCTTATAGAAATCAATCATAAACTCACAACGAATAATTTCACATGCAATACTATATTCAACAGAAACCAAGGTCATAATCTATCCTATATTAGCGTCATACTAAAAATCACACATATACCTAGATCATAAATTATATCCTGCAATCATAGCATTATTCATAAGCACATCATAAATAACAAATCATATAATCACATAGTCATAACAATCATACCATCAGTTCATACAAGAGTTCATAACAACATTAATTTATACTAATCTTACAAGATCAAAATATATCCTAAGTCAAAGGTCATAGTCATAGATCATAATCATAAATCATAAGTCATAATAACAAGACAGATATAATACAAAGATAAGTGTTTATACAGGGGTGGCAATTAAGCCCCGGACATAAGTTCGTCATATATTATTGGACACCGTAGGTCCAGTCACACTTACCCCTTTATTGTACCTGAAATGTTAAGCCATACAAAACATAAACTATGTCATAAACTAAACTACCTAATTTTCCTTACCTTGAGTGTGGTGCACAAAAATTATACTTGAGTCATTTATATGGTACTCCCGCTTAAAACCCTATTTCATAAACATAATACCATTATTAAAACATAAAATAATAGATCTAAAACTCAAACACAATCAAAACGTAACTATACCTCAACCTTGATCTTGAAAAAAAACCCTAGATCCTTAAATGCTTGCTTGTAGGGTTTTGACAATAAGAAAGATAGCCTTGGTGAGGTGGCCTCTTTGGGTACTAGGGTTTCAAAGATATGAAGAGATGATGGTGATGATGATTTTGGACTTAGGGTTTGTGTTTTTATGGTGGTGCACGACAACAATAGAGAGAGAGAGAGAGAGAGTATGTGCTTGAGGGTCTCAAGAAGAGCAAGAGTGAATGAAAATAATGAGAAGGACTAGGCTCTATTTATAAGCTCTCAAAAATCCTAATTTCATTCTAACTATAATCCAAATTTAAATTTAAATAAAATAGAATCCTAACTTCTATAGAAAATATCTCTAAATTATCTTATTAATATTTTTATTAAATAATTGAGGAATAATCTAACATCAAACTACTAGGAAAAATATCTCAACCTCTAACTACCTAAATCTCGTAACTCTGGACTTAGCTGTAGTAAAATCAGCATAACTGAAGCTATAGGAGTCTGATTTAAAAAAATTTTATATCGTTAGAAAGCTAATTCAATTATATACAACTTTTTAGAAATACTATCTTTCGAAAATCATAATATAAATGGGTCAAAAATGGGTCCGAAGTTACAGTACCCTAAAGTTACAAATTTTTTTTATTTAATTATCTAAATAACAACCTAAACCACAAATATCATAACTAACCATAAAATAACAAACTCTAATTATCTAGCCTAATTTTGAATTTACTAAGACCAAAATCTTATTGGGCTTTAGGGCTTTATGTAGTCTCGATCCATAACAATTCTTTATTAATACCATAATTAATTTATTCTTACACAATCACCCATTTTCCCACAAACAAGGCTACTAATATCATAAAGCTATACTATACTATAATAATTATAACCACTAAATATTTTAAAAAAAATAAACCTTATTCTATCACCACAACTCAAGTTAAATCTATTCTATAAAATTAAGACAACCTATATGTAGAGTCCAAGAACTTTACTTAGCTAGTTAGATAGTAGTATTATAGTATTTATAGTATTATCTTTATGACTGTGGATTTTTGGTTCAGACTGGGAATTATTTGGACACTCATAGTAGTACTTATAGATTTTCTAAGTTTAACCTATAGTTTAAGAATATTAATTTTAACCTAAGGTTTGATTAATATGACTGATATTAAGGATAATATTTATTATACTATAAGGTTTAGATAAGAACCAATAGGATTTTAAGCACATGTTATGAATGGGTGATTAAGGATTAAGTATTTTGAGGATTAAATTTAATAAGGGGTAAAGTTTGAATGTTATAAGGTCAGTCAGCAGCTTTGAATACGTTGAGGGCTTAGTCAAGGCTGTTTACTCCATTCAAACTTAGCTAAAAATGTGTAATTTCGTGTTTAAATAATCAGCGTGTGCCGATATATCGCAGCTATAGGGGGCGATATATCGCAACACGTAGATACGGAAAACACGAGACGATGCACGACAGCCTCGGGCATATTGGCCCAGGCGATATATCGCCTACAGGGGGCGATATATCGCCTCCTTCAGTATATTGTGAAAAGTTTTGAATTCTTTTTCCATTCAGCCATTCAACCTCTTGATAAGTCCAGCACCTTTTTGAACGAGTCTTCAGCCTCTGTTGAACGATTATTCAAATTATTTTCACCTAAAAAGCCATTATTTTTATTCAAGTGAAATTAAGATCCTTTCATTCCTAAACTCTATAAATAGGACCTAGTACCCAGCCATTATTCATCTTTTGCTTTAAGTTCAGAGGCTGCAAGTGCTAAGTGAGTGTGAGAGTGTAAACACCTGAAACTCTAGTTCATTTCTGTATTTTTTAAGCTTGATCAGCATAAGCTTATCAAACACTTTGGGAAGTAAGGTTTTATAGTATTTCGGTTTGAGGTGTAGATTGGTCTTACAAGTCTTCAAGGTAACCCAAAACTCTAGTTCATTTCTGTATTTTTTCTTTTTAAGTTCTCATAGTCTTCTACTCAGCCTCTAACCATAATTTTTATTTTGGTTAGGAAATCTAAGCTCTTTAGCAAAAAGGTTTTGGTAAGTATTTTTCTCAAGGTTTAGTCCTTCCATTCCTTTCATTTCTTTTTCTTCAAATCTACTCACCCTGTTATATATGGTTTTAGGAGTGTTCCAAAAGTCCCAACTCTGTCCTCTCATCCCGGTAACTTTGGTAAGGAAAATAGGATAGAATCTATATGTTATATGTTTTATATGTTATCTTATGTTTCTTATGTTATGATAAGTGTTATGATATGTAGGTTTGTAGGCTTGGGCATATGACCCATTTGACTAACAAGCCCCAAATAGATTATGTGCATATGACCTACTTAGCTAGTAGGACCCCACTAATCTAATGGGCATATGACTTGATTAGTCTATGGGACCCCAAGTAATAATAGCCATTATAGTATGTGTATGATAAAGTGTTATGTTATGTCTTTATGTTTCTTATGAAATTTATGTATATGAAGTATGTGTTAGATTTTCCTTGTTGGGCATTAGGCTCATTCCTTTTTGTTTATATGTGCAGGAAAATAGCTATTAGTGGCGGTAAGGTTCGTGGATGCTTGGAGATTGTGTATCGATGGTGAATGGATTCAAGGAGTCGAGAGTTCGATTTCGAGGATGTAGTCTTTTATTTATGGGTTTATGTGTAATTTTTCTGCACTTTCTATGTAACTCCTTTATTTTAAATTATGTTTTGTTTTTAAGACAATGGGATCCCATATCCTTCTTGATATTTTTGTAAGTAACTCTTATTTTTACAAGTTACCTAATAAAAATTATGGTATTTTCGCAATGTAAGTTTTATTAAGGATTTGTATGTATAGTTTCGTTAATGGTCCAAAAGTCTAGAGTAGTTGGGTCATTACACTATAATCACATAAATAAAGAGGTCTTAGAGAAAGGTAACCTCGGTTACTACATTATCATATACTACCTTGTGATTTAACCTACCTCGATTAGTAGACTGAGGACTTAGATAGTTTTATCACATGCCACGTTAATGAGTTAATGACCATTAATATTGTATTCCTATATGATATATGTTTTTTTTATAGTCATATGTTTTATAGTATATGTATATGATATAATCTTATGTTTATGATTTATGATTTATGATGTATGTTGTTAGTAGATTTTCCTTGCTGGGCATTAGGCTCATTCATTTATTTTTTAGCTTGATGCAGGAAAATGAATATGGAAGGCAGAAAAGATTCGTTGCAGATTGACATGTGTGTTGAGGATGAATTGATTGAATGGACTGCGTGACTATCAATGATGACGTTTCTTTTTGTCTTTTAAATTGTGTTTTGATGTACTTCTGCAATTAGTATTTAAATAATTAAAGTTTATGTTTTATGTTTTATAACAATGGGATCCCATACCATATTTTACATACTATATCACATTTTATATTTTTAACTTATTTTGTATTTGGTACAATATTTTGGGTTTTAAATAAAGTTATGTTATTTCTAATGTACGTATTCAAATTAGTGGCTATGTCATAGTAGTTTTTAATGGTCCGAGGTCTTGGAAATAGTCGGGTCATTACAGTTGGTATCAGAGAAACAATTCATATGCATGAAGTTCTCCTTGATACACAGGCACAAGCTCCGAATCTAAGCCAATGTAAGTGTTTATGTTTATTATGCTTATGCTTATGTTTATGTTTATAGCTAACGTTTTAGCCCTTATGTTTTCAGTTAAGAATGGATGGAGCCTCTACCTATGAGGATATCTGAGCCATTAAGGCATTGCAAATGATTAGAGAGCCAAGGAATATTGTAGGAGTGTTAGAAAGAATCACTCAGAGATTAATCTTATTCCACAAGGAGATAGTCCATCATCAGACTACTAAGCAAATTATGATGAGAGCTACGGAGCAATATGTCTTAGTAATTAGGCTTTTTAAAGATTTTCCTTCTGTAATTTTAACATTAGAAGAAATATGGGAGACTATAGATGATGATGATGATTTATCGGTAGCCATGAGATGTTATTTTCTCATACTTAGGTTCACCTCTAAGTTAGAATTTCAATTCACTAATGAGCAAAAGCATAGACTCTTTATGAATCTTCCCTGAGGTAATTTTGAGGCTCAAGACAATGATGGTTATGAAGAAAGAGATGATGACATGTTAGATGATAGTTCAGATGTAGAAGATCCTGGTTTTTAGATTCACCTTAGCTATGTTAGTTTATTTATTTATTATCTTTGCATTTATGATTGTACTTAGTGAAAACCTTTTTCCAAATGAATATTATTGTTATTTTTGAATGGCATGTATGAGTTTGATTTATTTTACAATCATAATAAATTTAAATAAATAAATAATGACCAAGTTCGGTGAGGGGTGGCTACAAATCAATGAACCGGGTTCTATATTGAGAGTTTATGGGGCCAAAGTAGTGGGAACGATTTTACTGATCCCAGCCCTCCCTCAATATGGTTAACTTTGGAACATCGACGAGTTTCGAGCCTGAGAATTAAGTCATATAGGATTATTAGAAACATATTTAGAAATAATAAAGACGGCTTATTTTCTAAGTATAAAAACACATCCTAATTATAAAGATGGCTTATATAATTTTCTTCATAAGAAATCATAACTAGTAGGTCCGAGATATGTTTGTTTAGATAAGTTTTGCCTTAAAGCCTATTAGGGTAAGTTCTAACACGCTTTTTCTCGAATGTTAGAACTTTTCTGAAGATGTCGCTAAGAAGGTCTGCACGCACAGTCGACAATGCCTCCAACGCCGCCAATGAGACTAACGAAGCCCCTCCAATCCGAAGAAGGGGAATGCGTGATACCAATGCTGCTGCTAACAGAAGTGCAACGCCTCCAGTTGACAACACCACTGAAATTGTTCGGCTACGACAACAAGTGGAAGAATTGTTGCAGCAACAACGACAACAGGCTCAGCTGCATCCACAAACTCAGACTCAGCCTCAGCCGCAACCGTGGTCTCAGCAAATGGCTCAAGCATCCCAACAAGTAGGTCCTTATGGGGGATGGCCAATGGCGAACTATGCGCCTTACCCAACTCAGTACATAGAGCCAATCTACGAGCGGTTTCATTAGCAAAATGCTCCAAACTTTGAAGGAACCGACCCCTTCGAGGCTGAAGAATGACTCAGGAATGTAGAGTCGATTCTAGCACACATGAATCTCGGCAACGCAGACCGCATATCCTGTGTTTCGTCTCTTCTAAAGAAGGATGCTAGAATCTGGTGGGATTTAGTACAACAGACTCACGACATTGCCACCATGACATGGACTAGATTTGTGGAGCTCTTTCACAAGAAGTACTACAACTCAACACTCATCGCTACAAGGGTAGAAGAGTTCACTAGTCTAAAACAAGGCAACTTAACGGTAGCAGAGTATGCTCGACAGTTCGACCGACTAGCCAAGTTCGCGCCAGAGTTGGTCCCAACCGATTTCCTGAGGGTTACCAAGTTCGTTAGAGGACTCAGACCAAAGATTGAGCTGGGAGTCCAAATCCTGGAACCACTTCTTACGTCGATGCTCTAGAAATGGCTATAGAGGTGGAGAGGCTCCAAGCGAATGTTAGTAAGGAGGAGGCCAACAAGCCTGAACCTAAACAGCAGAATCAACCTCAGAATGGTCGGAACCACAACAACAACCATTAGCATAGAAACAATAATGGCCAGAAGAGAAGACATCCTGATAGTAAGCAATTCGACAATGATAAGAGAGCACAGAAAAACAATGGAAGCAATAGGTCGGGTTATGTAGAATACCCACAGTGCTCCAAATGCCAAAAGAAACATCCTGGCGAGTGTCGTGTAAACACCAAGGGATTTTACAATTGTGGCCAGGAAGGTCATCGGAAGAAAGAATTTCCGCAGCTCAAGCAAGAAGAGAAGATGTACAACAAGATGGTTCTAGCCAGAGTCTTTGCCTTGACCCAAGGAGAAGCTGAAGCTAGTAACAAAGGGGTTATAGGTCAGATTCTTATCCTCGATAATATATGTTCAGTATTATTTGATTCGGGAGCAACACACTCGTATATATCGTTGGAATGATAGAGAAATTAGACAAACCTTGTGAAAGATTTAGAACTAGGTTTGTGACAGAATTACCTTCGGGCGAAGTAGTCCTATCATCACAGATAGTACGAGGCGTACTGATCAAAATTGAGGGCGTAGAACTAGAAGGAGACCTGATAGAGCTAGAGATCAAAGACTTCGACGTGATACTGGGCGTGGATTGGCTAGCAAGGCATGGCACAACCATCGACTTTAGACGTAAGCAAGTGACGTTCGAAACTCCTAACAGTCAGAAACTATGCTTTATGGGAAAGGTTTCAGGACTACGAACAACGCTTATTTCATCTCTCAAAGCTCAAAGGATGATTGAGAAAGGATGTCACACATTCTTAGTCAGCGTCATGGATATGGTAAAGGAAACACCAATAAAGGTTGGAGACGTCTGCCTAATAAAGGAATTTTCAGAAATATTTCCTGACGACTTACCAGGGTTGTTGCCGACTCAGGAAATTGACTTCACAATCGAACTAGTACTAGGAGTCGAGCCTATCTCAAAGGCACCTTACCAGATGGTGTCTACTGAACTCAAGGAGTTAAAGACGCAGCTACAAGAACTCTTAGACTTGGGTTTTATTAGACCAAGCCATTCGCCATGGGGAGCCCCAATTCTATTTGTGAAGAAGAAGGACGGAAGCATGCGGATGTGCATAGATTACTGCGAGTTGAATAAGGTGACAATTAAGAATAAGTACCCGCTACCCCAGATCGACAACTTGTTTGCTCAACTCCGAGGAGCGACCGTGTTTTCAAAGATTGATCTACGATTCGATTATCACCAGCTCAAGGTACGGGAAGAAGATATCCCTAAGACAAACTTTAGAACTCGTTATGGACATTGCAAGTTTTTAGTAATGTCTTTTAGATATTCCTAAGCTACTTTATGGAAGAAGGGTCGATCGCCGTTGCATTAGGACGAGGTAGGAGAAAGGCAACTACTTGGACCTGAAGTTGTTAGAGGAGCTCAGGATGTAGTAGCGCTAATTAGACAGCATATGCTTGCTGCTCAGAGTCGTCAAAAAAGTTATGTGGATGCCAAGCGACGTGATGTGGAATTCAAAGTCGGAGATCAAGTTTTCTTAAGAATATCTCCTATGAAAGGTGTGAAGTGGTTTGGGAAGAAAGGCAAGATTAGTCCCAGGTTTATAGGTCCTTTTGAGATATTGGACAAAGTGGGAGCAGTTGCATATAGATTAGCCCTACCGCCAGCTCTAGCAAATAGTCACAATGTATTTCACATCTCGATGCTGCATAGATATGTGTTAGACCCATCTCACGTTCTCAAGTACGATACGATAGCACTCCAGAAAGACTTGAGTTACGAGGAACGGCCGGTTAGCATCCTAGATAGAGGGATGAAAGAATTACGGTCTAAGAGTTTTCCAATAGTCAAAGTCCTATGGAGAAATAGTTCTGAACGGGAGGCAATGTGGGAGTTGGAGGAAGACATGTTAGATCGGTATCTGGAATTGTTTGATAAGTAAATTTCGGGGACGAAATTCTTTTAAGTAGGGGAGAATTGTAGAGTCCCAGAATTTTACTTAGCTAGTTAGATAGTAGTAGTAGTAGCAATATCTAGTATTAGTTTGTAGTATGTTAGATTCCGTGGATTTTGGTTCAAGTCGAGACTTAGTTGGAAACTCCTAGCAATAGTTATAGATTTTATAAGTTTAACCTATAGTTTAAGAATATTAATTATAACATAAGGTTTGATTAATATTGCTGGTTATTAATATGATAATTATTATAACCTAAGGTTTAGATAGAGCCAATAAGAATATGACACTTGTCATGAGCATGATTATTCCTAAGGTTTAGATAGAGCCAATAGGATTATGACACTTGTCATATGCATGATTATTAAGGAATTATTATTTTAATGATAAAATAAGGGAAATACAAGACTTAGTCTTCACCAGAATCTTTTAGGAGCATGACATTTGTCATGATTTTATTTAATTGTGGATTAGGTTGTTATTTAGAATATTAAATAGATTTTCCCGTAACTTTAGGGTATTGTAACTTCCGACCTATTTTTGACCCGGTTATATTATGAAAGTATAAAGATAGTCTAAATTGGAGTCCTACAGCTCCAGTTATGTTGATTTTACTGCAGGTGAGTTTAGAGTTACGAGATTTAGGGAGTTAGAAGTTAGGATTCTATTTGTTTTTATTATTTTTGTTTTAATTTTAAAAATCAAGCTTTGACTCCTTAAACCTCTCTCTGAACAATTTGACCAAGTCCTAAGCCTTTGACTGAAGAATATTCAAATATTTTCAATTAAATTCATTATTTTTATTCAAAGCCAAAAAGAAGATCTTTATTCCTAGAACTCTATAAATAGGACTTAGAACCCAGCCCTTTCACTTACTCTTCAGCTGTGATCATACTCCAAGGTGTTAGTGAGAACATAAGAGTGATACACTTGGGTGGGAAAGGAAAAAAGCTTATCATTCTTAAGCTTTACCAAACACTTGGGAAGTAAGGATTAGAGAATTTCAGTATTGGAGTTAGGCCAATCTATAAGGTCAACAAAGGTACCCTTATTCTTAAGTTCAATCTTGTTTGATTCCTTAGTTTCTTTAGTTTTCATTCAGGTTCTAACTTTTGTTCTGGTTTTGTGGTTAGGTTTTTAAGTTCTTTGAACTTAAGGTGTCTTTTCGGTAAGCTTTCTCTTGGTGGTTTAATTCTAGTCTTTTCATTCTTTATTCTTTAGAATTACTCACCATTTGTATTGTTGGTTTTAGGAGTGTTCCAAATCCCGTCTTTGTTCTCAAATATCCCGACTTTGGTAAGGAAAATAGGATAGTTCTTGTATGTATGTTTGTATGATATGTTATGTTATATGTTATGTTATCTTATGTTGTATGTTAACATTATGTATAGTGTGTTTATAGACCTTGGGCACATGACTTGTCTAGCTAGCAAGCCCTAATAATTTATGGGCATATGACTTGCTTGGCTAGCAAGCCCCACAAATCTATTGGGCATATGACTTGCTTAGTTAAACAAGCCCCAAGTAGTATGATGGCCATTGTAGTAGTATATGACATATGTTTATGGTTTGCTTATAGTATATGTTTATGATATGTTATGATATGATTTTATGTGTATGTTTATGGTGTTAGTAGTTTTTCCTTGCTGGGCATTAGGCTCATTCCTTTATTTTTTGTGTGATGCAGGAAAATGAATATGGAAGACGGAAGGATTCTTGGTAGCTTGTCTTGTGTGTTGAGGATGGATGGATGTGTGGACTGCATGTCGATCGAAGATGAAGTTATTTATTTTTAGTCTTTTAAATCATGTTTTTCCGCATTTAGTTTTGTAAACAATTTTCTTTAGTTTAAAATTATGTTTTATGTTTTAAACAATGGGTACCCATGCCATATTTTCTATTATTATGTATTTGATACAATATTTCGAGATTTAATAAAGTTATATTATTTCTTATGTCTCTTTCACAAAATAGTGGCTATGTATAGTAGATCTAATGGTCCAAGGTCTTAGAAATAGTTGGGTCATTACAATTTCTTTTACATTACTTTGAGTGAAAACAATGCCTATTTTAGGTTAAATTCTCTTGTGGAAAGGCTAGAGTGAAGTTCATGTTTCACATTATATTTTTAATATATTGATTCTTTATTTTGTTCTTCATTTCTATATCTTTGTTACAATTATATTTATTTTCTTCTAATTTTTATTCTAAATTTATTAGTGTCTTTTACATAAGTCTAGTCATGCTCTTCTTATGTAATTTAGACTCTTGATTTAATTTAGGATATTTGCTATATTATATGATTTTTACTGCATTCTGCCATTGGTATTTTGTCGCTCTAAGGTATATAATATGATAGGTTTTTAAAATTAGAAGTTAATATAATTTAATTAAGAACATATTTTAATGTGAGCTTTATTATATATATTTTCCAACTATAATTAATGGTCTAGAATTATAGTTGAGTAAAATGAATCAATTTTATTAATATATATATATTTGCATGAATGAAACTTATGCCTTTCATATTTTCTTTCTGATTCGGAATTCCTCACTTTTGTTTATTTAGTGTTAAAAAAATATACTCTTTTTCAAAGTTACATTATTTCAAAGTTTATTATTTCTAATTTACTAATCTTTCTTTTTTTGTATTTTACCTCTCTGTGGATACGACATAGCCTGATTACTACTACAACCGCTTAGGAGTTTATTGGGCGATATCTGGTGCAAATAGGCATTTAAGAGGAAATATCACACCAATGACACATACAAATCCTTCAAAGCTAGATGAGTAGCCAAAGGGTTTAAACAAAATGAATTAATTGATTATTTTGACACGTATGCAGCGGTTGCGAGGACAACCACAAAATGAGTTTTATTTGCTTTATCATCAATATATAACTTTTATGTTAATCAAATGGATTTCAAAATGACATTCCTAAATGGAAATCTCGATGAGGAGATTTATATGGAACAACCAAAGAGTTTTGTTCTAAGGAATAATGAACATAAAGTCAAGCTCACTTTGTTGAGAAAGTACTTGACATCAGATATTTAAGACATTTTCTTTTAAATTCTTGACATTTTTATTAATTCTTTGTTTGAAAATATAAATATCTTTTTATTCTATAGTTTTTAATATTTAAATTATTTGAAATTTGAATATTGTTAGTTAGATATTTTTATAGATATTTGAATTTGATTAACTGTTTTAAGATATTTTAAGGTTGTTATAACTATTAATATTTTATTTTTTTAAAAAATGGTTAAAATATTTGCTTATAGTTGTAACAACACAAGATATTTTTGAAAAACAGTTAAGAAATTGATTTTATAATTTAATTTTGATTAAATTTTGAAAAATATCAAAAAAAATTTCAGCCAATTAATAAAATATTTTTTTAATAAATAGGATTTAAATTAATTTTGGTTAATTTTTTATAAATCCTATTTAAATTAAATTTTTTTTTTCAAATTAACCTAAAACCAAGTTGATTGTTGATAAATGAAATTTAAATTAACTATTGTTAATTGTTGATAAATTTAATTTAAATTGACTTATTTTTGTAAAAAAATTAATTAATTTGAATTTTTTGATAAATTCTAGATAATTAATTGTGTTTTTTTTTGCAAATGAAATAAATTGTGGTATTTTTGCATAAATTCATATAATTGCTCATATAGTAACATGATTATGTCCATCCAATTATAACATGTCTGTTTGCACTATATGTGATATTTTTGTAATTGAGCTTAGATGCATATAGTGGCCCTTATGTTTGTTAGATATATTGATTTTGCCAGATAAAATATTCATAAAATGATAGGTTTTATTTGGACCCATTAGAAAATGTAGAGTTTAAATTCCTCTCTTGTGGGTGATTCCACTTGTGAAAGACCCATTTGCTTTGCATGACTATAGTGGGCCTAATCAATTAATAAAACGAATGCTTAAATTCTTGTCTTTTGGACCTTGTATGGAAGATTGGGGGCCTTTGTAGTGGGAACGACATACTGGACCTAGCCCTCCTCCATACAAGCCCAATCGTTAAGGCCCATTTACCTGAGTTGGACTTAATTGTATAGGTTCATTATATTAGTTAAACCTAAATATTGATTAGCAACAAATTAATTGAATTTGTTTCAATGTGACACTTTAGAATTAATAGGAAATTATAGGACTTTGGTTTTAAAAATTTAATCTGTTTATTTTTTTTGGAAAACCATAGTCATTAATTTTATAATGAGCTTATTTTAAGATTTTTATTCGATCTCCACCATTGGTTTAACATAGTCAATAGCTTAATGGGGCCTCGAGGCGCTTTGATTCGTCCTCTTACGGAAGGTGTTCATTAGTTATTTTGACAAGGTTAGATTTCGAAAGAAAGATAATTATAGGTCAAATTCTACTAGACTCACCCCTACGGTGACTACTAGGACTAAATCTATGATTATCGAAACCGTAGGTCTAGCTCATAAAATAAGAGATTTTGTTTTCTTATTTTGATCAAATAATAGGTTGTTAATAGTGGTGTCCATTATTAAATGAGTTTACAACTCTATTTAACTAGTGGTATTTTTTATGCTCGCCAACCGGGACAAGGATATCATAGATTAGTTAAAAACCTAAAGAAATAGAGATATGATTGTTTTTTATATTTTTTTTCTCATATCTTACATATTTTTGGTATATGTTGTGCTATTTTGTAATGCCATGAAATCCTTAATGTGGTTTAATGGATGGATTAGTAGGCCGGGAGGGCCATAATTGTTTTATTATGCCATTGAATGATTATATGCATGTTTATGTGAATTATATTATAATATGATGTTAAATGCATGCTTGTGAGACCACATTTCATTACAGGGGTATTTTGGTAATTTGGCCCGTTGAGGGCATATATGTTAATTTTGGTGCATGTTTGTGATTAATTGTTGAGGCCACTTTATAATGTGGATTTTTTTTGAGCTGTTCGACATGAGACGATCTTTGAATATAAACTATCGGTTTGGTCATAACAGGTTTAAGCTCGGGGCTTGGGGTGAGTCTCGGGGTGTTTTGGTGATTAGAGCGTTGCCGGGAATTAAAGGGTAACGGGATATGAATTATTGGTATTTATAGGATATTGAGAATAACGGGAATTGGAGAACGTTAATTATGATTAGCGGGTTTAGAGGATAAATGACATTTTTGCCCTTACTAGCCTTTATAGAGTTTTATTTAACCTAGGGGCAATGTGGTCATTTGGCAAGGGTTATATGGGATTCTAGTATGTTGTAGAAAGAGCTGAAGCAAAGCAGAGCAAGTATTCCTCCTCACGTTCATCATCTTCCTCTCTTCTCCTTTGGAGTTTTTGATCTCAATTTGAAGAATTAAGCTAGGGAATCAAAGTTTGGAGCTTAGAACTTTAGTTCATCCATTGAAGAGGACTTAAATCCAGCTTGAGGTAAGAATTCATCCATGAAACCTTAGTTATACTCTGTTTTTTCTAATGGTTTTCAGTTGAGAAATTTAAAGTGTTAAGTTGAGAATTAATGGGAGTTTTTGAGGAAATTCACCTTGGGTTTCGATGCTTGTATGGTGGGTAAGTTGTAGTATCAATTGGTGGCTTTGCTTGGTGATGTTGGGGGAGTTTTAATGAGGTTTTAGAATGAGTTCGAAGGGAGAAAAACAGGGTTTTTGGATGAGTTTCAGGTGGGGCTACGGCTCTGTTCTAGAACGCCGTGGCCCAAGCTTGAGAAAGTGAGAGGAAGAGGCTGAAGGGTCGAAGGGCCGCGGCATGGCCAGGAAGGGCCGCGACCCATGCTGGGAGCTGAAGGGAGGCCGCCTCTAGTTGAGGGGTGGGTCGTGGCATGGCCAGGGAGGGTCACGACACTTAGTGGCATTTTGGCCAAAAGTTGGTTTTTGGCTTGGGGATTCAAGCCTTAGGCCTCAAGATCGATCCTACTACCCGGTTTAGTAGGATTCAATGTCTCGGAGGCTAGGTTTTGGTTCGGGAACCTTTGTTATTCATTTTATTGATGGAATCTCATAATTAGTTATGACCAGGTGACCGTCAAGGAACTAAAAGGTTGATTGTTCTCAAGGGTCGTTCTTTTATTCATTCTCGCTCGAACCAGAGGTAAGAAAACTGCACCCTATATGTGACATGCGTGGTTATTTATGAGGCGTGTTGGTTGTTAACTGTGGACATTGATTGCATATGAAATGCTTAGAAAATCTTGCTTATTTGTGTATGGCACTGACTATTCAGAATCGGCACTGGTCGCATGATACTGACCTAAGAGTCAGAAACGGCATAAGCGTTATGAATGCAGAGCCGATAAAAGATTAGATCTAATCGATATCAGCATTGAATGACTCATATGGGGTATTAATGCTGGACCGACCCTAAGGTCGAAGAAAACTAAAGCGCTTGACTAGTCTATGACTAGTTACTCAGAGCCAGGGCCAAAGGCCTAGGTGACTGTTTGTCACATGGCTAAGGGAACGGAATCCCACAGTTGTGACTCTATGGTCACTCGGTAGGTTTATGTTGGTGACTATTTCACCAGATACTTATCTTGTTTAAGCTAGTGAAATGATCACTTATTGATAAAGGGAACAGAACCCACCTTAGTGACTTTTACAATTGTCACTCTTTTATTTTGGACTAAAAGTCCTGAATGATTATTATGATCATTGTTGATATTATATTCATGCAGTATTGAGTTTTCTTGCCGGGCTTTGGCTCATGGGTGCTATGTGGTACAGGTAAAGGGAAAGAAAAGCTCACCTAGCCTTGAGTGGAGAGCTTAGGTGGTGATGTGTACATATGCTGTAACGTCCCTAAGGTAGGGTACGTCTGCCACATACTCGTAATTCTAGGGTTTACGAGTATGTAAGGCACTTGACCAAAAGAATTAAATAAAATGATACGAAGAAATACAAATTTTTTTTTTTTAAAACTTTTATATAAACTTATTAGTAGAAATTATTACACGTATGAAAACTTTAAATTTAAGGCAGCCATATGAAAACTCTAAACCATTAATGCATTGCTACTGAGTCCGTGCTCCACAAGTTGCTCAACAGCTAAAGCCACACCTGGAAAAATGTTGGAAAATAACATAATGAGCTAACGCTCAGTAAGCAAATCTCATGCATACACATACACATGAATGTCGTGAGTTTGTAGTGCACACATACTAATATGCTGACTTATATACTTATGCATTTCATTTATTGCTCATGCACTTTCAAACTTTACTTTTATGCTCTTTCTTTTAGTTTCACATTTTTATGGGCCCAATATCACTTGTGCACACTGTTTGATTCGGCCAATGCCTGCAGGGCTTGTTACACATATCATTTAGAATCCCATGGATTCTCCTCCGGCTAGCCATCATCACATCTAGGCTTATCATAACACTCATTTCATCGTTGCCATAGCTGCCATACTTATTACACATATGGAGGAGAAAGACGGAAACATGGCAAACATATCTGAATGGTCAACTCTGACCTAGCCCACACTAGTGGGCAGCCACTATAAGTCTTATAGACTTCCGTCTTCTTTACTGAACTTACTTGATTGCTTCATCAAAACAGTGGCACCCTTTTTTTAACATCTTATTATCACTTTGCTTAAGCCTTGTGTCATTAAAATGTTCACTTTTACATAAGACTTTTCAAGGCATTTCATAACTTTTCTCATATTCATATGCATGGTCTTATATCACATAATAATGTATCACATAACTGTACATGCCATGCATACATGCTGATGCTGAAATGCCAATATTCATGTTCATGATTCATGTTGATGGTATTCAATCAAGGCATTGTATCACATCTCATATAACTCAAAACATCTTTAGTCATAATATATGAAGCTTTGGGTTGGTGGCGTTGTTATACCTTAACGTAGAGCTATGGCTCAGGTCTAAGGTTTCCAGCCTAAAAACTTAAACGCTTCATATATCATAACATATAACAAAATCATGAACATAACAGTAATCCACATATTCATCAACATAAGAACACATACTTGCACATAATTCATATCAATCTTAACCAAGTAAGACATCTTTCACATATCACGAAATTCATCAAATTCATATCACACAACACTATCATGATATTCATATAACCATTCTTCACATACTTATCATATGCATCATCATCATACCATACTTAACTCATCAGATGTACACAATCAATGTAGTCATGCATCTTACACTTAAGCACAAAAGGTGAGATTTACTTACCTTAGGTCCTTAGCTTATTTTAAAATTGCTCAGCAAGAGTCAATCAATCAAATCCATACAAATCCTATTCAAGGCACATCATTTATTAAATTCTATCAAAATCGTAAATATACACTATTGATAGTGTATATTAACAATACCATAAACTATATGAATGATAATAATAATTATTATCAACGTTGTTGACTGCGTTTTTAGCCAACGACGTGAGAACGTCAAATACGATGAACCTTCAAGAGAATGTAAACGACAACAGACGGTATAAACAAGAAAAGTAAATAACACAGGATTTTTATAGTGGTTCAGCCCCGATTGTCGGTAATAGCCTAATCCACTTAGAGTTGTGATTTATAAATCTATACTCAAGATCAGATGGACTGTGCCAACTGAGTTTCTTCAGTACAGATTGTGAAAATACAAGAATTCTCTCTAATTTCAGCACTTTCTCTCTCTAGAATAGACAGTCCCAATTTTCTCTCTCTAGAAAGAAGAAGCAGAAGAAGCCCCCTTCTCATCCCATCAGCTCTCTATTTATAGAGATGGGATCCTCAACTGATATCCCCTTATAATAGGGATATTTTATTATATTTATTACATTTATATTACAAATAAACATTCAAAATTCAAAATGTAACAAATTCCCCATTTGTGGGAAGAATGAGAGATTCCCGCGCATGTTGTTGAAGTTGTGTCTGACTTAGTCTCCTCTAGCTAGTTGGTCCACCTCCTACTCACTACCCATGCAAGTGCTGGTTAAACATGCATGGTGGTAGGATATGCATGGTGGTAGGACATGCTTTGGGTGGGTTGAACGTGCATGGTTCTCCTCGAACATGTACTCTCCTCTAGCATGCCATGTTCCTCCTTGAACCAATCTCCTTGGCTTCTCCTCGGACCAAGGTGGTCCGAGGCAACTTCCTTGGCACCTCACCTTGAACGACATTGAGGCAACCTCACCTTGGACAACATTGAGGCAACCTCACCTTGGACAACATTGAGGCAACCTCCTTTAGCATCTCCCAAACATGTCCGATCGAACATTGTATAGACTTTCCTTATGAAAGTCTAAGTCTCCATTCTCTTGCATGAGACTCCTCCTCCTTAGCTATTTACCTTGGGCACGCTCGAGCCAACACTTAGAAAACCTTGGGAGGCTTACCTCCTACACACCCTTGGGGTCTCCTAGGACCACACCCTCCTTGGGGTCTCCTAGGACCACCCTCTTAGCCCTCCTAGGAGGCACTCTCCTAGATGCATTCTCCTTAGCCTCCTAGGATGCATTCTCAAATTTTTGGGTATAACATTTGCCCCCCAAGTTTATTATACGATTCCCCTCGTATGATAAACTTTTCTTCTAGCAAAATTCTCTTGAGGTCATCCAAAAGCTCCTATCCGGATGATAACTTTCACATAAACTCCCATGACAAAACTTGTCTTGAACTTGCCTTGTGATTTCTTCAAACTCTATTTTCTTGACGTAATGAAAACATAAGCTCCCTTTGAATATGTTGCAAAATCATCATGGTATAGAGATAGGTCGTTGAATATCCTCGATTTGGTTGCGCTAGGATCCGATCGGACCATGGGTGAATTCCTTGTCTTCTCCTCCGAGGCAATTTCTTGGCTTCTCAAACTAGGGTCCGATCGGGCATATTTTTGCAATCTCCTCGGACCAAGGTGGTCCGAGCCACACATCTTGGAAGTTCACCTCGGACATGTCCGAGCCAAACGCACTAGGCTCCTCCAACTATGTCCGATCGGAGCTTTCATGATATGGTCCGATCGGAGCTTCCATGGCCTTTCCTCGATCTAAAATCTAAGCCAATGACTTGGCTTCTCTTCGGACACGGTCCGATCGAAGCTTGTGTGGCCTCTCCTTGGCCAAAATCTAAGTCCAATCTCTTGGTATCTTCAACCATGCCCGATCGGAAGAACACTCTTCTTGGCATCTCAGATCATGTCCGATCGGACATTGCATACCCTTGGCCAAAAACTAAGTTCATCTTTTGGGTATGCATGGGACTTCTCCTTGGACTTGGTCCGAGCCAACCATCTTGGAACGGATGCACGGTCTCCTCGGACTGAGCTTTCATGACATTGTCCGATCGGACACATGCATTAGGCTCCTTGGATATGCTCGGCCTGCACCATGCAAAACATGGTCTCCTTGGATGTGATCCGATCGAATGCAGGCACTCTCCTCGGGTATGGGTCCAAGGCAATCACTTTGGCTCTCTTCAGACATGTCCCAGCTACATATTTTTGGAAGTTCAAACTAAGGTCCGATCGGACACCTCTTGGCTCCTCCAATCATGTCCGATCGGATGCATATACTCTTAGACACAAGGCAGGCAGGCATGCACTCTTGAGTTTATCTTTTGGGCATGCATGGGACCTCTCCTTGGACTTGGTCCGAGCCAATCTTTTTGGAAGCTCACCAAGCTAAGGTCCGATCGGACCCTTGGCACACATGCATGGCCTTCTCCTCGAACATAATCCGATCGAAGCTTTCATAACCTTTCCTTGAACCAAGGTCCAAGCCAATGACTTGGCTTCTCCTCGGACATGGCCCGAGCCAAACATTTGGCTCCTCCATCAAGGTCCGATCGGGTACCTTGTCTCCTCTTGGTCGAATGTAGCACCTTAGGCACACTTCTTGTCCGATCGGACACTTCTTTTCTTATGGTGCCAAAGACCTAGGTCCGACTGGATACTTCTTGTTTCCTCTTGGTCGGATGTAGCACCTTAGGCACCAATATTTCTAGCCTAGATCCTTGGACGTAGGTGAGATGCTCCTTGGATCAACATGCATCCGATCGGCCATCTCAAAGTATGCTTGGACACCCAATTTTTCAAACACTTTAAGCACCTGTATTGATCGTGAGCATGGACAAACAGGCATAAGCCGTGTTAACATGAATGCAATGCAATGCAATGCAATGCATGGAACAGTAGCCAGCCTTCCAAGCATTCCTTCTCCGATCGGACATAGGCAGCATCACCATTTGGACGCTTCTCCTTGGAACTAAACACATCTCCTCAGACGAATGCCCCCCACTCCGATTGGATATAATGTAGCTTCCAACCACTCAAGCGTGTTTCTCCTCCTCAGATGCAGTACCTTAGGCACCAATATTTCTGGGCCTAGATCCTTGGACGTAGGCGAGATGCTCCTTGGATCAACATGCATCCGATCGGCCATCTCAAGGTATGCTTGGACACCACATTTTTATGCATTTGCTTGGGCACTCTTAGGTACTTTTAGGAAAAACCATCAAAGCACCTTGTTCGACCCTCCCAAATTTATTTTGAGAGATTGATTTCTCTCAATCAATCTTAGTGAAAACTTGACTTCTCCTCCCAAGGACAAATTTTCACCATGTAGCATCTATTTTGCATGCATTTGTTTGATTCACTCCAGGGAATATTGATCGATGATACATGCTTAGCCGACCAGGGAAGTTGTATCTGCTCTCCTGAGCAAGAAAACTTTGCACCTGGTGAGCTAAACTTGTAGCTGTTGGCACTTATACTTTACTTCTCTCTATTAGCTTAAAACATTCTAAGTCTTCTCTAGACTTAAAAAGTTATAAGTTTCTTGTGAAGAGTAAAGTCACTCTGGTGTATGCCTTACATTTTCGCATGAGTACCTAGTTTTCTAACTTAGAAATTTTAGACATTTCATAAGTCCATGCTAAGTATACTTTCTCACACTCTTGTTGCTCTAACATTTTATGAGCATGATGTTTATGGTCACACGAATATCTGCTCCTAACTTGAAATTTTAAAAATTCCAAGTTACTTAAGCTTTTCCAAGCAAGTTAGCTTAATGGCCTTTTTGGACTTCGAAAATTTACAAGTCAGCCTAAAAACAGATATATTACCTCGTGCTCTTATTGCCTGTGTTAATTTATATACCAGCATACCCCATGTGCCCCCCAGGTGGTTGGAGGTTGAAAGACCCTTAGTCACTTGCTACATGACTGAATCTGTTCGAGCAGTTAACTACTCATGAAACACATAGAATATATGGAAAATACTCAAGCAGTTGAACACTGCTTGAACACATCGACCAGTTGAACACTGCTCGGATAACTAACACACATGCATATTTGTAGCAAGAATCGACCACGCTGCGCGTAGTCTCTTTTATTACTCGTAAATTAAAAATGACAAAACATGTCTAACAACGAGTCTTAAACAACGAAAATTGTTCAAAATAAAATGACTGGTTAGCAAATAACCAGTTCATACACCAAACTTAAATAACAAGTCTAAAAAACTCGAAACCAAGCTACCACTCTGAAAGCGGTATTTAAAAATAATATCTCCTTCGACGCTCTATGTTCACGCCACTCCAGTGATTCCTGCTCCTAGCACTCCTCCTCAGCATACTCCTCATCTTGCTTTGTTGCTCTCCTCAACTAAGGGTGGACCTCCACATATAGTGTCTACGGTGAAGTCCACAGGTCCAGGATGCAAGGGTGGAGATTGTTGTCGCTCCGGAGTTGCTTCTACCTCCTTCTCCTTGGGGTGTCTCTGCTCGGTACTTCTTCAACTTGCCCGACCGGAGAAGAAATTCTATCTCGTCCTTGAGGTGGTTGCATTCATTTGTGTCGTGACCATAATCTTCATGGAAGCGACAATACTTGTTCATGTCTCTCTTCCTCATCTCTCTCCTGATGGGTGGAGGCTTCTTGTAAGGAACCTCCTCTTGACTAGCAAGATATATCTCTGCTCTACTGGTTGAGAGAGTGGTGTAGTTGGTGAATTGAGGCTCATACTTGGTTGGCTTCTCACTTGAATCCATCTTTGCCTTCTTTTCTTCATGGTGGTCAGACCCATTACTTCTACGTTTCTTTCCACCATCACTAGGAGAGTCAGTTGGTCTGCTTGGGTTGTTTATGCCATTCTCCCCTTTCTCTATCGCATCATCCAAATTCATATATTTTTCCGCCCGGTCAAGAAATTGTTGAAGTGTTGAGATTGGATGGCGATGGATGCTATCCCATAGAGGACTTCGATAAATTATCCCAGCAGATATGGCAACCATCTTCCCTTCGTCTCCTACAGCAGTTGCTCTATTGGCTTCTCTCATGAACCTCTGTATATAGCTCTTTAGAGACTCATCTTTTCTTTGTTTGATATCTGCCAAGTCGTTGGCATAAACTGGTGGAGTCCGGGCAGTGCTAAATTGTCTACAAAACTCCTTCCTGAATGACTCCCAAGAGGTAATGGAGTTTGGTTTAAACCTCCAATACCACTCTTGGGCAGTGTCCGTCAAGGTGGTGGGGAAGACTCTACACCGATAGTCATCACTCACCCCGAGTAGTTCCATCTGGTCCTCAAACTTCCCAACATGTCTTATTGGGTCCGCCTTTTCGGTATAAATTGGCAGTATCGGTGCTTTGTACTTTGCTGGTGGTTGGGCTGCTCTTATTCGAGCAGAGAACGGGCTGCCACTCCGGTAGTCTATCGGATCTATCTCGGAAGGTCGCTTCGACAAACCTTGCACTGCAGCTGCTAGCATGTCAAGCTGGGCTTGGATAGCTGGTGCAACTGATGAGGTTCCAAGGTTTTGACCGCCTGGTCGGGCATTACCATCTGGCACGCCACCGTCAAGTATTTCTAATTGACTGGTAGGACGGTCCAGATTTTGCCCTTCGACCGGGACGGTCCTCCTCTTGTTGGTGATAACGTCCCTCAGATCCTTCTGAGAAGCATGCTCTCCTACCCGATCAAACACCGTACTCTTCGATTTCCCAGTGGGCTTACTACGTGGGACTTCATCTCTCCTGCTACGCCGCTGGTCGGGGTGCAATGGAGGCTTCTTGGCACGCTCTGGGCAGTGTTCTCCTCCTTGTGGGTTGTGGCCCTCCTTTTCCTTGGATTGGCTGGTTGGATGACTATCAGCCTCATCCCCACCATGCCCATCTTTGAACTGAGAGGTCCTCTTCTCTCTAGGAGATTTATTTTGCTCCTGCCCAGGTGGAGTCTTTTTACTGCCCGATCGGTGACTTCTGGAGGGGGTTCTAGAGTGCTCCCCTTGGGTTGAGGTAGTGTGCGATCGAACTCCATCTCCCTCACCAGGTGGGTTATTATCACCCCTCCTTGGTCTATCATTACTCCTACCACCAGCTTCAGTGGTCCTTGCTCCTGGAGGGGATCCTCCTCGTACTGCAGCTTGAGCATTGGCTTGGGCCAACTGGGTAGCTGCTTCCAAAGCAAGCGTTGCTTCACGATGTTTCCGATTGACCTCCTCCTGTTGTTGTTTGAGCTCCTCACTCCTGGCCTCCATATCACGCCTTTGCTGCTCTAACGCAGCTCTTTGCCTGGCCATCTCTTTAGCAAACTCCTCCTGCCTGGCGTGGAGTTGTGCCATCTCCTCTTGGAAGGCCCCCATGGTCTCCTGGAGCTCTTCAACTTCTGGAGTCACTTCCTCGAGCACGACTCTAGGCTCATTCTCAAGGTCTTGTGGGCAAGGACCTTCAGATCTAGCAGGTTCTTTAGAGGAGTTTGTCCTCTTGGAAGCAGCAGTGGTGTTCTTAGGCGCCATCTTTCTTCAGGGACCGTCTGTTCTTCTCTTCAGGCTCTCAATGAAAGCACCAAAATGTTGACTGCGTTTTTAGCCAACGACGTGAGAACGTCAAATACGATGAACCTTCAAGAGAATGTAAACGACAACAGACGGTATAAACAAGAAAAGTAAATAACACAGGATTTTTATAGTGGTTCAGCCCCGATTGTCGGTAATAGCCTAATCCACTTAGAGTTGTGATTTATAAATCTATACTCAAGATCAGATGGACTGTGCCAACTGAGTTTCTTCAGTACAGATTGTGAAAATACAAGAATTCTCTCTAATTTCAGCACTTTCTCTCTCTAGAATAGACAGTCCCAATTTTCTCTCTCTAGAAAGAAGAAGCAGAAGAAGCCCCCTTCTCATCCCATCAGCTCTCTATTTATAGAGATGGGATCCTCAACTGATATCCCCTTATAATAGGGATATTTTATTATATTTATTACATTTATATTACAAATAAACATTCAAAATTCAAAATGTAACAAATTCCTCATTTGTGGGAAGAATGAGAGATTCCCGCGCATGTTGTTGAAGTTGTGTCTGACTTAGTCTCCTCTAGCTAGTTGGTCCACCTCCTACTCACTACCCATGCAAGTGCTGGTTAAACATGCATGGTGGTAGGATATGCATGGTGGTAGGACATGCTTTGGGTGGGTTGAATGTGCATGGTTCTCCTCGAACATGTACTCTCCTCTAGCATGCCATGTTCCTCCTTGAACCAATCTCCTTGGCTTCTCCTCGGACCAAGGTGGTCCGAGGCAACTTCCTTGGCACCTCACCTTGAACGACATTGAGGCAACCTCACCTTGGACAACATTGAGGCAACCTCACCTTGGACAACATTGAGGCAACCTCACCTTGGACAACATTGAGGGAACCTCACCTTGGACAACATTGAGGGAACCCCACCTTGGACAACATTGAGGCAACCTCCTTTAGCATCTCCCAAACATGTCCGATCGAACATTGTATAGACTTTCCTTATGAAAGTCTAAGTCTCCATTCTCTTGCATGAGACTCCTCCTCCTTAGCTATTTACCTTGGGCACGTTCGAGCCAACACTTAGAAAACCTTGGGAGGCTTACCTCCTACACACCCTTGGGGTCTCCTAGGACCACACCCTCCTTGGGGTCTCCTAGGACCACCCTCTTAGCCCTCCTAGGAGGCACTCTCCTAGATGCATTCTCCTTAGCCTCCTAGGATGCATTCTCCAATTTTTGGGTATAACATATAGGACTACAATATTAATGGCCATTAACTCATTAACGTGGCATGCGATAAAACCATCTAGGTCATTGTGAATGCAAAAAATTGACCAAGGAAAAAATCTTTGGTCCCTAGTTAGACCACATGGCTAAAGGTCGGGTATTCATACTATTGGGCTCGGACCCGTGGGTCTTGGAAATAGGGAATGATTTCCCTTAGAGCTTTCTTGATGGAAGTATGGAAATTATAGGTGAACATTTCCCTAGGCCAATGGCCTCGCACCATTAGGGCGATTCACACCTCAGATGGGCCTCATGCCTAGAAAGGTGTCTCGCACCATGCCACGCCTAGCCTCGCGCAGTGAGACACCACAGGCGTCGGCCCGCCTCGCGTAGCGAGGCGCTCCATACCTCGGCCAGCCTCACATAGCGAGGCGCACCTTGCCTCGGCCAACCTCACACAGCGAGGCACTCCAGGCCTCGCCTAGCCTCACCCAGCCTTGCACGGCGAGGCCGAGCGTCTTGTGTCTCGCACCCTCATACCATCGCAAGTGCCTCGCACCATGCCACGCAGAGCCTCACGCACCCGAGGGTCTCGTACCCTCGCAAGCGCCTCGCACCAACGCACGCCTCGATGCACACCCAAGGGTTTCGCACCCTCGTAAGCGCCTCGCACCATGCCACGCAGAGCCTCGCGCACCCGAGGGTCTCGCACCCTCGTACCCTCGCGAGCCTCATGCACCCGAGGGTCTCGTACCTTCGCAAGTGCCTCACACCAATGCATGCCTCGACGCACACCCAAGGGTCTCGCACCTTCGTACCCTTGCATGCCTCGCCATGCACCCGAGGGTCTCGCACCCTGTCATGCCTTGCCATGCACCTGAGGGTCTCGCACTACGTTGGGCCTCGCACCCTTGCATGCTGTTGAGTCTAGTTTTTGTTATGTTTTGGTGATGTTTTTAGTAGTCTTTTATTTCGTTTTTCTTTCATTTAGTGCGGGTTTATGCTTTGTTTGTTTGTTTTTGTGAATATCAGGAAGAATGAGCATGTGGAAGAAAATGCCAAAGAAAGGGAAGAAATAATCAAGTTTTTCATCATATTTTGATTAAGAATGGTTCTCAACACAATTTGGAAGTGTTAGTGAAATTTTGGGATGAAAACTTGAAGAATTGAGAAATTCCTTAAGAGCCACGGCATGAGCAAAGTGGAGCCGCGGCTAGGGGGAGAAACAGAAGCATTGTTTTTGAGGACATCTTCGGGCCGCGGCATAGCTACAGAGGGCCGCGGCATGGAAATGGCTTTTTGCCCAGGAATTTGGACACGGGTCGCGGCATAGTGTATGTAGAGCCGCGGCCCGCCTCTTTAAAATTTGAAACCTTAGGTTTTAACTTGGCGAGAAAGAAGAAAGAAGAGGTACGGACGAAAGGGAAGGGGACTGGTTTTGAAGGCTCAAGCTTAGAGTATTTTTACATGTTTTTCTTCTTCTTGATGTTATCTTTAATTTCTGTTGTGATTAGCACTATGACTAGGAACTAATTTTTTGTTTAGGATGTTTAATTGAATCACGTGAATCCCTATTATGAACTAATGCAATTTTTAATATTCTTCTTCTTCACTCTTCTTCAATTCCATATAATCTGTTCTTTTAAATTGATTATTGATTGGCCATCTTTAGTCATTTACATATGTTTTTAAGTAAAAATCTGAGAAGTGAGATTTAATTATGCTGTGGTTATATTGGACATAATTCTAATTTAGAACGAAAGTATCTGAATTAATTGTGTAACTATTATTAAGTTGATTGAGATTAATGCTACCTGCGTGGTTCAATTTACCATAGAAATATAGGAAATTGTCATCTAGGTTGAGTTTATAATTCATAGTATGATTATAGGCTGCTTTATCAACTTGTTAATTGAATTAGGTCAAAAGAAGGAGAATTCACACTTTGCATTAGGGAATAATAGGGAGGATAGTTGATGAGATTGAATATCCTAATTGTTTCTCAGTGATTAAATTAAAAGTTTTTCCATTAGTTGTTATTCTATTTAATTTTCAATTATTGTTTCTGCAATTTGTAGTTTCTTTTGCTGTATTTATAAAAATCAAGAATTTCAATTCATCAAATAGAACAAGAAATTAATTGACTGGTAATTGGTAAATCAGTCCTTGAGGACGATACTTGGTTTTACCATTTTATTACGAGTTTGCGACTGTGTGCACTTGCATAGCTATAAATTTCGCAACAAGTTTTTGGCGCCGTTGCCGGGGACTGAAAATAATTATCAATATCAGTATAATTAATTTTGATTCTAATTTGATTTTAATTTATCTTGTTTCTAATCTGTTTAGTTGCTTAATTTTTCTATCTCAGGTGAATTTTGGTATATGCGTGGCAGAAAAGGAAAAGCCACACTTGTTCCTCTGAATCCCGAGATTGAAAAGTCTTGCAATCAAATCAGAAAGAGCAAGAGAGAGGCCCAGAATTCTGTGAAGATGGCACAGAATGACGGGGATGGCAGGAATGTTCTAAATCCAGGAGTTGTACAAGGGGTTCGGGCTCAGACCAATGTTGAGAGGAGCCTGAGAGATTATGTGCTACCCACTCTGACGGGAGTACAAAATAGTATACGCCCACCAGCTGTAGAGGCCAACAACTTCGAAATCAAGCCTGCTATTTTACAAATGGTGCAGTCCTCTGTGCAATTCAATGGGTTGCCCTCTGAAGATCCTCACACCCATTTGTCCAACTGTCTGGAGTTGTGTGGAACCTTCAAATATAATGGGGTGAGTGATGACGCAATCAAGCTTAGGCTCTTCCCATTTTCTCTAAGGGACAGAGCTAAAAGTTGGCTGAACTCTCTGCAGCCAAACTCTATTGTCACCTGGCAAGATCTAGCTCAGAAATTTTTGTCCAAATTCTTCCCTCCGTCCAAAGCTGCTAAATTGAGGGGAGAGATAAATAACTTTTGCCAGAATGACGGAGAGTCACTGTATGAAGCTTGGGAACGGTTTAAGGAACTCCTGAGAAGATGTCCTCATCATGGCATTGAACAGTGGATGCTAGTACAGAATTTCTACAATGGTTTATGTCCTACAACCAGAACCATTATTGATGCTGCAGCAGGTGGCACTTTTATGAGCAAGAGCGCAACTGGTGCTTATGAGCTACTAGAGGACATGGCCACAAACAATCATCAATGGTCTGAGGAAAGATCATCAGGAGTTAGGAAGGTAGCTGGGGTGCATGAGCTGGATGCAATCACTGCTCTAACAGCGCAAGTAGCCTCTCTAACCAAGCAGTTACAACAGAGCAGTGTATCTGCTAATGCGGTTCAGATGGCGGTGAGGTGTGAAATGTGTGGTGGTGCTCATTCTGTCGATCAGTGCCCTATATGTATAAATAATAACACCTCAATGGATCATGCCCAAGTTCAAGCGGCGGGAAACTTTCAAAGGCCACTCAATAATCCATTTTCCAACAACTACAATCCTGGGTGGCGAAATCATTCCAATTTTTCGTGGAAGAATAATCAAGGCCAAAAACCTCAGTTTCAGGGCCAATTTCATAATAACATGCCTCAGCCACCTATGAATCAAGCTTTATCATCACAACAGCTTAGGCCTCAACAATCAATGCCTCAACCTGAGAAGCCTAATGAACTGCAAGCTGCCTTGTTGACTCTTACTAATACTCAGACTCAATTTATGACTGAGACCAAATCCTCTATTCGAAACCTTGAGACACAGGTTGGGCAGTTGGCCAATATGCTCAACAACAGACCCCAGGGAAACTTACCTAGTAATACTGAAGTAAACCCCAAGGAGCAAGTACAGGCAATTACTCTGAGGAGTGGGAAGCAAACTATGCAGCCTAGATCTCCACAGGCAGTGGTTCAGAATAAAGGGATGGGTGAACAGTCTGATTCAAAAAGGGTTACTGAAGACCATCAACAGTCAGAACAGAGTCCGCCAGTTGTTATTGAGCAGCCAGTTAGAGTTCCATACCCTCAGAGGCTTAGAAAGACTACACTTGATAAACAGTTTTCTAAGTTTCTTGAGGTATTTAAAAAGCTGCACATAAACATTCCTTTTGCTGAGGCCTTGGAGCAGATGCCTAGTTATGTTAAGTTCATGAAGGAGATTCTGTCAAAGAAAAGGAAAATGGAGGACTATGAGACTGTAGCGCTCATTGAAGAGTGCAGTGCTATTTTACAAAGGAAATTACCCCAAAAGCTGAGAGATCTGGGGAGTTTCACCATACCTTGCACCATTGGAAAGTTTGAATGTAAGCACGCCTTATGTGATCTGGGGGCAAGTATCAATTTTATGCCCTTATCAGTGTTCAAAAGACTTGGTTTGGGGGAGGCAAAACCCACAACTGTCACTTTACAGCTCGCAAACAGATCGTTAACACATCCACGAGGTATTATTGAGGATGTTCTTGTGAAGGTGGATAAGTTCATATTTCCCGCTGACTTTATTGTTCTAGACATGGAGGAGGACACAGATGTCCCAATTATTCTTGGTAGGCCATTTCTAGCCACAGGCCAAGCTCTTATTGATGTTCACAAAGGAGAGCTTAAGCTTAGAGTTCAAGGAGATGAGGTGGTCTTTAATGTCTTCAAGTCTATGAAGTATCTGGTGGCTAGTGACAGTTGTTTTAGTGTGGATGTGATAGAAAAGGCAGTCTCCAAAAGAAGGGTGAGCAGTGATGCCTTAGAGGCAGTATTATTGGGTGATGAGGGCGATGATGATGATGATGCTGAGATCAGAGAATGTGTAAACTGGATCAACTCGTTCTTACCATATTGGAAGAAATTTCAAGAAATAGCAGATGCGACTGATAAACCGCTTACCTCCATTCAGCAGCCACCGCAGTTGGAATTAAAGGTCCTCCCAGATCATTTGCGCTATGCTTATATGGGAGAGAATGAAACCTTACCTGTCATTGTGTCAGCTGACCTGTCAAATGTAGAATTGGAGAAACTGTTGAGGGTTCTAAGGGAGCATAAATTGGCCATTGGGTGGACCTTGGCAGATATTAGAGGAATCAGCCCATCGACAGTGATGCATAAAATTTTGTTGGAGGAGAATAGCAAGCCATCCATAGAGGCTCAGAGAAGACTCAATCCAGCTATGAAGGAAGTAGTATTGGAGCAGATTCTTAAATGGTTGGATGTTGGGGTGATCTACCCAATTTCTGATAGCGCATGGGTGAGCCCTGTGCAAGTGGTACCTAAGAAGGGTGGAATGACTGTGGTGAAAAATGAGAACAATGAACTCATTCCAACAAGAACTGTAACGGGGTGGCGGATTTGTATAGACTACCGCAAGCTCAATAAGGCCACAAGGAAGGATCATTTTCCTTTACCTTTCCTTGATCAGATGCTTGATAGATTGGCAGGCCATAGCTACTACTGTTTCTTGGATGGGTATTCTGGGTATCATCAGATCGCTATTGCACTAGAGGATCAAGAGAAAACAACCTTCACATGTCCTTATGGCACATTTGCTTTCAGGAGAATGCCATTTGGACTATGCAAGGCCCCTGCAACATTTCAACGGTGCATGATGGCCATATTTTCAGACATGGTAGACCGATGTATTGAGATTTTCATGGATGATTTCTCTATTTTTGGTTCATCATTCGACCTCTATTTGGGTCACTTAGAGAACGTGCTGCGTCGTTGTGAGATGGCAAATCTGGTGTTGAGTTGGGAGAAATGTTATTTTATGGTGAAAGATGGGATTGTTCTTGGCCATAAAATTTCAAGTGAGGGAATTGAGGTAGATAGGGAAAAAATTTCTACCATTGAAAAGCTGCCTCCACCAGTTTCAGTCAAAGGAGTTAGAAGTTTTCTTGGTCACGCTAGGTTCTATCGAAGATTCATCAAAGATTTCTCAAAGGTGTCCAAGCCTCTCTCGAATCTGCTTATGAATGGAGTTGTCTTTGATTTTAATGACGAATGTTTGAGGGCGTTCAATTTCTTGAAAGAAAAGCTTATTTCTGCTCCAAGTGTGATAGCTCCGAATTGGGAATTGCCTTTTGAGTTGATGTGTGATGCCAGTGATTACGCAGTGGGGGCAGTTCTGGGACAGCGGATTGACAAGGTATTCAGGTCTATTTATTATGCTAGTCGGACTCTAAATGATGCTCAGCTGAATTATGCCACTACAGAAAAAGAGTTGTTAGCTATTGTGTTTGCTTGTGATAAATTCCGACCATATCTTATTGGTAACAAAGTGATTGTCTACACTGATCACTCTGCCATTAAATATTTGATGGCAAAGAAAGATGCCAAGCCCCGCCTGATTAGATGGATTCTTTTGCTTCAAGAATTCGACTTGGAGATTCGTGACAAGAAGGGCAGCGAGAATGTGGTGGCGGATCATCTCTCTAGACTTGAGTTGGAGGAGACTGAAAATAAGAAAGTAGTGCAAATCAATTATCACTTTCCTAATGAGCAGTTGTTTGGGGTAAGTGAGACTTTAGCTGTCCCTTGGTTTGCAGACATAGCGAACTTCTTGGTTGCAAAGATTGTGCCTCCTAAAATGTCAAAGTAGCAATTAAAGAAATTATTTTCTGAGGTGAAACACTACTATTGGGAGGAACCTATTCTCTATAGGCACTGTGTTGATCAGATTATCAGAAGGTGTGTTCCTGAAGAAGAGATGCAGTCCATTCTTAATCACTGTCATACTCAACAATGTGGAGGGCACTTTGGAGCATCAAGAACAGCGGCCAAGGTATTACAAAGTGGTTTCTATTGGCCTTCATTATTCAAGGATGCCAATGTTTTTGTAAAAGCCTGTGATAGGTGTCAGCGAACTGGTAATATCTCAAGGAGAAATGAAATGCCTTTACAAGGGATTCTTGAGGTGGAACTGTTTGACGTTTGGGGCATCGATTTCATGGGGCCTTTTCCACCATCTTACAACAATGAATACATTCTATTGGCAGTGGATTATGTATCCAAATGGGTGGAGGCTGCAGCAACTAGAGCCAATGACGATAAAACTGTGCTTAATTTTCTGCAGAAACATATTTTTACTAGATTTGGCATTCCCCGAGCTCTGATTAGCGATGAAGGGAAACACTTTGTGAATGAGCAACTGGATGCATTGTTGGCTCGTTATGGAGTTTATCACCGAAAAGCTTTGCCTTACCATCCTCAATCAAATGGGCAACCTGAAGTTTCAAACTGAGAAATAAAAAGCATCCTTGAGAAGACCGTTGACAGTTCAAGGAAAAATTGGTCGAAAAAGTTAGATGATGCGATTTGGGCTTATAGAACTGCTTTCAAAACACCAATAGGCATGTCTCCTTACAGGTTGGTGTTTGGTAAAGCGTGTCATCTGCCAGTTGAATTGGAACACAGGGCATTCTGGGCTATGAAAAAGTTGAATTTTGATTGAAGTGCCGCTAGTGAACGAAGGCTGTTGCAACTGAATGAACTTGATGAGTTCAGAAATGAGGCTTATGAGAACGCCAAGATTTATAAAGAAAGAACAAAGGCTTGGCATGACAAGAACTTAATCAGAAAAGAGTTCCAACCAGGGCAGCAGGTACTTCTTTTCAATTCAAGACTGCGACTGTTTCCTGGCAAATTGAAGTCAAGATGGTCAGGGCCATTCACTGTCGTCCAAGTCTTTCCATATGGTTCTGTGGAAGTTCGAGGCAACTCCGGTGATTCCTTTAAAGTCAATGGTCAAAGATTGAAGCCATACTTGGGTGGTAGTTTTGATCAAGCGAAGTCTCTCCTCCTTCTGAAGAGGGGTTCAGCGTCCGGCTAAATGACGTTAACGACAGCGCTTGTAGGAGGCACCCTATGTTTTACTTGTTATTTATTTTACTTTTGTATATGTAAACAATGGATATTTGGTTTATTTTTGGACTTTTAGAATCGTGAAAAACGTGAAAAATCAAAAAAAATTTAAAAAGATCAAAAAAATAAAAAAAATAGGAAATCCTTAAGGGCCGCGGCATAGCCATATGATGCCGCGACATTGGGGGTTCCAGAGGCCCACGGATTGTTGAAGTATAGGGGCGGGCCGCGGCATGGATGAGGAGGGCCGCGACATTGAACCCCAGTTTTCCCAGAAAATCGAGGCGGGCCGCGGCATAGGTATCAGAGGGCCGCGGCATTGAACCCCAGAAATTTTATGCGGGCCGCGGCATGGTCAAAGTAATGCCGCGGCCCGAGTCCGAATTTGGGATAAAAAGCCCTAATTTGGCCACATTCTCACTCATTCTCACTTTCAGAAACTATTCTCCTACTCAAAACATCTTTTTCTCTCTATTTCTTGAGACTTCCATCAGCCAAGGAGATAAAAAGAAGAACTTTTGTGCCATTCAAGTAAGTGTATCTTACCTATTCTAGTGCTTTTGATTGGAGAATAGTTTGCATTGTGGTATTGTGGATTGCTCTGTGCTTTTCTTGTGAGACGTTTAAGGGGTTTGTCGATTGTTTATCTGGGAATTAGTGTTTGTGCTATTGATTGTGTTAATCATAAGTTTTGGGGGAGTGACACCTAAGGAACATTGAACTCAAAGTCTTGAAAACCTATTTGGGGGTTTTGTTTATTCTTGTTTGAAAGAAACTATGGGTCCCAAGAGAAATCCCCCTAGAGGTACCTTCTCAAAGAAAGCCTCCTCCTCGCGCACTCAGCCACCACCAACACCACCTGCCCCAGCTGATTATGACACGAATTTATTTGTCAATAAGGATGCCGCTGATTTATTTAAAAAAATTTATAAGAGATCGGTGGTAAGGGAAAGGGGGTTTGAGCTTAATGAGGCCACTACTGTACAAAACCCTGGTTATGACATTATCAAAGCTGAGATAGTGCGCCGTAAGTGGGGTTTCTTTTGTGACTCTACTCATGTGGGCTCAGCCAACTGCTCTTAGTTATATGAATTTTTCGCCAATTTCTCATATCAAGATGCAGAACAGAACAATTCTATCAGGGGTAAACTAGTGCCTACAACCTCTTATGCATTTAACCAATTACTGGGCCTTCCCTCATTGTCTGCACAAGAGGATGAACATTGGCAATTGGCCCATTTTGAGGAGCCGACTATGATGTTGTGGCTGCCGTTTTGAGTATGGAAGGGGTACGTTTCAATTATCATAATGGGAGGCCCAAAGAGTTGTACAGGTGGCAGCTAAACCCAATTGCGAAGGCGTGGGTTTATTTTGTGAGTGCACGTTTACTGCCAACTTCTCATCTGTCTTCTATTGATAGAGAGCGATGTTTGTTGGTGTATGCTATCATGACTCAAATGAAAGTTGATGTGGGTCGCATTATTCGCTATAGCATTCGCAACATCAGTAGGTTCAATACTACAGCTGGTGTCGCCCATGGTACCTTCCTCTCGACCCTCTGCAACACTTATGAGGTACCAGTTTACAACAGCGATCTAGTCCGGAGGCCAATGGGGGCAATCAATCAGACTTTGTTTACGGCATTTCCTTCGGCCTCTCTTACGCCGCCTGCCCCTAGCCAGCAAAATAAGCGCAGTCGGGCTGATGACACAGTGGACATCGATCAAGCTGAGGAGGAGGAAGCAGATGAACCAGGCCCCAGTATCCCACCTTCGCATTTGGCAATTGGTGGACCGATTGATGAGCACACGCAGCGTACACATGACCGATTGGATTACCTTATTCAGCAGAATCAATACTTAGTCCAATCGAGTCATGCGCAAAATCAGCACTATAATGATTTCATGGTGCAACAAAATGAGTATGGGCGAGTTCACATTGAGGAGTTGAATGCGTTAGTGACGAGGTGGACTATGAGCTCCGCTGATGAGAATTATTTCACTCCTCCGCCCCAGTACACTCCATACCAGTGGCCACCTCCACCACCTCCTCCGCCATACTGATGTGGCATCAGGTAAGTTCTCTTTCCTTGTTCTTTTCTTTATCACATTGGGGACAATGTGCATTTTAAGTTTGGGGGAGAGCTTATTTTGTTTTGTTTTGTTTTGTGCGTTGTTTAGTTTAGTGTTTAGTTTGTTGTGTTATTTTTTGTGTTGTTAGTGTAATTGTTAAACCATCATTCTTGTCTGTTGTTGCTTTGTCTTTGCTCGTGAAAAGGAAATTGAATTCAACTGTGTGCTTGGTTCAATTGTTTTAGAGTTTAATCTAAAAGTTTTGTGGGAAATTTTTAATATGTTTTGAAAATGCAACATTTTGGATTTTATTATATGAGTTTGACTAGGGTTGGTGGAATGATAATTTGACTTTGATAGAACTTGCATTATTTGGCCTTTGAGGCGAAATCATTGATGACATGTGTTTAGAAAAGTGATTTAGACAATTTTATTGGATCAATTGTGCCTTTCAAGCCAACCTTGATTTAATTATCCTTAGTTACCCTTTTTGAGCCTTAAACTTGGTTTTTGTTCTTAATTATACTATTTGAGCCTAAATTTCCTAACGTAATTATTTCTGTTTTCCTTTTCCTTGGTTATCATAAGCATATAATTTGTGGGAAAGAAGAATGAAAAATAGTAAAGAATTGGTATGATTGGAATGTAGTATGATTGTACAAAAGAGAAGAGAGAGAAGTCTTTGAAAAAAAAAAAAAAATCACTTTGCCACACTCCTTGATTATATAGATATGGAAAATCTTAAGTTTGGGGGAGTGTGATTCAGAAAGAAAAAAAAGAAAAAAAAAATGTATAAGAAAATGAAAAGTGTTGTAATCTCTCTCTTTAATTGTATAAAAGGGTGATTTTTGGTGTGGTAAAGAGAAATTTGGCTGGTTTTAAGGTTTTATGCTTATGGTAACGATTGAGCTTAAATGACAATTGTATCTACCCCTGCCTAAGCCTAACGCTATAACCTGTGAAAGTCCTTTTGATTTCAAAACACGTGTTATTGACATTAGTGGAGAAGGTCAAGTAATGCAAGCATATTGAAAATTTGGTTTGTGGAATTGTCTGGAATGAGTTGAGCATATATGATAGAATCCAAGTGTTTTAGTCATTTTCATGATATATTATTGATTTCCCTAATTGAACTGTACAAATTGGACTTTAAGGCAATTGAGCTGAAATTCTGGTTATAAATATTGCAATTGAGATTTCATGAGTTTTGGCAAAGTAGTGTAGATGGTAATGATGGTTTAGCTTGTTCGTTTGTGTTTGTTTCTTTTTGTTAGTTTAACTTGGTCTTTACTCGAGGGCGAGTAAAGGTTAAGTTTGGGGGAGTTTGTTGAGTCTAGTTTTTGTTATGTTTTGGTGATGTTTTTAGTAGTCTTTTATTTCGTTTTTCTTTCATTTAGTGCGGGTTTATGCTTTGTTTGTTTGTTTTTGTGAATATCAGGAAGAATTGAGCATGTGGAAGAAAATGCCAAAGAAAGGGAAGAAATAATCAAGTTTTTCATCATATTTTGATTAAGAATGGTTCTCAACACAATTTGGAAGTGTTGGTGAAATTTTGGGATGAAAACTTGAAGAATTGAGAAATTCCTTAAGAGCCACGGCATGAGCAAAGTGGAGCCGCGACTAGGGGGAGAAACAGAAGCATTGTTTATGAGGAAATCTTCGGGCCGCGGCATAGCTACAGAGGGCCGCAGCATAGATGGGCATTTTGCCCAGAACTCGTTGGTGCGGGCCGCGGCATGGCTTCAGAGGGCCGCGACATGGAAAGGGCTTTTTGCCCAGGAATTTGGACAAGGGCTGCGGCATAGTGTATGTAGAGCCACGGCCCGCCTCTTTAAAATTTGAAACCTTAGGTTTTAACTTGGCGAGAAAGAAGAAAGAAGAGGTACGGACGAAAGGGAAGAGGACTGGTTTTGAAGGCTCAAGCTTAGAGTATTTTTACATGTTTTTCTTCTTCTTGATGTTATCTTTAATTTCTGTTGTGATTAGCACTATGACTAGGAACTAATTTTCTGTTTAGGATGTTTAATTGAATCACGTGAATCCCTGTTATGAACTAATACAATTTTTAATATTCTTCTTCTTCACTCTTCTTCAATTCCATATAATCTGTTCTTTTAAATTGATTATTGATTGGCCATCTTTAGTCATTTACATATGTTTTTAAGTAAAAATCTGAGAAGTGAGATTTAATTATGCTGTGGTTATATTGGACATAATTCTAATTTAGAACGAAAGTATCTGAATTAATTGTGTAACTGTTATTAAGTTGATTGAGATTAATGCTACCTGCGTGGTTCAATTTACCATAGAAATATAGGAAATTGTCATCTAGGTTGAGTTTATAATTCATAGTATGATTATAGGCTGCTTTATCAACTTATTAATTGAATTAGGTCAAAAGAAGGAGAATTCACACTTTGCATTAGGGAATAATAGGGAGGATAGTTGATGAGATTGAATATCCTAATTGTTTCTCAGTGATTAAATTAAAAGTTTTTCCATTAGTTGTTATTCTATTTAATTTTCAATTATTGTTTCTGCAATTTGTAGTTTCTTTTGTTGTATTTATAAAAATCAAGAATTTCAATTCATCAAATAGAACAAGAAATTAATTGACTGGTTATTGGTAAATCAGTCCTTGAGGACGATACTTGGTTTTACCATTTTATTACGAGTTTGCGACTGTGTGCACTTGCATAGCTATAAATTTCGCAACACATGCCACGCATGCGTAACCATCTGGTACAAAGCACCCGTACGTGTACGGGTGCAGGACGTACGACCATGAGGATGACAGAAGTATGACCATGACATCTATGTCCTACAAGTAGTGAAGGTACGGATTTGTACAGAGAGTGGAAGCACTACATGCATACCTCTGACTATGTACCAGGCCGACACTATATCCTTCTGCTACACCACGACCTGTGCCACTACCCTGACAATGTACCTATGTACAATCTTGTCCCCTGGGACCACAATGTATGGGGAGCCATTAGAGCTCCAGTATAAATAGGTCATCACCCCTCCAGAAAAGGGGTTGGAAAATTGATTGTATGCTAAGGCTGTTAAGCAATATACAATTTCGACTCCATCGTAGTTCGGCATATCTACTCTTTCAAGTTTTCTCCATCTTCTTCTAAGATACCTTTGGCAATACAGTCTTAGTTTTCTAATCTTATATCGTTGACAGATTTCACCGTCAACAGTCCTCAGTCTACTAATCGAGGTAGGGTAAATCATAACTCTAAACCACGAAAATGATAAAAACTTGGGGTTTGCTATCTAAGCAGCTATAAGCCCCAAGCGACATAAAAATATTGGGGTTTGCTATCTAAGCAATTATAAGCCCCAAGTGACTACAAAACATATTTATACATATCATAACATAAACATATAAACACATATAATCTAACCTATTTTCCTTACCAAAAACCGGGATATGGAGACAAGAACGGGATTTGGAACACTCCTAAAACCAACAGTAAGAATGGTGAGTTTCTAAAGAAAATAGATGAAAAGAAAACTAAACCATCCGAGTAGAAACTTACCGAAAAGAACCTAAAGTTTCAAGAAACTGAAACACCTAATCAAGAATCATAAACAAGAGTTAGGATCTGAAAAAAATAAATAAAAGAATACTAAAGAACCATGAAGAACTGAACTTAAGGATAATAATACCATGAATGGTCTTATGGCTTGATCTATACCTCGATACTGAAATAACTCTATATCTCACTTCCCAAATTTTTAGAAAAGCTTAGATTGGAAAAGCTTTTAACCCAAAACACAAGTGTTTCTCTCTGTAGTAACCTTAGCAACTTGAAGGCTCTGAAGAATACTTGAAGAATGAAGAAAATGGCTTAGTACTAGGTCTTATTTATAGAGTTCAAGGAGTGAAACTAACCCCTTTTAATTTGAATGAATAAATAAATATAAAATGAAAAAGATTTGAATTTTCGTTCAACAGACGCCCATAACTCGGTCAAAATCGTTCAAAGGCAGGTCCAAGTGGTTAAGGCTATTTTTAAATTTAAAAACCATAAACTTTTAAAAAAAATGCACCAGGGGCGATATATCACCTAGGCCACTTTCTCGAGCCCTGTTCGTTCGTTCGTGCAAAGTCGACGTGTTTTCCGTATCTTTCGTAGGCGATATATCGACCTCTATAGCTGCGATATATCGGCATACGTTGATATATCAAACACGTATTTGCACTTTTTCAGCATATTTTGAATTGATTAAACAGCTTTGACTGAGTCAAAACGTGATCCTAACAGCTACTGGAAGGTTCTAGAGCTTCTAGATCTTTCTTTTATTTAAACTATTCATCAAAAATACTTAAATACTTAATAAACATGATTATGACAAGTGTCACATTCTTAATAATTCTATCTAAACCTTAGGTTATAATAAATAATATTTCTAGGACTAACAATATTAATCAAACTTTATGTTATAATTAATATTTCTAAACTATAGGTTAAACTTATAAAATCCATAACTGTTGCTATGAGTTTCCAACTAAGTCCTGGCTTGAACCAAAATCCACGGCAACTAACATACTACAAACTAATACTAACTACTACTGCTATCTAGCTAAGTAAAAATTCTGAGACACTACAATTCTTCCCTACTTAAAAGAATTTCATCCCCGAAATTTACTTACCAAACAATTCCGGATACTGTGCCAACATGTCTTCCTCCAACTCCTACGTTGTCTCCCGTTCAGAACTATTACTCCACGGACCTTGACTATCGAAATACTCTTAGATCGTAATTCATTCATCCCTCTATCTAGGATGCTAACCGGTTGTTCCTCGTAACTCAAGTTTTTCTGGAGTGTTATCGTATCGTACTTGAGGGCGTGAGATGGGACTGACACATATCTATGCAGCATTGAGATGTGAAACACATTGTGGATTTCTGCTAGAGCTGGTGGTAGGGCTAGTCTATATGCAAATGTTCCCACCTTGTCCAATATCTCAAAAGGACCTATAAACCGGGGACTAAGTTTGCCTTTCTTCCCAAACCGCTTCACACCTTTCATAGGAGATATCTTTAAAAAGACTTGATCTCCAACTTTGAATTCCACATCACACCACTTGGCATCCGCATAACTTTTCTGTCGACTTTGAGCAGCGAGCATACACTTTCTAATCAGCGCTACTGCATCCTGAGCCTCTCTAACAGCTTTGGGTCCAAGAAGTTGCATTTCTCCTACCTCGTCCCAATGTAATGGCGATCGACACCTCCTTCCATAAAGTAAATCATAGGGTGCCATCCCAATCGTTGACTGGTAGCTATTGTTGTAGGAGAATTCTATCGGTGGAAAATATTTACTCCATGATCCTCCGAAGTCAAGTACACAAGCGCGCAACATATCCTCTAAAATCTGTATGGTGTGCTCATAGTGACCATCGGTCTGAGGATGAAATGTCGTACTAAGACTTAACTTGGTACCCATGGCTTGCTACAAGCTTCCCCAAAATCTCGATGTAAACACCGATCCTCTATAGGATACTATGGTCTTAGGGATTCCATGCAGTCGTTCTATTTCTTAAACATAGATGTCTGCGTACTGGTTTGGTGTGTACGTAGTCTTGACAGAGGAAGTGAGCTGACTTGGTTAGTCTATCTACTACTACCCAAGCCGAGTCGTGGTGCTTATTTGTTCGTGGTAAACCTGTCACGAAGTCCATGGCTATGTCTTCGCACTTCCATTCTGGGATACGAAGCAGTTGCAATAAGCCTGCAGGCTGCTGATGTTCTGCTTTCACTTGCTGGCATACTAAGCATTTAGACACATATTCTACTACGTCTTTCTTCATTCTCGACCACCAATACTATGCCTTAAGGTCGTGAGTCATCTTGGTCGACCTTGGGTGAACTGAGTATGGAGTATTGTGTGCCTCTTCTAAAATCTTCATCTTAATTCCCTAGTCATTTGGCACACATACCCGATCCTTATATCTCAAGAACCTCTGTCCTGATATAGAGAAATCCGTGGCCTTGCCTTCTTTGACTGCAACTATGTGAGATACTAACGTGTCATCATGCCCTTGCCCGATCCATATCTTCTAACAGACTTGACTGGATTGACAAGTTAGCCAGTTTACCAATGACTACTTCTATTCCGGCATTGATCAGCTCTTGCTGAAGCGGCTTTTCTATTCCAGATATTGCTGCTAGATTCCCGTAACTCTTTCTGCTTAGCGCATCAGCTACTACATTTTCTTTTCCCGGGTGGTATAGGATTTCACAGTCATAATCTTTTACTAGTTCTAACCACCTGCGCTGCCTCATGTTGAGCTCCTTCGGTGTGAATAAATACTTTAATCTCTTGTGGTCCATATAAATCTCACACCATTCTCCACAAAGATAATGGCACCAGATTTTCAATGCAAAGACCACCGCTGCCAACTCCATATCATGCGTTGGATAGCGTTGCTCGTATTCCTTCAGTTGTCTTGAGGCGTAGGCTATCACTTTGTCATTTTGCATCAGCACACAACCCAAACCTTGCTTCGACGCGTCACAGTATACTACAAACTTGTCATTGGGGGTCGGTACACAAAGTACTGGTGCTGAGCATAACTTATCCTTGAGTAACTGGAAACTCTTTTCACATCTATTCGTCCAGTTGAACTTTTTCTGTTTTCGGGTCAGGTTGGTAAGTGGAGTGGCTATCTTAGAAAAGCCTTCTACGAACCTCCGATAATAGCCCGCTAACCTGAGAAAACTTCTAACCTCTGACTCATTCTTAGGTCTTGGTCAATTCTTCACAGCCTCTACCTTAGCTGGGTCTACAGCAACTTCATCCTTGGATACTATGTGGCTGAGGAACGCTACTTGTGAAAGCCAAAATTTGCACTTCTTGAAATTGGCATAAAGTTGATGCTCCTTCAGTCACAACATGGTCATTCTTAAATGTTCCTCGTGCTCGAATTCATCCTTGGAGTACACCAAAATATCATCGATGAACACTACGATGAATTTGTCCAAGTAATCCTTGAAGACCCGATTCATTAAATCCATAAATGTGTTGGAGTGTTGGTAAGACCAAAAGACATAACTAGAAACTCATAATGTATATATCGAGTTCTAAAAGCTATCTTAGGAATATCCTCTTCCCGTACCTTGAGCTGGTGATACCCGGACTGTAAATCAATCTTAGAAAACATGGTCGCCTCTCGGAGTTGATCAAACAAGTCGTCGATCTGGGGTAGCGGGTACTTATTCTTAATTTTCACCTTATTCAGCTCGCGGTAATCTATACACATACGCATGCTTCCATCCTTCTTCTTCACAAATAGAACCGGGGCTCCCCATGGCGAATGACTTAGTCTAATGAAACCCAAGTCCAGGAGTTCTTATAGCTGCGTATTCAACTCCTTGAGTTCGGTAGGTGCCATTCGATATGGTGCCTTTGAGATAGGCTCGGTTCTTGGTACTAGTTCGATTGTGAAGTCAATTTCCCGAGTCGGCGGAAACCCTGGTAAGTCGTTAGGAAATACTTCTGGAAATTCCTTTACAATGCGGACGTCTCCAACCTTTAATGGTGTTTCCTCTACCACATCCGTGACGCTGACTAAGAATGCGTGACATCTTTTTTCTATCATCCTCTAAGCTTTGAGAGATGAAATAAGCGGTGCTCGTAATCCTGAAACCTTTCCCATAAAAAAAACGTATATCATATAGGACTACAATATTAATGGCCATTAACTCATTAACGTGGCATGTGATAAAACCATCTAGGTCCTCACTCTACTAATCGAGGTAGGTTAGATCACAATGTAGTATATGATAACTCATCTAGGTCCTCTATTTACTAATCGAGGTAGGGTAAATCATAACTCTAAACCACGAAAATGATAAAAATCTTGGAGTTTGCTATCTAAGCAACTATAAGCCCCAAACGACATAAAAATATTGGGGTTTGCTATCTAAGCAACTATAAGCCCCAAGTGACTACAAAACATATTTATACATATACATATCATAACATAAACATATAAACACATATAATCTAACCTATTTCCCTTACCAAAAACCGGGATATGGAGACAGGAACGGGATTTGGAACACTCCTAAAACCAACAGTAAGAATGGCGAGTTTCTAAAGAAAAGAGATGAAAAGAAAACTAAACCATCCGAGTATAAACTTACCGAAAAGAACCTTAAGTTTCAAGAAACTTAAAAACCTAATCAAGAATCATAAACAAGAGTTAGGATCTGAAAGAAAATAAAAGAAAACTAAAGAACCATGAAGAATTGAACTTAAGGATAAGAATACCTTGAATGATCTTATGACTTGATCTATACCTCGATACTGAAATAACTTTATATCTCACTTCCCAAGTGTTTAGAAAAGCTTAGATTGGAAAATCTTTTAACCCAAAACCCAAGTGTTTCCCTCTATAGTAACCTTAGCAACTTGAAGGCTCTGAAGAATACTTGAAAAATGAAGAAAATGGTTGAGTACTAGGTCCTATTTATAGAGTTCAAGGAGCGAAACTAACCCATTTTAATTTGAATAAATAAATGAATATAAAATGAAAAAGATTTGAATTTTCGTTCAACAGACGCCCAGAACTCGGTCAAAATCGTTCAAAGGCAGGTCCAAGTGGTTAAGGCTATTTTTAAAATTAAAATCACAAACTTTTAAAAAAAATTGCACCAGGGGCGATATATCGCCCAGGGTAGCCAATCCAACTTTTCTTTTCCTTTACATGCACCATTTAGCACCCGTGAGCCAAGGCTCAGCAAGAAAACATAATCATGCTCATAAGAAGTAAATCATCAGATCATAGAATCATAATCAACATGCCCAGCAGTAATAACCTTATTCGTGAATGCACTAAATCCAGATAAGTGACTATAGAGTCACACCAGGGCCCATTGCCCAGTTCCTTGTATAACCAGCCTTAGGGCTATCCAAGCGTACCTGGCGCTTATTATTTCAGGCGACCATAGGGTCGTTCAAGCATATATCACGCCTCTGGTTTAGCTTAACCACATCAGTTGGTGTTCAGCACGCTATTGCTTGCCTCGACTCATAAGCTGAGCCTTTAAACCCTGGACTTATAAGCCAAGTCTTTTAACCAAATATATCATCGACTAATGAACAGAGCTTTTAATTAGATATCATAAATAAATCCTCGACTTATAAGTCGAACCTTTCAGTCGAATATAGTCAATAAACTCTCGAGCCTTTCAATCAGACATACAGATAAGCAGTCATTACTTAACGCAGGTAAGCACAACACAATCAACAAGTTTAATAAAGCATTTTCTGCATGGTTACAACCATGTTCTATAGTCCAACCAAGCCCTAAACATAGACCGGGTGTAGTTTTCTTACCTCAGGTCCTGAGTGAATAGAGTATAACGACCCCGAGTACGGTCCTTTCTTCCCGAGCCTAATGGTTCACCCTAGTCACAACCATATCAAGGAATAATTATCAAGAAACAAACTAATAAAGGCTTCCAGACCAAGTCCTAGCCTTCGGGGACTCTGAATTCTACTAACCCGGGTAGTAGAACCATTCCCGAGCCCTTAGGTTTGGGTTCCCAGCTCCCAAAACCTACTTTCTAATTCTTTCCCAATTTGAGCTACGACTCCCCCCACCAAGGGTTGCAACACTCAACAAGTCAGAGAGCCCGAGCCCAAAAATCATTGGACACGCGCTGCGGAGCAACCGGCCTAGCGTCGCAGTGCCAAGGCGGTTTGAGCACCTCCCCTATTCTCTGAGTTCATGAGGGTCGCGACGCTCCAAGAACAGCATCGTGGCGCGACACTGCGAACCCAGAAAACCAGCTATTTCCATAATCGCCAACCTCCCAAATATCATCCCAAAACATGATTTTAACCAGTTTCAACCATAATAATGGTCCCAACAGCTTAGAAACATCAAAACAAACCTTAAACTAAATCAAAACTCTTTTAAACTTTAGAATTCAATAAAACTTTCAAAAACTATAAAAACCAAAACCAAAATCTTAATCTTCTTAAAATTCAAGAGTTCTAAAAAAAAATCAATTGGAGAGAGAGAGAGAGTGAAAGAGAAAACGAGAGAGAGGGTGAGAGAGAGAATGTTTGTTCTGTTTTTGCCCTATTTCTCCCCTCCTAATGAGTTGATAAACTCAGCTGAACAAAGCTTTAGGGTCCAAAAGACCAAAACACCCCCAAGGCAACTTTCTCCTCTCAACGCCCACCAAGGGAAAAATCGCCATTTACACTAGAGTATGAGTCCTGATAACTCACCGAATTACCAAAAATACCCCTTGGGTCACCCCGAGCTGCATATAAATCTCGCGTTGTGACTAACCCGCTATCTTGCTTGAAAGGACTGACTCCTGCCGAATATATAAAATATATTCACATAATAATGTGGTCTCAATTATATAATATCATATAATTACAATTAGACCCTCAACAAGTCAAAATTATAAATATGCCCCTTTAAATAAAAGCGGGTCTGTTTCACACATTTAATACACTTAAACATGCATAATCAATAATGTAATAATATCACTCATGCAATTCACAAAATCACATAAATATTCAATTAATTCACATAATATTCCAATAATGTCCTCCTGGACCCTTAATCAAGGCACCAAGTCTTATTAGGAATTTTTAATGTTACACTTATCATTTAAACTACAATATTTGCAATTCTTATGTTATTTAGTTATCGTTTTGCTCAATTACTTTTTATTCGACTATTACATATTTATAAGAGTAGGTATTCATTCGGTATCTATGTTTTAACAAAGTATAGCTTTAATATCTTATGTTCTAGATAATGATTATCAAATATCCTGTAATTTGAAAATTGGTATAAAATAGTATCTTGTGTTCTCAATAATAGTCATTGGGGTACCTTGTAACTTAGAAATCTGTATAAAATGATACCTTGTTATTCGTGGAAATATATCCATTTGGTACCCAGTTATTTGTGACCAAATTTGAGCTTAGGATACCATTTTATTTTGATTTTGCAAATTCAGGGTACCATATTAGTATTATACGTAATGGAGGGTATTAAAGTTCGGTAAAACACAAAATACCAAATGAGTAAATTTCCTATTTATAATTCTTACGAGATTGTAATAAAAGCTATAATTTGTTTGTAGAATGTAGTTAATTAATTTTTATTAATTTATTAATGGTACTCTTGTATTCAACTTATGTAGAATCTACTCCAAATTTAACTCAATATTGTTGCATTATCAGCCCTTTAAAAATAACATACAATTTAATCAATTTATTATAAATAAAATTGTTAAGAAAAACCATAATTTGATGATTAAGTAGTACATACATCATAATATATGAATTATTAGAGAAATATTAAATATCTCCATGTTATTTTGAGTAAGATATACTACAGTATAAATCCTCCAATATACAAGTTTTGTCAAGTTAGATTTAGGAAGTGGTATTCTGATGCCTAATTATTTTGATATTTTTAGTTTTGTTAAATTAAATATATGAAATAAAATCACAAGGACAATAGCTTCAAAGTCAACCAATGATATCCCTATATTTCGTCTACATTGTTTAAAGTTTGTCTCTATATTGCGATGTTTTGCATGTTGTCATTTCTTCTATATATGTCTTAATTGAAATTAGTAAGATATGTGCTCTCCTTGTATAATATTTTGGAAGCAAAATAAATCATATAAATAAGACCAACATTTTAGCATTGTAATCTCTATCTCAATAAAATAAAATAAAATAAACTTATGGTAAAAAGAAATAATAAATAAAAATTTGACTTTGTTTCAAAGTGACTCATCTCATAATAAGTTTGGTTGTTCATCTTACAAACCAGAATGGTTGAATTTATATTCATTAAAAAAAATAAGTGGGTGGGTTGGGTGGTGGATTTGGATGGTTAACATTTTTCCATTAGCCAAAGAAAGATTTGCTACAATGCTTAAAATCTTCTGAAAAAGAATTATGATTTTGATTTTGATTTTGATTTTTTTATAAAAATTTACCTCAAAATAAAATAAGGCATTGAAAAGATGCCCAGATACACAAAATAATAATGATTAGAAAATCTAGGAAAGAGCATCGTTTTATACTAAATGTTGGTACAATTCATCTTCTTCATCTCCATCAAAAGTTGAGGAGTCATCATCATCAGAATCCTGCAGATTACAGTGTTGTAATGTCAAAATTTGAAATTAAAAGATAAAATAAAATGAAAATGTTGGATTAAACTAATCAAGGAAAAAAGTTGAACCTGATTATGTCGTTTGATGCTATTTTGAACTGCTGTGATTGTTCGAACTAATACAAACATTGGGAGTATAATGCCAGTTGTCCTTAAAATAATTATCTGCCAAAAATTCACAATCATAGCACTAAAAAGTTAGATTAACCAACACTATTTAAATTTTCATTTAAAAAGTAATCCTTAAAAATATATACATTTTTTTATTGTCATCATAATTATATATATAATATTTTACAAAGTAGACTTTTAAATAAGATCTAGAGTAAATTTGATAAGTGCTGATATTGAAATTGTTAAAAAAAATACTTTGCAAAGAAATAATAATAATAATACATGGTATAAATTATGTACTTACAGTAACAAGAGTAAAGGGGTATTCTTCTAGTCCACCAGTTACAATAGCGAAGAGATGTCTCACAAGCAAAATTACTGTAAACTGCAAAAGTCAAATAACCAAAACTATTAAATTAAAAATAACCCATAAATGAAAAAACTTAATAATAAGGAAAATTGCATTGTAATTCATATTCCCCACATTGGCAAAGATACAGTTTTTCAGAAGATCAACCCTTGAGAATAATACTATTGAAGAGTCAATGAAGCCTTAAAAGAAACCCATGTGGTGGTAAGACTAACAAAAATGGTCAACCGTTTTAGAAGTTTAAGAAGGTACCCCATTTCATACTTTACATTTCCATTGAGTTGTGCCCAACTTGGCAACAACTAACTAGTGCTACATCTAATAATAATAAGTTTACTTTTCTTTGTTGAAAAATATTTGACCAAATGAGATGAGATGATAGTTTGTCATTAATGAAAGTTCTCAACTTTTTCGATTTAGTAAACTAACTAACTTACGAGTAGAGCCAGCGTACGACAGCAAGACACGCTTCTATCCGCGGCGGACGTGCATTGAGAGTTTTCGTTTTCAGCCACGGCGGTGCCCACCACTACTCCACCACCACTACCACTTCTTCTTCCCCTTTGTAGTTCTCTTCTTGGAATTTGCAAGCTATCTCTGCGGGACATGGTATGAAATATTCCTCAATAAACCAATCAAGCTCAAAAACAAAATGCCAAAACCCCCCAAAAAAATTGGCTAATGTTTAACTTTAAAGCTACCCTTTTGCTTGAAAAAGTGATTACTGTTAATAAACTATTAGCTCGAATGAAAAACTTGCCTAAATCCAAAAAAAAAAAAAGTCAAGAAAAAAACAGCTTCTTTTAGCTTAATGTTTAAATTCTAAGCTACCCTTTTGTTTGAAAAAGTGAAAAAGAAAATGACCAAACAATTTTTAATGATGGATATTTGTGTACCTAATGGTGACTGCTGCTTCAATTAGTGGAGAAATTTTTGGAGGTGCTGTGTATCCTGGTTCATAATTCTGCATATATAGTAACCATATTGTTGTTATGAGAAACTTTCATATTATGAAATTTTGAATATTCCAGGAAGAATGTGTAAGTACTAATACAAGCAATGGAAAAATCTCCGTCACAAGGAAGGCATATAAATTAATGAAATTTTTCATAATTTTTATTTATTTTTTTAAAGACAAAAGAGTGCCTTTAAAAAAAAAAAAGACAGGAGAGTGAGAAAATACGTATTATTATTATTTATTTATTTTTATATTTTGAGAAAAGAACTCAATAAGTGAAAACAGAGTAATTCTTGTAAACACAAAAGAAAAGCTGAGGAAAAGGACAAATTTTAAGACACTACAATAGGGAACAAACTTAAAACGATGAAAACTTGGTTTGATTAACTCAAAACCAGAAAAGAAGAGAGACCCAGTTCGGTTTTCTGAAATGAAAATACAGAAAAAGGACCCAAATAAAGAAGTTTCAATAACAGAGAAACCCAAATCGTTTTGAATTCTTACATGAAGACATATTTCACATGTTGTATTCCCTTTCTCGTTGCACCATCTCTGTATACAATCTCTATGAGCAAACTGAAATTTTTTCAAACAAGAAAAGCAAAAAAAAAAAGAGAGATCAGAATCAGAATCAGAATCAAATGAAAAAACAAAAATCAAACCCAGAAACAAAGAAAACAGAGCTTTTGAACTTCGTTTGTTTGTTTATTTATTTCACCTGAACAGTTCCAGAGCAAGCACAAGGAGCTTCCAAGGTGGAAGAGCTTTCAAATTCTTCTTCATGGCAAATTCTGCAGTGTGAAATTTCATAACCTGATTTCAAATCCTCCATAAACAGTACTACTTCTCCCATGTTTTTGACAACTTCTTCTCTGTTTTTCGAAAATTTGAAAACGGAAATAAAATTTAAATAATAAAAAAAGAAAGTTTTTTCCTTCTCTCTTAACTTAGACAGCAAATAGAAGAATTGTATTCTGTTTTTTTCTTCACTTGGTTTCTCATTTCCCTGCGAGCTTGGAAGGCCGTCCTTTATAAATAAAGAGTAAGCGAAATCAAAATTCCAAAAATACCCTTTTGTGTTTTGTCCTAAGAAAAATCCTGTGAAAGAAAGTTTATTTGTACCGAACTGAATTTTTTTTGGATAGGGATAGACCATCATGTAAATAAATAAATGATGGAAAATAAATGTTAATATATATGTGGAAATTAGTTTAATAGAGATTTTCTTACGGATATGGATACATTTTTTTGATGGGAAAAATTATGTTTATTGTTTATTAAAATTAGAATAATTAATAAAAAAAACTATTTTAAATGTAAGACATTATTATATTTTATATTTTGTGAAAAGTAATTTTATTTCAAGAATATTATTTTTCAAAGTCACATAAAAAAAAATTACTTTGCCAAACACTCCTAAAATTAATCAAATACAAATATAAAAATCCAAAAATAATTTATTTTTATTTTTTGTTGATGGTGATGATAATTATTTGGTTTAATAATAATAATAATAGTTGTAGAAATGGTTTGAGAGTGAAAAAAACATGTTAGTTGGATTGGGTTAAAAGGTGTTTGTATCATGTATCTAACAAAGCCAATCATTTCAATTAAAGATAGGTGTGTGTATGTGATTATTCACAATCCAATTAAAGAGCTTAAAAGGTACGAATTGATAGATTTGGGTAAAGAAAATTAAGTTTTTTTTGGTTGGCTTATGTTCCTTGATTTTACATTTTTTTTTATCTTATATGGTAGAACTTTTCACTATAAGTTTGGGTTTCATATTTGTGACACTGATTTTGGACAGCATTGATTTGATTAAAACTCTTTTTTTAACTATATATTTTGTTCCCAAATATCTGTCCTACTTTTTTGAGTGATTCTCAATTTATTTTGATTAGTTTTTCGAATCTAACAGACTTGGAAAGAAAATCTCAATTATTTGGTTGCATCATTTCATGAAGTGAGAAGGGTATTATTGTCTTTTAATCTCCTTTTAAATTTAAGGAGTAACAAAATTATTGCATCTGCCAATAAATGAATAGTGAAACGAAATAGTATAATAATAACAAAAATAAAAAGTTATGACTTATATCCAATTCAAAAAATTTCTGTTCTCCCATTTGAATAGAGACCGTCTGATCTAAAATCAACGGCTCCGATCACATTGCTGTATGAGGTTTTTTTTAAGCGTGGCCCCCACTTTTGAGGAAATTAGAAACGCGCTCACCGAAAAAGCATGAAAGGGCTGTGATTCGGTAGGGCCAGTCTTAATTTATTTATTTTTTAATTATTATATTTTTTTTGTTAAATAAAAGGAAAAAAAATACAAATTATGGTTATTGGTGAGAAAATAAAGAAAAGGGATTAATTCGAATTTTATAAATTTGGATTAAATTGGATGCTGACATATGTGCTTATCCTCTTTATTGGTTCTTATCGGTTTCTATGACATAATATTTGGAAGTATCTAATTTGATATTACAATAATTAATATGAAACGCACAAATGGCAAATTGGGAAATAAATAAAAATAACAATAAATAAATAAGTGTTTATAATTTAGAGCTTTTTTGAACATTTAAGCAAACAAGTGGTCGGCACTATACTATTACTATCTAAACCTTCATTTGGTTAAGTGGGGACACCTAAATGACCAAACTTGATCCCAAAAGGTTTTTATGGATTCCACGCCTTTGATCTTAATCATGAAATTTTTGCCAAATAATAAAGACAAAATTATCTTTTATATTTATGTATCCAAAATTAAATAGTTTGGTTATAGATATACACAAAAATGATTAAGCAGCCTTTGCAATGTCCAATGATTATTAGGGCCACTAAACAAGTACTTGAAGTTTATTATTAACCTCAACCAATATCTAATATAATATTATGGCTTCTTTTTAGGTGTGACATATAATAATATAGCCTATGTTTTAATAATAATATTAACTAATTTTATTGATTCAACAGAAAGGAATAGAGGGAAAATGGATTAACTTATTTGATAAATTCAATGAGGGAGAAAAATATTTATAATTTAAATGATTTTTATTATCAATCCAACAAAGACTAATTGTTGAAAAAATAATTGAAAGTTCAAGTTAAAAAATTAATAATTGCACGGCAGATTGGATTTTAAATTGAACTGAGAAGGAGCAAGTTTCGTCTTCTTCTTACTATTTTTTCTTTTTTTAGTTTTATTTGTTTGTATATATTTTATTTTAGCTGAGCCAGCACTATTCACTAACTTCTTTTAACTTTTTCAGGTAAAGTGGGCCCTGATATGGATTGACTACGGGCCAAGGCCCACTCTCCAAGATAAGCTTACCAACCAACCCAGATACGTGTTCGCTACTTCATATTTTTCTGTTATTTGGGCTTGCGATTATAAGGCCCATAATTAAATGGGCCACTATAATACTAAAAGAAGTTGTTTGTCATTATGGGTCAAATCTACAAATTTGAATTATTAAGCTCTTGTTAGTGTTCCCACCTACATCATCTCAAACGTCTCAAGCTACAAATTTGGTGTATCTACCTAAAATAGTAACATATAATTATACCAATAATATAACTTTCATTTGCTACAAAAATAATAATATAACTTTTGTTAGAAAAATAAGACTCTAATATAACTTCAATCATTCATATAAAGTACATTTGAAAAAAAAAAATCCTTCATACAAGTAGGGAAGCACACGTGGCAAAGAATAGACGAGGAGGGCTCTCTCAATCCCCGTTAACAATTCTAATTTATGTCCCTGCTTATTCCCTATCGGAGGTGAGGCGATTAATTTTCTATTGGGGCAGGAGATCTCACTGTATCCTATTTTTAAAAAAATTGGTAAATTACATAAAAAAAATTAAAATATTACACAATATTTATAATTTAAAATACTAAAATATTATCCTAAATAAAATTTAAAATCTTTTAAAAATTACTCATATACTACATAACACATAAATAAAAATATAAAATATATAAAAAATATTTAAAATATAAAAAAATATTAAACAGGTCTCATCGGAGTAGGGAGTGCTAGAAAATTATCCATATTCCTGTCCTGTTCCCCACTTAGACAAAAAATCCCTGCCTTATTAGGGATGAGTCCCCACATGACTCCATCCTATGAGAAAAATATGCATCTCTACATATAAAATTGTGCTTTATAACTTAAAAATTTTTGTTCTCCTTTTTTTCTCGTTGATATTTTAGGAATAATTTGAATTGAGATATATTTTTTAATAAATTTTCACACCATAAAAAAATATAATTAGGTTAAGTTGATCGGGTGATATTTCTCACTATGTAAAAAATTAAAATAAATGTAAATATAAATGTTTTTTTTTTAACAAATGTAAATATAAATGTTGGTTAAACATGTACTGTATATATATTGTGGATCCAATTATTTTAGAGATTTTGCTATGATGTGGCACTAAAGTCAGACGTGTTTCAGAAGAAAAAAAATCATCTGTCCCAAATTTTCTGTCTCTTCCATGTCCCACCAATTATTTAAAGACACATTATTTATTTATTTAATATATATTTAAATTATTTACAACTTTTTCTTTTCCCAACTATACATAAATGTGGTGTCTTAAAATAATTGATGGGACATGGAGGAGACAGAGAATTAGAGACAGTAGATTTTTTTTCGTTTCAGAAGAGTTTACATCGAAGGTTACTAGGGACAACAACCACGTGTGACAAGAGAATCCCTCAAAGAAAAAGTTCACAATACAAATTTCTACATGAATTTCACAAAGGATTGGTGACCCACATAAGGCTATATAGGATGAATGAGAAATTCTTCTGTAAACTTCAACATCCACCTCAATTTTATTTTGAATTGTATAAAAACCTACTACCCCTACAGAAATTGTCATTTTGTTCGTACTTATCTTATAGCTAGTCATTGAAGCACGTACCCGTCAATTGAGAAAAATATATTCTAAACTGTATGATATAATAATGTTATTTTGTCAAAGGAGATATTTCAAATTTAACTTGAATTCTAATTATATCTCTATGTAGATAAATGAAATTTTTTATTCTAAGTTTTTTTATTTTTTAGTTAATTTTAATGGAATATTCTTATATATATAACAGAATATTTTTATAATTAACGGTAGATTATAAACATGATTAAAACTTAGATCAAATTAAATAATTAAATAAATTAAAATAAGATATTTTTAAGATATTTTATAATGACAATTATTTAAAAATAAAAAAAATCATATGTTTTGTAACTTAAATAAAATTTAATTAAAATTAAACTTCACGTATTAAAATAATATCATATTAAACATATAATATAATATAATCTACTATCAATTATAAACAAACTTATTTAAAAAAAACTAGTAACAAACTTAAATTTAAAATCCATGTATAATATTAATATAATTGGAGCTCTTTTTCTTCATCAAATTCACCAAATGACATTGTGAGTTACATTAAAAACTAAAAATAGTTGATGCATGTATATTGCTCTACACTATGATTTTTTCTATTATTAATTTCTTTTTAAATACTATTGTAATTTATATATATGTCCTGCAGTCATGTAAATATATATATCTATGTCAATGTTATGTTTAGATGTCATATATATAGAGATTATTAATATAAATATTTATTTATATTATAAAACTGTAATTTATTCTATTATATATTGAAAAAAAAGTAAACCAGTTTTTATTAAAATTATAGACAATGTTTTGCCTTAATTTTTTAATACATTTATGTCATACATTATATTAAACATATTTTATTTATTTTTATGATATTGTTTATTTAAACTTAAATCAAATTAAATAAATTAAAATAAGATATTTTACAATAATAATTATTTAAAAATAATAAAAACATATGTTTTGTAACTTATATAAAATTTAATCAAACTTAAACTTAATATTCATATTAGAATAATATTATATTAAACATATAACATAATATAATATACTATCAACTAGAAAAAAATTATTTAAAAAAAAAAAAAACTAGCAACAAACTTAAATTTAAAATCCATGTATAATATTAATATGATTGGACTTTTTCTTCATCAAATTTACCAAAGGATATTGCAAATTACATTGGAAACTAAAAATAGTTGATGCATGTATACTGCTCTACACTATAACTTTTTCTATTTTTATTTTATTCTATTTTTAATTTCTTTTTAAATATTATTGTAATTTATATAAATATCATGTAATCATGTAAATATATATCTATGTCAAATTTTATATTTAGATGTCATATGTGTAGAGATTATTGATATATTATATAATTGTAATTTATTATATTATATATTGAAAAAAATGAATCGGTTTTTATTAAAATTATAGGCAATGTTTTGTCCTAATTTTTTCAATACATTTATGTCATACATTATATTAAACATATTTATTTACTTTTATGATATTGTTTATTTATTTAAAATTTATATGATAATTAAAAATAATAAAAATAAATACATATTTGAATAAGTATGATTATAACTTTAAAACTAAGTAACAAGTTATTTTTATCTAGTATATATATATATATAACATAATGCATATTGTTATTTTGTCTAAGGAGATAGTTATATATATATGTAATAGTACGTAAACAAAATCCATGTGTGGTAGGCTTTAAGATATATTTTGTATGATCAGATGCATAAAAATTTGTATGGTTTGAATTTTCAAAAAGAAATATTATATAAGTTGGGAAATTGTCTTTATTTATATTCAAATAGATAATTATATATATAAATTTATTTTTTGCAAAGTATATTTATAGATATTACACTCCAAACTATTTTTTTTTATGTATATATGATAATGAAAAACAAAAAAACAATGAAAATATAGAATAATAATTTTTTTAAAAATACAAAATAGAAGGGAAAGAAAAACAAACTCTCTCTCATTTATTTATATAACTAAATAACAAATTTTAAATATTTTTAAAAAGATTATAGAATGAAAAAAAAATCAAATAAATAAAGGTGAAAGCAAGAGGATAAGTGTTACTGATACCAAAGTGTTACATTTTAGCTAAAGTGGTGCTATTTGACACATTAATGTACTCGATATGACAGATGATTAATGCTACGTCATATTTGTTATAAATTTAAATTGTGTGGATCCGGTTAGAATTGCATCAATAACAATATACAAATTTCATGTGATGTTGTACACAACTAGTACTCCTTAGCATTTATCTTTTAGCTATACAGAAGATTAAGCATCATAACTTATTAATTTTTATACACATTAAATGGTATAGATTACTCAAGTTTTATACACAACGCAGAAAAAAATGGGCAAGATTGACTATATATCCACACTTATTATACATAGAATAAATATACATGCAGATGTAGGTCATATTCTTGGATTGAAGGACGTTAAAATATTATCCTTACTTCAGTCACACACATTTTACTCACTCCCTAATGATTAATTTAATAGTGCGAGCACAACAAATAACGAGGCCATTCGAATACGTTTGTCCCATTTTCATTGGTGGACGAAATTGACTCTCAATATATATTAATATATGTATATTAAGAGAGAAAAAGAGGATAAGAAGAAAAAGTAGTATATGATTTTTATTTTATTTTAAGGACAAAAACATTTTATCCTATTTAACATCATATATTATATTATGGCTCGCACAAGATAGATAGAGTACCTCCAAAAGAGCCCATATCTAGAGTTACTTGTTACCTCGTCTATCCACAGGTTTAGCCGGATATTGGAGTATAATAAGTCCATTCATTCAATAATGGATCAGAGATTATTGGGAATGTGCTTTTCTCCACTTCATTACGCAATACATAACAAAACATCAACTTCCTGGTCAGTCAAAATTATTAACAATCTATAAATGGATGGACTTTTTCAAAATTAACAACTTCAATTATTTTTGTTATTGCAGTTTTGTCAGTCAGTTCCCAAATTTTTGTGGGGTATTGGGATCTTCATTCGTCCAATCAAATTTTACAACAAAAAAGAATCTAACTCTCTCTCAAAAAAAAAAAAAAAAAAATCAGAGAGAGAGAGAGAGAAAGGAATCATAGTAATACCCTACTCATAGGAACTTTATGAAAAAGGGACTTTCACTGCCAATTTTGGCATATTATTATTTAGCTAATTACCTATCAAGAAGGAAAGAAAGAAAAAAAAATCAAAACTCTCATGGGACTTACTATTTGATTTTTTTGAGAACCATAATTGAAGAAATATCTTTTGCCATAGTCGAATTCTTTTACTTTGTCAAAGATTAAAACTTTAGCTACAGTTAGGGCTTTGCAGAAATTTTTACAACCCGTCCAACCTAAATAATCTGTCCAAACCAACCCGAAAAAACTGCCAAAAAACGCAATCTGAATAAACCGCCCAATTGTTACATTGGGCAGGTTAAAAATAATTATCAACCCGCCCAATATAACTCAACCCGCCCAATTAAGAATTTATTATTAATTTATTATTTTTAATATATTTAAATAAATATATAAATTAATTAAGTTTTATTTTAATTTTTTTACTATAAATTTAAAATATTATTTTAAGCTTAAAAAGATAAACTTCACACTATTAGTATTAGTATTTAAAAGAAAAAAATCACAAAAATGTAAAAAAAAAATACCACTTTTGTTTAGGTGGGTTGACCCGACCAACCCGCCCAAAAAAAAATATAATTTCGGTTTGGGCGAGTTAAAATTTTTTTTTTCTTAACTGGGCAAGTTACGGGTCACTTTTGCTAACCCAATTATGACATTGGACGGGTAAAAATGTCTTGTAACCCGCCCAATGCTCAGCCCTAGCTTCAATCACACTCATATTCCATTTTTCTTCTCACGGTCAAAATTGTTCACCATAATCAAACAAAATCAAATGCTAACAAATTATCATTATTATACAATATTTGTAGAGCATTTGAAGATAACTTTTTCCATTGTCATTTGTTTTGTTCCGAACAAATTTCTCTTGTAATATATAGAAAGAAAGAAAGAAAGAAAGAAAAAAATATCTGCCCCTTAAATAATCTCTTCCTCATATAATGGATGAGTCTCATGATGGTAGCTTTGGATATTTTTTTATTTTTGGCTTAGCTGCCTAAAGACGTTTGACTCGACTACAAGATGTTTGACATGACAATAGGAGATAGCTCAAACTCTATTATTATCTTACAAGTTGGCCATTTGTTGAATCTCCATTGGTCAGACAGTTGCTTTCACATTTGATGGTATTAGTTCTCTAAAACCACTCTCACTCAATTCTATGCTTTAGAATTGAAAACTAGCATAAACAACGGCCAAAACCAACTACTACCCTTCTATAAATTTGGATACCCTTTACATCTATCTTCATTATCAGCATCTTAAGGCCAAGAATTCTCTAACAGATAATGGCTATGGAAGTGAAGATGATGAGGAAAGAGACCAAAATTGTGGTTGCTGTGGATGAGAGTGAAGAGAGCATGTATGCACTATCATGGTGTCTCAGCAATTTCTCTTCTAAAAGTGACCATAACACCAACACCACTCTCATCCTTCTCTACGTCAAACCTCCTCCTCCAGCCTACTCCTCTTTGGATGCTGCAGGTTTGGAACAATACCAATTCTCTGTTCCACTTTTTTCTTTTTTTCTTCTTTTTAAACTAGACTCTCCGCCTAATCCTACAATATATGGTGACCAAATAAAACTATAGCAATTGTTATGTAGATACTCAAGAACGAGTGTGAAGATGGTGTGCTATGATTTTGCAGGGTACCTGTTTTCGACTGATGCCATTGGAGCAATGGAGAAGTACGCCAACGAACTGGTGCATTCAGTAATGGAAAGAGCTGAAGCTGTCTACAGACACTCTGAGGTCAAAGTAAGCCCTTTTTTCTCTACTCTTCAAGTACTGCTTATAGTTCAAACATAGAGAATTAGATAGTTACCTGCAGCCTTTTCTTTCAGATGAATGTTGAGAAGAAAGTTGGGAGCGGAGACGCCAAAGATGTGATTTGCCATAGTGTTGAGAAACTTGGAGCTGACACCTTAGTCATGGGAAGCCATGGTTATGGTTTCTTCAAAAGGTTGCCAACTTCATCCTTTTTACTATCTCAGATCTCAGTTATGACTGTACAAGTCTGATCTTCTGAAAATCCCTTCTCATATTTACTTGCAGGACTCTTCTTGGAAGTGTGAGTGATCACTGTGCCAAGAATGTCAAGTGTCCGGTGGTGATTGTCAAGCATCCCAAGCAAAACAGAATTTAGGAGGGTTCTAAAGGAGAGGAGTAGGTTATCATGGGTGGGTGGTTCTATTGATTAAAAGTTGATGAAATGCTAAAGAGAGAAGAAACTTAGAGAGTAGACGATCTGAAATGTAATTCTGAATTTCATGTAAATATGCAGCATTTTGAACATCTTGGAAAAAGTACAAATTCCTATCCAGAGTTACTACACACAGATTCTCTCTTTTGTTGTTATTTAAAAAAAAAAAAAAATTAAACCACAGAATGAGAATGTCCTAAAAACGAAAAACATGGGATCTAATATATTTTTTTAAAAACTATAACAATTGAGAGAATCGAACCTCAGATCATGTGAAAAGCAAACCACGTGGCATAAAGAAAAGGTAACATTGACATTCAAGCAACATATATTGTTGACACAACAAAAACAATTGTCTCTAGCAAACCTAGGTGGTTCTGATAACAAACCAATTAAGTATGCTAAACTATAAATTTTTACTATCTACCTTGATATATTTACAATGGATTGCTAATTCATCCTAAAAGTAGGTTGAGGTATACACAGACTAGAAATAGATGTTACCAAGCAAGAAATTATAAATATTTTGTATGACAATGTAAATTATTCCATCATAAACTTTCTGTTTCTGCAATTTTTATTTAAACTCAATCAATACATATGGCTACTGAAACAGATTGACTTGATAAAAAGTCTTAATCTCATCAACAGTCTTCTTAAAACATAATGAAAAACAAGAACATGGACATTGAAGACCACCACAAAATAGTCAAACAGCTAAAAAGGGCAACTTTCTTTAATAAAACAAATCAATGTATATTTAACAAGTAATAATAAATTTGATCTGGTGAAACAGATGGTTTAAGATGCTCAAGTAAATTCACAAGAACCCAAATGATTGAACATGAACATTAAACCAAAACAACTACATTCATTATAAAATATGAAATGTTAACATTGTACCACCAAACTAAAAAAGAAAAACCCAAATGTTAAAATGAAAAAAAAAAGAGTTGTAAGAAAAAGAAAAAAAAAAGTCTATTCTAACTCGGCTGCAGACCCATCATTAGTCTTGTTGTGCTTTCTTGCATACCTCTGGTTTCTCAAAAACTCAGGATCCATCTATATCATACCAAATAAGTCATAATATACACTCAATAAATCATAATTTATAGTGTTGATTTACCGATCTCACCTCGTTTATTAGACATTGTCGTTTTTGCAATTTATTTATTTCTTAGGGCGTCGTTTCATACTTATGTCATTTGTTAGATGATGTCGTTTTTTCTTTCTTTCTAATTTTTGTTCCTTATTGATTGATCGGTAAAATATGATGTGCAAGTATACACAATCGATTCAAGTAATAAAATAGTAAGTACCGTATCGTTCCCACAAGGACTATCAATCAATTAACAATAATTGCTTTTAAATTTCTATTTGGCTGTCGAAAATAGAGTGATTTTTAAACTAAGACTTAAAATTGAAATAGATTTTGCAATAATAAAGATTGATTCAATAATTAAAAACCTAGGGTATTAAATTCATCAACTTTTCATTCTATCAATTTTACTAATCAGTTCTAAATCTCTTCTTCCTATTCTAATAGCAGGTTAACAAAAATCGATTCCTATTTTTTTTTCAAGATATAAGATCTCAACATATATATAGGTTTTCTACATCTCTGTGATAAACTTAAACACATAACATGCATTAAGTATAGAAACCTAATTGCTACACAAGTCATACACGTACTCTAGCCCAATATATAACTTATGTCTATATAACGATAGTGATGAACTTAAAACGAGTATGTTTTGAATATTTATAACTCGCAAGCGCACGAATCATATATGAAATATAGTGTTTGTGTAAGCACGAGATCGAACCCAAAGAAGTTGTCTAAAATAAAAAAGAAAACTATTTTAAACCAAAATTAATAAATTCTAACCTAGCTCCAAAGATTGATGAGATTTAATGTCATTAACATAAAATAAAAGATTTAAAATAAAGCTATTTAAGAGAATAAAAATAAACCAATTATGATTTAAAAATAATTTGTAAAAGAAAGATTATTAAGATACTAGAATCCACAAAATGTAAGTTTAATAATACTTATAAGTGTAAGTTTTAGTGATAGTTAAAATAAGTAAAACTATCATTTTTCAAATAGATTTATAATTTTAAGCACAAACTATTTATAAAAAGATAGAATTTTTTTTCACTTTTTAAAAAAGTATAATTTTAAAGTATTTAATGTGAATCAACATAATGAAACAACAAAACATCAAATAACATTATTTATAAGGCCAAACATAATATTTTTGTTCTAAGCATTGAATGTGTACAATTTAATGACACATCTTACACAAAGAATATTATGTCTTGCAAAATAAAGAACAAAGTGCAATACTATCTAACAATCCAAAATATGAGATATTAAAGATGAAAGACATATATGAAGAATAAAAATCCATAAACTTTGTTGCACTATAAGGGAAATCAACATAGAGCATAAATATTATCTAGTTATAAGTTGCTTCATCATGATCTTAATAATCTTGTGAAAAAGATTAGAAGCATATAACTAGAATAGAAATTACAAACATAAATAGGAAAATTTGGAGGAGGAACCCTCAAATTTTTCCTCTAAAAACACATAGAAAAATGACCAAAAAGAAAGAAAAAAAAGATGCAGAGAATAGAGTGGTCTTGAAAGTGTAGAAATTGTGTAGTGCAACCTCCTCTAAATTAAGCACCCGCAAATGGTCTTGAAAATTCCCTATTTATACCCAAAATGAGAGTATTCAAATAATCAATTTAAATTGATTAAATTAAATAAATAAATAATAATATGACAAGTATGGGTAAATTGTAGGGGTGATGATGATTTTGGGTAAAATGTTGTAGAAAAATTGGCATTTTTGGACAAAGTGACAAGGGGACAATTTATGGGCTCAAGGAAAATTGTACACATTTGTGCTGGCCTGGCAGCAAGGCTGCAGGTGGCTGTTTGGGGCGGATTGGGTCGTGGGTGCGTGCTGGGCCGAGTGAGGTAGCTGGGGTGGCAGGCCCACGACTGGGAAAGGCTTGGCAGGGGCTTCGGGCTTGGGTGGAGAGGGAAAGGCCCAGGCGTGGGGGTTGGCAGCTAGGCTCGGTTGGGCCTGGGCCGAAGGTGGCAGTTGGGCAGGCAGGCCCACGGTGGCTTTTTGGGGCAGCTGGGAGCTTCGGTCTGGGCCTGGAAGCTTGGGCCAGGTGCCATTTTCTCTTTTTCAAAAATATCATTTTCCTTTCTTTCTCTTTATTTTTCAAACAAAAAAATACAACATAATTCCTACAACATAAAAATAAATTAAATCACAATCAAATATTTTCAATTATAAATAAATCATATTAATTATTTGAAAATACTTAATTAAAACTTAATTTAATTTATCATTAAAGATCAACAAAAGTGCATTTTTTTTTACTTCTAACTAAACTCAATAATTCAAATAATTAAACTACAACAAAATAACTATAAAAACACATAAAAATATATGAAATCAAAATAAACCCCATAAATTCAAAATTACTTAAAAACTTAATAAAATAATAAAAAAATTAAGAACTTAACACTAATTAGCTTATAAGTAGTGGTAAAATAACTCTATTTTGTAGAATTATCAGATAGCATATTCAATTCGCATCTTTCGAATTTTGAATCAAAATCATAAATCAAGCAAATATTGATCAAGTATTTACTAGCATTAAGCAAACATTATATAGATTAGAATAAAGAAGAAGAATCAATTGAACACCATAATAAAATTAAATAGAAATCCAAGCGACTACATTAACCCATAGATAGAGGATTTAGTTCATATCAGATATAATAACCATAACATTCAAATAATTGTTCATAGAAAATACCCTAAAGAACTAAGATGAAGAAGAAATCTAGAGAACAATAAACAGATAAACAAGTAGTCTCCTTAGGGTTTTTGTAATGTCCCAAATTCCCTAATGTGGTTTAAGCTTGGATTAGGGGGCGAGGATGGCCATAATTGATTTATTATGCAATTATGTGATTAAATGCATTATTATGTGGAATATATGATGATAATTGCATATCTGTATATTTATGTGCATGTGTTATGATTTATGGATAAGACTACATTATAATGTGGATATGTTCGAGCTATTCGGCATGAGACGATCCTAGAACGCAAGTTAACGATTTGGTCATAACGAGATTAATTTCCAGGCTCGGAGTAAGTCTGGAGGCAATTTGATGTTTAGTACATTACTGGGAATGAACGGGTAATGGAATATGATTTAATTATTATTTAAGAATATTGGGAATAACGGGAATTTGAAGACGTTAATTATAATTAGCGGGATAAGTGAGAAATGACTGTTTTGCCTATGAATGGCTGTATAGGAATTAAATGGGCTTAGGGGAATTTTGGTCTTTTGACCATGGGATAGATTTAAGTGGCTGGTTGTAGAAGGTTTAGACAGCAAAAAACAAAGCAGCTTCTTTCTCCCTCTCTCTCTCTCGGTTGTGATTTTTGAAGCTTAACTTGAGGATTCATCTTGGGGAATCAGGGCTTGTGAGCTTAGGATTGTGTTACAGCCATTGAAGGGGGTTTAATTCAAGTTGGAGGTAAGAATTGCATTTCAATTTTCTGGTTTTGTTTCTCTGTTTTTCAGTTGGTTTATAGTTGATATTTTGGATGGTGTAGTTTGGAATTTGATGAGGCTTTAAGTGTTATAAAGCTTAGGTTTTGTTGGTTGAATGATGGATATGGTTTGGTAATGCTTGGGTGTGATTTGGGGATTTAATTGATGAAGGTTTGGGCTGCTTTGAATTGAGAAAATGGGCAGGGGAGCTGGCTTTGCTGGGTCAAGTCACAACCTGGACCCAAGCCAGAGCCTCCCTTGGGCTTTGTTAAGCAAGCACACCGCGACCCACTACGCCAAGTTGCGGCCCGCCGTTGGTACCCCAGACAGATGCTCTTTATCTTGGGGGCGCACCGCGACTCACTAGGCCAGGTCGCGGCCCACCCCTTCCTTTTGTGCCAAGGATGGGTTTTTCAAGGGTTTAGGCTCGAGGTTTCATTTCTTAGGGCTTGGGATCGAATCTACTAACCGTTTTAGTAGGATTCGAGGTCCTTGGAGTGAGGTTTTAGACCATGAACCTTTTATTATTTATTTTTATTGATGGGATTTCATATTGGTTATGACTAGGTGACCACTAAGGGACTTAAGGATAGATCGTTCTCAAGGGTCGTTCTTTTATTATTTCACGCTCGAACCAGAGGTAAGAAAACTGCACCCAGTATGTGACATGCATGGTTATTGATGAAGCATGTTGAGTGCTCTATGTATTGACATTGATTGCATAGTAAATGCATAGCAGATTTGCTTCTCTGTGTATGTTACTGACTTATTAGTCAGAGAACAGCAATGATGTTTAGTGTTGATCCTAAAGCTATGACTTATCAGTCAAGTTCAGCGGTGATATTGAGCGCTGGTTGTATGGTATTGGCTTAAGAGTCAAGAACGGTATTAATATGTTTAATGTAGCGTCCTGAATTCGCTAATAGGGCTTAGGGCCTTGATTAGCGTGTCTGGAGGGTAATAATTGATTATTATATTAAATATGTGAATTTGGTGAGTATGTGATTAGAACATGCATGTTTAGGTGAATTAAATATGCATGTGGGCCTCGTCTAGTTATTAGGGGTATGTTTGTAATTTTAGTCATTGAGGGCATAAATGTAATATTTATGGTTATTGTGATCTTTACCATGTGAGAGTGGTGATATTTTTGTGATGTACGATCCGAGACAATTCTAGAGAGCAGTTTAGTTAGAAAGTCACGACGGGGTTAAATATCCGGCTCGGGAGGAGCTTAAGGGTATTTTGGGAATATTATAATGTGCTCGGGAATTCTTGAGTAGCAGATAGTAATTTAGTAATGGTTGGGATATGTCGGGATTAATAGGGATTTATAAGACTACTCGGGGACTTAAAGGGGTATGGTAAATGACTGAAATGCCCTGGGGTTACTTAAGGATTAAGGATAAGTTAAGGGGCTATTTTGGTCATTTTGGTTAAAGGATAGGCTTATGTTAGGCAGCTGTGTTTTTAGGAGGAATTAAAATAAATCAAAAGGAACTCTCTTTCTCTCCCATATGTAACTCTCTCTCTCTCTTGGGTATTTGTGAAGTGTTGAATATTGAGGAAACTTGAAGAATTGGGCTGAAGATTTGGTGACATGCAAGCTTGTGGGTTGAGGGATTAGAGTTAGGAGGAGATTTGAAGTTGGCCAAGTCGAAATCATCAGCAAGGTAAGAGTCAAAACTGGTTTGCTGTTTTATATTTATTTGGTTTTGTTGGAGTTTGGGGGGTTACATCTTAGATGACGAAATTTGAGTTATAGTAGGATTTTGGTTGGTTTCTCTAAGTTTATGTGCTGCTTAAAGTGTGTTAGGATGATTATGGGACCCAATTATGTTGTTGGGGTGTGTTTAGAACGATTTCAGGGAAGTTAGCTCGTAAAATTTGCATGGGAATTCTAGGTTTCGGGCTCGCACCGCGGCCCTGTTCTTCAGTGCTGCAGCCCACTTGAGTTTATAGGCTAGTAGGGCTTCGAGGAAATTTCCTAGGCGCCGCGGCGCAAGGTTTGGGCGCCGCAGCCCTAGGCTGTCAGATGTGAGGCATTTTGCCTCTGTTTTGGGGCGCGCCGCGGCGCTTAAGGGAGGCTGAGTCGCGACCCAAAATCATGATTTTGGTTTTTTGAGGGTTTTTAGCTCGAGAACTTGAACGTTAAGGCCCGGGAAGGTTTCTACTATCCAATTTGGTAGAAACCAAGGTCCCGGAGGTTAGAGTTAAGTCTCGAAACTATTTAATGAGTTAGAACTTGATAGTTGGTTATATTCATGTGTTGTGACTAGGATTTCTCTTCAAGGCTCGGGTTAGAGGATTGTGCTCGTGATCGCGGTGCTCGGGTAGCTTGGGACACAGGTAAGAAAACTGTTGTACCCGTAGAGCAGGGCGAGGCCCTATATGATTGTATTGCAGGACGTAGCCCCCATTGAATATGTTTATACGTGTTTAAGTATTTGTTTAGTTACGCTATGTGTGCTTATATGTGAATGAACGGCAAGAGCCGGGAACGGCGAAGGCCGGGAACGACGAAGGCCAAGAACGGCAAGGCCGAGTACGTCAAGGGGCCAGGAGCAGCGTTAAGCACACGGAGTGTGAGTTGCCAGGGTGAGACCCTATTGGATACCTGGGATATCCTCACGGTGTAGACCGCGAACCCAGGGCCTGGTAAAGCACCTGGGACGACATGGTCGTATGTGTTTAGCCTTTTGGAGGCTTGATTATATGTTGAGTGATAGATATGCATATGTTATTTGCTTGTGTGAGTTTTCTTGCTGGGCTTCGATTCACGGGTGCTCTATGGTGCAGGTAAGGGCAAGGGAAAAGTCGACAAACCATGAGTACGGAGAGCGTGAAGCGACGCGTACATAATTGGCCTGCCTGGCTGCCACGGCCAGAGGTATTTTTGGGTAAACCTAATTTTGTCATTTAGTCAACTTTAATTATATTTTTTTAGTTGTAAATATGTAATGCCCCAAAATCCCTAATGCGGTTTAATGGTTGGATTAGTAGGTCGGGAGGGCCATAACTGTTTAATTATGCCATTAAATGAATATATGCATGTTTATGTGAATTATATTATAATATGATGTTAAATGTATGCATGTCGGTGATATATTGTGGAGGCCACATTATCATGTGGATTTGTTCGAGCTATTCAGCATGCGACGATCTTTGAATATTAAGTAGCGGTTTAGTCATAACGGGATTAAGTTCGAGGCTCGAGGTGAGTCTCAGGATGTTTTAATGATTAGAGCATTGCCGGGAATAAAAGGGTAACGGGATATGAATTATTGGTATTTGGGAATATCGAGAATAGTGGGCATTTGAGAGCGTTAATTATGATTAACGAAATAAGTGAAAGATGACGATTTTACCCTTGGGAGACTGTGGAAGCTTTTATTTGACCTAGGGGCATTAAGGTCATTTGGCTTGTGATATGTATGACTTAGTTGGCTGTAGAAACATTCGAAACCAAAAACAGAGCCCTCACTTCTTCTTCATGTACATCATCTTCCCTCTATCTTCCTTTGAAGTTTTGGGTCCCAAATTGAAGAATCAAGCTAGGAAATCAAAGCTTGGAGGTTATAGACATAGTTCATCCATTGAGGAGGATTCAAAACCAGCTTGAGGTAAGAAATCATCCATGAATTTGAAGTTATACTCTGTTTTTCTTTTAGTTTCAGCCTATAGATTTTGATGTGGATAGTTGGAATTAATGGGAGTTTTTGTGTAAGATTGATTGGGTTTTGATGAGGGCGTGATGTAGATGAGGTTTAGGGGTTGAATTGGATGTTTTGGTAAGGTTTGGGATTGATTTGGAAGGCTGGTTTCAAGGGGAATCGCAAAGAGGGAAAATCAGAGGTGTTGCTGGTCTGAAGCTGGCGCCCCAGCGCCAGTCCTGGTACCCCAGCACTATGCAGGGCAGAGAATAGCCCTCTCTGTTTCCAGGGCAGCGCCCCAGCGCTAGTTGGCAGCGCCTAGGCGCTAGGTCAATTTCAGGGGATGTTATTTTTAGGGCTCGGGATGGTTTTTAAGGCTCGGGGGTTGGTTCCTTTACCCCTTTTGAGTAGATTGAGAGTCCCAAGAGTGAGGGATTGATCCTGGGAGTGTGGTTTAGATTGTGAACCATTCATGGATTTACTTTATTATTGGTTTCTAATTGGTTATGAATAGGTGACCGCTAAGGGATCTAAAGGTTGATCGTTCTCAAGGGTCGTTCTTATATTATTTCTTGCTCGAACCTGAGGTAAGAAAACTGCACCCTGTGTATATGACATGCATGATTGTTGTTGAGGTATGTTGGTTGATAAATGTGGATATTGATTGCATATTAAATGCTATCGAATATTGTTTACCTATATATGGTACTGACTAGTCAGGGATACTGACCTAAGAGTCAGAAATGGCATAAGCGTCCTGAACGCAGGGCCGAATGAAGATTAGATCTAATCGATATCAGCGTTGAATGACTCTAAGGCATTAACGCTGGACCGACCCTAAGGTCGATGAATCTTATAAGTGCTTGGCTAGTCTAAGACTAGTTACTCAAAGCCAGGGCCAAAGGCCTAGGTGAGTGCTTGTCACATGGCTAGGGAACAATGTTCCATAGTTATGACTCTAAAGTCATGAGGAAGGTTATGTTGGTGACTTGTCATCATGCACCTATCCTGTTTAAGCTAGTGAAAGGTTCACTTATCTGTTAAGCCTCGGTGACCCTATCATCACATGGCTAAAGGAAGCTATACCCATCTTAGTGACTTTTGCGACTGTCACTTACCTATTTTGGGCTGAGAGTCCTGAATGATTATTACGATCATTGCTGATATTATATCATGCTATATTGTGTTTTCTTGCTGGGCCTTGGCTCATGGGTGCTATGTGGTGCAGGTAAAGGGAAAGAAAAGCTCACCCAACCTTGAGTGGAGAGCTTAGGTGGTGTGGTGTACATATGTGGCCGCTTGACCATCACGGCCAAGGAGTTCTCAGAGGAACTAGGGGGTTTACCCTATTTTTGCCGCTTAGGTCGGCGGGTTTGTAAATTTGAAACAGTAATGACCATTTTGAGTTGTAAATAACTTGCAAATGTTTTTTATGGGCCCATGAACAGTTTTATGTTTTAAATAAAATATATCATTTCCTTTTGATTGGTTTTCTACCTTAGCCTATTAATAACACTTCGATGCACGTTTTTAACCAAAGGACTCGGGTAGCGGGTCAAATTTCCGGTTCACAGTTCACCGTAACTGTTATGGGGTAACCAGAGCGTTACAAAATATTTCTAAACAGTACTTTGGGTCCCAAATGTTTAATGCTTTATAATTTTCAATGAATGACTACCTTTTCAAATCATGTGACTTTTGTTACGGCTTAGCTACACTTTTAACCTAAAACCTCGATTAGCAAGTTAATTGCACGTTTAAAAATTACTTAGTAACGACTCCAAGGAAGTAAGGCTTTACATTTAACACAGGCCGAAATGATTAGATCTAATCAACATGATCATGAAATGCTTGATCGACCCCAAGTTCGATGAAAACTAAAAGCACTTGTTTAGTCTAAATGCTAGTTACTTAGAGCCAAGGCTAAAAGGCTCAGATGACTGAATGTCACATGGCTTAGGGTGCAGAGCCTCAGAGACAGACTTATTAGTCATCTATACAGAGATAGACTTATCAGTCATATATACAGAGATAGACTTATTACTCATCTATCGAAAGTGTGACTCATTAGTCACCTATCTGATTAGGGCTGCAAGCCCCAGAATGATTACCAGAATCATTTATTGATATTACATACATGCAGTAATAAGTTTTCTTGTCGAGCTCTTGCTCACTGGTGCTATATGGTGCAGGTAAAGGGAAAGAAAAGCTCACCCAACCTTGAGTGGAGAGCTTAGGTGGAAATGTGTACATATGCGGCTGCTTGACCACCACGGCCAAGGTATTTCTCAGAGGAATTAGGGGTTAACCCTATTTTTGCCGCTTAGGTCAGCGGGTTGTAATTTTTATACTGTAATGACCATTTTGGATTGTAAATAATTTTGTAAACACTTTTATGGGCCCATGTACAGTTTAATGTTTCAAACAAAATATATCCATTCATTTTAATCAAGGTTTTCACCCTGGCCTATTTATGACACATAGATGCACGTTTATAACCAAATGACTCGTTTAGTGAGTTAAGCACTGTTTAAAGTCCACGGTAACGGTCTTGGAGTAACCAGGGCGTTATAGTTTTTTTTCTTCAGAAATCATCATAATGATGCTTAAATAGTAATATGTGTTCTGAATGTGAAATCCCGCTTTTGACCCTGCATAAAATGCCCTTTTCTGCGAAATACGCCACTCAAGCATCGCGGCTCTATAATGTGGCGCCGCGACCCGTGTCCAAAATATGGAATTCTCTCGTCTTTGACTTGCTCAAGTGTCGCGGCTCTCAGAGGCAGCGTCGCGACCCTATGCTTCTTGATAGATTGACCTCTTTGTCTAATCGTAGAGCTGCGGCTCAAATGTCTTTTTTTCATCAAATTCCATCTTTTTGACACCAAATGCAGCCATTTATCAATTACATCTCATAAATCTAAAATATTATCAAACACAGGCAACAAAACGTTATACTGCACAAAAAATTACTAAATAAACCTCAAAAATTAAATAAAATAACTCTTTAAAACACTATAAAAACTACTCTATCATTGATGGCTTGTATGGCCATTTTTTCCTTTTTTTCCAATCGTTGATAACTTGATATTTTAATTGAGAAATATCACATATTATGCAAAATAATGTCTCCTAATTATTATATATGCCCTAAATGTAAATTGGGCAGGTCGACCCTGTCCTACCCCGCCCCGCCCTGCCCCGCCCCACGAGAGTCCTAATTCCGAGGCAGGCTGACCCACCCCGATTGAAGTGGAACGGGTCAGACCCGACCCGTTATTTGTTTTCTTTTTCTATTTAAAAAAATATTAGCATGACTAGACTCGTATTAAGATTTGTCTTTTATATTATTTATATAATTAGCGATTGTCTTCACACACATACAATTGTGTTATTGACTTATATATATATATAGATACATAATTATATATATTATACGTGACTTTTTATTTTTGAACCACCCAACCATCAAAGCCACTAAATTAAGGATTTAACCGTCAAAAAATTTCATCTACAAGTGCAGCTAGTTTAGTTTTCTTTAATATTAATCGAACTGTATTCATGAGGATTGAGGTGTGATACTTATCTTTCTTTCAAATTATACAACATATTCAATAACAATAATCTACGGAGTCGTAAAATTGAGGGAAGCATTAAAAATTGTAAAATTATTAACCCAATACGTAATGGTATTATATATTCATGTGTGCCATTCTATAAAAATATATTTATGTCACAATTTGCATTTGTATGAATTTATATACTCATATTAGATACAAGCATGCACGTTTATTTAATTTTATTTATAGAATTTATTAATTATTTTTATTAAATTTGTTTCATTGTCATATAAATTTTAAATAAATAAACAATATTATATATAAAAGAATGACATAAACATATTAAATAAAAAATTAAACCAAAATATTATTTATCATTTTAAAATATATATATATATAATATGACGATATTTTTAAACATAAATGATAATTTTTTTAATAAAAATTAAGATTATTGTAACGTTCAAATTTCTCTAATAAAGCTTAGTGCCTTGATTAGGGGGCAAGGAGGGCAATAACTGATTAATTACATTATTATGTGATTTGATGCATGATTACATGAATTATGTTAGTTATATTATAATATGATTGTATTTGCATGTTTAGGTGTATTAAGCATGCTTGTGGGTCTGTTTCTTATCAGAATGACATTTTTATAATTTTGGCCCATTGAGGGCATATTTGAATATATATGTTTCAAATGTTGAGACCACATTATTACGTGAATATATTTGGGTTATTCGGCACGAGGCGATCCTAGGGAGCGAGTTAGCGATTTAGTCATAAAGGGGTCAAATACTCGGCTCGGGGTGAGCCTAGGGGTAATTTGGTAATTTAGCGCATTACCGGGATTTATCGAGTAATGGAAAATTATTTAGTGACTATTTGATGATATTGGAGATAATAGGAATTTGTGAGATGCTAATTATGTGTTTATCCAAAAAATAGCTGTTGGTGACGTGACAAGAATTTTCGACACGTGGCAGAGATACTGCTCGCCTATCGACCAGAAATATTTCCACATGCGGAGTTCAAGTTTGATATACGACCAGCCTGGTCGTATACTCCGTGTATTTATGTAAAGATCTGTACAGTTGTAATGATATCCGAGAATATCTCTTCATTATGACTTTGGTATCCATTTATTAAGGAAATATATGACTGATTAATTCATGTAATCCTCCTTGAGCCTATGAATATATAAGATATAGCTCAAGGAAGGGGACTTTTGGATATGGGGATTTCTTTCTGAATTGCATTACTATTATCCACCACTTGTATTGTTTTCTTCTTCTAAGGTCTGTGAAGCTCAGGAACCCTAGTTCTTTGATCACACCTTTGAAGCTCAATATCAATAATAATATCAAGTGGACGTAGGTCATTACCAATCACTGGGGCCGAACCACTATAATCCTTTGTGTTCTTACTTTCCTATAGATCATTTTGTCAAGCTCTGTACTATTTTCTTGTCGTTTATCTGACTCCGTGTCATTGGCCAAAACGAGGGTCAACATTATGATTAACGGGGAAAGGTGGCAAAAGACAAATTTGCCCTTGGGGGCATTAGATGAGTAAGGGTTTTAGCAAGGGGTAGATTAGTCTTTTACCAACTTGAGTGACTTATTCACTAGAAGGTTTCAGGGGAAGGAAACAAAACAAATGGGAAACACTCTCTCTCACATTTCTCTCTCTACCTCTTGAAGCTTTGGAGGAGTTTGATCTTTGTTAAGGAGAAATGCTTGGGAATTGAGGGGAATTGAAGCTAGGATTGAAGTGGAATAGCATAAGGGTTGTGATTCTTCTTTAAGGTAAGGTTATGCTCTGTTTTTTCTGATGATTCTTGCAGTAGTTTAAGTTGTAGCAAAATTTCAAGCTATGGCTGGGTTTTTATTTGGGTTAGAGATTGGGTTTGGTTTTTGAGGTGTTTGTAATGTTTATGATGCGTTATTGAGAGTCTTAGACTCATTTGAGACCTTGGTGCAAGTTTGGGGTGAGATTTTGGGAGTTTTGGCTCAGTGAGAATGGTGGAAAAACCCAGTTTTTCTGGGTTCGTGTAAGGGCGCCGCGACGCTGTTCTTCCGAGCCGCGGCGCTGGGATGTTCCAAGGTAGGGGGCCCTGGATGGGTGCCGCAACGCCTGTTAGGCCGTACCATAACGCTAAACCATTTTCAGGGGACTTAATTTTTTAATTTTAGGGCATAGGCCCAGGGGCTCGTGGGACGATTTCACCACCTCGTGTGGGGGAATTTGGAGTCCCGAGAGTACGCGATTAGTCTTGGGGTCCAATTATGGAATCGAATGGTAATGAGAAAGTTATTTGTGGGTTGTGACTAGGTTACTGCTAGGGCTCGAAAGAGGATCATTCTCGGGGGTCGTGCTTGCTTGCTTGTGCTTGGACCAAAGGTAAGAAAATTGCACCCAATACATGATGTACGTGATTAAGGCTTGGCCCGATTGTGAGATATAGTTATGGTTAGGGCTCGGGCTCGGGCTCGGGCTCGGGCCCCTATAAATGTGCATGATTATGATTATGCATGTGATGGTTTGATTAAGCATGTTGAATGCTCTGTATTTGGATATTTTCTATATAATGTATGCCTGTTTGCATTATTTGATTGAAAGTGGCTTGATGTGTGAGTCAAGGACGGCAATAGCGCTAAGTGCTGATCGAAAGCATTAACTTATAAGTAAGGGGTGGCAATAGCGTGCTGAGCGCTAGTCGTTGTGGTTAGGCCTAATTAGGAGTGCATCATACGCTTGTCTGACCCAATGGTCGTGGAAAAATTAAGCGACTGGTACGTTGGGCCAACTCTAAGGCTGTTATACAGAGGATAGGGCAATAGGCCCCGAGGTGACTTATTAGTCCCATATCCTAGGGCTGGGTCCTGGTATGACTATGTAATATCTATTTAGGGCAACAGGCCCCGGTGTGACGTTCCTGTCATTTATCTTAATAGAATGCATGCATGAGTAGGGTTATTACTGCTAGGCATACTTATTATGATTCTATAAAATGTTATTAATTACTTATGAGCATGTTTAAGTTTTCTTGTTGAGCCTTGGCTCACGAGTGATATGTGGTGCAGGTAAGGGGAAAGGGCAGCTGGACCAACCATGAGTTGGAGAGCTTCGGTGACGACGTGTACATATGCGGCTACTCAACCACCACGATCAGGAATCTTCAGGGGAACTAGGGTCCAATCCTATTTTGCCGCTTAGGTCGGCTGTTTGTAACTTTTGAGTTGTAATTACCCTTTTGGAACTCTAAATGACTTTGTAAATGTTTATTTTGGGATCTCATGTACGAACTTTATGTTTTAATAAAATGATTGTTCCCTTTTGTCCAAAATTTCTAACCTTAAGTTGTCAATCACGTTTAGTTGCACGTTTATGGTCAAATGACTTGATTAGCGAGCCTAGCACTATTTAAAATACACGGTGTAACGGTCTTGGCTAACCAGGGTGTTACAATTATGTATTATATATTATTATTATAATGATATTTTATAATATTTAAATTTATATTTATTTTAATATAATTATTAAATATCTAGTCTTGTATTGAATATTATTATAATATTTGAATTCATATTAATATAATTAGTAAAAAATTAAGATTATATATTATTATCATAATAATATTTTATAACATTTAAATTTATATTAATATAATTATTAAATATCTAGTCCTGTATTATATATTATTATAATAATTATATTTTATAACACTTGAACTTGAATTTGAATTTGAATTTATTTTAATATAATTATTAGATATGTAGTCTTACATTAAATATTATCATAATAATGATTTTTTATAATATTTGAATTTATATTAATATATGTTGACGCCATTTTTCGTCAGCAGTGAAAGAAGAGCACGTAAACAATAACTGATAATGGCCAATTTAAATATGACAACACAAACACATGATTTTTACGTGGTTCAGCAGTTAAATCTGCCTAGTCCACGAGTCTCTGTTATTAAACTCAAGATTATCTCTGAAAATTCTTCAGCATGAATTCTTCAGAGTTTTCTCTCAAGGTTCAGCCTTTCGGTCCATTACAATGGTGCATGACCTCTCTATTTATAGAGAAGGCTGCAGAATACTATCCCACATATTTTGGGTAGTTACTCTTTTTTGTGAATAAAATTAATGGCTTTAAATGCCTATAATTAGATATAAAAGGAAACGTCCCCTGAAGACCAGGGGACGCATAACTGACCAAATAATATCCCACGATTCTAGGGGATTTACAGTAATAAATGAGGATTACATCTCGTATGGACAACACTTATACATATTCAAGGTGGTTATCATATATCTCCAAGGCTTTAGCTTCCCAGGTTTCCCGTCATCTTTCGGGCTAGAGACATCTCCCGAGGTCACATGGCTTTCGAGATCGTATGTGCATCGAGCTCGGGACCCCTGATCCGAGGTCATCCCTGAAGATGGATGCGTCTCCGGAGCTACCTTTCGAGATCATGAACACTCCGAGGTCACCATACTCGAGGTTGTCTATGTCTTGCAGGCTCGATATTCAATCCTGGAGCATACTTCAAACCTTATGACTCCAATTGCTGCGAATCCACCTTTCGAGGTCATATTTAACATAGCTCGAAATCTGGGTATAACATCTTGCCCCCTCAAAAGTATTTGTTCGAATCCTAAGAGAAGGAAACTTTTGAACTACTTTCTTTGAGAACTGTACCGTAATACACTTTTGAAAATGGACACGCGTCAGCTGGGTATTGCTCATTTTTGGTACTTGAGTACCTTGGAAACATGCCCACGATCATCCGTCTGCCACCTTTTCGGCGCCATCTTGTCATTGATCCCCATCCGTTGGATCTAGCAAGGATTTCATTCAACGCCCCGGATTAATCCCCCTTTTTCCATCTATATATACGAGACCCCACTCTTCATCTTCTTTTTTACCTTCGTTCACCAGGAGCAAGAAAAAAGGAAAAACAGAACCAGAGACCTTCCTATAAAGCTTCTATCCCGTGCATGTTTTCTTAGCCAAAGAAACAAAGAAACCCTGGTTTGTTCGAGTCCGTGAGTTCTTATTTGCAACCTCTCCTTCAATCAACGATCTCTCTGCAATCTCCATTATTGTGTAAGTGTGCAATCTTCGTTTTCCATCTTGTTATTTTTTGTTCATACTGTTCTTGCTGTGTATGTGTATGTACTAGTTTACATCTTTAGCATAATATGATAGGAGGTTTCTATCCGATAGGTTCTTGTGCTTTTTTTTTTTTACTCCCAACACAGAATTTGCATCACTGGTTCATATCCAGTTTTGATGTTTGAACAAGATTCCTGTTTTCTGGGTTTTAAAATTTTAAGAGACGTTTCTTGTGCACCAAGATTTCGGGTAAAAAACATGGGCCTTGACAAATGCACGAAACCCAAGGCTGCCTTTTCTGGTTAACCGCCACTCTTTTTTCCCTTGATTTTTGGGATTTTCAAAAAATTATCCACTCTCCTTCCTTTTTCGTGGAACGCACGTCCTGACTCTTTAATAAGGGCCTTAATATGTAGCTTGTTTTGTTCCTAAACCCCGAGCTCGTAATCTCGAGCTCGAAACTCTTGCATGCATGGCCCTCACCATTTTTTCTTTCTCACTAGATGTCACAGAATCTGGAAAGACGGTGGGGGTCGTTGCTGGCAATCCCTTACGAGCCAAAATCTTCGAGCCCAGAATCGTTGTTCGCCCGGAATCAACGTCGGATAAGAGAATACGAGCTTGCGCGCGAGCAAGAGGACATTCGAGCTCACTACCGCCGCCAGATAGACGAGGTCATAGAGGGGAAGAGGAGAGTTCTTCGGGAGGCCCTCTATCCGGAATCCAATTCTGGACCTAGGCCGATTCCTCTCGATCCTGCATTAAAGGTTACTGTCGCATACCATCCAGGAGAGCTCAAATTTTCACTAATGGGGGAACCTTCTTCCTCGCAGCCGAGGAGAGAAATGTTTGAGGCCGAGCACTATTGGAGCTCGGTTACCACAACTAGTCAGATAACTGACATCCTGGCTTTCCACGGCCTTAGCCTGTCAGGCTCCTTGAAGTGTCGAGCTCCGGTCGACCATGAACGAAACTACTTCGCCCCTGGGGGCCGCGACGCCAATGTGAAATACGCGGCCTAGAGCTAGGAACACATGAGGGCGGGAGCACTGTTTCCCTTGAAGTCTTTTTTCAAAGACTTCATGGATTTCGTTGGGTTGGCTCTGTTCCAACTCAACACCAATTCTTACAGGGTGCTGTCTGCCCTGAGGTCCTTATACCACGAGATGGGGTGGAAAGGACCTTCGCCTTAAGAGATCTTGTATCTCTTTTGTCTGAAAAGTAACCCCTCCCGAGCTCGGGGAGGGGATGTCTTTTATTATCTCTCGAGCTATCCCAAGGAGAAGAAGGTCTTTGAAGATCTTCCCAATCATCCGCCTGATTTCAAGAGGGCCTTCTTCTGGACAGACGGTCTGTCCCCGTCTCGACACTACTCGTTCAGGCGGATTCGTAAGTATTCTTGTTATCTTTATTTCTGTGCTCGTGACTTTAGCTCTTAGATCCACACTTAGTAGAAATATGTTGTCTTTCAGCCAATTTTCAGCGTGCCACTCCTGACGAGATGATGAAGGAGCATAGAGAGACCCTGCTCCAACTCCCACATGGCAGGAGGTCTCTCTTATACCTTTTACACGAGGATAAGCTCCGAAAGTGCGGACTTTTGGGGGAGGGCTAGTCCACCTTTGACTGGTCCAATAAAAAATATGAACACTGGGAGCAGGTGCCACTGCCCACAGGCGCCCTTCCTCCGAGGAGAGAAACGAGGCCGCCACTTCCAGTTCGCCTGAGGAGTCCGCTGTCTGGGAATGAGGCTAATGATGAAGCCTCGCGCTCAGATTCGGATGAAGGTAAAGTTCTCCCTACCTCAAGAATGTGGTCCCCCACCTTACTAAAACATAGGCCCAATAGGTTAGTCTCGTGCCCACAGGATAGATACCACTTCTACATATGGAGTTGGGTAGATGACTGTGTCCATAGGTTTGATAGTGGGCTCGGGAAATACGACACCATGTATACCACGGACGAAGTGTGGAACGGGATAGCTGTTTAGTACGGGACCAACGATTATAGGGACCTTTCGAGGTTATCACCCACATATAGGGAAGGTACTCCCCCCGCCTCCTCTGAAGACGGGGGAATTTAATGGTCCCCAAGTTCGAGCTCGGGGGAGAGTTCCAGTTAGGTTTCTTCTATCATCACTTTATACGTCTATGATACTGAAACAACTTGTATGCTTCTCTTTTATTAACTCACTCTGTGTTGTGACTTGTGCAGGCAAGATGGACTCCGACCTCGACAACATCATCGATGGTGCTGGCGCCAAGAGGAGCAAGCATCCCAGAGCGGGGTCGCTGAAGACCGACCGGCCGGGTAAAGTCCCCAAGAGGTCCAAGAAAACCCCTCCTCCTGCTCCGCCGGCTTCGAGCTCCATCGCTGCGGCGACTTCCCAGGCCGGCGCTTCCACAACGGCCGTCCTCGCAGGTCGTCGCCTCTGCAGTGGCGCCGACTTCGCTGGTCGGTCCCTCCGCTATGGTCGAGTCCCAACCTCCTGTGGTGGTTCAGTCATCCTTAGTTCCGCCTTCTAGAAGGCCTTCTTCTTCTCGAGCTCAGAAGCTATCAGTTTCCACCCACATGGATGCATATGTGGTCGACAATGCCGCTGGGCCCATGGATCTACGCTGGTCTCGGATGTTATGTCCTGGATCGGCCAGAGCTTTGGCAGTCTCGAAGCTCCCCAATGGCAATGCTTAAACGATACCCAAGACTGCACTGTCCTCTATGAGAAGAGTATCGAGCTCGCTGCCGCGGTAAGTATCCTTTTATAGTCCTTCTTGGTTATAATCACACAGACTTGGTGTTAATGATGACTTTTCCTTTTTCAATCTCTTGCCTTTACCGCCCAGCTCAATTATAAGTTGAACAACGAGATTCATTCGAGCAAGTCTCATGCCCAAGAGGCGAAGAATCTCCACCTCAAAGCGAGCGACGATCTGAAGGCAGCGAATGCAAAGCTTGAGGCAGGAGCTAAGGAACGTGAGGACATGGCCACTGAGCTCGGGAAGCTGAAAACTAAGCTCGAGGAGCATAAGAAGGAGATCACCCTGCTTCAGGCGATCAACAAGAAGCTTGAAGAGGAAAAGGCTGCTAACTTTGACATCATGGAGGATGCAAAAGCTCGTCTCCTTGCTGAGTACAAAGAGAAGAAGGAACAAGCGGTTGACTCGGCCATGTACCGAATGTGGGCCTACAATGAAGATCTGGACACCAGCTTCTTAGGTCCTCACGAGGCGACTCTTCTTGACAGGTAGAATGCTCGGGTCGAGAAGGAAGAGGCTGATGAGCTCGAGAAGGAAAAGGCTGCTCGGGATGCTGTTTCGGAGGGAACCCAGGAGGACAGCCATGCTATTCGTCCTGAGGAATCCGGTGCTGCTGATGCTGAGAAGGCCAAGGAGACTCCTCTTCCTTAAATCTGATCTCGGGGAAACCATTTATTGGGGCTGCGTCCCCTTATTTTTGTAATTATTTTAATTTATGCCCTCGGGGCTGATACAATTTCTTTAAATATTACTTATATATGCTTTACATTCATGCATAGGTTGTTCAAATTATGCGCTTCCGACCTCGTTATTTTTCAAAGTCGGATATTACTTTAACCATGAACCCAAAAGTACTTATATGGTATGTAATGTGAATGATTTGGTTATATCTTTTTTGCTTAGTCACTTTTCCTCATCCTCGGTTTTCGTTCCAAGGTTAAGAGTTCGAAACTATTTTTCTTTAAGACATTCCAGCCTCGATCTCGACTTATTTCGAAATAGGTTTAGGTTCCTACTTACCATCGATTAGTTTTTTGGCTGGTTTGTTCCAAACCTGTTAAGTTTGCACATCTGGTTAACTCCAAACTTTTTCGGTTTTTGATAATTCGGTTATGTCCGAACTATCTAAGCTTGCGTATCTGGTTACATCCAAATACTTTATATGTTTTTGATAATTCGGTTATGTCCGAACTATCTAAGCGTGCGTATCTGGTTACATCCAAATACTTTATATGTTTTTGATAATTCGGCTATGTCCGAACTATCTAAGCTCGCGTATCTGGTTATATCCAAATACTTTATATGTCTTTGATAATTCAGTTATGTCTGAACTATCTAAGCTCGCGTATCTGGTTATATCCAAATACTTTATATGTTTTTTATAATTCGGTTATGTCCGAACTATCTAAGCTCACGTATCTGGTTATATCCAAATACTTTATATGTCCTTGATAATTCGGTTATGTCCGAACTATCTAAGCTCGCGTATCTGGTTACATCCAAATACTTTATATATTTTTTATTTTTTAAGCTGATGGTATATCTACCGTTGATGCCCCCCTTAATATCCTATGAGTGTGACCATAGGTTATTAAATTAAGAGAGATTGCAAAAATAAAAAATAAACAGAGATAATATACTGAATGAAATAATTCTTTATTTGATGGTAATCAAAAGGCAAACAAATTAATACAAATAGAAACTCATGGTTATCGGCAACACTTTTCCTACACTACTGATAGTAAGGTCTAAGGTGTTCGCCATTCCATGCACGGGGTACTAGACTCCCATCCAATCTCGCAAGTTTGTACACACCAGGTCAGATGACTGATTCTATCTGGTATGGCCCTTCCCAGTTCGGCCCGAGCACTCCAGCTGTTGGATCTCGAGTTGCCAAGAATACGTGTCTCAACACCAGATCTCCCATTCCGAACTTTCGATCTCGAACCCTCTTGTTGAAATATCTGGTAGTTCGTTGCTGGTAGGCAGCATTTCTCAGCTGAGCCTCTTCTCTTTTTTCTTCAATCAAGTCTAAGGTTTCCTCGAGCTGAGTATGGTTTGAACTTTGGTCGTAAATCTGAGTTCGGATCGTGGGGATTTCGACTTCTATGGGCAACATTGCCTCGCAGCCGTATGCTAGAGAGAACGGGGTATGTCCTGTTAAGGTTCGAGCCGTGGTCCTGTATCCCCAAAGGACTTGGGGCAATTCTTCGGGCCACCGTCCCTTTGCTTCCTCCAACTTTTTCTTTAAAGAAATTTTGAGAGTTTTGTTCACAGCTTCGACCTGGCCATTCGCTTGAGGGTGAGCCACTGATGAAAAACTCTTTATTATACCGTTCTTTTCACAAAAGTTGGTGAACAAGTCGCAATCGAACTGGGTTCCGTTGTCGGACACGATCTTTCTCGGCACTCCGTATCGGCACACGATGCTCTTTACAACGAAATCAAGGATCTTCTTCGAGGTTATGGTTGCCAATTGTTCAGCCTCCGTCCATTTTGTGAAGTAATCCACGGCGACTACAGCATATTTCACTCCGCCTTTGCCAGTTGGGAGTGAGCCTATGAGGTCGATGCCCCATACCGCGAAAGGCCATGGGGATGTCAACATGGTCAGCTCGGATGGTGGGGCTCGGGGTATCGTGGCGAATCTCTGGCATTTGTCGCATTTATTCACATACTCGAAAGAATCTGTTTTAATGGTTGGCCAGAAATATCCTTGGTGTATGATCTTCTTAGACAGGCTATGCCGCTCGGTGTGATCTTCGCAGAACCCTTCATGAATTTCTTCAATGATTTTCTTGGCTTCGGGAGGGGTTACTCACCTGAGTAACGACATGGAATATCCCCTTCGGTACAACCTTCCATCCAAAATTGTGTAACGGGGAAGTTGATACATCAACTTTCGAGCTTGGTTCCGATCTTTTGGAAGAACTCCATTTTCGAGATAATCAACTATCAGGGTCATCCAGGTCGGCTCTATTTCGATCATACACACATCTTCCTCTTCTGGCTCGTTAATGCTAGGTGCTGATAGGTGTTCTATGGGTACAATATTCAGTTCTTCATTTTCGGCGGACGTGGCGAGTCGAGCTAAGGCATCTGCATTCGAGTTCTGCTCGTGGGGAACCTGTTCGATTGTATAGAATTTGAAACACTCTAACGCTGATTTTTCCTTCTCCAAATAAGCTGCCATTCTCGTGCCGCGAGCCTGGTATTCACCCAAGATTTGATTAACCACTAGCTGGGAGTCACTGTAGCAATGTATAGCTTTAGCTTTGAGCTCCTTAGCTATACGAAGTCCCGCGAGTAAAGCCTCGTATTCGGCCTCATTATTCGACGCTTTGAAGCCAAATCTTAGGGCAGAATGAAATCTGCTTCCTGCGGGGGTAACTAAAATGACCCCTGCCCCTGCTCCATTTTCATTTGACGAGCCGTCGACGTAAAGTTTCCACAGCTCGTGGGCCATGGTTATTACCTCGTCGTTGGCTATACCAGTACATTCCACTATAAAGTCCGCCAATGCCTGTGCCTTAATGGTCGTTCTCGGGTGGTAGGTGATCTCGAACTGACCGAGCTCAACAGCCCATTTAAGAAGTCGACCTGAAGCTTCTGGTTTAGACAGGACTTGCCTAAGTCGTTGATCAGTCAGCACATGGATGGGATGTGCCTGAAAGTAGGGGCGGAGCTTACGGGATGAATGAATTAGACTGAGCGCGAGTTTCTCCATCAATGGATATCTTGACTCTGCCCCCAGTAATCTTTTACTGATGTAATAAACGGGTCTTTGCACCCTCTCTTCTTCTCGGACGAGCACTGCACTTATCGCGTGTTCGGTAGTTGAAAGGTATAGGTACAGTATTTCCCCCGTTTCAGGTTTTGACAGGATGGGTGGTTCCGCAAGGTGCTTTTTGAGCTCCTGAAAGGTCAGCTCGCATTCCTCTGTCCATTCAAACTTCTTACCTCCTCTCAGTAAGTTGAAAAATGGAAGACCCCGATCAGTAGACTTCGAGATGAATCTGCTTAGGGCCGCCATCCTGCCAGTCAGACTTTGGACATCGTTGTGCCTTCGAGGTGAGGGCATGTCAATCAGGGCCTTGATCTTGTCGGGGTTAGCCTTGATTCCACGAGAGTTCACAATAAAGCCCAGAAATTTTCCTGAAGATACCCCAAAAGTGCACTTCTGAGGATTTAGCTTCATGTTATACTTCCTGAGCACGCCGAAGCACTCTTCGAGGTCATCAACATGGTTCTTGTTGAGTTGAGACTTTACAAGCATGTCATCAACATAAACCTCCATGTTGTTCTCTATTTTTTCTGAAAACATCATGTTTACGAGCCGCTGGTATGTGGCTCCGGCATTCTTGAGCCCGAATGGCATGACATTATAGCAGTATAGCCCTTTATCTGTGATGAAGCTCATATGTTCTTGGTCGGGGGCATGCATGGGAATCTGGTTATATCGAGAATAAGCATCCATGAACGACATCAGGCCATGCCCCGCCGTGGCATCTACGAGCTGGTCAATCCTTGGTAACGAAAAACAGTCTTTTGGGCAAGCTTTGTTGAGATCTGAGTAGTCAATACAGGTTCTCCACGTCCCATTGGGCTTTGGGACCAACACCGGATTGGCTACCCAGTCAGGGTAAAAGGCATCCCTAATGAATTGGTTTGCCTTTAACCTATCAACCTCCTCTTTTAACGCCTTCTTTCTGTCTTCGTCCAGCTGTCTTCGCTTTTGTTGCTTCGGAGGAAAGCTTTTGTCTATGTTTAGTGCGTGGCTTGCTACATTCGAGCTTATCCCCACCATGTCTGAGTGCGACCACGCGAAGACATCCTGGTTTTTCTTCAAAAAACAAATTAATTGCTATTTTGCCTCGTCTTGGAGGTGTTTTCCGACCTTCACCTTCTTCGAGGGATCAGCTTCCTCGAGCTGAATTTCTTCGAGCTCCTCTAAAGGTTCGAGGTCAACTTTCTCCTCAATCCTCGGATCGATCTCTTCGTCAATCTCTAAGACCGTTCCGTCTTTGTTTTGTACGATGACGAGTGCTTGAGCGTTCGTTTGTTTCTTTCCCCTCAAGGAGATGCTACAACATTCCCTCCCTGCCAATTGGTCTCCTTCTAATGTCCCAACTCCGTTAGGGGTCGGGAACTTAAGGGCCAGATGCCTTACTGATGAGACTGCCCCCAGCCCGACCAGGGCGGGTCTCCCGAGCAGCACATTGTAGGCAGATGGTAAGTCTACTACCACAAACTCCATTATCTTGGTCACTGAGATTGGATAGTCTCCCAAGGTCAGGGGGAGCTCAATGGATCCCATACAGGCAGTTCCTTCTCCTGAAAAGCCGTACAAAGTAGTTGCACATGCTTTCAGGTCGCGAAGGGAGAGTCCCATCTTCTCGAGGGTTGCTTTATAAAGGATGTTGACTGAGCTCCCATTATCTATGAGAACTCGGTGGACCCTTTTATTGGCCAACTGAAGAGTAATAACCAGCGGATCATGATGAGGGAACTGAACATGGGAGGCGTCTTCCTCGGTGAAGGTTATTGGTTGTGTTTCAATCCTCTGGCTTTTTGGTACCCTAGGTTCGGGTTCATAAGGAGACCCGTCCCCTGTCTTCAACTCGTTAACATACCTCTTTTGGGCATTCCTGCCCCCTCCTGCGAGATGAGGCCCTCCCGAGATGGTTATTACATCCTCTCCATCTATCGGCGGGGGCCTATCTTCTTCCCGAGATCGGGAGTTATTGTTTTGTGTGGTTGGAGGCGCGGCTACTCTCTGGCTCGCGGCCGCCTGACCAGTACTCGGGTTTTTGACATAATGCCGGAAGTAACCTCTCGAGATCAACCCTTCGATCTCGTCCTTCAGTTGTCGACATTCATCAGTTGTATGTCCGGTGTCTCTGTGGAACCGACAATATTTACTGGAATCCCTCTTGGATTTTTGATTTCTCATCATGTCTGGGTGCCTAAAGGGGACCTGGTTCTCATTAGCCAGGTATATGTTCTCCCGAGACTCATTGAGCTCGGTGTATACTCTATACACGGAGAAATATCTCTCCCCTTTCTTTTTCTTTCCTCCCTCAGCTTCGGGGTGACTTCCTTCGTTCTTTTTCCTCTTGGAGGGGTTCTCCGTGGCAGGCTTTGGAGCTGCTGGGTCCGCCGAGGTTGAGGCAGAGTTGATGTTTATTGTTGTAGTTTCGGACTGGGAGGTCACTTTGAGCGTCGACCTCGCTTCCTCTACATTGACAAACCTCTGCGCTCGCCTGTTAAACTCGGTTATTGACCTTACCGGTTTTCCTTGCATGTCGTCCCAAAGGGCACTTCCCGGTAATACGCCAGCTCGGATAGCCATGAGGTGTCCATTGTCATCAACGTCTCGAGCTCGGGCTACTTCCAGATTAAATCTCGTTAGGTAACTTTTCAATGTTTCGCCCTGTTGCTGCTGGACGTTAGTTAAGGTGGATGCTTCTGGTCTGACCCCCACCATTGCTCTGAACTGCTTCTTAAAGTCTTTAGACAACTGCTCCCATGAGGTTATTGAGTGCCTCTTATACTTTTCGAACCAACTTTTGGCAGGTCCTGCCAATGATGTTGGAAACAACATGCACCTGAGCTCGTAACCCACGTTACTGGCTCTCATGATAGTGTTGAACGTGCTCAGGTGACTGCTCGGGTCGGTTTTTCCTTCGAACGTTGGGACGTGAGGAATCCGAAACCCCTGAGGAAACTGAGTGTTGGAAATATGGGGAGCAAACGGCTCGAGCTCCTCATCAGAGTCCTCATATCGACCATTTCCTCGTTCATTCTTTAAAAGCCTAAAGGCTCTTTCGAGCTGATCGATTCTTTCCTGGACTGGGTCAGTAGGAGGTGCTGTCTGGAATTGATTGTCATCGATCGTGATTCCAGGCTCGCGTCTCCGCAAGGGATCTCTACGCCTTTTCAAGCGATCCCTTAGGTCCGGACTTGTTTGCTCTCCATTACCTCGACTCTGGTTCAGGTGATTTCGCAGGTCGGGACGATTCTTGCGGCTTCCAGTGTTATTACGACCTCGGTCATGTTTACTAACAGACCTGGTCTCTCTGGACTCATCACTGGTGAAGCTCATTGCTCGGTTATTCCATGATGGATTCTTTCTATGTCGCCTCGTCTCCGCCGTGCGAGACCGAGACGTTTGACTTTTCTCAGATGGAGCGCCTCTCCGCTCCTGGAAAGTCTCCCTGTTTCCTTGTCTTTCCCCCGCACGCCCTTCATTCTGATCTCGAACAGGTTGAGTGTTCCTGCGAGGGGGGGGGGGGGGCGAAGGATATCGTATGGGTGACGGAGGAAACCGTATAGGCGATGGTGGCTGCCACCCTTGTCGCGGCCTAGAGGGTCCAGAATTCGCCCGAGATGGGTCGGTCGCATTTGGTGCGCTCCCAGGTACCTGAGTCCGAGCCTCTGCAGGGGTTCGGTTATTCTCAGCTCCTGCAGGCACTTCCACATGCGGGTTAGCCGGGGCCCGAGCTCGAGTACTCCTCTGGGGCCTAGGTGGAGCGGATGGCTCTGCTGGTGCCGGAGGTTGAGTCGGCCTCCTTGTGGCAGCATCCTTTCGTGGACGCCCGCGGGGCCTCCGGGGAGGAACATGCACGTCCCTTGGAGGAGGGACTTGGTTTTCGCGCGGAGGCGGGGGCTGAGCCACCTGGGCCTCTGCGGCTATCCTTGTCAACTCCTCATTCCGTTTGTTGGCCTCTGCCAACAGCTGCTTCAGTTGTCGGTTTTCAAGTTCCATGATAGGAACGTACCGCTCCGGATTGTAGTACATATCCTCATCCCTTGGTGGAGGGGGTGGTCCCCGGGAATCAGAGGACCCACTTCTCTCCTCAACATCCAGGTTTTCCATTGGTTGTTTTCCAGGACGTCTTGGGTAATTTTCTTCAGGTGTGTTCTGATTGTTTGTGGCCATGATTTTCTCAGGGATGAATGCTTAAGGCTCTCAATGAAAGCACCAAACTGTTGACGCCGTTTTTCGTCAGCAGTGAAAGAAGAGCACGTAAACAATAACTGATAATGGCCAATTTAAATATGACAACACAAACACACGATTTTTACGTGATTCAGCAGTTAAATCTGCCTAGTCCACGAGTCTCTGTTATTAAACTCAAGATTATCTCTGAAAATTCTTCAGCATGAATTCTTCAGAGTTTTCTCTCAAGGTTCAGCCTTTCGGTCCATTACAATGGTGCATGACCTCTCTATTTATAGAGAAGGCTGCAGAATACTATCCCACATATTTTGGGTAGTTACTCTTTTTTGTGAATAAAATTAATGGCTTTAAATGCCTATAATCAGATATAAAAGGAAACGTCCCCTGAAGACCAGGGGACGCATAACTGACCAAATAATATCCCACGATTCTAGGGGATTTACAGTAATAAATGAGGATTACATCTCGTATGGACAACACTTATAGATATTCAAGGTGGTTATCATATATCTCCAAGGCTTTAGCTTCCCAGGTTTCCCGTCATCTTTCGAGCTAGAGACATCTCCCGAGGTCACATGGCTTTCGAGATCGTATGTGCGTCGAGTTCGGGACCCCTGATCCGAGGTCATCCCTGAAGATGGATGCGTCTCCGGAGCTACCTTTCGAGATCATGAACACTCCGAGGTCACCATACTCGAGGTCGTCTATGTCTTGCAGGCTCGATATTCAATCCTGGAGCATACTTCAAACCTTATGAGTTCAATTGCTGCAAATCCACCTTTCGAGGTCATATTTAACATAGCTCGAAATCTGGGTATAACAATATAATTAATAAATATAAATTTTTAATTAGTTTTAAAAGTATATTCTATTAAATATTTAGAATATTTCGTTAAAGTTAACAAAATAAATTGTTAAAACTAAGAATTTTTGTTATCTACACAGTTTTTATACATATAAAATTAATATATTTGGCGTATGTAAAAATAAGATGCCCACTAATCAAACGCATGAATGAGTGGAGTGACTACCAGGTAAAGGAAGAATTTTTGTTTCTGGGTTACAGGAGGTTAAGGGAAAGGATATTTGAAAAAAAAAAAACTAATCGAGGTTGGTCTTGACTCTTGACTAGACCCATCTTAATCTATAACAGAGTGGAGCCCCGACCCGACCGGGTATCTTTGCCAAGCCTATTATGCCCCCATAACTATATATCCCAAAAATATGTCATTTTGCAATTATTGGACCCAATTGTCCCTCCCATCACCATCCTCCAATTTTCTCTCTAAAACAATCTCTCAAACTCTATTCTCCCCTCTCTCATATTCTTCCACGATGGCACCACCACAACCACTTCCTCGAGGTGACATAACACCACTACTCCATGCTACCACTTCTATTAACATCGTCCTCTTCATTGAAGCCACCAACATCCACCATTGATGACCCCACCTCCACCAACATGAATCATCAAAATTTTATGTTCTACATACAAATTTTAAGATCTTACATGTTCTAATCTTGTGGATATCGAAAAAATACAAAAATAATTTAAAATAATTATATGAAAAACAGACTTTTGAGTGAAAAGATATGAACCTCCAAAGTTTTCGTCAAATTTCAGCGCAGAGCATCGATATTGCATCGAAAAAGCATCATTTTTCCCAAAAATCAAGTTTTCATGATTTCATCGCAAAAGCATCGAAACAATATCGATTATGCATCAAAAAAGCATCGTTTTGGCAAAAAAAAAATATTCAAGTTTTCATGATTGGATTGCAAGACCATAAAAACAGCATCGATTTTGCATCGAAAAAACATCATTTTGGCAACAAAAAAAAATTATAGTTTTCATGATTGCATCACAAGAGCATTGATTTTGCATCGAAAGACATCGTTTTGGCCAAAATCAAGTTTTCACGATTGCATCGAAACAACATTGATTTTGCATCGAAAAAGCATCACTTTGCCCAAAAATATAGTTTTCATGATTACATCGCAAGAGCATTGAAACAACATCGATTTTGCATCATTTGATTTTTGGCCAAAACGATACTTTTTCGATGTAAAATCGATATTGTTTTGATGTTCTTGCGATGCAATTGTAACGCCCTGGTTACTCCAAGACCGTTACTGTGGACTTTAAACAGTGCTTAACTCGCTAAACGAGTCATTTGGTTATAAACGTGCATCTAGGTGTTATTAATAGGCTAAGGTGAAAAATCTTGATCAAAAGGAATGGATATATTTTATTTAAAACATAAAATTGTACATGGGCCCATCAAAGTGCTTACAAAGTTATTTATAATCCAAAATGATCATTACAGTGTAAAAATTACAACCCGCCGACCTAAGCAGCAAAAATAGGGTTAACCCCTAGTTCCTCTGAGAAACATCTTGGCCGTGGTGGTCAAGTGGTCGCATATGCACGCATCTAAGCTCTCCACTCAAGGTTGGGTGAGCTTTTCTTTCCTTTTACCTGCACCACATAGCACCAATGAGCCAAGACTCAGCAAGAAAACTTATTACTGTATGTATGTAATATCAAAAAATGATTATGGTAATCATTCTGGGGCTTGCAGCCCTAATCAGACTGCGAGTCACACTTTGGGCTCCGCACCCTAATCAGATAAGTGACTATTAAGTCATACTCTGAATAGATGACTAATAAGTCAATCTCTGGATAGATGACTAATAAGTCTATCTCTGAATAGATGACTAATAAGTCTATCTTTAGGGCTTTGCACCCTAAGCCATGTGACATTCAGTCACCTGAGCCTTTTAGCTCTGACTCTATGTAACTAGCCTTTAGACTAGACAAACGCTTTTAGTTTTCATCGAACTTAGGGTCGGTCAAGCATTTCATGCTCATGGTGATTAGATCTATCATTTCGATAAGTGTTAAACACATTAATGTCGTTCTTGACTTTTAAGCCAATAACATACAACTAGTGCTCATTTCACTGCTGAACTTGACTGATAAGTCACAGCTTCAGGATCAATACTGTAATGCCCTGAAATCCCTAATGTGGTTTAATGGCTGGATTAGTAGGTCGGGAGGGCCATAATTGTTTAATTATGCCATTAAATGATAATATGCATGTTTATGTGAATTATATTATAATATGATGTTAAATGCATGCATGTGGGTCCACATTTGGTTGTTAAGGTGTTTTGGTAATTTGGCCCGTTGAGGGCATATTTGTGTATTTCGGTGCATATTGTGATTTATGGATGAGATCTCATTATTATGGAGATATATTCGAGCTATTCAGCATGAGACGGTCTTATATTGCAAATTAGCGGTTTTCTCATAACAGAGACATTTATAGGGATATTGGATAATGGGAATGTTTATTTGATGATAAATTGGGAGTTATAGAGATCAGGAGGAAATTCTAGGAGTTTTGACTATTATGTTCCCAGGGGTGTTTTTGGGACCCTGAGCACTAGGTTTTATTTGAGGTTACTTAAGCCTGAAGTAGTTCGTCAAATAGAACCGTACGTTAGAAAACATTTTTTCTCTTCCCGTTAGTTCCTTTTACCGTTCGAGGCAATTTTGAAGAAATCTTGAGTTCTAGGAGTCGGAATCAAGCGAGGATCGAGGCATAGCGATCCTAGGAAAGATTAGAAGCTTCTTGACCAAAGGATTTAACGAAAAAAACCCAATCAAAGGTAATCTAAGCTTTAATTTTTGAGTTTTAGAATTTCTAAGCTTTGAATTGGATTTTGTGAATCATTGAGTTTTCGATTCATTTGAGCCTTGGGATTTGATGATTTTAGATCATTGGGATGTTTGGGAACTTTGATTTTTGGATTTGGAAGTGTTTAGGTATGTTTTTGGAAGGTTTGGGATGAAGAAAAATGAGGTTTTGGCTGGTTTCTGGGTGGGGGTCGCGGCCCTGTTCTTGGGCGCCGCGGCCCAAGCTCGAAGAAGCAGCTGGTGGAGTTTGGCCTGTGCTGGGCGCCACGGCACTGGGTAGTGGGCACCGCAGCCCTTGCTCCTGGTGTGGCTGGGGGCCACGGCTCATGGTTCCAGGGCTGCGACTCAGGTAGGGTTTTGAGACTAATTGAGTGTTTTGATCTCGGGAACTTGGTTTTAGGCCTCGGGATTACTCCTACTACCCGGATTAGTGGGATTCGACGTTTCGAAGGCTAGATCTTGGTTCGGGAACCATTGTTGCTCATTTTATTGATGGTGTCCCATATTTGGTTATGGCTAGGTGACCGCTAAGGAACCCACCTTAGTGATTTTTCAGTTGTCACTCCTTTATTTTGGACTAAGAGTCCTGAATGATTATTGTTGATATTATATTCTTGCAATATTGTGTTTTCTTGCTGGGCCTTGGCTCATGGGTGCTATGTGGTGCAGGTAAAGGGAAAGAAAAGCTCACCCAACCTTGAGTGGAGAGCTTAGGTGGTGCTGTGTACATATGCGGCCGTTTGACCACCACAACCAAGGAGTTGTCAGAGGAACTAGGGGGTTTACCCTATTTTTGCCGCTTAGGTCGGCGGGTTTGTATATTTGAAACTGTAATGATCATTTTGAGTTGTAAATAACTTGTAAATGTTTTGATGGGCCCATGAATAGTTTTATGTTTTAAATAAAATGTAATGACCCAACTACTCTAGACTTTTGGACCATTAACGAAAACTATACATACTAAACCTTAATAAAACTTACAAGTGAAAATACCATAACTTTATTAAGAAACTTGTAAAAATAAGAGTTAAACTTACATAAAATTTAGGTTAGGATATGAGATCCCATTGTTTTAAAAAAAAAACAAAACATAATTTAAAATAAAAAAGGATTACATAACAAGTGCGGGAAAATACATGTAAAAACCATAAAAAACAAAACTACATCCTCGAATCGTAACGCTCGACTCTTTGAATCCATTCGACCTCAATACACATTCTCCAAGCTTCCAAGAACCTTTCCCGCCACTAAGACTATTTTCCTGCACATATAAACAAAAAGGAATGAGCCTAATGCCCAGCAAGGAAAATCTAACACATAGTTCATATACATAAATTTCATAAGAAACATAAAAACCTAACATAACACTTATATCATACACATACTATAATGGCCATTATTACTTGGGGTCCCATAGACTAAACAAGTCATATGCCCATTAGATTAGTGGGGTCCTACTAGCTAAGCAGGTCATATGCCCATAATCTATTTAGGGCTTGTTAGTCATATGGGTCATATGCCCAAGCCTACAAACATAGATATCATAACATAAGATAACATATAAAAGCATATAACATATAAATTATATCCTATTTTCCTTACCAAAATTACCGGGATAAGAGGACAGAGTTGGGACTTTGGAACACTCCTAAGAACCATTTGAAAAAGAGTGAGTATAGTGAATAAGAGAAATGAAAGGAATGGAAGGACTAAACCATTAAGAAAATACTTACCAAAAACTTATGTGCAAGTTCTTAGATTTCCTAACCAAAATAAAGATTAAGGTTAGAAGGCTGAGTAGAAGACTATGAGAAAGAAAATAATATAATACCAATGAACTAGAGTGTGGAAATACCTTGAAGACTTGTAAGACCGATCTAAACCTTGAACCGAAATGCTATAAAATCTTACTTCCCAAGTGTTTGATAAGCTTATGATGATCAAGCTTATGATTCCCAACCCAAGTGTTTACACTCTCACACTCACCTAGCAACTTGCAGCCTCTGAACTTAGAGTAAAAGATGACTAATGGCTGGGTACTAGGTCCTATTTATAGAGTGTAGGAATGAAAGGATCTTAATTTAGCTTGAATAAAAATAATGGCTTTTTAAGTGAAAATAATTTGAATTATCGTTCAGCAGAGGCTGAAGACTCGTTCAGAAAGGTGCTGGACTTATCAAGAGGTTGAAGGTTTGAATGGGAAACGATTTTGAAAACATTCAAAATATGCTGAAGGAGGCGATATATCACCTGGACCATTATGCCTGAGGCAAACGTGCATCGTTTCGTGTTTTCCGTATCTACGTGCTGCGATATATCGCCCCCTATAGCTGCGATATATCGGCATACGCTGATTATTTAAACACGAAATTACACATTTTTAGCTTAATTTGAATTGAGTAAACAGCCTTGACTAAGCCCTCAAACGTTTTCAAAGCTGCTGACTGATCTTAGAGCATTCAAATTTTACCCTTATTAAATTTAATCCTCAAAATACTTAATCCTTAATCAACCATACATAACATGTGCTTAAAATCCTATTGGTTCTTATCTAAACCTTATAGTATAATAAATATTATCCTCAATATCAGTCATATTAATCAAACCTTAGGTTAAAATTAATATTCTTAAACTATAGGTTAAACTTAGAAAATCTACAATTACTACTATGAGTGTCCAAATAAATCCCGGTCTGAACCAAAAATCCACAGTCATAAAGATAATACTATTACTACTATTATACTACTATCTAACTTAGCTAAGTAAAGTTCTTGGACTCTACATAAAATATATAATTTCCTTTTGATTGATTTTCCACCTTAGCCTGTTAATAACACCTATAAGCACGTTTTTAACCAAAGAACTCGGGTTGCGAGTTAAATTCACGGTTCATCGTTCATCGTAACGGTCTTGGGGTAGGCGTTACAAATACTAAACACCATTGTCGTTCCCTGACTCATAAGTTATTTCCATACATAGATAAGCAAAGTTGATATGCATTTACTATGCAATCAATGTCAATATATAGAGCACTCAACATGCTTCATCAATAACCATGCATGTCACATACTGGGTGCAGTTTTCTTACCTCTAGTTCGAGCGAGAAATAGTAAAAGAACGACCTTTGAGAACGATCAGTCCTTAAGTTCCTTAGCGGTCACCTAGTCATAACCAATATGAAATCCCATTAATAAAAATAAATAATAAACTGTTCATAATCTAAAACATCGCTCCTGGGACCTCGAATCATACTAAAACGGTTAGTAGATTCGATCCCGAGCCTTAGGAAATGAAACCTTGAGCCTAAACCTTTGAAAACTCATCCCTAGCACAAAAGGAAGGGGCGGGTCGTGACTTGGCCTAGTGAATCGCGGCGTGCTCCCAAGAGAGATAGCAATCTGTCTGGGGTACCAGGGGCGGGTCGCGACTTGGTATCCACCACACTAGCTAGGAGTTCTATGCATCCTCCTGCAATAGATCTCTAGCTCTAGATACAGATGTCATAAGCATACAAAATCCATGCACAGTGCCAACTACCACAAGGCTTCCCACTCTCAAACCCAAGAGTTATCATCCTTTCCTTGCAGTCTAGCTTTTCCCCCAAACTTGATTAACCAATCCATATCTCAGTGATTAGAACTAGTGAATGATTATGACTATGAAATCCTATACCACCCGGGGAAGGCAAACCTAATTGCTGATGCGCTAAGTAGGAAGAGTTATGGAAGTCTGGGAGCGTTAGCTGGAATATAAAAGCCGCTACAGCAGGAGCTAATCAATGCTGGAATAGAAGTAGTCATTGGTAAACTGACTAACTTGTCCATCAAGTCAAGTCTGTTAGAAGATATACGGATTGGGCAAGGGCATGATGACACATTAGTAGCACATATGGACGCAGTTAAAGAAGGCAAGGCCACAGATTTCTCGATCTATGGCCCTCATGGCCCCCTAATCCAAGCATTAAGCCACATTAGGGATTTTGGGACATTACAACAATCATGAAAAGTTGATTTTTTTTTTGCCTAAACGATGCTTTTTCGATACAAAATCGATGTTGTTTCGATGCTCTTGCGATCCAATCACGAAAACATGCTTTTTTTTTTGTTGCCAAAACGATGCTTTTTCGATGCAAAATCGATGTTGTTTCGATGCTCTTGCGATCCAATCATGAAAACTTGATTTTGGGCCAAAACAATGCTTTTTCGATGCAATATCGATGCTCTGCACTAAAATTTGACAAAATTTTTGGAGGTTCATATCTTTTTACTCAAATGTCTGTTTGACATTATTTTTTTTAAAAATTTTGGTATTTTTTTCGAGATCTACAAGATTAGATCATGTAAAATCTTAAAATTTGTATGTAGAACATACAATTTTGATGATTCATGTTGGTGGAGGTGGGGTCATCAATGGTGGATGTTGGTGGATTTATTGGAGAGGACAATGTTAATGGCAGTGGCAGTGTGGAGTGGTGGTGTTCTGCCGTGCCTTGAGGAAGTGGTTATGGTGGTGCTGATTAGTGGCCAAAAATATACATTTATTGAATTTAATAGTCAAAATAAATTAAGTTTTAATTAATATTTTTATGAAATTAATATGATTTATTTTATAATTGAAATATTTAATTTGTTTTATTTTGTAGGAATAAAATGCATTTTGGGCACTATCAAAAAGAAAGAGAAAGAAATAAGTAAAGCTGAAAAAAAAAGGAAGTGAAAAGTGGCATTTTTGAAGTGAAAAGGCCCAATTTAAAGACCAGGCGCACCTGCCTTCTCCACCTCAACGTGCCACTTGGCACTTTCTCCTCGTGCCACACGTCACCCTTGCCACCTGCTAACCTGCTGGAGCTCCGCGCCTAACCCACCCATGCCTCAGCCCGCACCCCAGTCCGCCTGCTTCCTGTTCCCAGCCCACGTTGCCCAAGCCCACCTGGGCATCATTTCCTTTCTCTTTCAGCAGCCAATCACATTAGCTGCCATTTTCTGCTCATTTTTGGACTTTTGCAATCTCATCAACTTCTTTTTACTCACACTCAACCTCCATGCAATGTAAATGCCAAAAATAACTATGATAACACTTTAAATAATAATATTTATAATATAATTTGGTCTTAAATAATCATATTTATTATTAATATTATTATTTCTTTTGTAAATCCCTAAGCTTTATTTTCTTTTGCATTTTAGTCCATTCTTCTTCCTATAAATAGGATCACAATTTCACTCATTCAACATACATTTCTCTCACGCCTCCCACACCCTTCTTTAGTTTCTCTCTCTAAGTTAGGAAAAATGGTTATCTCGTAATTTTCTTGTAAAATTGTGAGAATTATTATTTACCTAGGCTAGGGTAAATTTTGGTAAGGTTTAGGATGAAACTTTGTATTTTGTAATCTTTATTTATTTTTATAAATATTTTTTTAAAGCTTATTATTTGAGTTTTATTATTTCTATCATTATTTATGTAATTAATATTTATTATTAATTTTATGTAGATTCAGTCAAGCTTTTTTAATGTAATTTTACTAAAATATTTTATATAAATTTTATTATTTTGTGAGTAGTCTTTTACTGCATTATCACCAAAACAGGTTGGTGTCGCTTTTAGATTTCTCATAACAATAGTATTATCATGAGATTTTAATTTGTTATTTTGTGAGTGGTATTTTATTGCATATTGTCAACGCTATTATGTCATTTCTAGGTTTCTCATAATAATAACATGTGCGTGTACTTCAAGTATGGAGTTTTATTACTCAAATACAATTGCAATTTATCAATGTAAATAAGTGACCAAAATATATTGTGGAACCCCGATGCCTCACCAAGGTTTTTTAATATAGATTCTCTTTTATTTTAATTCTTCAAACAAACAAATCCACAAAAATATTGTTTCTTTTTACTGTTATTATATTACTTACCTTCTAACCGTTTTATTTGTCTCTTTGTTTCTTTATCTCCCATCTATACTATGACTACCACTAGTGGAAGTCACGTTTGGGCGTTAAACATGTTCCATCGTGGAAGAGAATGAGAAAAGGGCAGAGAGAGTTTGAGAGATAGTTTTAGAGAGAGAAATAAATGATGTTAATGGTGGGGGCAATTATGTCCAGTAATTATAAAATGACATATTTTGGGGATAGATAGTTGTGAAGGCATATATAATAATTAGTAGATATTAATATGCATAATATGTGATATTTCCCTTTTAATTTTGGTTTTGTCTCGCTTTTTAGTGACGTCATTTCATGAAAATGTCATATTCTTTTAGGAAGAAGATATTTAACAAATTAAATGTTGGAAAAAATTGAGTTAATGAGAAGTTGATGCTTAAAATGTTAATGATTCAGCAAATCACTTTGATCTAAGATGAAATTATCAGAATATTGTGTGATTAATTCTGATTAATTTTTAGCAAATCACTTTGGTCAAAGCTGGGATTATCATAATATGGTGTGATTAATTCTGATTGATTTTCAGAAAATCACTTTGGGTAACAACTGATATTATCATAATAAGTGTGATTAATTCTAATTGATTTTCAGAAATTAAGATCCCAGATTTGTGGGATATTTGAGCATTAATGCACTTGATTCACACACATTTTCAACACTCCATGAAGCCTATAAAAAGAGGCTTCTCCTCTCATTCTAGGATATACAGATACAGAGTAGCACACACAAACTTATTGGTCTCTTTCTCTTTTTCAGTCTTTGTAGTATTTTTCGGTGATAGAGGGAAGGTTTTTTTTTCGAGTTCGTCTGAGCAGACATAGTGGTGCTTTCGTCCTGCTTGATAGCTGTTGTATTTTGGGAAGTGGTTGCTCACGAATCCTCTAGCACCATTCAGGTAGATGGGTCAAATCTGCTTTAAAGAAAATACATTTTGCGTGCCTCAATTTTGGTTCATTCTTTGTATTGTATTTTTACATTTCTATTCTTTAATTAAATATATAAATATATATTTCGTTATTCTCCACTATATTATTTATAACATTAAATAATTTTTAAAAAAGATTTTAAATTATTTGTTAGATATCGATAAAGTAGATTGTTTATATTTGCTGCTAATGCCTCTATTTTTCTCTTAATTATTTCTTCTTTTCATGTTGAGAAATGCTTAATGTGTATAAATTATTTCAAAAAAAAAAAAAAATCTACAACTTAAAGTCATTGAATTTTTTCACAAGAGAAAAAAAACTCAATAAATATTATATTATCTATATGTATATTTACTTATTATTTGTTATTCTTATATATATATATTTTTTATTAACTATAACGCTATATACTTTTCCTAAGAAGAAAAACATTATATACATATTATTGCTTAGTTTTTTTTCTCATCAATATATTGGTCAGATCAATCGGAGCAACTTATCTACCCTATCTTTCAAAATACATCATTAAAATTTGAATTTCTCTATTTTACATCAAATTTTTATATTACACTATCATGTAAATATCATATCTTTAAATATTTTTATTAATTAAAATAATAGAAATACAATAAAAAAACTAATAAATTTAGGGAGAGGTTGAAAGAAAAGTGAATAAAAAATAGAAAAATATTTAAAGGAGGTCTAAAAAAAATCTATAAATATAGAGAAAGAAACACAAAATATAAATGAGCTCCAAAATGGAGCATTGGTTTAAAAGAGCCATTAGATGGTGATTTACCCATTTTGACAACTTTCTTTATAATTATAGAGAATTCCCCTTTTAAAGGAGTTGTTGGGAATACTCTAAGAATACTCCCAACAACTCATCTATTCTATCTTTTAAAATACATCACTAAAACTCAATTTTTTTTCTTTCTATTTTATATCAAAATTAGGGCTGACAATTCAATGTCATGGGTCGTGTTCATGTCGAAGCTCATATATTATAAGTAAATGGTATACCCAAACCCGACTCATTTATTAGTGGTGTCGAAAACTTAAACTCAAACCTGACCTCCTTATAAACAGGTTAACCCACTATGACATATTCAACTCATTTATAAAAAGATCACGTTTAATTTGATACTTTTAGAGTGTGGTTTATAAGATCATGTTTGATAAATAAGTTCAAATATGTTATTTTAACTCATATAACACCTATTAGATGAATAGATTACTCATTTAAGACATTACATAGCCATATTCATATATATATATATATATATATCACTACAAGAAAAAATGCTTTTAATAACACCGAAAATGTGTTATCAAAACATACGATAACACTTTCTAATGTGTTAAGACCGACTATGTTATCGTAGGCCAGGGTACTTTACATAACACTTTATCAGTGTTATACAGATGTGTTATTGTACTGTCAACGATAACACAATTTCTGTGTTATTTTAATATATAGATAAGTGTTTAATTATGTTATTTATAGTCGATTATATAACACATTTTTTGTGTTATACTACACTTTAGTATAACACATGTGTTATATTAGCTTAGAGAAACATAATCTTTTTTTACTTACACAAAACTAGGAAAACAAATATGAAAGTTGAAGCCAAATAATGTAACATAAATAGATTTTTATTAATAGCTCAAATGTAATTACAATATTTAGTCTGCTAGTCTAGGCTTAAGAAATCATATTACAACATAATTTATGCCCAATTTTGATTTCTTTATCACTAAATACAAAACAAGAAATGTATAACAAAATTAGTGAAATACATTCTTCCATTCTAAAGGCCTCAACTACAAATGTTGTCAAGAATTGCTCCAAAGAAATCATCTCAATATACCTGCACATTGTAAAAAAAAAGTCATTTTATTATTAAGAACATAAGACTTAAGCTAGTTTCCACCTGTAAGCATATAAAGTTTAAATTAAATTTGTAATAACTCCAAAACTTGACGAAACAGCAGGGTATAGCAAGATGTACTACCATGCAAAACGACTGAAGCAACAAAACATGCAACTTAAAATAATAAGCTAAGAGATGAACGAAGAGAAAATTCCACTGCCAAACAGAGTACTCTATCAATACCTAAAACTTAATGAAAATGAAAGAAACATTCAGCAGCATAATTCTAAAGCACAACAGAAGACTTTCTTCTTTATACCTTGACAAGGGCTGATGAAAGTCATCTTTTTGTTGGTAGTTCGTCTTCTAACATGGTCATATTAGCCTATTAAGAAAGAAAAATCTAAGCATATGAATTTCCCACAAAACAAACAGTTAAATTCAGAAATGAAAGTGAATGAGAAAATCAGAGAGGATAGAGAATGAATGAACTGAACTTTATTGAAATATATTGAAGTGTTAAATAGAAAAAGAGAATACATCACTTATAATGAGCTAAAAATTAGAGTAAGACTAACAGATTCATAGAAAACCATAACAAATCTAGCAGCTACCACTTAATAGATAAAATGTGTAGTAATAAAAGTAATAATAACCTCAGAGTAGTCACTATCACAAGATTTCATTCTATAGTTGCTAAAATCATAAATGATGTTAAAGTGGTTACAAGATACTCTACAAAGATTACTTACAAGAGTCTCTATCAATTATGTTTTCATATTAAAAAATATGATTTAAATTGTTTCTTTTGTGTTTTATTTGATCATTTCATGACAATCTGTTTTAACACTTATCTATATATATACACATGCAAGACATGAATTATACTATGGAAAAAATAAAGATAAAGGTAATATTTAATTTGCTTTGAACACTCAGACAAGTATTTTTAAGCCAACACAACAGAGAGTAGAAATATTCGTTGCTTGTTTCATTTAGTTTGCAACATGAATTGCCTAACAGCGAATAAAAACAGGCATAGGCAGTATGTACATACAAAGGAAGAAAGAATATATATCTCAAACTTACCCGACCCTTAGCCTTTTACTGCCACCTTCGCTCTTTATGGGCAAGGCTGCTGGATAATTGAAGGAAGGAAGAGAAAAACGAGATACAATGACAGAGCAATGTGCAGCATATTTACGACTACAAGACCAATTAGACTTTTAAAGTCAAAAGACTACATGACCTTTTCGATAATATTGAAAATAAACCAAGCAAGAAAGAGAAAAAAATTATTTAAAAAAATTCGCAATCATTTTCACACTTGTTTGTTAATTTCCATTAATAAATACTGGCTCAAGAGTCAGCAACAGGCTACTATTCCAACCATAACCTTAGCCCTTAAATGATAGGAGTACAGGACTAACAAACCAGATCAATGCAATCATTTATGGTTCACCATCTAAATTCATTTCCAGACAACAGTTTTTCAAAGAAGAAACCAGGATAACACTCAGGAACAATGAAGAAAACTTAATGTTAGGCAATTCATGTTGCAAACTAAATGAAACAAGCAACGAGTACAAATGTCAAAAATACAAGAATCAAGATGAAAGTATAAACAACACTAACATGAGGTTTATGCATAAGAAATTACTTCAAGAAACTTAGAAAAGAACTCAAACAAAGCTAAGCTAACTTTTAAAATGTTACCTCAACTCTAACTCTTATTTACAGTAGAATGGCTATCATAAATAAATTTCATAACAAAATTACCTTAAATTTCTCGTGGTATTTGAAATGCCTAATTATGAATCGATCAAGTTCCTTCCTTATAAGATCTAGTCCACCTACATCTTCCAATTTTACATTAGGAATGGCAGAAAACCCTTCTCTTCTGGTAGCAGGTTGGACAACTTTTATAGCTTTCTACAAAATACCACACAAAATTAAATTATTCATGCTAAAAAAAATCAGACACTAAATGGTTACCTGTTTTAATTGGCTATGATTGCTTTTAAATATATTAACAAAATATGAAGATGAAAGGTGTATAACTCTATGTGTGTTCATATAAATGAAAAAAAATGCAAGTATGAACTTTTTGTTAGGAAAAATAATATTGCCTCAATGGAAATGGTAAGATAATATTACAACTCTAGACAATATATTACAAATAAATATTGATTGATTAAAAAGTGTTACAACTCTATGACAAAAGATACATGTAAATATAAAGAAAGAGGTAGAAGATGATAGAAATAGAAAATACAACTCTAAGACAAAATATACAAATAAACTAGAAGTAGTATAATGAAAAGAAATAGATGAGATTACAACTCTAAAACAAAAGATACATGTAAAAGAGTGAATAATAGAAGAAAAGAAAAGCAATAGAATAAAAGAACAAGAATAAGAACAATGAACAAAGAACTCTCACTCACACAACCAAAGTGAAGAGTATTGGGGATCACCAACTTGAACAAGGTTTGAAACATTTGTCCAAAAGCTTATTTCCCCCTAACTCAAGTACTAAGGGATCTCTCACAGATTTTGGAAATGCTTTCTGGAATAATCAAGCCTCAAGGTGTTTCTAGCCAAGTGCTCTAGTGGATAGAAATGGTGTGTCTTACAAGTGAGCATTAGGCTCCTATTTATAGAGTTTAGAGACACCCTTTGAATTTCAAATTCCACCAACCCCCATGGCTGTTACCAATGATTAATTGGGTGTTTTATGGAATTAAAATAGAGATTTGGGAGTTACTTGATTGTTGGAATCGTTCAAAATTGGATAAAAACCGAAATTGTATGAAGTTGTCAGCCACTAGGGCCGCGGCGCTTGTTTCAAGCGCCGCGGCCCTTGGTCATTTTCAGCAACCAATTTTTAAGTTTTTTTCCAAAACGTTCCAATTTATTCCCACTTGATTTTGTAACTTCCATACACAATATGGGAGTTAAAATCACATCTCTATCAGCCATTTCTCATATGGCTTTAAGAAATTCATCTCAATATTGTGTAACAACAAATCTACACAATAATGGGTGATATTTAGGAGTTACAAATTTGTGATGAATTTGTAATACCAAATATGTTACATGTTTGAATATTTCACATATATCCAAATAATGTAACTCGCTATTATATGTTACAATATGTGACATTCTATGTCACATTTATTTAATCTAAAACATTATATTATAAAATAATATAACACTTTTAGATAGTGATAGAAAGGAAAACACACTGGCATCCACACAGATGTGGAACTCTCTCATCCAACAGCCATAGAAGGAGCTCAGTAATTAGACTATCAAGAGTGCTTTCCTTGACAGCATAAGCCAGTCTCTTGTTTTGAAATGTATAAAAATCAATTAGAAATTTACATCAACTAGTTAGGTTTATAGTAAGGTATATAAAAAAAATGGAAAAACAGAGTACAGTGTTAGCATTAAGACATTCAACAACAACATAAACCAAACTTACCTGCATGAGGGTGTTGAGAACATATTTACAAGATCTAGATGATGCTCCTGTCAAGCTGAAATCAAAGGTCTTGACAACCTATTTTATGGGAAAAAGTTCATAATCAAAGCCTAAATAATGCCAAAAAAAAAAACAAAACCCAGAAACAAAAACTAAAGTACAGGGAAGGACAGAGTAAAGCGCTACCTTGTTTGCAAGGCCTGAAACAAGTCTGTCTGCATCTTTAATAAGTTCATCCATTGCACTACCTTCTGGATCATTAGTGGCTTGTGTCAGCTCATGACACACGACTTTCATTCCTTCAACAGACTGCAAAAAGGCACACAAATATTAAAACTTTTTTAATTTTGGAAAAATAAAAATAACAAAGAAGAAGAGAAAAAGAGAAAAAGGAACAATAAACAATAAACAAAGTTGCTCTACCCTACAAACACAAACGAAAGCTTTCATAACAAATAAAATGTATAGCAATGAGGCCAGACATTTGAATTATTAAATCAGACCAAAATGTAAGAGTTACTCTTTTTTAACCAGAATAATAGCTGCAAGGAGAATATAAGGGGAAGGGGAATAATAGCTGCAAGAATTACTCTTTTTTTAACCAGAATAATTGCTAATAGCCTTAGTAATTAGCCACAAGACCCGCTAACCATACTCTTTTTTTTATACATACATATATTATATTTACTTATCACTTAGTTTTTCCACGTAATAACTGAAAATTCTCCCATTGGCTTTACGATAAATCAAAAATAAAAACCTAAAGCTTACCCTTACAAAACACAAGGCGTATTAACTGTAAGAGACAAGCTAGAGTTTTCTCATAACTAATATTTCTTCTAATATAAAAGTACATATAAACCACAAGTACCTGCTCGGGAGAACCAAAAGAAATAATATCCAAAGCTTCATTCCAATCAGTGGGGCCATTGGTACAAGCAAGAACACGGGGCATAAGTTGTCTCTCCACATGTATGTCAGCATTCCCATAGTTTTTCCTGATACCAACATCATAGAATAAAAGAAAATTAGCAATGAAGCCAACAGATGTGATGGAAATGTCCGAGTAAAATTTGTATCACTTGTTAAAAAATTAAAAACAAACAATTAAATGATCACTATGCGGAGCCTCTAATACCTTGGAAGTACTGGGCCAGAGACAGATCGTGTAACCTCTCCACTTTGCTCTGCTACATCCAATCTACAATAAATCAAAATAAATAAAAGTTCAAAGTTAGTAGTCTAATAGGCTTGTATCAAAAGGACTCTCTAGATCCTGGTGTCGAATTTTTTTAGCTATAAAAATAAAGTAAATGTCCTCAAACAAGTTCAAAAATATTGGACGCAATGCAATGCAACAATTTGAAAACCAAATAAGTGCAGCCCAATAGCAGGAATGAAGAAGCACCAACGTGACCTCTGTTTATGTCACAGCTAACTATAAAGAGACCTTTTAAACGCGTCAGCAATCAGCATGTTTTTTTATTTGATATGCACGAGTACCAAAAGAAACAAGATTGAGAAAGCTTTACAATGAGAAACAATTCAAAGAAAAGACAGTTGAGAAAGAAACAGAAAACTACACAAAAAATTGACAGAAAATAAAATATTATACTTTATTAAAATGTTGATAATCATCATTAGAAATAATAAAAGTAACAGAGACACTACTAAAGATAAAAAAGACAAGCTAAAAAACATACCCAATTTCCCTCACAGAACGTCTCAAAGCAGTATGTATTCCTTCCTTCCATTTTTCCATCTCTCGAACCTAAAAGATGCAAAAGATAAGTCTACAGATCAGTGCTCGAAGTATCATACAAAAATAAAACTGTAAAACCCACATAGCTCTTACCATTTTCTGAAAGTTTTTTCAAGACTACAGTATGTATTCCATCTTTTAGATACCACAAATTGTCAACAGCAGCAACTAAATTACTTAAGATGTTCTTAGTCTGTTCAGCGTATCAAATCATCCTGGCAATCATATCAGATGACATGGATGAGACATCTATAAAATGCTCCACTTCTGATTGGATACGCAGCCAAAGACAGAAACCATCAGATGAGACAGAGGATGGTTACCAAAGTCGCTGCTAACATACCTGAATTCAAAACCAGTAACAGCGAATGAAAACAGGCATAGGCAGTGGAAAGAATATATCAGGAGTTAACTAATAACTGTATGACAAAAACAGAAAATATAATTTGAACTCAAACAGAAAAACAGACTAATAACTTCATTTTTTTGCAATGAATATCAGATACAGAAGGTGAGCATTGATTAGAGTTCAATGCAGAGCAATTGTTTTCCCCCAACTGTTTGTAATTGTCATCACCAAAAACTGGAGTGAACTCGTTAAAGTACAAGTTTCTACCATACTAATCTCAATTAAAGTACTCAAAAAGAAAAAAATTGTACCTTTATTCCAGAGGAAAACTGATAGCAAACCTCAGAATCATCCTGTAGAGTGAAAGAAAATTCACAAAATAAGCAAACATAACAAGAATTCTAACTTCAAAAAATTCAACATATGTATGTGATTTCAACTCTAAAAACTGAAAAAGAAAGACGAAATACCTGAAATGTGTGTTTATTTTCAGTAGATCTAAAAGAATTCCATTCCCCACTTGGCCCATCAGCTTGAATCCATTGGTACTTCCCATTTAAAGCAGTTTGACCAATAATTCTACATTGACACATATACAAACAACAAACATTAGCCCTCTATTTTCCTCTAATCAACTTTATTATTTTTTAGAGAAAAGAAACAAATATTTTCTCTAATGCATTCGACACATTTATAAAGAAAAAAACAAATGTTTAGGGGCATACCCTTCTCCAAGCACATGGACTTTTAATAGCATATTTTCAATGACAGCTCCAACTGGGTTCTCAAAGTAGGCATCTTCAAGAGACAACAGCCTGAGACCATTCCAAAGAGCATAATTCACAGTTAGCTAAATTAATATTGAGAAAATACATATTGCAAATCCATTATCTTCTTAATGATGCTAACTTATTATAATGGTTAAATGAAATTTCACAAATCTCAGAGTGAAAAATGCAGATTAAGAAAAACAAAATTTGGGTTTTGAGCAACATTAATTTTTTATTTTTCTCTCCAAATAATTTTAAAAAAACCCATGTAAAGCATTTTCATTTTCTCAGCTTGAGTTATTCTTTGAAAAAGAAAATAAGAAAGAACTATGCTTGATTTGAGAAAACCATGGGTACACAAATCTCAAATGTGACTGGGAAAAATATTTTAAAATTTTAAAAAAAGTTATAGAATTGATTAAGAAAAGAACAAAAGGAGTGTGGTGTAAAGAAGAAAAGACAAAACGAACAAAAAGAAAAAACTTACATGGGATTTCTTTGGTCGAAACACTAGAAAACGCCATAAGACCAACCATTACTAACACAAAGACTCTTGAGTGTTCTTCTAAGCACTGAACTGTTCTCAGCTTCACCCATTTCACCAACTATGAAATGGTCTTTGTTCAACTCTGTTGGAACAGAACGAACAAGCTTTTTTCTTCCAACAGAAATCACCTCAAAACCACTCCCCAAAACCTGAAACCGAATGCAATAGATGTTAGTATAAGAAAATCCTAAAATAAACACACAAGCTACATTGTAAACAAATCTAAGGGCTTCAGACTATAACTGATGTTCAAAAACAGAATTTGCAAATAAGGTTTACGTGTAAAACTGATGTACGAATTCAATCTCATACGTGTAAAACTGATGGACACAACATAGATAGATATTATGTGAAAAAAGATAGATATTACATGGGCATTGATAATGATAATTCATAGTCATACATTATTGAGTCCTTGATATGTGCCTCTACATTAATTTCACCTCATTTTGTAACTTTTTCCACATACCCTTTTCATATAAAGCTAAAGTCAATTTCCAGTAAAGTTTTAATAATAGTATGTGCAGTATCTATCTATGTAAATAAATCTTGATTCAGTCTAGGAAGCAAACACTTGAAAAAGGGATTACTTTGAGCCAATATTAGTAGAGGTACAGTACTAATTTTACCACATTTCTGGAATCTATACTATGCTAGGGAAAATTGTGTTTCGATGAATAATAATAATAATGAAAGAGATCCAAGAAAGAAAATGATTTCTCTTTTTTCATCACTAGACATTTTTATGCTTCATTTGCTTAAAGTTTAAGGATAATCTTGATAATTTTTTTTTATTGTCTAATGAATTATCCAGAAACAAATTGTTTGTTCATTTTCTAGCTCATGGATCATGATACTACTTACTTAAAATTCAAAAAATTGAAACTAATCATTTTCTAGCTCATGGATCATCGTATGCCATTTGCTTAAATAACAGAAGAGTGAGTTTAGATTGGCTAGAAACTAAGTACAAGGCACAAGCAAGCATTGAAAATAGAGAATAATCAATCAAAAAAGCAACAGATTATTGGGTAAATAAATCATCATCATTCATATAAAAATACCTCAGCCATCACAATAAAACAAATAATTACCCAATGAAAGCAAAAGACAGATTCAAGCCCATAATTCAAGCCTTATCATATTAAACCATTCACAACCCCTTAATGAAAGTTTATGGTCCTTAAACACAGATTAAAACTATATAAAACGCCCCACAAATGTTAAAGAAATGAATATCAGTAAGGGAAAAAAAACCAACTCTTTATTAGCAGTTACTCCACAAAAGTGGTGTAGAAGATACTCCAGACTATTTCTCTCCAATTTCAGTACCCTTGAGGCCTGAGGCAAAGAAAAAAGAGAAAAACAATTCAATAATGAAATAATAGCACATAAATGTTTAAATAATTAGTAGGTGGAGGCGTTTCAAAATTTAGAAGAGTAACAACACAGCTCACATATACGAAAAACAAACTCAATTTCAAATAACACTTGAAAGTATGCTCTTGTTGTTGAACAGACCATGGAGATAGACCAAACCTTTAGCAATTCCTTTCATGATTTTTAGCCGAACAGACCATGATAGGGGTGTGAATGACTCTGTTCCAAACCTCCCTGATTACATGAAAAGAAATCAAATTGATCAAAATATGAATACCAAAAGACCTGTGATCAATCAAACTCCAAAACCAGAATCAAAATAATTAAATAATTCATGAGCACAAGTCAGATAATGGGATATGCTGAAACTTACCATGAAGTGCAGTGGAAAGATTTCCATTGAAAATGTAATCATATATGAGCAGCTTCTCAACTACAGACCAGTACTAAGCTTTCAAAGTTACAACATTTGGATGCCTTATCAAGGGCTCTAAGTCTCTTGCACTGAAGAATTGATGCAGGAATAGAACCATTAAGAAAATTTTGAGACAAATCTAAAGTTTGAGACCCGTGCTGCAGGTAAATCTGTTATACACATTCTTTCCAGCAATCGCGCACTGAATACCCTGGAGCCTGGCAAATCTACTAGACCTGGAGACGATGACCAAAACCCAATACGACAAATGGTTCAAATCTAATATTCATTACTATTCGATGAATCTGACATTTGAAAGAAACTTCAAGGCTATATATTGACTAAAGATTCAACCTTTACGTGATTTTTCTATTCTTTCTATCTTTATTTACTTTTAATACTTTCGGATCCTCAGATTCAGCTTCATGCTTTATTACTCAAATTTATATTAAATTAGAGAAAGAAAAAAAACATGATATCGATCTCCGTGTTAAAATTTCAATCACCAAAACCACAAACAATAGATAAAACTTTACATATATACATATGATATTTATGAAGCATAGACTAACATGTTAAAGATGATGGAAAGTGTCTCGAAATTTTCAGGGTCCTCCAAGAAGAACTTCAACTCGGAAGCTCTCTTGGCGGAATTAAACCTCACAATCGATGCTCTGGTCATGCCGTCCCTCAACAACACGCTGGTAGCCCCACCAGACAAATGGATAGCCTTGCAACTTCTGTTTGTACTCGCAATCAAACAACCCTCCGTAGTCGCCATCGGCACCGAATACTCAAACCCATCGAGCAACAACGGACCCGCGATCCCCACCGGAATCTGGACGTACCCAACAGGAATTTCGCAGCACTGCCCCAAAATAGATTCGTAATCGAACCCTTCCAATGTTCTTAGACCGAAATCGTCGTTGCTGAACCGTTCGGAGCTAGCTGGTCTCACGCAGGGAAGAAGAAGGCTTGGCCGCACACAGGGAAAAGGAGAAGAAGAGCTGGCCTCCGGTGTCGTCGTTCACCTCTGGTGTCGTGTGAGGGCTTGGGCCCACGTGGTCCGCCTTTTTTTCAGTGGCCCAATATATTACTATAGCATAACACTTTTTTATTAGTATTATATTTGTGTGTTATGGAAATGGGTACTTAGTGTAGTGTATAGTAATTCTATATCTCATAATTTGTACTTAATCGTGTTAAACGGGTCGATTTTAGGTTTAGCATGTTTTACGTGATTTTGACCTAAAATTTTGATCGTGTCTAATCGTGTTTAACCTAATTTAACATGTACCTATTTATGCTAAACTCAAACCTATTATACCCCGTATCGTTTTCAAGTCGTGTTATTGTGTCATGACCTATATTGCCACCCCTAATCAAACTTTTACAATACACCATATATCAACTACTCTATATATTTCTTTACATCATTTAAATATTATATCTTTAAATATTTTTATTAATTAAAATAATAAAAAACGAATAAATCTAGAAAGAGAAAGAAAGAAAAGTGAATAAAAAATAGAAAAAAATGTTTAAATGAATTCTTAAAAATCTATAAATGTAGAGAAGAATATAAAGAAACTTCATTGAGATTATTGGTTTAAAGTAATTATTGGATGATAATTTTAACAATTTTCTCTATAATTATAGAAAATAATTCTCTCTTTTAAATGAGTTATTACAAGCAGAATCTCTACTCTATCATTCAAAAAACATCATCTAAATTTCATTTTTTTTATTTTACATCAAATATTTACATTATACCATATAATAGATTTTTTATATTTTCTTTATATCATTTTAATATTATATTTTAAAATGATTTTATAAATTAAAATAATAAAAAAGAATAGATAAAAATTAATTAATTAAATCAGGGGAAAATTCTTGTTTAGACAGGTAAATCATATTAAATATTAACTTAAAAATTATTGTTTATACTTGACAAAAAAAAAATTATTGTTTTGAAAGGTAAAACGATGTCGTTGTGTAGGCATTGCCGACCCACCAAGCAAAGACAGCTAAAGAATAACGAAAACCCAAGAACTCCCAAATTCACTGCTTTCTTCTGCTTTAACCCTATTCTCTCTCTCTCTGGATCGGAGATATGAACCCTCGCCGGAGATATTGAACCGGACTGCTCCACCTTCGTCGTGATTCCGATCATCCGGATCCCTCAGCCTCTGAGTTTATTCTATCCGCAGTTCCACAAAGATGTTTCTACTTGACTGGTTCTACGGCGTTTTGGCCTCCCTCGGCCTCTGGCAGAAAGAGGCTAAGATCTTGTTCTTAGGTCTCGATAATGCTGGAAAGACCACCTTGCTTCACATGTTGAAAGACGAGGTTTTTCTTTTAACTCACTTCTCTTCTTGTTTGATCAAATATTGTTTATATTGATTACCTACAATTACCTACAATTTTCTCTGATTTAAGGACAAAGATATTTTTTTACTGAAGTTTGTTATTTAATTAAGTGGCCAAATACCTGTTTCTGAATTTCCGGGAAATTGGTGAAGAGATTGAATTGGGGTTTGAAGATCTGTAAGTTCTGACCCTTAATTGTTTGGTAAAATTAGGGGAAAAGAACATAATTTCATTGGAGTAAATAATTGTTAAATGAGTTAAAATCAATATTTGTGTTAGATTTTTAATGTTGTTCGCGAATATTGTTTTTAATTGGTTAAATATATGAATTTTGTCTTTAATATGGTTTTCAGAGACTGGTACAGCACCAGCCTACACAGCACCCAACATCTGAGGAGTTAAGTATTGGCAAAATCAAGTTCAAGGCCTTTGATTTGGGAGGTCATCAGATAGCTCGTAGAGTATGGAAGGATTACTATGCCAAGGTAACCCTATATGCTATAAGGTTAAAAAAGTTTTCTTGCTATATTTGTTGTGTTGGGAAAGATCTTGTCTACTCTGTTGTTGGGCCTCCTGTTTCTGAACATGAAAATTTTTCCTTTCTCAGCCCACTGTTAGTATATGTTAAGTTAAGGGGTCCGGAATTTGTCCCGGATGGTTGTCCATCAGTCTAAGTGCATAAAATCAAGCCTAAACCTAAAATATATAACGAGTTTTGTACAAAATCTAAAACCTATGTTAACATGGTTTCTTGTGATAGATGTAGCCTTTGTAGTAGTGAACTAGGATCCCTTTTCTTGTTCTGTTGATTGAGGTCCCATTTACACAACGGCAATAGTTTCTTTGTAATCGAATTTCATAATGTCTTTCTGTAGTTTGAATGTAATTGTCAACCTTGGCTTTTAAATGCCATTTAGTTGAAACTATCTGTTAAGAGAAATTGTGCAAAGTATGAGTTGTTGATGAAGCTTTTTTTTGTTTTACACCCTACTGTCACTGCTGTCACAACTTTCAGGTAGATGCTGTGGTATACTTGGTGGATGCCTATGATAAGGAGAGGTTTGCAGAATCAAAGAAAGAACTGGATGCGCTTCTTTCCGATGAAGCCCTTGCAAATGTTCCATTCCTTATTTTGGGGAACAAAATCGATATACCTTATGCTGCATCAGAGGATGAGTTGCGATACCACCTTGGCTTGTCCAATTTCACCACTGGAAAGGGTAAGGTAAACTTATCAGACTCAAATGTCCGTCCATTGGAGGTGTTCATGTGCAGCATAGTACGTAAAATGGGATATGGCGATGGTTTTAAGTGGCTCTCTCAATACATCAATTAGTAAGAGAGGAGGGTTGGTGAAAGAAAAAGATGCTTTGTCTTTCGAATCACCAGGGACTGTGATTTCATTTCAGCTCTCCTCCAAATGCTTATTTAGGTTCTTAGTGAGAGCTTTTTAGATTGAATGTATTGTGTTGTTGATTTTGTGTGGATATAGAAACTACTACTACTACTACTGTCCCTGCTTTGTAAAATCGACTTGTAGCCACAAATCTTTTCATTTTTACCACAATATAGCTAGCTTTGTTATCTTTGCCATTTTGTTGCTGTTTTTCTATTTGGGGGTAATGGCAAACAAAATGGGATTTTGTGCTGTCATTAATTTTGATTGTGGAACGAGGCATTGCATTTGCAGGGATATGTTACATATTTGTAAGAGTTTGAAAGTTGTACTATTTTGCCAGTCTTTTTAGCCGGGATGGGAATTCATAAAGATGACTGAGTAGGGTTCTAGTTGTCTCTGGAATGTCCATACACGAAGACAAAACAAAGCAAGTATTTAGGTCAAAAAGTAATATGCGTAAGCTATGTGCTAATCCTTCTTGTATTATAGTGAAAAAGTGGGTGGTGAGTTATGACGTGCATGAATCTCTCTGTGGACTCTTATGGGTCCCACGTGCCACAAACTTTTCAAAAGGAAAATTTAAGTTTATATGTATAATGTAGGGCCGAAATAAAAAAAAATACTCCATGTTCTAGGCATCCTTATTTGATGCTAATTTTGCTCATTTTTTCTAAAATTGTCACAGTTATTATTCATCTCATATCTCTTTATTAAAAGAAATTATGGTAAATAGATTAAAATAATGTTCCCAAGAAGTTTAATGTCCTCAAATTAAAAATTATAGAGAAATAATTCTGTGACTAGATAAAAACAATGTGCATGTTTGTTCAATTTTTTTTATAGATAATATTAATTATATTTATTAAATTTGTATTATTATCATATAAATTTTAAATAAATATTATTATATATAATAATATTTTATAATATGTGAATTTATATTAATATAATTAGTAAAAAATTAGAATTATATATTATTATCATAATAATATTTTATAACATTTAAATTTATATTATATAATTATTAAATACCTAGTCTTGTATATAATAATGATATTTTATAACATTTGAATTTGAATTTATATTAATATAATTATTATATGTGTAGTCTTATATTAATATAATAATGATATTTTATCATTTTTAAATTTATATTAATATACTTAATAAATATCTATTTTTAGTTAATTTTAAAAGTATATTCTGTTAAGTATTTAGAATATTTCGTTAAACTTAACAAAACAAACCGTTAAAATCAAGAATTTCCGTTATCTACACACTTTTTATATAGAAGAGATAATGTTGATTACTTAAATTGCTCTTGCCATATAAGTTTCTCATTTGCTTCTCTTTAACGTGATACTTATAACAAATGATTTTTTAGGATGATAATTAATAAATGTTCCTTGTTTTTAAGTTAGAGAAAAATAACATTTTTTTTTTCAAAATTTTAATTTTATTATATTTTTATTTTTCCAATCTACCCTTTTATATAATTTTTTATTTTATTTAGAAACATATAACTTTAATATTATGTGTATATTATTTTTGTTTATATTGATTTTTTTTCATTTTTTTATGAGTTATTAGTATATTATTTTTTAATTAGTGTATATGTTTTTTGTGGTAATGTATATCATTTTTTTTGTCGATTATATTTAGTTTCTATCTTGTTATACATAATAATAGTATATAATTTTGTATCATGATATATACATTTTAATAACAGTATATAATTTTGTTAACTTGATGTATACATTTTTTGAGTAATAATTTTATAAGTGTTGTTGGTATATTATTTTTTAACTCAGTATATGTATTTTGTTTTATGGTATATCATTTTTTTAGATGATATTTATGTTTTATCTTGTTATATACGATGATAGTATATTTTTTTGTTAGCAAGGTATATACATTTTAATGGTGGTATATAATTTTGTTAGCATAATATATACATTTCTTTGAGTAATAATTTTATAAGTGTTGTTGGTATATTATTTTCCAACTCAGTGATATAATTTTTGTGGTATGATATATTATTTTTTAGATGATATTTAATTTATATCTTGTTATATATAATGGTGGTATATAATTTTATTAGTATAATATATTTATTTCAAATTTATACCATAATTTTGTTGTATAATTTTGTGGTATATAATATATTATTTTTGTTGATTTTTTTTTTTATAGTTATCTTGGTATATTGATTTTTATGGTTATCCATTAATTAATAACAGAAACAATATCAGGGGTACTTCTATACAAGCAACCCCCAGAACACAAAAGTTATATGAACGAAATAACAGAAAGCAGGATAATAGCACCTGCAACACGGCTAAGAGAGTAGTAGCTGAACAAAAATCATACAAGAGACTAAATAACACAAACAAAGTCAACAAGGCAAACACCAAATGACCAACGGGAAGGCAATGTTAGAATTTTATATGGACTAATATAATTACAAACATAATTCCATTATCACAATCATTTTCTAGAGTGCCTACGAATACTTAAAGACCATAATGTGATGGTTAATATTAATTTAATCGCAATTGAGGCACATGGTAGCACCCTAAAGACTATAGGTTGGCCCATTAAACCATAGTGCACCATATATGATAATATACGCTCAATAGGCCCAATATACCCCTTAGGGTAAGAAGGCATATGAGACATATATATTGAACATATATGTTGTTGGGAAAATACTGATAGATGTGATTTGGTAAGGGCTGCTCTCCATAAGTTCTCTCTTGCATTGTTCTTCTAATATTATTTATATAGATCGTGAGAGATTCAAAGATGAACATTGGGGACTCAATGTCAGGTATGTTTTCATCTATATATATTCAATTCAATGCTCTAAATAAAATGTGTTCCTGGATTGTTGTATGAGCATGTAATGTTATTTTGAATCTGATTTATTGATAATGCTCATAGTATTGTTTATTAAATTTAGCAATTGGTATCAGAGCCAGGTCTTTTGATTTTAGGGCTTGAAATTTTGATATATATCCAATTTTTTCAAAATCTAATTTTTCACATGAAATTTCGAATATCATTGTTGGGCTATGTAGAAAATTAGTATATTAATCATCAATGGGTTCAGACCATTTTTTTTGACAAAATTTTGCGGAATTTTTTGAGTGTTTTTCGGCCATGGATACCCATTTTTTCCAAAAACTTTCATAGATAAATGTATATATGTTTGTTGGTTTTGAGAGTTTTTTTAACCCAAATGGAGGCCGGAAAGTGATAGAGGATAAGATGTGGAGGAAAACCCCTCAAAACTGTGGCCAAAACAGTGGCCGGAACCACTGTTTTCAGTCGGGTCGGATCCACGGACTGAACCGGGTCGAGGTGACCCGTGTGCTGAAAAAAATCAAGGTCAGGGACGAAGAAAACGACATGTCGTTTTGTCTCTGTCAGACAAAAACGACGTGTCGTTTCTTCGAAAAATGGGCTGTTTTCTTTCCCAAAACGACACGTCGTTTGACGTATGGGTCGATTTTTAATATGAAAAACGACAAGTCGTTTTTAAAAAACGACACGTCGTTTTGACGCATGGGGGTCGATTTTTATATTAAAAAACGACAAGTCGTTTTTGGAAAACGACACGCCGTTTTTGAAAACGACACGTCGTTTTCTGAGACTGTTTTATTAAAAAAAAATAATAAATAAATAAATTTTGGACCTAATTTTTCACCATTTCACTCAACTTTTAATACCCTATTTTATATATGTTTATGCACAAGATTAATCCATGAATTTTATTCATAATTGTATTTGTATTTAATCTTTTGTGGCATGAATCTAATTATATATTGTCAACAATTATTGTTTATTTTCTTGCCTGTCGTAAGAATAAGCATGTGAATTGTTTAGTAAAGAGGAACATTTAAATAATTATTTATTTAAATTTTGTGTTTTTTCCTCCAAAATTACATTAGGATCTATATAAGTAATTCATTATCCTATCGATAATAATTGCTTGGTAAGGATGCTTAATATGGTGAAGAAAATATATTAAACGTTATGTATCACAATTTATCTATCCTTTCGATAGTAAATTAATGTATTTGATTATAAAGTTTAATAGATTGTTCTTACCTGTGTATGAGTTCTATTTTGTGTGTTTGTCTAAGAACTCTAGCATACATAATGATCATTTGTTATTTTGCGATCATATATTGATGAGAAAATAGCACAAATGACATGGTTTATTATAACATGTATTTAATAGTTATTGCTCTTGTTTCTCATTCAGCTGTAAGCATTCCTAGATCTCCTGCCGTCTTGACGCTGAATGCAACCAACCACAAGCAGTGGATTGAAAATATCACGATGAACTTGACCTTCATGAAAATGGACTTGGCCTTGAGAATTGATGCACCATCTAAGCCTGCTAATGATGCTATTGAGAAGGATAAGAAATCTTACGAGGACTGGGAACACTCCAATCGTTGTTGCTTGATGCTTATGAGATATCACATGGATGAATCCATTCGTGATAGTATTCCCAAGTCTGAAAATGCAAAGGATTTTCTTGCTGTCATTAAGGAAAAGTATAAGAAATTCTCAAAGAATGAGAAGAATGAACACTTGAACATGCTGCATCACACTGTTTACGATGGTTCAGGTGACATTAGGGCTCACATTGACAAGCTCATGGGCCACTATCATAAACTTAAGGCCATGGATATGGACCTTGGTGAGGATTACATGGTGTGGTTGGTGATGGAGAACATTCCATCTCAGTTTGATGCGATCAGATCAAGCTATAATGCTCAGAAAGAGCAATGGACTGTTGGGGATATGTCTGCTATTCTTGCCAAGGAAGAGGAGGACATGAGAAATGGTAGGGCAAGAAGTATCTCCATGGTGACGAACCCAAACAATCCTCACAAGAGAAAGTTCACTTCCAACAACTCTAGTGACCAAAAGCATCCTAAGAAGAAAGCCAACCATCCTAAGGGAAATGGGCAAGCTAGCTCATCTTCAACTGGTCATAAGAATGAGTTTTTCAAAGGGAAGTGCAACTTTTGTCAATGCTTTGGGCATAAGAAAGCTGATTGTCGAAAGCTCAAAGCTCACTTAGAGAAGAAAGGTAATTGTCTTGTGATGGTTTGTTTAGAGTCCAATATTATTGATGTGCCCTTAAACACTTGGTGGTTAGATACTGGAGCTACAATTCATGTTACGAATTCCTTGCAGGCAGTGACAAACCGAAGAAGACCGAGTAGGTTGGAGGAGCATGTATACACGGGAGACGATACTAAAGTCAGAGTTGAATTTTTTGGGACTGTTAGACTGCAGCTAAATACTGGGCATTTTTTTGGAGTTGCATGATGTTGCTTATTTACCCTCTATTAGGAGGAATTTGATTTCTGTATCTATTTTGGATAGACTAGGTTATAGTCTTCATTTTGGAACTGGAAAACTGACTTTGTATTGTGACTCTATGTTGGTTGGAAATGGAACTTTATGTGGAAACTTATATAAGCTTGATTTACATGATGTTGTTCCTGTTACTTCTACTTCTTCTTGTTCTTCTTCTCTTAATGCTATTGTTGGGTCAAAACGTGCAAGATCATATTTGAAATCTTCTATGCTTTGGCATAAACATTTAGGCCATATTTCTAGAGATAGAATGGAGAGATTGGTGAAGGATGGTGTACTTCAGGATCTTGATTTCTCTGATTTCACTGCCTGTGTTGATTGTATAAAAGGAAAGTTGACTGCCAAGGTTGGAAAGATCAAGTCAGACAGGTGCACAGATGTATTGGAGACTATTCATACTGATATTTGTGGGCCTTTTGTTCCACCTGCTATGGGTGGTTATAGATACTTTATCACCTTTATTGATGATTTTTCCCGGTATGGTCATGTTGAGCTCATTCGTGAAAAATCTGAATCTTTGGATGCTTTTAAGATTTTCAAGACGAATGTTGAGCTTCAAAAGGGAAAGAAGATTAAAATTGTCAACTCTGATAGAGGTGGAGAGTATTATGGACGTTATGATGAAACTGGAAGGAACCCCAGGCCTTTTGCCAAATACTTGCAGGAATGTGGTATTGATGCAAGATATACAATGCCAGGGACGCCCCAACAGAATGGAATCGCTGAAAGGAGAAATCGCACACTTCTTGACATGGTGCGCTGTATGTTGATTCATTCTAGCTTGCCAGAATTTTTATGGGGTGAGGCATTAAGAACTGTTGCTTATATCTTGAATCAAGTACCTAGTAAGTCTGTCCCAAAGACACCATATGAGTTGTGGTCGGGTAAGAAACCAAGTTTGCGTCATTTTCATGTTTGGGGATGTAAAGCTGAAGTAAGGCCCTATAACCCACAATCTAAGAAACTTGATCCGAAAACTATTAGTGGCTACTTTGTAGGTTACACTATTGGATCGAGGGGTTCCAGGTTCTATTGTCCTTCTCACACCACCAGAGTGATAGAATCAGATAGAGCTGTCTATTTTGAAGAAGAATTTGGTTCAAGTCAAGGGTCAAGAGAAATTGTATTCAGGGAAGAACGTGTTTATGTCCCTGTACCTGTTGCTTCCGCTTCCGCTCCTGTTAATGACCCTGTGATTGAACAGATTCCGGTAGAAACTCATGATGAACCTCAAAATCAAGACCAAGGTGAAAATCTTGATATTGGGGATGATGAAGCTATGGTGAGAAGATCACAGAGAACCCGCAGGTCTGCTATTCCTAATGACTACCTTGTCTATTTACAGGATCATGAGTTTGATGTAGGAGACACTTTTGAGCCAGTTACCTATCAAGAAGCTATGAATAGTCCTCAATCTGTATTGTGGATGGATGCAATGAAAGATGAGTTCAATTCTATGTCACAAAATGAAGTTTTGGAGTTGGTTGAATTACCCAAAGGTTGCAGACCCATTGGATGCAAATGGGTGTATAAGATCAAACGTGACTCGAATGGGCAAGTGGAAAGGTATAAGGCTAGGCTTGTGGCTAAAGGCTATAGCCAGAGAGAAGGTATTGATTTCAAAGAAACCTTTTCACCTATTTCCACCAAAGATTCGTTGCGAATTATTATGGCTATAGTTGCTCATTTTGATCTAGAACTCAATCAAATGGATGTGAGGACTGCCTTCTTGAATGGAGATTTATTTGAAGATGTTTACATGACTTAACCTATTGGTTTTGAGAAGTCTGGCAAAGAACACATGGTTTGCAAGCTCAAAAAGTCTATCTATGGGCTTAAACAAGCATCAAGGCAGTGGTATCTCAAGTTCGATATGATTGTCACTGCAAATGGCTTCAAGGAGAATGTTGTAGATCAAGGTATATACATGAAGGTCAGTGGGAGCAATTTCATTTTTCTAGTATTGTATGTTGACGACATCCTGCTTGCATCTAATAATTCTGATCTGTTGTTTGAGACAAAACAACTTTTGTTTAGCCATTTTGATATGAAGGATCTTGGTGAGGCTTCCTATGTGCTTGGGATTCAGATTCTTCGGGATAGGGCTAATGGTATTCTTCGTTTATCTCAGAAGACTTACATTGATCGGATCTTGAAAAGATTCAATATGCATGCATGTTCTCCTGGGAAGGCACCGATAGTGAAGGGTGATAAGTTCTCAAAGGCCTAATGTCCACAAAATGATAAAGAGAGAGATGAAATGAAAGTCATTCCTTATGCGTCATTGGTTGGTAGCTTGATGTATGCTCAAGTATGCACACGCCCTGATATTTCTTTTGTTGTCGGCGTGTTGGGTAGATACTTGAGTGATCCTGGTCTTAGCCATTGGAAAGCGGCTAAGAAAGTCATGAGGTATCTTCAGGGTACAAAGGATCATATGTTGACTTATCGGCGAGCTGACACTCTTGATATAGTTGGGTTCAGTGACGCCGATTATGCAGGATGCGTGGATGATAAAAAGTCCACTTCAGGCTACATTTATATGATGGCTGGATGAGCCGTTTCATGGAAATGTGTCAAGCAGACACTCACAGCTTCTTCTACGATGGAGGCAGAATATATGGCGTGTTATGAGGCTACTTGTCAAGCAATATGACTGCGGAATTTCATTTCAGCATTGAATGTTGTAGACTCTATTTCGAGGCCGCTGAAATTGTATTGTGATAACTCCACAGCAGTAGCTTTCTCTAAGAACACTAGGAGTACTTCTCGCTCAAAGCATATTGATATAAAGTACTATTTTGTTAAAGAGAAAGTCGCTGAGTCCCTCATTTCTATTGAGTACACACCTACCACTAGCATGTTGGCAGACCCACTAACGAAAGGCTTACCTATATGTGTGTTTTCAGAACACGTTGCCCGAATGGGATTGTCAGGAGCCTAGCTTGTTGAGCTCAGTGGGAGTTTTGTTATTTATGTATTGAACATGCTAGTATTTTGTATGGATTGCTTATAGCTTGTGTTTTATTCTGAACATGCATAATGATAATTGAAGCCACTTCTTCTTGTTGCTATTACGTATATATGTTTATATATGTATATACTATTGTTCAACGAAGTGACAGGTACAAAAGGAGATGAATGCGCATAGTCTCAAATTAATGTACCACATGTATGTTTGGTTTAATGATTGTTATTGTTTTTGAATGTCTTCAAGACCGAATCATAGATAATATATGTATCCTATCGATATGATATTATATATGATTTATTAGACTGTCTTTTAGTGATGGAAAATATTATGGTGGTTTGATTATATTGTCCAAGTGGGAGAATGTTAGAATTTTATATGGACTAATATAATTACAAACATAATTCCATTATCACAATCATTTTCTAGAGTGCCTACGAATACTTAAAGACCATAATGAGATGGTTAATATTAATTTAATCGCAATTGAGGCACATGGTAGCACCCTAAAGACTATAGGTTGGCCCATTAAACCATAGTGCACCATATATGATAATATAAGCCTAATAGGCCCAATATACCCCTTAGGGTAAGAAGGCATATGAGACATATATATTGAACATATATGTTGTTGGGAAAATACTGATAGATGTGATTTGGTAAGGGATGCTCTCCATAAGTTCTCTCTTGCATTGTTCTTCTAATATTATTTATATAGATCGTGAGAGATTCAAAGATGAACATTGGGGACTCAATGTCAGGTATGTTTTCATCTATATATATTCAATTCAATGCTCTAAATAAAATGTGTTCTTGGATTGTTGTATGAGCATGTAATGTTATTTTGAATCTGATTTATTGATAATGCTCATAGTATTGTTTATTAAATTTAGCACAAGGGATAAAAGACAAGACCTTCAACACTCAGTCTACTGGATATAAACACGTGATATTGCCCAATAACCTTCTAAGTGGTCACAATAGTAGACGAGCTATGTCGTATCCACATAAAGACAAGCACAACTAAAGATTAGATTAGTAAAGTTCAAGATAAAAATAAGGTAGAATTGAAGAGATAAATTTTGTGAAATTAAAATGATAGATTAGATAAATTGATCAGATAAAGAGCATAGCAAGGTAAAGATGCAAGGTAAAGATGCAGAGCTGTAAATCCTATTATAATGTTAATATTAATTCAAAACACAGTTGCAATTCTACACCATTAATTACAACTGGAAGATGTATATGTTAAAAGTACGAATTAATTAATCTAAATTAAAGTGAATCTAACTCCTAATTTCATAGCATATCATATTATATATCCAAGAGCGACAAAATACCGCTGACAAAATGCAGTAAAAGACATACAATATAACAAATATACTAAAATAAATTAACAATCTAAGTTACATAAGAAAAACATAACTGAACTTATGTAAAAGATGTTAAATAGTTTTAGAAAAGAAATTAGAAGATGAGAAACAAAATAATTAATGAGATCTGGAGATGAAGCATAAGAAAAATAAATATCAATACTAGGAATGAGAAGTACAAAAACTACACTCTAACCTCACAAATATTTATAAAATAGTGCACTCATTTTTGTCACCTAAAACAAGTAAAACTAAGCTAGAAATAAGAAAAGAAACAAAACAAAGTGTATTTTTTCCCTCCAAAATCTGATTTCTTTACACTCATTTTGATTCTCTATTTATAGAGAAAATTTGCTCCAAAGTTGGTATTTTCGTGCATTAGGAAGTGGAGAAAGTGGTCTCAAAATATGATGCAAAATGGGACAAGTGGGACATGTGTCGCGCTCATTGGCTATCGAAAAGGCTGCTGGTGGAGTGGGGGACACAGTCAGGCCACGTGTCATGTGTTGAGAGGATGTGCAGGGAAAAGAGGGGACAAAATGGGCACGTGTCGCGTGTGTAGGGTAGCGACAGGCGGAGTGGCAGGCGGCGTCAGGTGGCTCAGCTTGGCTTGCGTGGCTCGGCTTGGCTCATCTCGATGGGACGCGTGGCAATTGCTGGTGGGATAACGTGGGTACTTGCTGAAGGCTTGGGCCTAGGCTCGGTTTTTGGCCTAATTTGCTCAACAAATGTCTTTAAAAATGTCATTTGTTTCTATTCTTTCTTCTTTCTTTTTCTTTGTGTCAAAGTACATTTTATTTCCTGAAAAATTGAACACAAATTAAATTAAGATTAATATTTTCAAATATAAAATATTTTACAATAAATCCATGAAAATATTAATTAAAACTTAATTTATTTTAAACTTTAAAACTAAAAAAATATTTTTGAGCACTAATCAACACAAACAGTCGAAAATAGAAGAAATTGAACCAGTATGTCGAAACACAAGAAGAACATGAACTCCTTCATGGTGGATGCCACGCATTATAGTTGTTGGGCATAGTTTGGTCACAACTTTTCAAGTCATTCTTTCCCTCATTTCAGTAGAAGCAGGCATAATTTGTAAAATTGTGAGCTAAGAAATTGATCTCACGGGGCACCTTTGCAATTTCCAAGTGATGCAAATTAGTGCACATATTAATGAACTTCCTCCTCACCTTCTCTAGAATGACCACTTCTTGGAAATTACGTTTGTTCAGAGCTCTAACTGCCAGTAGACTATCACTCTAAAACAACAATGCTGAGTGTGACAGAGAATGAGCCATCTCTGCTGCAATTAGGAGTGCTTTACCTTCTACTAGAATAGGTTCCGCTTCTCTTAACTTTTGGGTTACTACTGACACAATTTCACATAGGGAGTTACAAGACACATCTGCTATAAATGATTCCTCATTTGAAATAGCTATATCAATAGAAACACAATGACATCATGTGGGTGGGGTTAACCACTGAGCTGATGTAGATTCCATTGGGAGATAGGATGTCGACCACTCATTTAGTTTAGAGACAAACTTAGTGCAAGAGTGTCGAAATTGTTTGGTGATGCTCCATGAGCAATTTCATTCCTTTCTCTCCAAATTATTTCCACGAGGACTGATGCTTGAAGGAAGAAATCATCAAAGGATAGGTGGTTTGGTATATTGCTTGATGTTTGGAAGAATTCAAACCAATCCTTCCAATTCTCCGCGCTAGTTCTTTTTTATCTCAAGCCATGAAGATTGATAAGACATAATCTCGTTGCCCAATGAAATTTTCAAAATAAATGGAAAGTAGTTTCTTCCTCTACACCACACTGAAAACAAGTTGCATCGTCCACATTTAAGAGCGTGGACAATTTGGTTGTGGTTGGAAGAGAATCTGTCATAATTTGCCACCACAACATCTTCAGTCTTGAATGGATTTTGCTCTTCCATATGGTCATTCAAATCAAACCTTTAGTTTCACCCAAATGCGGTACTGAGCATGTAGATGTGATGGAGTAATTCCCTGTAGAATTTGGGAACCACATCCAACTGTCATCCCTCTCATCCTTAGGGAGCGGGATATTCATAATTCTCTTGACATCATCTGGGGAGAACCATTGTCTGAACATTGGACCACACCAAGCTTTATTCATTATGAATTGACTGACCCAACTTATCCCTTGGATTTCATCCAATAAAGGAGTGGGTCGATAAGGCTCCGTTGGAAGCCAGTTGTCAAACCATATGGACGTCAATTTTCCATTCCCAATTCTTTTACAAAGCCCATTTTCAAGTAGACCAATAGATGTCATGATCGATTTCCTATTCCTTGAATCAGTTGGCTTAGAATTGAGATTGAGGATTGTTAGTATTAAAAATGTAAATCAAAGATACGCAAGGAAGAATTGGGTTTTAAAAAATTTATTAATACCAGCCAGGATCATACATATATAGATTTATTAAATCACATACAAATAGATTAGAGATTACCCCTTAAAGCCTATCAAGAATCCACGAATCTTTTTGTATAAATCAACGATCTTCAAATCCAAATTCTGAAAGCTCATACCTTGATCTTCCAGACCAATACTCAAACACACAAGGACGTGTGTGGGCACGTAGGATTCAAAATATTGATTTAGGACTTTCTAGATGTACTCAACACATGAGATCTATAGAGGTTTGATAGAGAGAAGATGTATTGGATTGTTTTCAAGGTATAGGAAAAACTATCGCTTTCTTTTTCAGAGAGAGTCTGTCAGTCTATGAAAACCAAATATTGAAAAGTACTGCTTCTTTTCAGGTTTATAAAGATAATTAATTAATTTAATTAATCTTTATTTTATTAAAATAAAACAGACCAGTTATAACATATTTAATTATTTAATTTAAATCATATTTAAAAAAGAATAATTAAATATATATAATTACATAAAAAAATTATTTAAAATTCAAAACTCAAATCACACGGATAGGAAATCTTTGTGTGTGGCGCCACTCATTGTGCAATACAGTGAGTGACCTGAGCCACATTAGGGTTTTCCCTAATTTTCTCATTTGTTTATTTAATTAATATTTAAGACAATATATTTATCCCAAAATAAATATCAGTTGATTCAAAATCAACTTTATCTTAAAATACACGTTTTAAATAAATAAATAAATATCTTATTCTAAATAAGACAATTATTAATCTCTCTTCATATTAATCCAAATATGATTAATATTTATTTTAACCTATAATTTTTTTCAAAATAAAAACTATTTAGTTAAATAATTAATTAATTCACAATTAATCAATTACCCATAATTATCATATAATTATTTCCTTACCCTCGAAAATTAATTCCTTTGCAATTAAGTCTTCTCTCTACAAATCTTTCTTTTGATATCCTTACCCTTGACAGTGTAGGACAGAGGTGATCTGGGGACCATGGACATATAATACGAAGCTCCAATAAACCAGATTATTAATTAAAATATTTAATCTAATAATATTATTTATTAATACCATGATTACTCCACTATAAATATGGAATTGCACTCTAAGTATTTACAGAATTATATTTACAGAGTTTTCTCTTGTAGTCCATTGATAAAATCAATAAATGTAGTTCTGTCATCCATTTATTGGTTCGTTAATTAGAGCTGGTCAATATTATCGTATTACCCTTCTAATTACCTCTTGATCCTTAAGTACCATTAATTCACTAGCAATTAATTAATCTATAATCATATTATAGATTTGAGCTCAATAACTATTCAGTTCCAGAATTAACCCTTAAGGAAACCAATCTTCGACCCATCAGAAAAGTATGAATTCCATTATTGTAAATCATGTTCCCATCCATTCATGATATTGAATCTCCAAAACAAAAGTCATTAGCCTAATTAAAATAAGATTCCTTAACAGGGGAATCAAAAGATCCAATAAACATAACACAGGAGTTCATGAATACTCAGAATTTAGACTGATCTACAAATGATAAGAATTAAGTCTTTATGTCAAACGACAAATTTATAAAGATAATTAATTCTCTTCGGTCTTGTCATATATAATCTCTGCTATATACAACACATTTACTAAGATGTCTATCCACATCAGTAGTCTAAATCTAGATCACTCGCTTCTCGTATTCTTAGTAAACCGCACTAGTAACCATTCATTAAAGATTCCTTACTTTAATATGTTACTGACAAATTTATTCACTATATATTATCTTAATTCTCTCGTACTAATACAAGATCATATTCTCATGAATGAATAATGAATTTTCTTGATATTATCATATAATTAATTCAAACATTCAAATATAATAAAATTGTACTTTTATTTAAATAAATAAAATGTCTTTACATGCTTTTAGGACATTAGTTCTAACAAGGATATCATTGTCTTTTAGATATTTTGCTCGAACAATATTATGCCACAATCCTTGTTTGTGGGTTAGGATCTCCCAAGCTCGTTTCGCCAAGAAAGCTTCATTAATAGGTTTGGTTGAACGAAACCTAGACCACCAACATTCTTAGGGCGTCACAAATTTCGCCAAGCGATGGTGTGCATTGATCGTTTTGCCGATTTATGTCTCCACCAAAATGAGCGCAAAGACTTGTCTACAACTTCAAGAACTAAACTTGGTATAGGGCCTGATGTTGTAGCATACGAAACCAGAGATGATCCAACCACTTGTACAAGAGTTGTCCTGCCGGCTTTTGAGAGGAGTTTTGCTTTCCATTCTTGGACTCTCGAGTTGATTCTGTTGAGAATGAACGACATATCTTTGGACCTTGCTGTCAAAAGTGGGAGGCCCAAATGTATGGTATCATTATTAATTCCTTGCATTTGGAGTATGTCTATGATTAGTACTCAAAAATATCATTTTTATAGTTTTAAAATTTAAAATTAATTAAGTTTGAATTAATATTTTCATGGATTTATTATTGTGATGCCCCCAAATCCCTAATGAGGTTTAATGGTTGGATTAGTAGGCCGGGAGGGCCATAATTGATTTATTATTCCATTAAATGATTATATGCACGTTTATGTGAATTATATTATTATATGATGTTAAATGCATGCATGTGGGTCCACATTTCATGATAGGGGCATTTTGGTAATTTGGCCTGTTGAGGGCATAATTGTGTATGTTCATGCATGTTGGTGAACTATTGATGAGGCCACATTATAATGTGGATTTGTTTAAGCCATTCGGCATGAGATGATCTTTGAGTGCAAGTTAGCAGTTTGGTCATAACGGGGTTGATTTCGGGGCTCGGGGTGAGTCTCGGGGTAATTTGAGGATTAGAACATTACCAGGAATTAAAAGGATAAAGGGATATGATTTATTAGCATTTGAGAATATTGGGAATGACGAGAATTAGAGAACGTTAATTAAGATTGTTGACCCAGATTTTGGTCAACTGACATGGAGTCGGAATATGCTTGATGTGAATGAATATGTTGACAAGAATCAAATGACGAAAAGTAATAAGAACACGATATTTTTATAGTGGTTCGGCCCCAGGATTTGGTAATGACCTACGTCCACTTAGACTGTTATTGATATAAGAATCAAAGGAGTGATCAAAGAACAAGGGTTCAATGAGTTTCACTAACCTCTGAAGAACAATACAATATTCCAAGGAGAATTACTCTAATCTCCAATAATTCAAAAGCCAAAAGTCCCTCTCTTGAGCTATATTTCTCTATTTATAGGCTCAAGGGAGATTACACGATTTAGTTGCCGATTTTCTCTCCTGAATAACCGGATATTAAGGAGATTCTGTGAGTTAAATTCGGGATCTACAAAGATCTTTATAGTAATATTACATTGCATGTGGGACTATCGACCAGTCTGGTCGCAGGTATGACTGGGCTGCTTACTGCTTCTAATACATCCTCTGGTCGATACACTAGCAGAGTTTCTCCAGGCGTCAGCCACGTGTCTAGGGTTCACTTGCCACGTCATCAATGCCAATTTTTTGGACAACATTTTCCCCCCAAGTTTATTTATTACGAGCAATAAATAAACTTTTGAGCGAACGACTCTTCGGTAACCCCGCCTTACGTGTCAGAACCCTTCGTGTGTTCTTGGAAAAAGTAACCTACTCCTGTCTAATCATGACTTTTCGGTTCCCCAGTAATAATTCGACGGCCATTTCGCTTCCCCATATTTCGAAAAAAGGGAAACTGATGATTACACCTTTTTTATGCCGCAGACAAACTTATATAACATCTCCAAACTTCCCCTTTTCTTTTTACGCACGCCATTGTCTTCTCAAGAAACCCTAAAAACCAGAGCTTTAATCTTCTCCGAAGACCGTTCTTCTGCATTTTCAAGACTCAGTCCGAGAGTTTCTTGATTTCCAAAGGCTCTTTTTCAATCTCCACGACCATTTTCTTGGTAAGTTTTTGAATCCTTACGCTTCAAATTTTTATAATGCATGCTTCTGTATGTTGACTGTTTGAGTCCATCTGCTTCTGGTTTGAGATGTTTGTGAGTAAAAAGATTTACGAGTTAGTTTGATAGTTAGGATCGTACTTTTAGGACGTAAAATCGAAGTAAAAATTCGATCTTTAGGCTAGTTGGAAAATAGGTTTTTCCCTTCCTAAGGGGAGTTGAAAAAGCTTTTTTGAAAAACTTTTTACTTTCACCCTTTGATCTGTTTTTCAAACTGTTCGTGTTGAAACATTTAGCTTTTTGTTAGAATGTTGTTGTATAAAAGCTTGGCTTTTATACTCGACCAGCGTCATTCTAAAAAGCCTTTAAAAATTCTCCATCGTCACCTCCCCATTCTTGTGTTTGCAGACATTGATGCTAGATTTATGGGGAGGTGAACGGCCCATCGACGACGATCTTCTCGCCCAGTTGCTCGAAGGCGAAGAACAACCGGCCGATCGAATCCACGAGATTCCTTTTTCTCGATCCTCATCCAGACCTCGTCCTTCTCCTCCTCAAATGGCTCGTTCCAAATCCGTAGGCAAGAAAAGACCTGAATCCGACGATAGTCCAAACCTTCCTACTCAGCCTGATTCGCAGGCTAGGGTTCCCTCGACCAGCGATCGAAACAATCCTGTTCCTGACCCTAATATCCAAATTAGAGCCCGCCCTCGCCATCAGAATCTGCCTGATGTCGAGTGGTATATTTCCCCGACCAGCGTAGTGACCCTTCGGATGGTTGCTAACTATTTCAGGAAGTACCCTCTCACATGGGTTTCCATTAAAATTCCTGCCGCAGACCAAAGGGCTAACCTCCCCGGAGGCATATATAGCGCCTGGTATCGGTATCACATAGAGGCAGGGGCTTTCCTCCCTCTACATTCTTTTTATCAGGGGGTGGCTAATTATTTCGACGTCGCCCCCTTCCAAATCACTCCAAACGGATATAGAATGCTGGCCGCACTCTATATCCTGTACAAACTTAAAAAATGGTCAAAACCTACCCCCCATGAGGTCAATTATCTTTTCGACCTTAAATCCAACCCGCAACAATATGGGACGGGTTTCTTCCACTTCTATCACCAGGAGACAAACCGGACATTCCTGAGTGACACTACGCACATATCTAACGTGGGGCAGTACAGTAAGGAGTACTTCCTTACTCCGGACATAACCAACAACAACCTGGCCTTCGCTCGAGGAGGTAAGTACCGTCTTTGACTGGTCGATACTTTTACTCAAGGAGTTTCCTTTCATTTTTCTCAAACTGTACTTTGTCTTTCAAGCCCATGGTTACATCCGACCCCAACACCAGACATGGTGTTGAGGTCCAATACATTGGCCAGGATGACAGACGCAGAAAAAAGCGTCAAGTCCCTGGTTACTGATGAAAACCTGAGGCTGTCTGGCCTCCTGGCTCCTCGCCATGAAACAAGAGGGTCCGTGGTAGCTGATGCCACTGCCGAGGGGGTTCCCGAGCAGCAACCTCCTGCGTCCCCTCCTCGAAGGAGGCTGACGGGGGTTACAATCAGGGAGCCCACGGGAAATCCTTCCGCAGAAAGGCCTTCTGCTCCCCAAGGCAAGGGGAAACAAAAGGCCAAAGAGCCAGTTGTGGACCTGGGGGAATCCTCTGATGAAAATGGTAAAGTTATTTTGCTTTTAAATAGCTTGCCAATTCCCTGTCATTTGTTTGACGGGGAGGGCAACTTTACATATACTCCAAATCTAGGGCCAGACTTCTTCATGCCAGATAGTGAGTGTGTGACTAATAGAGTCAATAGTATAGCGACCAGTAGTTGTAGCTCGGGTACTAACTTTGTGACCTTCTTTTCCATTTTGATAAAGAGTCTTCATCTGCTTTTATCTTTACCCTTTGCATGTTTTTACTTGTGTGCAGATATGGCCACTCCCAACGTCTTCGACTTATACCAGGCTGAGGAGGAAGAGGAAGTTCCTCAGCTTCGGCGAAAGTCGTCACGGAGACACAACGGCGAGACGAGTCAGGGACCTGCCAAAAAGAGTCGAACAGAAGACCCTTCTAGGGGCGTGCCAACTGGGCAAACTTCTGCTCATCCTCCCACCTTTGCTGAGAAGGAGATTCCCCCTGCTCCAATGAACCCTCCTCCAGCTGCGCCCAGCAGGGAACAAGACAAGCGGGAAGAAACTCTTGGGGCCAGACTCTCGAGCCGTACCGTACGAGCAGCCAAAGACCGTATTGCGCACATCGGGAAAAACAACCGCGTCAAGGATGCAATGGTTGAGGCAGAGAGTATGACGGTCGACCTAATTCTGAACAGGACCCTGAACGAAATAGCCAGCGTAAGTAGTTCTTTATCTTTTTGGCCTTAGTCTTTTAGTCTTTGCCACAGGTTCTAACTTTATCCTCTATCCTCAGGCTTTGCTGTCTGTCACTACTGCTCGTACCCGCACCCAAGCCCCCATCAAACAGGCTCGGGCAAAGGCTATCGAGAGGCACCAGGTGAAGGCAGCCGAGGAACTTTCGGCTGCAGAGGCCAGGCACGCAAAGGAGTTGGAGGCGCTGGCTCAGCAGAGGGATGCCGCAGTGACAAAGCTATCAGAGGTTGAAGCTACGAAGGCAGCTATAATAAAGCAGAGGGAGGAGTATCAAGGTGCCAGCCGTACTCAGTTTCGCGAAGTCAAGAGATTGGAAGGGGTGCTTAAGTCCAAGGACGATGCCATCGCTACTCTTGAGGGCAAAGTAAAGCAGCTGGAGCTTGACAACTCCAAGAATCTGGAAAGATATAAGAGGACGACGCTCTAATGTTTTTATAATTTCTGGAAACACAATCAGGGTGCCGACTTCAGCTATCTTTCAGAAGATGTCAGGACTGCTGAGCTGGCTCGCTGCACTGCTCAACTGGCTGAAGAGGAGGCAAGAGCAAGGATCCCTACTTCTCCAAGTCTTGCTGGTGCAGAAGAAGAAAGAGCCATTGAGGACGCGACCAATGCTGATAAAGACCCTCCTGCTCCCAATGCCTCTTGAGCTTTTTTATTATTTTTCCTTTCTTTTGATTATATGACCCACGGGTCGTGATGTAAAGACAATGCCTTTTTTGAATTTGTTGCACGAGCAGTAAACATTTTCTTTTATTTGAACAGCTACATCCAAGCAATGATGCTTGCGGTGTAAAAGATTACATCATGATGCTATAACATTTTCATTTATTATAACATTTGTCCGTATGACCGAACTTAGCATAGTACTTTGGCTTGATTTAACAAAATATAAATTTTGAAAAATACTCTAAGTACCTTAGCATGCTTTCACTCATTTTGTTCATGTGTTTACATACCTCATGGTACGCTTTGCTATCGATGTGCCTTATATGCCCCCCAAGTGATCGAGGAGCTTTAGGTCCTTGGTCACTTGCCTTGACCACGACCTGTTCGAACATTTCTGCTCGGGTGAAAAAAGTAATACTTGTAATACAGCAAATCAACACACGTAATGAACAAATACTTATAAATATAAATTCACAAAGGTTGGCAAGAATGACTAGCTGCGCACAGTCCCTTATAATCTCGTATTAATAATCAACTAAACATGTCTTTACGAGTGATTCTAAAATAGAATCTTACATATACGAGCGATTAGCCATACAACGTGGCTAACCCTCTTTGCAAAACTTGTAAAAAGTAAAATTAATACAAGCCAGTCCTTTAAAAAGGACTGTTCACTGATAGTACTTGCGCAGGTGTTCTCCATTCCAATAACGTGGAACGAGATCTCCGTTTAAGCGTGCAAGTTTGTAGGTGCTCGGATGAAGGACTTCTTCAATCTGGTAAGGTCCTTCCCAATTAGGTCCGAGTACTCCAGCAGTGGGGTCGCGGGTGTTTAAGAAAACTCGTCGTAGCACCAAGTCTCCGACGTTGAATTTTCTTTCTTTAACTTTTGAGTTAAAGTACCGGACGACTTTTTGCTGGTACGCAGCAACTCGGAGTTGGGCTTTCTCCCGTATCTCATCAATTGAGTCTAGGGATTCCATCATCAGTTGGCTGTTCTGGTCTTGGTCATATGTTAATCGTCGATGTGAGGGGGGATCTAATTCGACAGGCAACATCGCCTCATATCCGTAGGCTAAGGAAAATGGGGTATGTCCTGTCGCTGTTCGGTGAGACGTTCTATACGACCAGAGGACTTCTGGTAGCTGCTCTAGCCACGCTCCCTTAGCTTCTTCGAGTCTCTTCTTCAGGGTATCTTTAAGAGTTTTATTCACGGCTTCGACCTGCCCATTCGCTTGGGGGTGTGCAACTGAAGAAAAGCTTTTGATAACTCCATGTCTTTCGCAGAAATCGGTGAATAAGTCGCTGTCAAATTGGGTTCCGTTGTCTGAAACTATCTTTCTAGGCAAGCCATATCGACAGACAATGTTCTTGATACAAAGTCAAGTACTTTCTTGGTCGTGATGGTAGCGAGCGGTTCAGCTTCGGCCCATTTGGTGAAGTAATCAACTGCTACGACTGCGTACTTTACTCCGCCTTTCCTTGTAGGTAGGGATCCAATCAAATCTATCCCCCATACTCCAAAAGGTCACAGACTTTGCATCTATTTTAATTCGTTTGGAGCTACTCGTGGAATCTTGGAGAACCTTTGACATTTATCGCATCTTCGTACAAACTCCATCGAATCCTTGTTCATAGTTGGCCAGAAGTAGCCTTGCCTTAGAATCTTCTTTGCCAAACTCTGCCCCCCAGCGTGATCCCCACAGAAGCCTTCATGCACCTCTTTCATGAGTTCCTTAGCTTTTTCTGGTGTAACGCATCTGAGTAGTGGCAAGGAATATCCTCTTCGGTACATAACACCATCGACCAGTATGTACCTAGCAGCTCGCCTTTGTAGAGTTCTGGCTTTGTTTCTATCTGTTGGTAGCATACAGTTTGTCAAATACTCCAAATAAGGTGCCATCCATGTATCCTCCATTCGAATCTCCATACTGGATTCGACCGCTTGTATGCTTGGCTTACTCAGTCTTTCCACTGGCACAATGTTCAAAGTGCCAGCATCCTTCGCGCTCGCGAGTTTGGCTAAGGCATCTGCGTTTGAATTCTGATCCCGCGGAATTTGCTGAAGGGTGTACTCTGTGAATTGGGCTAGCAAGTCTTTTGTTTTATTCAAGTAGGCCACCATTTTTAAGCCTCGCGCTTGATATTCTCCTAGAACTTGATTCACCACCAGCTGTGAATCACTGTAAATATCAAGCGTCTTTATGCTCATGTCTTTCGCCATCCTCAATCCAGCGAGGAGTGCTTCGTATTCGGCTTCATTATTTGACGCGGTGAAGTCGAACCTAATAGCGCAGTGAAATCGATGCCCTTCCGGCATTATCAATATCACTCCCGCTCCTACGTAGGATTCGTTAGATGACCCGTCCGTGAATAATTTCCACGAAGGGGCTTTCTCTTGAGGCTCAGGCGCACTAGGCTGTTTGCACTGCTCGCTGTCTGGGAGTTCGGTGAACTCTACAATGAGGTCGGCCAAGACTTGTCCCTTGACTGCTACTCGCGGTGAATAAGTTATATCAAACTGCCCCAGTTTGACTGCCCATTTTAATAATCGTCCAGCCGCTTCTGGTTTTTGGAGGACTTGTCGAAGGGGCTAGTCAGTTAGAACTGTAATAGGATGGGCTTGAAAGTAGGGGCGTAACTTTCTAGAGGCCAGGATTAGGCAATATGCTAACCTCTCGATTGGTGGATATCTCAATTCTGCCCCGATCAGTCTCTTGCTGACATAATAGACTGCCTTTTGTACGCCTTTTTCCTCTCGCACTAGTACCGCGCTAGCAGCAACTTCAGTAATCGCCAGGTAAATAAACAAAGTTTCTCCTTCGATCGGCTTTGATAAGATGGGAGGTTGTGCCATATGGGCTTTCAAGGCTTGGAATGCTTGCTCGCAGTCTCCTGTCCATTCAAACTTCTTATTTCCCCTAAGTAGATTGAAAAAAGGGACGCACTTGTCTGTTGATTTCGAAATAAATCTACTTAGGGCTGCGATTCTCCCAGTTAAACTTTGTACATCTTTGATCCTTTCTGGCGACTTCATATCGATCAGGGCTTTTATCTTGTCGGGGTTGGCCTCGATTCCTCTTGAATTTACAATAAACCCTAAAAACTTCCCTGATCCAACTCCGAAGGAACATTTAAGGGGATTTAACTTCATTTTGTATTTGTTCAATACATCAAAGCTCTTTTGTAAATCCCTTACATGTCCTTCTCCCTTTTTAGACTTTACCAGCATGTCGTCCACATATACCTCCATGTTTACTCCGATCAGCTCCTTAAACATGTGGTTGACTAGCCGTTGGTAAGTCGCACCTGCGTTTTTCAGTCCGAAGGGCATTACTTTGTAACAGTATAAGCCCGTATCGGTCCGAAAGCTGGTGTGATCCTCGTCGGGGGGATGCATGCTAATCTGGTTGTAGCCCGAATACGCATCCATGAACGAGAGGATCTCGTGTCCTGCAGTTGCATCGACCAGCTGGTCGATTCTTGGGAATGGGAAGCAGTCCTTTGGGCAGGCTTTATTGAGGTCTGTAAAATCCACGCAGGTTCACCATTTGCCGTTTGGCTTGGGAACCAGCACTGGATTGGAGACCCATGATGGATAAAACGCCACCCTGATGAACCCATTCTCCTTTAACCTTTCAACTTCTTCTTTTAAGGCTCTCGATCTATCCTTATTGAGCAGCCTTCTCTTTTGTTGCACGGGTGAAAAGGTCTTGTCTATATTCAGGACATGGCTGATGACTGCAGGATCTATCCCAGCCATGTCTTTATGCGACCAGGCGAAAACCTCCTGGTTCTTTTGCAAAAATTCCACCAGTGCGTGCTTCGTGGTAGGCTCTAAGTTTTTCCCAACCTTCACGACTCTGGTCGGGTCTTTTTCGTCGAGTTGGACCTCCTCAAGGTCCTCGACGGGTCCAACGTTTTCTTCAAAATCCCCAAAGCGAGGATCTAAGTCTCTATCCTCACTTTGGGCAACACCCTATTTGGTGACTTCATCACCGAATTGGGCTTGTGTATCAACTGTCATCTGCAACCTATCGGAGGTAGTGCTCTTCGGCGTTCCATTCTTCGCCTTTGTGATTGAGGTGTTGTAGCACTCCCTGGCTTCTCTCTGGTTCCCCAACACGCGTCCTACCCCCGTGTCTGTTGGGAGCTTCATGGCCAAGTGCCACATAGAGATGACGACCCGTAGATCAACCAGTATAGGCCTTCCAATGACGGCATTGTACGCTGAAGGACAATCGACCACTACAAAAGTGGCGAGTAATGTCCTTGTTGCAGGCGCTGTACCCGTTGTTACTGGTAGTTTGATTAATCCGGCGGGGGCGAGTCCTTCTCCAGAGAAGCCGTATATCGTTTGGTTGCAGGGCTCCAAGTCCTTAACAGACAATTTCATGCGTTCCAGTGTAGACTTATACAGGATATTGACTGAACTTCCTGTATCGGCCAGCACTCTCTTCACCATCATGTTGGCCATCTGGATGTCCACGACCAGCGGATCGGAATGCGGGAAACGGACATGTTGGGCATCGCCGTCAGAGAAGGTTATTTCACCTTCCTCTGCCTGAGCCTTTTTTGGTGCACGGTCCTCCACAGTCATCATCTCGATGTCCTGGTCGTGGCGCAGAGTCCGAGCATATCGTTCCCTGGCCTTTCCGCTATTTCCCACGAGGTGCAGGCCTCCACAGATGGTTAAGAGTGTGCCAGTCACGGGGGCAGGCTGTAAGGGTGGTGAGCGTTGCCGCGTGGGCGCCTGCTCGTTGCTACCCGGAGCTTCTCGTTGGGAATTTCCCGAGGCCCGTACGTATCTTCTCAAGTGTCCTTGTCTAATAAGGAACTCGATTTCATCTTTCAACTGGTTGCATTCATTGGTGTCATGTCCGTAGTCGTTATGATAACGACAGAACTTGGTAGTGTCTCTCTTCGAAATATCCTTTCGAATGGGGCCAGGTTTTTTGTAAGGCACACTAGAACTTGTGGCCTGATAAACCTCTCCTCGAGACTCAACGAGGGTAGTGTAGTTAGTGAACTGAGGTTCATAACGATTACCCTTGGCTCGTTTATTGTCGGAGGTGGAAGGCTCGTTATACGGCCGTTTTCCACCATTCTTGCCATTGCCGTTGCCATTCCCGTTGCCATTAGGTTTGGAACCATTGGCGGCTTTGGCGGGTTCGGAAGCCTTCTTATCCTTGCTTGAGGGTTTTCCATCGTCGGCAATGGCTTCTTCGAGCTTGATGTAGCGATCAGCCCGGTCCAAAAATTCCTGGGTAGTTCTCACTCCTTCCTTTCGGAGACTTTTCCAGAGGGGAGAACGACGTTTAACCCCTGCGGTTATGGCCATCATTTTGCCTTCGTCCCGCACCATTTTCGCTCCAGCCGTCGCTCACATAAAGTGCTAGATGTAGTCCTTCACTGATTCTCCATCCTGCTGGCGAATTTCAACCAGCTGGTTTGTTTCGGTCGGGTGCACACGACCTGCATAGAACTGTCCGTAAAACTCCCTTACGAACATTTCCCAGGAAACTATGCTTGCGGGAGGGAACTTAAAAAACCATTCCTACGCGGCTTCAGAAAGTGTTGCAGGGAAGATCCTGCACCGAGCGTCTTCGGACACTTTCTGAATGTCCATTTGTATCTCAAATTTATTGACATGAGATACTGGGTCTCCGTACCCGTCAAAATTTGGAAGTGTAGGCATTTTGAACTTGCTTGGAGTTTCTGTATTAGCTATCCTCTGTACAAAAGGAGTGCCTTTCCTCTTATCGTGGTCGATATACGACGTCCTTCCCCCGACCAGCTGCTGCACTGCTTGGTTGAGGGCGTCTATTTGGGCCTGTACAGCGGCAGGAATCGCTGTTGCCTCTGTTGCTGGGGGGACATTCTCGCCATGCCACTTGCGGAGATCGTTGAGTACGTCACGCAAATCTTCGTCTCTTCTCCGCTGCTCACTACCCCCGAGCCGGTTGAAGACATTATTTTGCTTGGGCTGCCCCCCAGCGTCCCGTCTATTGGGCTGGTCATCTTGAGGTACCTGGCTCCTGCCTTTACCTCTTTCTTCATTCCTTCGGCCAGCGTTTCCCTTGCCTGAGTCGGCCTCATTATATCCATGGCCATCTCTGAACCTTGATTGGCTATGGTGGGATTGACTGTTCCCTCGATTTCCGTCCCTGGCTGAAACGTCCCGAATGTTAGAGGGCGGCCTGCGCTGATCGTGGCGTCCCCGTGCATTATCATGCCATGGGGAACCTGTAACTCCCATTTCTTTTTACAAATTATAACAATTATGAAAGATAAGAGAAGATGTTTTTATTCATACTTTTAAGTGCATTACAATGCTAACCGAAGGCTAGAGCTATTAAGTAAAGTGGAAGAATAACTAATGAATATGCAACTATAACATTCATTGGCATTTCATTAGTATAATACCCATAGAATGATGCTAAATACAAGCAAACAATCACTAAAGTTATGAAAAATAAAGAGAAATTCATGTTTTGATGATGAATTTTTATAGAAGGTTAAGAGGTGAAGAAGTTGTGCAAATAAATGGTTGAAGGAACAAGTATTTATAGGACAAAAACTAGCCGTTTATGACCGTTGGTGAATAGTGATCATGACCGTTGGGGGTATAGTTGTTTTCTATTATGGGATTTTAACAATTCTAAGTTGTTGAAGTAACCAACAGGTGGGAATAATTAATTTATGGGTGTTAGAGAAACTTTTTCAGAAAAGTTTGTGAGTCAAAAATGTTGGACTAAGTAATATAAGAAGATTGGGAAATTTTCATTTTTTACTATTCACCGGGTACTATTCATAGTGGGTCCCACAGTGGGGTCCGCAAGGGTCCCACAGTAGGGTCCACATGGGTCCCACAGCGGGGTCCACCCCATGGGTTCCACATGTTGACGCAGTAGTGACACATTAATGACTTAAGCAAATTACTATGCTTGATATTTTGAATATGTTATTATTCCACTATGCTTATTATTTTTAATATTTTATTAGAATAGTATCCCAAGTTTTTCCTATAAATAGCCCTTCCAAAACTCATCTTGAAATCACAAAAACCTCATTTTCCTTTCTCTTACTATACCCAAAAATATTCTTAACATCCTTCTAAAGTTCTAAACCTCGGAGATCTAGGCGAAGTTCTGTCCGTAACGCTAGCCTACGAAAACCTTTTAGGTAAGCTCTTCCCGAGCCTTTCTTTTCAGTTATTTAGTTATTATATATGTATAGATTATTTTACTATGCCGTTATAATGCCAAAAGTTATATATATATTAATTTACTATGCCGTTATAATGCAAAAATTTATATATAGATTAATTTACTATGCCGTTATAATGCCAAAATTTATATATAGATTATTTTACTATGCCGTTATAATGCCAAAATTTATATATAGATTATTTTACTATGACGTTATAATGCCAAAAGTTATATATAGATTATTTTACTATGCCGTTATAATACCAAAAATTTATATATAGATTATTTTACTATAATGCCAAATTTATATATGGATTATGTTACCATGCCATTATAATGCCAAAATTTATATAGATTACTTTACTATGCCATTAAAATGCTAAAATTTATATATGGATTATTTTACCATGTCGTCATATTTTACAAATGCCAAAATTGAAATATAAACTATTTTTTTTATGTATCTTTATAATACTAAAACTTATATAGGCTATGGTCACACTTTGGACTATTTGGACTTTTATTATATGACCTTATTCCCTATTATTATGGACTGATACTATGACCTGGACATTTCCGTATGACCATGACCATGACCACGACTTTTAGACCGGGATCTTGCCATGGACAATTATAGTATGACCATATGCCTGGACATAAAATAAACAATAAAATAAGAAGAAAAGAAAAATAGAATAACAACAATTATAAACTAAAATTATATCATGTAGATTTTATGTAAGTTAATAGTTTGTGTTTTTATCAGGAAGCTAACAATTTCGGTTGTTTTATCAAGACGCAAGGTAAGTAGAATCCTCATCTACAATACAAGTATTTTATGTGTCTTATGTGCATTTATATGCTTTATATGTTAATCTGTCATATTGTTCTTATGCATAAGTTATTTTCAAGAATGTTATATTATGCATAAGCACGCTTAATGTTCACAACGTTAAAGTAGAGGTGCTGCTTGGGAGACCTAAGTCCCAAAAATGTAAGGAGGGAGATGTACGTCCCTATATGATGAATGTTTATGAGGGAAATTCCCTATTATCATGTTTATGTTCAGGTGGGAATGTGATTCCCTATGTAATGCCGGCAGCAGCATCCTCTAGGGCCCAAAAGAAAGGAAAGTGAAAGAAAGAAAGAGAATACATAGCATGTTGCACGTTTATTTTAATGCATATGAGGTAGTTATTCTGCTTACTGAGCCTTAGCTCATCAGTTAATGTTTTGTATTGTAGGTAAGAGGCCCCAAATATAAATCGTTGATGAGTATACGTGGAGCCAACATGACTGTACATATGGGGCTGACCTGAAGGGAGTGGAGTTCTGCTATGCTATTTTATAAATAAACAAGAAACTTGGTTTTATTATATTTCATTAAAAGTATTTTGTGAACTTTATCATTTACTTAAAGCTTTAAAAGTATTTCATGAACTTTGTAATTTACATAAAGCTTTTCAATTTATCAGTTGGATGCATTTTCATTTCTACGTTAAGGTGTAGTAAAGCCACGAAAATGATTTATAAAAGTATTAAGATTTGTATGTAAGATAAAGTTTTTATTTAGTTGTGAGTATTGTGTGGTTTGAGGTTATAAACATTATTTATGTATTGTTTAATAAAGTTTTTGTAAATTCAGAATTTCAGTATTGTCGTATTTAGGTTAAAATTTGTTTTTACACTATATATGTATGTTAAGAAAGGAGGTCGTTACAGAACCCCGGACCGCAAAGCCTAACTCTGAGTCCCTCCTGTTACCAGGGGGATACTGACCTCTGTTCGGTAGGTTTGGCTCATCGCCCCTACGGCGTCTAGGACTACGAGGCTGATGCTCGGCCCTATTCTGCCTCTGTTGCGGGGGATTGCCGCGACCAGCTTGGGATGGTGGCTGCGCCTCAGGGTCCAGCGGGACATCGTCATGGGGCACCTGAGGCTGCTCGGGCCTTTGCGGACTCGAAGGCTGGATCGGTGGGCTGGGATTAGGACCCCTCTGGGGTGGCCCATTGACAGGTTGGTCAGGCTGCGAAACAGGTGCGGCCTGATTCCTTGTCAGTTGCAAGGCCGCCTCAAGGGCTGCCATGGCTTCGCTCTGGCAGCGGTCCATCTCCGCCTGCCATTCGCTTAATTTCGCGCGCTGCCGTACAATCTCCTGCTGCTGCCGCGCCACAACTTCGGCAGCAGTCTCTTGACTGGCTTTCAGACTAGCCAAATCCTCTTGCAACGCCCCCAGGGTACTCTTCAGCGTTGCATCATTCATCTCTTCTTCCTCAAAGTCCAGATGTGGCTCATCCTCCGCCACGCTTGCAGGGGGAGGAGGAGGTGGGTTTGATGGCGCAGCAGCGGCCGCCTGTCCAGCTTTCCTTCCAGTTTTCACCATTAGTTTTCTCAGCAATGATAAATCAAGCTCTCAATGAAAGCACCAGAATGTTGACCCAGATTTTGGTCAACTGACACGGAGTCGGAATATGCTTGATGTGAATGAATATGTTGACAAGAATCAAATGACAAAAAGTAATAAGAACACGATATTTTTATAGTGGTTCGGCCCCAGGATTTGGTAATGACCTACGTCCACTTAGAATGTTATTGATATAAGAATCAAAGGAGTGATCAAAGAACAAGGGTTCAATGAGTTTCACTAACCTCTGAAGAACAATACAATATTCCAAGGAGAATTACTCTAATCTCCAATAATTCAAAAGCCAAAAGTCCCTCTCTTGAGATATATTTCTCTATTTATAGGCTCAAGGGAGATTACACGATTTAGTTGCCGATTTTCTCTCCTGAATAACCGGATATTCAGGAGATTCTGTGAGTTAAATTCAGGATCTACAAAGATCTTTACAGTAATATTACATTGCATGTGGGACTATCGACCAGTCTGGTCGCAGGTATGACTGGGCTGCTTACTGCTTCTAATACGTCCTCTGGTCGATACACTAGCAGAGTTTCTCCAGGCTTCAGCCACGTGTCCAGGGTTCACTTAACACGTCATCAATGCCAATTTTTTGGACAACAAAGATTATCGAGATAGGTGGGAAATGACGGTTTTGCCCTTGGTGGTTGTTTAGGGTTTTATTTAAGCTTGGGGGCATTTTGGTCTTTTGACCTTAGGTAATATATCATCTAGTAAGGTGTAGAAAGCTTAAACCAAAACAGAGCACCATCTTCATCTTCTCCCGACCAATTTTCTCCTTCCTTTTCCTTTGAAATTTTTGAGCTTCTTTTGAGGATTCAAGCTAGAGAATCAAGCTTTGAGGGTCTAGGGTTGTGTTCCACCATTGAAGAGGTTTCTATACTGAGCTTGTGGTAAGTTTTTAATCATTAAAACTCTGGTTTTGCTCTATTTTTTTATTAGTTTTCAGCTGAGATTTTGAAGTGGATAGTTGGGGATTCAATGAGGTTTGTGGCTAAGGTTACTTGGGTTATGATGCCTAGTACTTATAGAGTGGATATTTGGGTTCAATTGGGAGTTTGAATGAGGTTTGGGAGCATGTTTTGAAGGTTGGAAATGGAAGAATTGAAGGAGGGAAAACCAGGTCTGATCAGCCTGGTCCTAGGGCTACAGTGCCCAAGGGAGGGCGCTACAGCGCTAGCCAGGGCCATTCAACCCTGCTTGTAGCGCTGGGACACTAGGGGGGCAGCACTGTAGCACTACCTTGCTTTTCTAGATTCCTATTTTGAGCACTTTTGAGGGTTTTTGGCTCGGGGTTTCAATTCCTAAGGCCCGGGATCGAATCTACTCACTCTTTGGGTACGATTCGAGGTCCCGGGAGTGAGGTTTAGGTCATGAACCTTTTATTGTTGATTTTCATTGATGGGAGTTATATTTGGTTATGAATAGGTGTCCGCTAATGAATCAAAGGATCGATCGTTCTTGAGGGTCGTTCTTTTATTAATTCTCGCTCGAACCAGAGGTAAGAAAACTGCATCCCATATGTGACATGCATGGTTATTCATGAGGCATGTTGAATGATGTATATGTGGACATTGATTTCATATCAAATGCTTAACAAATCTTACTTGCTTGTGTATGGCACTGACCTATGAGTTGGAAATCGGCAATGGTGTCAGTATTGATTGTGAAGCTGTGACTCACTAGTCAAGTTCGGCAGTAGTACCGAGCACTGGTCGTATGGTATTGGCTTATGAGTCAAGAACGGTATTAGCGTGTTTAACGCAAGCCAAAAAGATTAAATCTAATCGACATAAGCATTATCGTCATAAGAATGAAATGCTTGAACGACCTTAAGTTCGATGAACACAAAAGCGCTTGTCTAGTCTAAAGGCTAGTTATTTAGAGCCGGGGCAAGAAGGCCCAGGTGACTGCATCGTCATACGGCTGTGGGTGCTGAGCCCAAGTTCATGACTCACACATGAGTCACTTATCTGATTCAAATTAGTGACTTACTCATTAGTCACTCATCTGGTTTAAGTTAGTGACTTACTCATGAGTCACTCATCTAATTAGGGCTACACACCCCATCATGATTATCAGAATCTCGATATTATCTAATTAGGGCTACAAGCCCCAACATGGTACCAAAACCTTAAAGTGATATTCACTCATCTGTTTAGGGCTATAAGTTCTGTATGATTATCATGATCATCATTTGTTATTATATACATGCAATAATAAGTTATCTTGCTGATCCTTGGTTCACGGGGTGCTATGTGGTGTAGATAAAGGGAAAGAAAAACTCACCCAGCCTTGAGTGGAGAGCTTAGGTTGCGATGTGTACATATGCGGCCGCTTAACCACCATAGCCAAGGAGTTTCTCAAAGGAACTAGGGGTTAACCCTATTTTTGCCGCTTTGGTCGACGAGTTGTAATTTGTACACTATAGTGACCATTTTGTATTGTAAATAACTTGTAAATGTTTTTATGGGCCTATGTATAGTTTTATGTTTTAAATAAAATATATCACTTCCTTTTGATCGAGTTTTTCACCTTAGCCTATTAATAACACCTAGATGCACGTTTATAACCAAATGACTCGATTAGTTAGTTAAGCATGGTTCAAAGCTCACAGTAGCAGTCTTGAAGTAACCAGGGGATTACAATTATAATGTATTTTATATTTGAAAATATTAATTTTCATTTAATTCGTGTTTAATTTTCAGGAAATAAAATGTATTTTGACACAAAGAAAAAGAAAGAAGAAAGAAGAAAGAAGAAAGAAAGAATTATAATTCAAGAAATCATACAAAAAAGTGGCATTTTTTAATACAAACAAAGCCCAAATCCGAGCCTAGCCTAAACAAAACCTGCCACCAGCAACCAACACGTGTGGGCTTCTGATTCGCTAAGTCGAGCCGCTGCTAGCTGAGCTGCCTGCCTCAGCTCCACCAAATGCTTGATACGCGTCCCACCAGAGCCGCCAGAGCTGAGCCACCAGCACCTGAAGTCGCCTGCCACTCCACCGACGCGCCTACCACACCTGCCACGCCTCCCCTATCGAGCCAACCAAAAGGCGCCACGTTGCCTTGTTGTCTCCCAATTCACCAGCAGCATTTTTCTGATAGCCAATCTTAGCGCGACACGTGTCCAACTTGTCCCATCTTGCATCATATTTTGAAGTCATTTTCTCCATTTCCTAATGCACGAAAATACCAATTTTGGAGAAAATTTTCTCTATAAATAGGGAATCAAAACCAGTGTAACGGGGGGAGATTGTGGAATTAAGTGTAGAGAGTATAGTTAAAGAGAAAAATATTTATTTCTTATTTTTCTTTCATTTCTTTTACACTTTTTGAGTGAAAATAATGCCTATTTTAGGCTAAATTCTCTTGTGGAAATGCTAGAGGAAGTTCATGTTTCACATTATATTTTTAATATATTGATTCTTTTTTTTTTGTTCTTCATTTCTATATATTTGTTACAATTAAATTTATTTTCTTCTAATTTTTATTTTAAATTTATTAGTGTCTTTAACATAAGTCTAGTCATGCTCTTCTTATGTAACTTAGGCTCTTGATTTAATTTAGGATATTTGCTATATTATATACTTTTTATTGCATTCTGCCATTGGTATTTTGTCACTCTAAGGTATATATTATGATATATTTTTAAAATTAGAAGTTAGTATAATTTAATTAAGAACATATTTTAAGGCGAGCTTTATTATATATATTTTCCAACTATAATTAATGGTGTAGAATTATCGTTGAGTATAATGAATCAATTATATTAAAATATGTATATGTTTGCATGAATGAAACTTGTGCCTTCCATATTTTCTTTCTGATTCTAATTCTTCAATTTTGTTTATTTAGTGTTTAAAAAAATATTCTTTTTCAAAGTTACATTATTTCAAAGTTTGTTATTTCTAATTTACTAATATTTCTTTTTACTTGTATTTTACATCTCTGTGGATACGGCATAGCCCGATTATTATTGCGACCGCTTAGGAGTTTATTGGGCAATATCAATTTTTGGCACCATTGCCGGGGAGGTAATTCTACAATTAAAGGCTTGCATAGTAAATTAATTTTTTTAGTCATTTTTTTATTCATTTATTTTATTATATTTTTTTTGTTATTGTTTTATTTTATTTATTTATTTTACTTTTAGGTTTAGAATTTTATTTTCTAGATTTAGGTTTTTTCCGAAAAAATGGCATAAAATTTTGAATCATAAAATTTTAAAGCATAAAAAACAAAGTATTGAGAACATTTGTGTAATTTTGGAAATCAGTAAAAACCAAACTTGTTCTGTCTTAGAAAAATTGGTTTTAAATAAGGTTTGTGTTAGTGTTACCCTCCAACCTTTTCTAAGAACCTCGGGGAGTTCTAGAAAAGCTTTTGGGCCTAAAATGGTACCTTGGCAGCCTTCCCAATTGGCCTGGGAACAATTTTGGTGTATACTTATTACACTATTACACACTTGCGCTTGTAATACTTACAAAATAATAATAATTTATGCCACGAAATAGAGACGCACGAGGGAGATTCGTGAGACAACAAGTAGAAGCTTTAGAAAACTCTCCTAGTACGTCGTTTTCTTCCATTAGTTCAAATTCACCCGATTCACCAAGACTTCCTGAACCACCCCCGATGGCTCATCAAGATAAAGTCCAACCAAGAACGCTACAGGATTATTTACATCCTACGCGTACAGCCACACCTTCATGCATAATGTATCCCAATAATATGCCAAATTTTGATTTCAAACCTGGCATGATTTACCTCTTACCAACATTCTATGGGTTGGAAAATGAGAGTTCGTACGTGCATATACAGGAATTCGAAGAGGTGGTGGCTACATTCAATAACCGAGCTGATGTCACCAACATTGTGAGATTGAATTTTTTCCGTTCTCTCTTAATGAAAAAGCAAAAAGCTGGTTGTATTCCTTAAGGCCTAGATCTATCAGAACATCTGACGAAATGACAAAAGCATTCTTCGCCAAATATTTTCCGCCCCATAAGACTAGCGGCCTTAAGAGGAAAATCTCTACCTTCATCCAGAAAGACCATGAAACTTTCCATCAGGTCTGGGAGAGGTTTAAAGATTTGATAAATCAATGCCCACATCATGGATATGAAAGCTGGCCTCTGATCAGCTATTTCCATGACGGTCTCACAACCGGACAAAGAAAATTCGTACAAATGATGTGCAATGGCGAATTCCTTCAAAAAGATCCCGATGAAGCTTTCAAGTACCTCGACGATCTCGCTGAAAAGTCCTTTACATGGAATGGACCGAGTCTTATGGACAAGCCACAATCAACTGGAATCTACCAATTGAGGGAAGATAACAACGTCAAAAGCCAAATTGAATCATTGAGACAACAATTCGAGGCTTTCAAATCTCAAGAAGGTAGAGGAATCCACATGGCTGCAAAGGTAGAAACACGAGATCCATGCTTCATCTGTGGAGGGGCGGAACATCAACCGCAAGAGTGCCCAACTCTTGGTGAGTTAAGAGGAGGAAATGAGGAACAATGCAATGCTTTAGGGAATTACAAGAAGCCTTATAACCCTTTCTCAAACACTTACAATCTTGGTTGGCGCAACCATCCAAATTTCAGCTGGAAGGATTCAAACCAAGCATAGCCAATGGAGGCTTGAGCAACAACAACCGCCAAAAGCATACATTGCTCCTCAAAATAACATGCAGTCAAGTAATTCTCTTGAGAATACTTTACAAATGCTTGCGCAAACATAAATAGTCTCAACTCAAGAGCTCAAATCTTGTTTCACACAAATAGTAGAGGAAATGAAAGACATAAAAATCCAAATGATAAAGCTAAACACTACTTTGGCAATTCAAGAGCATGGTAGACTTCTCGCTCAACCTTTAATCCATCAAAAAGGGAAACACATGGCACAAACCTCCTCCTCTACTGATACAAATTTTAAAGAGGTTAATGCCATGTCTACTCGAAGTGGTCAAAGTACGGTTTCACCATTAACTAAGAAAACGAGTACGGCAATGCCTGCTCAAGAGGAAGATGTGCCAATAAGCATTCTGGTAAAGGCGCCCTTTCCTCAAGCTTTGAAATCCACTGGAAAGATACTGGAAAATCATGGTGAACCTTTTAACACAATTGAAGATCAACTTGCCATTGTTGCATGTGATCAAACAAGTACCGGCTTATGCCAAGGTTATCAAGGATTTATGCACCGTTAAAAGAAAGCACCATGTCAAGAAAACTGCATTCTTGGCAGAACAAGCTAGCGCGGTAATTGACTGCAAGACACCGCCTAAGTACAAAGATCTTGGTTGTCCCACCATCTCATGCCAAATTGGGGAACAGGAATTTGGTCAAGCCCTTCTAGACTTAGGAGCAAGTGTAAATCTCATGCCATATTGAATATACTTGCAATTAGGTCTAGGAGAACTCAAGCCCACATCTGTGGTGCTACAACTGGCCGATCGATCAGTCAAGAAACCTCGGGGAGTAGTAGAAGAAGTTCTGATTCAAATTGAAAAATTCTATTACCCTATTGATTTTCTCATCTTGGACACTCAATCTGAAGTGAGTATAGAGTCCAAAATTCCCATCATTCTTGGTAGAACTTTCCTTGCCATAGCAAATGCACTCATTAACTGTAGGAATGGTCTCATGAAAATCTCTTTCACACATGACTCTAGAAGTGAATGTTTTCCACATTGGCAAACAACCACCTGACAATGATGAGTGTTTCCAATCATATATGATCGATACACTTATTTCGGAAGAGGTCGAATATAAAATACACGTCTAATCATTTTAATCACCTCTTCCAAATTTCTGAAAGTTTTGAGCCCGATGAGTCTAAAATCAACCCTAAAATCTTCAAACACTCACAGGCTAGAAGAACCATGTTTTGGAATCCAATCTTTGAGAAACTCCCTCAAGATCGAGAAACACAAAAACCCTCCATTGAAAAAGATCCTCAACCAAAGTTGGTCCAAATTCCCGAGGGTCTTAAGCATGTTTTCCTAGGAGCTAACAACACTTTTCCTGTCATAATATCTTCCAAGATCAATGCCACACGAAAGCACCAACTCATCAATGTGTTGCAAGAACAAAGAGATGCATTAGGATGGACGATAGCTGACATCAAAGGTATTAGTCCTTTAATTTGCTCCCATCACATTCAATTGGAAGACGAGGCTATACCACATCGTGACCCTCAAAGAAGATTAAACCCAACAATGAAGGAAGTAGTTAAGACTGAAGTCTTGAAACTTCTTGATTCTGGAATAATCTATCCTGTTGCTGACAGTAAATGGGTTAGCTCAACTCAGGTTGTTCCCAAGAAATCATGAGTAACAGTGGCACAAAATGAAAAAGGGGAACTTGTGCGTACCAATGTCACAACTGGGTGGCGCATGTGCATTGATTATAGAAAATTAAATGCAGCCACCCGCAAAGACAATTTTCCACTTCCATTCATCGATAAAATATTGGAACGTGTGGCGGGTCATCCTTTCTATAGTTTTCTCGATGGTTATTCAAGGTATTACCAAATCAAGATTGCCTTAGAAGATCAGGATAAGACCACATTCACTTGTCTTTTTGGTACTTTTTCCTTCCGGCGTATGCCATTTGGCCTGTGCAATGCTCCAGCCACTTTCTAGCGATGCATGATGAACATATTTAGTGATATGATAGAGAAATGTATGGAAGTATTCATGAATGATTTGACAGTCTTTGGAGATTCCTTTGAATCAAGCCTTCTCAATTTAGAGTTTGTGCTTAAACGTTGCAAAGAGAAAGGCTTGGTACTCAATTGGGAAAAGTGTCATTTTATGGTGCCATCAGGCATAGTCTTGGGGCATGTCGTGTCAGAACGAGGAATTGAGGTTGATCAATCAAAGATTGAACTCATATCAAAGCTGCCCACCCCCAAGACTGTTAAAGACAATCGATCTTTTCTTGGGCATGTAGGATTCTATAGGATGTTCATACAAATTTTCTCGACAATTGCTCGCCCTTTGTCAAGCCTCCTAACAAAAGATGTCGTGTTCAGTTGGACACCTGAATGTGAGGAATCTTTCCGAATGCTCATTGCAAAACTCACTTCTACCCCTATCATCCAGCCACCAGATTGGAACTTACCATTCGAAGTCATGTGTGATGCAAGCAATTATGCTATAAGGGTCATCTTAGGTCAAAGAAGGGAAGGGAAGCCCTTCTTTGTTTATTATGCAAGTAGAACTCTTAAAAGTGCTCAGATGAACTATTCTACTACTGAAAAAGAGTTACTTGTTGTAGTATTCACACTTGACAAGTTTCATTCCTACCTGATTGGTTCACCTATCACAGTCTTTACCGACTATTCCGCCTTAAAATACCTCCTTTCCAAAAAGGATGCTAAGGCGCGTTTAATTAGGTTAATCCTTTTGTTACATGAATTTGATCTGACCATAAATGACATGAAAGGAGTTGAAAACGTGGTAGAGGACCACTTATCTCATCTTGAATTTTCTAATTCCGTTGATGGCCCAGCCATTCGAGATGATTTTCCTGATGAACATCTCTTCGCAGTCACTAAGTTGCCATGGTACGCTCATATTGTTAATTACTTAGTGACTGGCGAACTTCCAATTGCATGAAGTGCATAAGATAAATGTAAATTTTTAGTCGAGGTTCGTAACTTCTATTGGGAGGATCCATATCTTTTCAAGTATTTCCCCGACCAAATTATGAGACGTTGCATTCCAGACAATGAAATTTTTAGTGCCTTGAACTTTTGTCATAATGAAGCTTGTGGTGGTCATTTTTCTATGAAAAAGACTGCTGCAAAAATCTTACAATGTGGTCTTTATTGGCCCACTTTGTTCAAAGACACTAACAATTTCGGTCGATCATGTGAAAGGTGTCAGAGATTAGGTGCTCTGTCCCGACGACATATGATGTCATTAAACCCAATTCTTGTAATAGAAATATTCAATTGTTGGGGGATAGAATTTATGAGACCATTTCCACCTTCTTCTGGCTACCTTTACATTCTCCTCGCCATAGACTATGTCTCAAAATGGGTGGAAGTTGTGCCTTGTTGAAATAATGATAACACAACTATTGTGAAATTCGTAAAGGAAAATGTGTTATCTAGGTTTGGCACGCCACGAGCTATCATAAGTGATCAAGGCACCCTTTTTTGCAACTATTCTTTCGAGACCTTAATACAAAAGTATGGTGTAATTCATAAGGTTGCATTGCCTTATCACCCACAGATAAATCTCCAAGCTAATTTAGCCAACCGAGAAATTAAGAAAATCTTAGAAAATATGGTTAATACTGACCGCAAAGATTGGTCCTCACGACTTCTCAATGCTCTTTGGGCATACCGCACTACTTACAAAACTCAGCTTGTTACGTCTTCTTATAGGAAAGTCTATGGTAAAGCCTTCCACCTTCCTGTTGAGCTGGAACACAAAGCTTATTGGCCTAAATTTTGATCTCAAGGTGGCAGGACTCAATCGTAAGCTTCAGTTGTCAGAAATTGAGGAGTTAAGGAACGATGCTTATGATAACTCTAGGATCTACAAGGCTAAAATGAAAGCGGCCCATGACAGGCAGATCTTAAGAAAAGAATTTGAGCCAAACCAACAAGTGCATCTTTATGACTCTCGTTTGCATCTCTACCTTGCAAAGCTAAGATCAAGGTGGACTTGCCCCTATATTATGAAAACCATCTTTCCCAACGGTGTTGTTGAGGTCACAAACCCAATTGATGGGAGAGAATTCAAAGTAAATGGCCAGCGAATTCAAAGTAAATGGCCAGCGACTGAAACACTACATAGAGAGGGTGACCCAGCCTGAAGAAGTCACTCTCGTGGAAACGGTTTACCAAGTCTGAGTACTATTCCAAATTGTCTGCACATAGGTTTGTTTTCTGTTTATTTCCCTTTTGTCATTTTATTTTATTTGTTATCATTTTGTGTTTTCAGTTTTTCATGTTGTAGAGAGTCAATATTCGCTCTATCACTCGACGCTCGCTATCCAGTTGTTCTCTTTCCCTACTCTTTTACATTTGTTATATTTTGAGACATTGAGGACACTGTCTAATTTTGGTTGGGGGTGGTGAGCATATTCATGTGTATTGATTTTTGTCATATTTATAATTTCATGGTTAAATTTAAAAAAAAACTTATTTATTCTTGCAAAATGTTACTTTTGAGTCAATTTTTGTTATCCTTATTACTAAGAGTTTCTCTAGAGTTACCTAATGCACATGCCAAACGTTGTGGTAAGAGGGTTGTTAGCACATATTTACTTAGAAATTTTCCATGTTCAAGAATTCATTCTTTTCTATGATAGGTGAGATTTAAGAAAACAACTTTTAAATTTTCTTTGATTCTTAGAAATGGTTATAATTATTTGGACAAGGTATTGTGGTATGAATGGATGATGTTTTAGGGATAATATTTTCTATAAAAAAATCTTATTAGAGAGCCTTTCTATTATGTTCTTCATGAAAAAAAGAGACGAAAAAAAAGAAAAAGAAGAAAAAAAGAAAGACGCAAGAGCAATAGTTCTATCATTTTCAATTATATTGTCTCTTGTCTCCAAGAAAAAAATGAATGTTTATTATTTTCATGTTTTTTTTTATGGCACTTAAAATAAATGTAAAGATTGTCTATTTAACTTAGAATTTTTTAAAAACTAGTTTTGTGGTACTCTTTATGGTGGTTGTCCAAATGGTTTATTTCCTATCTTCGTTTCCATGATTATTTAAAAGTTTGTCCTAAATATATATCCATTTGATGAGTGCTTACTTCTTTATTTCCAACTCCATGAGCGAAACCCTTAAACTTTAAATATTTTCAATTACATGAGAGGTTAATGGAGTTGAGACTTTTACTTGGCATCATTTTGAAGGTTTTATGTGCTATGGTCTGCAGTAAGAAGGTTCAAGTTTGTGCACACACTCACAACTCTATATTTATTCAAAGTAATTTTGATAACTCTTGTTGACTTGTTACTAACATTTTATGTTAATACTTCACTTCTTTTATAATTTTTGACCTAAAATTTATTATGTTGACATTTATCATTTTGCTTGAAATGCTAGAGACTAGCAATAAGCTGGTTAGGGGTTGTGATTCGTGCTCAAAAATATCATTTTTTTAGTTTTAAATTTTAAAATTAATTAAGTTGTAATTAATATTTTCATGGATTTATTATAATATATTTTATATTTGAAAATATTAATTTTAATTTAATTTGTGTTTAATTTTTCAGGAAATAAAATGTATTTTGACACAAATAAAAAGAAAGAAGAAAGAAAGAATTATAATTGAAGATATCATACAAAAAAGTGGCATTTTTGAATACAAATCAAGCCCAAATCCGAGCCCAGCCAAAACAAAACCTGCCACCAGCAACCAACACGTGTGGGCTTCTGATTCGCTAAGCCGAGCCGCTGCAAGTCGAGCCGTTTGCCTCAGCTCCACCAGATACTTGACACGCGTCCCACCAGAGCCGCCGGAGCCGAGCCGAGCCACCAGCACCTGACGTGCCTGACACTGCCTGCCACATTGCCTGACGTGCCTGCCACTCCGTCTGACGCGCCTGCTATCCTACCACACCTGCCATGCCTCCCTGCCAAGCCAATCAAAAGGCGCCACATTGCCTTGCTGTCTCCCACTACACAAGCAGCATTTTTCTGATAGCCAATCTTAGCACGACATGTGTCCCACTTGTCCCATCTTGCATCAGATTTTGAAGCCACTTTCTCCACTTCCTAATGCACGAAAATACCAATTTTGGAGCAAATTTTCTCTATAAATAAGGAATCAAAACCAATGTAACGGGGGGAGATTGTGGAATTAAGCGTGGAAAGTATAGTTAGAGAGAAAAACATTTATTTCTTATTTTTTCTTTCATTTCTTTTACACTTTTTGAGTGAAAACAATGTCTATTTTAGGTTAAATTCTCTTGTGGAAAGGCTAGAGAAAGTTCATGTTTCACATTATATTTTTAATATATTTATTCTTTTTTTTTTGTTCTTCATTTCTAGTCATGCTCTTCTTATGTAATTTAGGCTCTTGATTTAATTTAGGATACTTGTTATATTATATACTTTTTACTGCATTCTGCCATTGGTATTTTGTCGCTCTAAGGTATATAATATGATATTAAAATATATATATATTTGCATGAATGAAACTTGTGCCTTCCATATTACAAGTTCTTCAAATACTACATTCTCTTTTTCCCTTTGAATTTGACTATTTGGATTGGGAATGAGTTGGTTGGGATAAACTTGTTTTTCGGACTCTATAACAGTTGCAAGTTGTCCTACTATTGTCTCAATTTTTGAGATTGACTCAGACTGGGCTTGTAAGATTTTGTAGGTTGATTGCATGAACTATTATAGGGTATCCTCTAAAGATGGGCTCGTTTCTTGTTGAATGGGATATGATAGGTCAGATTGGGCATGACTTAGATTAGGTATGTTGAATTCATGCTCTTGATTTATTGGACACTGGGTATGACTCCGTGAAAATTTTGGATTATAGGTGGGGGTAAAATGGATATCAAAGGATTCATGCATATCATACATATCATTAGTTTCTCCACAATTTAAATTTGATTGCTCATAATAGTTGTACTCAGAATTCCAACTATAATTAAAATGATCCATTTCAAGAGATTTTTTTAAATTATAACAGAAATTAAGAAGAGTACTAAACAAAAAAAAAAAAAAAAAAGATAACATAAACAATATTAAAATATGAAAACAAGAGCTAGGACAAGATTTAAGTTTTTTTTTCTTTTCAAGTATATATTTTTTTCAAGTTTTCTTTTCAAGTATTTTGTTCACAATAATATGATAAATGACAACTGAGAATAAGGTAAAATTAAATAAGATTATCAAAAATTAGGCAAGAGTAGGGAGGCATAGCATGCCATCAACCATAAATAAATTAAGGTAAAAATTAGGAGGCACAAGTGCCATCAACTAAAACATAAAATAAAAGACTAGGAGGCAAAATTGCCATCAACTAGTAACTTGCAAAAAAAAAAAAAAAACAAGATAAATAAAGAAAATTACAACAAAATTATGAGGCACAAGTGCCGTCAACTATAAAAATTAAAATGATAGATAGGAGGCACAAGTGCCGTCAACTAAAAGAACAATAAATATAACTAAATAAGTAAGTTTTTTTATGGATGGTAGAACCGTCCCAAATTTTCTTTTTATCTTTTTTTTTTTAGATTTTATATAAATTTATATTTTTTAGTTTTTTTTAAGTGCAAAAATTAAAATAACTAGTAGAAGAATTCACTAACCTTGAGATAAATTTCGTTTCTTTTCTCTTGCAACTCCCCAGCAACGGCGCCAAAAACTTGATGGACCCAAAACATGTATGTTATAAATATTTATAAATCGCAAGCGCACAAATCGTTCATATAGAATAGTGATCGTGTAAGCAAGGATGTCGAACCCAAAAGAGTTGTCTAAAATCGAAAAGAAAACTATTTTAAACCAAAATTAACAAATTCTAACCTAGCTCCAAAGATTGAAGAGATTTTTTAATAATGAAAATAAAATAAAAGACAATATATATTACTAAATTAATAATTGTAAACAAGATGGTAAAATAAGATTATTAAAGATTAGAATCCACAAAATATAAGTTCAATAATATTTATAAGTACATTGATTCTCAAGTTTTAGTAATAGCAGAAATTAATCAAACCATCACTTATTCAAACTAGATATTCTATTTAAGCACAAGTTTTCATAAAAATATTGGATTTATCTTCACTTTTAAAATTATAATTTCAAAGCATTTAGTATAAATCAACCTAATGAAATAACAAATAAATCAATGAACATTATTTATAAGGCAAAACATAATATTTTTGTTCTAAGCATGGATGTGTACAATTTAATGACACATCTTACACAAAAAATATTATGTTTTATGCACTAATGAGGAACAAAGTGTAAATATGTGCTAACAATCCAAAATACATGATATTTAAGATGAAAGAAGATATTTGAAGAAGAAAATTCCATAAATTTTGTTGCACAAAATGGGAAATCAATATACAAAATAAATACTATCTAGTTACATATTGTTTCATAATCACCTTAATAATCTTAAAAAGATTAGAAACTCATAACTATAATAGAAAATACAAACTAAAAATTATAAACATAAATAGGAAAATTTGGAGGATGAACCCCCAAATTTTTCCTCTAAAAACTCATAGGAAAAATGACCAAAAAGAAGAAAAATATGAAGATAATTGAGAGGCTTTGAAAGTGTGAAACTTGTGATATGGTAATCTTTCCTCTAAATTAAGCACTCAAATCCCTTATTTATAGCCAAAAAATTAGTATTAAAATAATCAATTTAAATTAATTAAATTGATTAAATTAATAATACTATGACAAATATGGGTAAATTATACAGTGTAATTATGATATTTTGGGGTAACATGTGTAGAAAAGTTTGGGTAAAAAGTGGTATTTTTGGAAAAAGGGACAAAGAAATTATGTTGGGCTCAAAAATAGGGAAAATGCAGTATTTGGCTGCTAGGTTCAGCTGGGCTGCTGAAGAGTGATGGGTCGTGGCTGGCCGAATTGGGAGCTGCTGGGGCGGATTGGCTGAAGGAAAATGCAAAGGCTGAAGCTGGCTTTGGCGTTGTTGTTGTTGGGTGCTGAAGAGCTGAAGGAACTTGGTGCTGGGAGGTGGCCTTTGTGCTGAAGCTGCAGGAGGTAGGCGGCTGGGACGTTGGGAAGCTGGCTGGGAAGTGTGCTGGCATGTGGAGGCTGCTTGGAGGTGCAGGGGGCTGTGTGGCAGGCGTTGGGCCTTTGTTGAGGAGTGGGAAATGGCTGGGTCAAGCGCTGGGTTGGGCCTGGCAGGGGAGAAACCGTGGGTTGGTGGCTGCTATGCCATTTTTTCCTTTCTTTCCTTGAAAATGTCATTTCTTTTCCTTTCTTTTCAAGAGCAAAAGTACCATAAATTTCCCTACAAAATAAATATAAAATAAATCATAATAAAATATTTTCAATTATAAAATAAATCAATTTAATTCTTTGAAAATATTAATTATAACTTAATTTATATTTAACATTTAATTTCAATAATACAACATTATTTTACCTCAAACTAAACAATAATTCAAATAATTAACTATAACATTTTACAACAAAATAACTATAAAAACACACAAAAATATATAAAATCAAATAAACCCAATAAATTCAAAATTACTTAAAAAATTAATAAATCAATTAAAATCTAAAAAACTAAGCAACAATTAGCACATAAAAAGTGGTAAAATAACTCTATTTTGTAGAGTTATCACCAAGTCGGACAAAAATTGAGTTCTAGGAGCAACAAAGGTATCTCTGAGCTTAGCCAAAAAATAGTTGCCAATGCTATTCCTTGTGTGTGGCCAATTTCCTTGTAAATCCTTGATAGTGTGAATAAAGTTTCTTCATCTTCTGATAATAGTGGATGTGTGGAAGAGTTTTGTACTTCTATCACCCTTTTTTAGCCAGGAAATTTTAGATTTTTGTCTCTACTGGATTTCTTCATGTCTGAGAGCCTCATTCAGTACCACTCTTGCTTCATTTTCTTTTGAGGGATCTGAATTGTTGGTGCACTCGACTTTTACTAGTCTTGCCTTGGCCTCTGAAATTTGGTTAGAAACCCTTTTGAATTGACTGCGATTCCATTCTGTTAGATCTTTCCTCGTCTAATGCATCTTCACCTCAAAGTTGCACATTGGATTGTGATGACTAGCTGAACCCCATGCTTTGCGCACTAACAAATACATCTTGGGTCCCTGTTCCACATGTTTTCATAACTGAATACCCTTCTCATTTTTTTTGTATCTCCCACTGTATCAAGGAGGATTGGATTATGATCTGATGAAGTCATAGGGATATTAGTAACTGCAACTTTGGGAAAGGTGATCCGCCAATACGAGGAGGCTAAGCACCTATCTAGTCTGGCTCTCTTCAGAGAGCTCAAGCCACCTGCATTCTTACATCTCTTTCTCCAAGTGGAAGGAGTGCCAGAGGCACCCAAATCAAGCAATCCAGATATGGCTACCATTCTTCTCAAATCAAAAGATTAGTAGGGAGCGTTACCTGGTTTGGCGTAGTTTAGGCTTTCACTGTCCTTAAGAGTACGATTTAGGTCACCCATGATCAAACAAGGCATGACAAACTTAGTCACCTCCTCCCCAATGTTCTTCCAAAAATCTTCTCTTCCCCATAGACGGAGGACCATAATTTGCAAACAAATTCCATTGAGGGTGGATCAGGTTTAACTTGACAACCACGTTGATGCAATTTTTTGTTGCGCTGATGACATCTAAATGGACTCCCTTCTTCCAACAAACTCTGAAACCTTTCGAAATACCCAAAAGTGCAACGTAAACGAATTCAAAAAGTTTATTTTCCTCAGAATAGTAGCAAACGGCTCTTCTTTAATCCGAGTTTCGAAAAGAATCAAGACATCCAGCTAAAGCGATTTGTTGAGTTCCACTATCTCACGAACTGTCGGTCCACGGTTGAAACCTTGACAGTTCCAAGCTATGATTTTCATAAGGACCGTGGAAGCTTTTCTGGGCCAGGTTCCAAAGCCCCAAATCGAAAAACCTGCTCATCTTGTGCCAAGGATCCGTTGACATTGGGTCTTTACTGTGTTCTTCTTCCATTGGGTGGACAACCCCATTGGATGATGTAGCAACATCATCATTCGACCCTTTGAGTTCTTTCACGAATTTATGTAATTCTTGTTCTTTTAGTGAGTCCACTATTTCTAGTGTGATTTCAATTGATGACCTCTTACCCTCTTTCTGAATCTTTTTTGGTCTGCCTACGGGTCTTCCGCTTAAAGAATTAAAGCCTTGGCCTTTTCCTTTTGACGGAGTGGAGGAAAACTTCCTTTTGCGTCTTGCTTCGATTTTTGCTTATGGGATGTGCTCAATCTAATCATTTTCTCCAATAAAAAACTCTAGTGCGTAGCCAACTAGATCTCTGAGTTGTGTTTTGTTGCAAGTAGATGACGAAGGATGGTATGATATATCTATTTGTACTATAGTATATCAAATTAATATACCATCATAGTAAACTTATATAAAATAAAATTAAAAAAATTAAGAAAATCAATTGATGTGAAATAACAATAAAGAAATTTGATATACTATAGCATAAATAATGCATATACTGTGTTAACAATAATTAAAAAATATATATAAATTAGTTGGAAATTAATATACCAACAAGCCATAAAAACGAAAAAAAAATCAACATAACTTTAAAATAAGAACTATATGAACAAAACTAATATACAAATACCACAATATTAAAATATTTAGAATGAAATAGTTACAATGCAATTTGTTGTGCGTTTGATGTGCCGTATTATGTCATATTGTATTGTATTCTAATGAATTGTGTTTTATTATAGCATATTTTTATATAGTACCATGCTCGAGATTGACTTGTATTTACATATAAATATATAATATTTGATAATTCATTGGTAGGGGCATAGTAAACGCCCCTACCGTAGGAGCGTTTTCTATTTCTAGCATTTAGAAAAATTATAACCCAATTTTTTTTCATGGCTGTGTATATTATAGTTATGTCAGACATCCCACTGATTTTTTGAGAAATTCTGAATAATTTACAGTGGTCAAATCAGAGTTCAAATAGTCAATTGCACGCGTGACTAAGTTTTTTTTTATACGAGTGGAAAACATATTGTTTGAACTCTGATTTGGATACTGTAAATTATTTATAATTTCTGTAATGCCCCGAAATCCCTAATGCGGTTTAATGGCTGGATTAGTTGGCCGAGAGGGCCATAACTGTTTAATTATGCCATTAAATGAATATATGCATGTGAATTATATTATAATATGATGTTAAATGCATGCATGTGGGTCCACATTTCATGATAGGGCGTAATTGTATATTTGTATGCACGTCGGTGATATATTGTTGATGCCAAATTATCATGTGGATTTGTTCGAGCTATTCAGCATGAGACGATATTTGAATATTAAGTAGCGGTTTAGTCATAACGGGATTAAGTTCGAGGCTCGGGGTGAGTCTCGAGATGTTTTAATGATTAGAGCGTTGCCGGGAATAAAAGGGTAATGGGATATGAATTATTGGTATTTGGGAATATCAAGAATAGTGGGAATTTGAGGGCGTTAATTATGATTAACGAAATAGGTGAAAGATGACGATTTTACCCTTGGGAGGCTTTAGAACTTTTATTTGACCTAGGGGCATTAAGGTCATTTGGCTTGGGATATGAATGACTTAGTTGGCTGTAGAATCATTCAGAACAAAAACAGAGCAAGGTTTCTCTCTCCTGTACATCATCCTCCCTCTATCTTCCTTTGAAGTTTTTAGTCCCAAATTGAAGAATCAAGGTAGGAAATCAAAGCTTGGAGGTTATAGACTTAGTTCATCCATTGAGGAGGATTCAAAACCAGCTTAAGGTAAGAAATCATCCATGAATTTTAAGTTATACTCTATTTTTCTTTTAGTTTTCAGCCTATAGATTTTGATGTGGATAGTTGGAATTAATGGGAGTTTTTGTGTAAGATTGATTGGGTTTTGATGAGGGTGTGATGTAGATGAAGTTTAGGGGTTGAATTGGATGTTTTGGTAAGGTTTGGGATTGGTTTGGAAGGTTGGTTTCAAGGGGAATCGCAAGGAGGGAAAATCAGAGGTGTTGCTGGTCTGAAGCTGGCGCCCCAGCGCTATGCAGGGCAGAGAATGGCCCTCTCTGTTTCTGGGGCAGTGCCCAAGCACTGGTTGGCAACGCCTAGGTGCTAGGTCAATTTCAGGGGATGTTATTTTTAGGGCTCAGGATGGTTTTTAAGGCTCGGGGGTTGGTTCCTTTACCCCTTTTGAGTAGATTGAGAGTCCCGAGAGTGAGGGATTGATCCCGGGAGTGTGGTTTAGATTGTGAACTATTTATTGATTTACTTTATTAATGGGTTATAATTGGTTATGACTAAGTGACCCCTAAAGAATCTAAAGGTTGATCGTTCTCAAGGGTCGTTCTTATATTATTTCTCGCTCGAACATGAGGTAAGAAAAATGCACCCTGTGTATATGACATGCATGATTGTTGTTGAGTTATGTTGGTTGATAAATGTGGACATTGATTGAATATTAAATGCTAGCGAATATTGTTTACTTGTATATGGTACTGACTAGTCAGGGATACTGACCTAAGAGTCAGAAACGGCATAAGCGTCCTGAACGCAGGGCCGAATGAAGATTAGATCTTATCGATATCAGCGTTGAATGACTCTAAGACATTAACGCTAGACCGACCCTAAGGTCGATGAATCTTATAAGCGCTTGGCTAGTCTAGGACTAGTTACTCAGAACCAGGGTCAAAGGCCTAGGTGACTGCTTATCACATGGCTAGGGAACAGTGTTCCATAGTTATGACTCTAGAGTCACGAGGAAGGTTATGTTGGTGACTAGTCATCATGCACCTATCCTGTTTAAGCTAGTGAAATGTTCACTTATCTGTTAAGCCCTAGTGACCCTATCGTCACATGGCTAAAAGAAGTTGTACCCATCTTAGTGACTTTTGCGACTGTCACTTACCTGTTTTGGACTGATAGTCCTGAATGATTATTACGATCATTGTTGATATTTGCGACTATATTGTGTTTTCTTGTTGGGCCTTGGCTCATGGGTGCTATGTGGTGCAGGTAAAGGGAAAGAAAAACTCACCCAGCCTTGAGTGGAGAGCTTAGGTGGTGATGTGTACATATGCGGCCGCTTGACCACCACAACCAAGGAGTTCTCAGAGGAACTAGGGGGTTTACCCTATTTTTGCCGCTTAGGACGACGGGTTTGTAAATTTGAAACAGTAATGACCATTTTGAGTTGTAAATAATTTGCAAACGTTTTGATGGGCCTATGAACAGTTTTATGTATTAAATAAAATATATCATTTTCTTTTGATTGGTTTTCCACCTTGGCCTATTAATAACACTTACAAGCATGTTTTTAACCAAATGACTCGGGTAAAGAGTCAAATTTACGGTTCACCGTTCACCGTAACTGTTCTGGGGTAACCAGGGTGTTACAATTTCCTAAAAGTTGTTGAGATGCCACCTATAACTATAATATAGAGTATCATGAAAACATAATTGGGTTATAATTTTTCTAAATACCAGAAATAGAAAATGACCCTTAAGGTAGGGGCATTTTCTATGCCCATACTGTAGAATTATCATATAATATTTTAGTAAAAGTCAATACCAAACATATTATTGTATAAAAATATGTTATAAAACACAATTTATTATAATACAATACAATACAATACGACATAATACGAGGTATCAAACGTACATATTTGGTAATGTATAATATTAGAGAATTGCTAAGTGACACCAGTGGTGTCCAACACCACAAAGATGTGGCATAACGCTATTGGTAAAATTCAATATCGGGTCCCACATAATTCAATTTAATAATTATTATAGGGTATCGCTAATCAATTAGAGAGTGACATATCTTGTGGTGTTGGACACCTTAAGGTGCCAAATTACAACACTCATAAGAAGGTAATTAACCTATGTTACAAAATTGAAAACATGAACATTTATATACCTTCACACGTCATTAATAGTCATTTTGCACAAAACCCTCTTTTTAATTAGGCCCTCCATTATGCATATAAACTCAATTTTTCCTTTCACATTGTTTGCGGCCGATGTTTTGTAAGATCACTATTGGGACTCGGTTTTAAATTCAACAAATTGTACTTGTTGGACTCCTTAAGATTTAACATTAATCTTTGAAATTGAAAGAGTGATTTGTTACAATATATACTGCGTAAAGTGTTAATAGAATTAGTAATCCCATTACAACTTTTTTTAAGATTATATTAACTTATGAAATTGGTATTTTTAGTGAATTGTTCGTTTTAAAACACTTTTAAAGTTTTTGTTGTTTGGCACTTTACTTCATTATACATTGTTTTTAATAATTAAGTTCTTGAATTTCAAAAATAGTAACAAATAAATTTTTATAGTTAATCTTTTTAATAAAATTTTATTTTCTCTATGAGTACAATTGGTGTTTTAATTAAATATATGAGCAATTTTGTTGTGCACTCCCATAAAAAGAGTTGAATATAATGAAATTGTATACATCATATTATATAGACATCAAAGAAAAGAAAATAAAACTGAAGACACTCGGCTGTCCATAACTATTCTATTTCAAGGAAGAGTACAAATAAATCACCATTTTATGTCTTTAAAAAGCAGCATACATGTAACTTTCATATTTTATAGGCGTGGGTGAAATCAAGTAGTGTTTCATCTCTTTCAAAGAATGTGTAAAAAAACTAAACTTAGACAAAGCAAAAAAAAAAAAAAATCCAAACGGACACAAACCCAATAATGATTATGGATATAGTTGTCACGTCATCAACTAACCTACACAATTTTATTTACAAAAATACTTTGTCACGTCATCAAAAAATACTAGATTCTAAAAGTAATATACCTGAATTTGAAACCTTTTTAAAATCTCATTTTTCTCGTTTTTCCGGATTTAAAAAAATAACCTTTTAGTTACTTAAAATGTTAATTTGTACCAATTAGTTACTTTTTCACCGTTTTTTATACCACTTTTTAAAACTTTTTTATTTATTTTCTTTTTGTTTTTTTCATGGTATGGGGCTTCTCTCTCTCCGCTATACTCTATTTTTTTTTATTAATTTCTTATTGTTATACCCAAAAATTGGAGATCAATGACGTGGCAATAATGGTGACAAATGGCAGTACATGGTCCGTAAAAGACATATTAAATAGTCAATAAATACATTGACTCCTCAGAGTTGTGATAAGGTGACCCGGTAGACTGACGAAGAATTTGGACTGCTTGAAAGATGTCATAACCAAGCCAAGTGCACCTTGGTCCGAGGAAAGCTAAGGATAATGCATCCTAGGAGAGCTAAGGAGAGTGCATCCTAGGAGGCTAAGGAGAATGCATCCTAGGAGAGCTAAGGAGAGTGCATCCGAGGAGAACTCAAGAGAGTGGTCCTAGGAGACCCCAAGGATGTGGTCCTAGGAGACCCCAAGAGAGTGATCCTAGGAGACCCCAAGGATGAGGTCCGAGGAGGAGAGCCCAAGAGACCTTGGTCCGAGGAGAACTCAAGAGAGTGGACCTAGGAGACACCAAGTCCGAGGGGAAGTCCCGTGCATGCCAAGAGATGGACTTAGATTTTGGCCAAGGAAAGGCCACACACAGTCCGATCGGACCTTAGTTGGAAATGCCAAAGGAAGTTGCCTCTGACTTGTCCGAGGTGAGATGCCAAGGAGAGTGGCTCGGACCACCTTGGTCCGAGGAGAAGGCAAGAGGAGATTGGCTCGGACCACCTTGGTCCGAGGAGAAAGCTACACAAGGTCCGATCAGACCTTAGTTGGAGGAGGTTGGCTCGAAGTTATCCGAGGTAAGAAGCCAAGAAGATTGCCTCGGACCTATTCGAGGTGAGAGGCCAAGGAAGTTGGCTCGGACCACCTTGGTCCGAGGAGAGCCAAGCATGCATGACCTTGGTCCGAGGAGAGCCATGCATATATCACCTTGAGCCAAGGAAAGCTTGGAGGAGTATATCTGACCAATACTTGCATGTAATCAACATGCATGTGTTTGACGAGGAGGACTAAGTCAAGATTCCCATAAACAACTTCAACAAGATATGCGGGAATCTCTCATTCTTCCGACAAATGAGGAGTTTGTTACATTTTGAATTTTGAATGTTTCTTTGTAATTTAAATGTAATAAATATAATAAAATATCCCGGTTCTAGGGGATACCGTATGGATGACCCTAAGCCTATAAATAGAGGGCTTATGGGATGAGAGAGTGACTTCTTCTGCTTCTTCTTTCTAGAGAGAAAAAATTTGGGACTGAGTATTCTAGAAAGAGAAATTTGGGTCTGAGTATTCTAGAGAGAGAAAGTGCTGGCATTTGAGAGAATTCTTGTATTTTTGCAATCTGTACTGAAGAAATTCAGTTGGCTCAGTCCATCTGATCTTGAGTACGGATCTATAAATCACAACCCTAAGTGGATTAGGCTATTACCGACAATCGGGGCTGAACCACTATAAAATCTCTTGTGTTATTTACTTTTCTTGTTTGAACCGTGTGTGTTATTTAAATTCTCTTGAAGGTTTGTCGTATTTGACATTCTCACGTCGTTGGCTAAAAACACAGTCAACACTTACATTCTCTCTTATCTTTAATTTCAAAAATATTTTCCGGCTACACCACTAGTCGGTTGGGCTCAAAAGTTGTACCATCGCAACCAACTCTTCAAGGTGTTTATTTTGATATGTGAGAAGCATGTTTTTTGGTCGTTACCGAAGAAGATGACAAGAATAAAAAGCAACATTTTAGTTTTTTTTTAATATTGTGTTGACAAAAAAGTAACTAAATTTTAAACTTAATCAAAATTTAATATTCTAAAATTTGTATTTTTATTTTACATTAAAACGATACTATATTGTATTCTAAACAACTTAAATTTATTTAAAAATATTCCAAGTAACTTTTTTTAAAATAGATTTTTTAAGATATTGTTTGGTAACTTTTAAATAGAATATAAAAAAAAAGTGTATAGTATACTAAAAGTAACTTTTAGTAATAAGTTATATAGTAATTTGTTATATTGTAATTTATTAGTTTCTAAAAAATGACTAATTGGCAAAGTATTTTAAGTAATAAGACATCATAATATAACTTCAAAATAATTAATTAACGTCTTAAGATAATTTTTTTTTAAAATATAAGTATTGGAAGTAAGTGAAATATATATAAAATAATATGCTATAAAAATAATTTTTTTCATAAAAAAATAACTAATTAGTAACTTAATAATATTTTAAGTAACCAAAATATTACTTTTTTAAACCCATAAAAACGGGAAAAATGAAATTTTGGGAAAATTTCAAATTCAAGTATATTGATTTTAGAATCTCCTATTTTTTAATGATGTGGCAAGATATTTTTATAAATAAAATTTTGTAGATGATTTTGTAATTAAACTATAAAAAACAGCAAGAAATATAAATTTATCTAGTTGAAATTAGTTTTTTGGAAGAAAAAAAATAGAGGGAGTATTTGGTTCGGTGTCGTTAATGTTGGATTTGGAGAAGAGAGTAAAACAAAAATAATTTTTCTTGGAATTAATATCTATAATGTGGTTCACCACCTGCCAAGGGAAGAAATGGCATGTAGCATCCAAGTTTGTATGGGTTAGATTAATAGGGTTCGCCAAGGTGGAGGAGAGTCCGAGTTGGATCCTCTTTTTTCAATAATTCATAAATTTTACTAAACTGCGTATCCAAAAAGAAACAAATAAGAGAAATTTGACCATTTCGAAAATTCTGCAGTATAAATGAAATGGGTCAATTTCTCATACTATATTGCAATTATTATTAATGGTTGAAAAAATCAAGAGATATATAGTAATCAGCAGACCAAAAAGAATATATAATGTAAATATAAAAACAGTAGGAGAGAGAAAGTAAAAGTTGAAAAGTAAAGCAACATAATAGAATAGTAGAGTAGAGAATAAAGAAGAGGTAAAAGTGATCCACAGTAAGATTCAACTCAGCGTTTATTAGGCGTCATCAGCATTCTTGTCCACACAAACACATCATTAGATCCGCGTTTATAACACTACCCCAACTCTCTACACAACACAACACCACACAACATCTCGTCTTTATCTTTGACTCTTCAATCAATTTCATCTCTATCTCGCTCTCACCACATAACTCATATAACTAACCTATATATACACACATACACACACTCTAAGAGTACTACAACACAAAACACACAACACACAACACACAACACACAACTCTCAACTTATCTTCTTCCATCTATATTTCTCTGCCTAAGAGTTTAAGGCTGATCACTTGAGAAAAAAAAAAGAGTTAAACCCAATACACACACACATATATATATATATATATATATATCTTTATTTAGATCATCGAAGGAAATAGATCGAACACATGGGGAACCAATATTCATTGTCGTCTTGTGTTTCGGTTAGTCCAGCAGCAGCCAACCTTTTCGACGTTAAAGGAAACTTTCTCCGACGAGTCAAGCTTCCCCTAAAAGCAGCGGAGCTCATGCTAGAGGAGGAACCCGGCCACGTCATTTCCCCGGCTGAAGATATCCGCCGGACCGGCAGGTACTCGGCCATGAAAGCCGAGGATGAGCTCATGGCTAAAAAAGTCTACTTTCTTGTTCCTCTGTGTAGGGTTAATTGTAAGATTTCTGACTCGGACATGGAGATCGTAAAGTCAGCTACTTTCAAGAAGAAGAAGACGAAGAATAGCTCTAGGGTTTCGCCGGCTATGGTGGCGGCGGTGGCGGAGGAGGAATTGGAGGATTTGGCAGTAGTGGGTAGTGTCTTTGAAGAGATCAGTAATTATATTGCCAATACCGGATTTGATCTCGGCCGTCCGATTGGGTGTAACAGAGGATTATGGAAACCTGTTTTAGAACCCATTAGTGAAATTTAATTGATACATAACACTAGTCAATCCCCTTTTTTTGTTAGTGGGAATTAGTGATGATTAATTTTGAGACCAAAAGAAGAAGTTAATTTAACCAAAGGAAATGTCCCAAAGATGAGGGTTTTTTCTGGATTTAAGTTTTGTATTTTTTTGAGTGTTATGTTGATCATAATTGTTATATATAATCAATTTTGCATAGAATTTTTGGTTTGATTTGGTTAATTAATCTTTCTTCCATGCATTTTCGTAAAGATTGATGTGTAGGAATGGTGAGTGTGTGAAGTTAAAAGGAAGAATCTTTAACTGAAAAACTAATAATAATAAATGAGTCCATGTAGAGCAACAAATTTTAGTCATTTTATAGAAAATGAAATAAGGTGGTGATTACTTTTATTTGTTAAATTGAATATCCAATTAATCAATAAATGACACAAAATTTGAAGATTGTTTCTTTTTAGTAAATAATATATGTATTTTATCTATTAATTGGTTGTGCATGATGTTCTAAAAAAAATCTATGGCATGTGTTGCTACTATTACATGTTGAAAGTGATGAATACAATGTTGTAGATATAGATAGCCAATAATTATCATATAATTATCATAATCGATCCCGGGCCTTAAGGATTGCAACCCCGAGCCAAAAACTATTAAAAATGCCTAAAACGAGAAGCTGATGGAACAGGGTAGCGCCCCTGCACTACCCCACTAGTGCCCCAGCGCCCTAAGCAGAGCCAAAACCACCCAAAGCTACACTTAGTAGCGCTGTAGCGCTCCCCTAGTGGGCGCTATGTCGCTACACCCAGCCATAAATTGCCCTGAAACTTTCCCCTTCGATTCCTCCATTTCTAACATGAACCAATAGCTTCCAAACCTCATTTTAAGTCCCAAATGAACCCAAAAACCATCCCCACGTGTCCTAGGCATCATAACCCCAAGAACCCTAGCCAAAAACTCCCATCAATTCCCATTAACCAATTAAGAAAACCAAGTTGAAAACTATATCAAAAACAGAGCAAAGCTAGAATTTTAATGGCTAGAAACTTACCTCAAGCTCAGATTAGGGCCCTCTTCAATGGTGGAACACAATCCTAAGCCCTCAAGACTTACTTCCCTTGCTTGGTTCCTCAAATTAAGCTAAAAAATTTAAGAAGAAAAGGAAGAGAAATAGTGTACGGGAGAGGTGTTTTTGATACTCTGTTTTGGCCAACTTCTACAGCCATCAATGGCTTTAAACCTATCATATGGTGAAAAGACCCTTTTGCCCCTAGGTCAAATATAAGTTTCTAAAGACTCCCAAGGGTAAAACCGTCATTTTTCACCTATTTCGTTAATCATAATTAACACCCTCCAATTCCCGGTATTCTCGATATTCTCAAATACCAATAATTCATACCTCGCTACCCTTTCATTCCCGGCAACGCTTTACTCATTAAAATACCCCAAGACTCATCCCGAGCCCTGAACTTAATCCCGTTATGACTAAACTGCTAACATGCACTCAACGATCGTCTCATGCCAAATGGCTCGAAAAAATCCACATTATGATGTGGCCTCAACAATAGATCACCGACATGCAGACAAACATACAATCACACCCTCAACGGGCCAAATTACCAAAATACCTTTACGATGAAGTGTGGACCCACATGAATGCATTTAACATCATATTTTAATATAATTCACATAAACATGCATATAATAGTTTAATGGCATAATAAAACAGTTATGGCCCTCCCGGCCTAGTAATCCAACCATTAAACCACATTAGGGATTTTGAAGCATTACACGTGTCATAAACGTTTGATTTGTTTTTTTTAATATACACCTCTTGGACTTTTTAGGGCTCACATTGCGAGTTCTAAAAGAATTCTTTGAGGGCTCCTGGAGCGAGTCTTAAAAACTGATGCATGTCCTAAAAGTTTTATTTTGTTTTTTTAATAAACACCTCTTAGACTTTTTAGGACTCGCGCGAGTCCCTAAAGAATTTTTTGTAATAATAAAATTTTGAATAATACTTATATATCATCAAATATAGTTTAGTATGGTGGTTTGCTACCCATTTAACTTATTGTAGGTCCGGGGTTCTAATCTCATCTTTACAATTTTTTTTTTAAACAAAAAAAAAATATATATATATGGTGTTACCAAGTTTGGAACCCCCACCCTTTAAGTTAAACATTTATCATTTCACCACCACATCTTATTGATAAATAAATGACAATAAAAATATTTCTATCATCATATGCACAATTAATTAATAGTTAGAATTAAGTAGTTTAGGGTTTATTTTTTTAGATCTAACCTCAAAGAAAAAGAAGAGAAGGGGGCTGGGGTTGAGTGGTGGGTGGCTAGGGGGTTGGGCTCGGGGCTGGCTAGGAGGCTCGGTTGACGGTGCAGGGAGGGGTTCGGGGCTGGGCTGGGCTCGAGTCGACGGTGCAGGGAGGGGCTCGGCAGGGACGACGGTTGGGCTGGGCTCGGGGCTGGCTGGGGATCGACGGCGCAGGGAGGGGTTTGGGTTGGTTGGGCTGGGTCTGGGTCAATGGTGCAGGGAGGGGCTCGGCAGGGACAGTACGTTGGCTTTCCCCGGGTGGTAAAGGATGTCGCAGTCATAATCCTTAACCAACTCCAACCAACGCCTCTGTCTCATGTTTAGGTCCTTCTGAGTGAAGAAATATTTCAAACTCTTATGGTCGGTGTATATCTTGCACTTCTCCCCATACAGATAATGCCGCCAAATCTTCAGCGCGAATACCACTGCTGCCAGCTCCAAGTCATGAGTAGGATACCGCTGCTCATACTCCTTCAGCTGCCACGATGCATAGGCTATAACTTTCTCATTCTGCATCAGCACGCAACCTAAACCCATCCTCGATGCATCACAGTAAACCAAAAACTTTCCTTCCTCCGAAGGAAGACTCAGCACAGCTGCGGAGATAAGTCGTCGCTTCAACTCTTGGAAACAGTTCTCACACCTCTCTGACCAAACAAACCTCTGATTCTTTCTTGTTAACTCTGTCATCGGTGAAGCGATCTTTGAGAATCCCTCCACAAACCACCTGTAATAACCTACCAACCCAAGGAAACTCCGCACCTCCGAGGCGCTCCTTGGCCTCGGCCAATCTCTCACTGCTTCCACCTTGGACGAATCCACCTTAATCCCTTCTGCACCGACTATATGCCCAAGGAAAGTCACCTCTGGCAACCAAAATTCACACTTCTTAAACTTGGCATATAACTGGTGCTCCCTTAACCTCTGTAATACCTGTCGAAGATGTTGCTTATGCTCTGCCTCTGAACTGGAGTATATTAGAATGTCGTCGATGAAGACAATAACAAACTGATCTAAGATGTCCTTGAACACCCTGTTCATCAAATCCATAAAAGCTGCGGGGGCATTGGTCAAACCGAAAGACATTACCAAGAACTCATAGTGCCCATAACACGTCCAGAAGGCCGTCTTTGGTATATCCTCATCTTTGATCCTCAGCTGGTGATAACCAGATCATAGATCAATCTTTGAGAACACCATCTTTCCCTACAGCTGATCGAACAAGTCATCAATCCTTGGTAGAGGGTACTTATTCTTGATAGTCAACTTGTTCAATTCCCTGCAATCTATACATATCCTCAATGTCCCGTCCTTCTTCTTAACAAACAACACTGGAGCGCCCCATGGTGAGTAACTAGGACTGATGAACCCCAGATCCAGAAGCTCCTGCAACTGTATCTTTAGTTCCTTCAACTAAGCTGGTGCCATTCTGTATGGTGTCCTTGATACTGGCTTTGTCCCCGGTGTTAACTCAATCTCAAACTGAATCTCCCTACGCGGTGGCAACCCTGGTAGATCCTCAGGAAATACATCCAAAAACTCACACACCAATCTGGTCTCCCCCGGCCCTGCTGGCATAACCCTAGTGGTATCCACTACACTGGCCACATACAGCACCCACAAAGACAAAAGGATCCTCGCCCTCAGGCTCAAAAGTCACCATCTTCTTCCTGGAGTCAATAGTAGCCCCATATCTGATCAACCAGTCCATCCTTAAGATCATATCAAAATCCTCCATGTCTAACTCAATCAAATCCACTGAAAGTTCCCTACTATCAACCATCACTGGCAGTGCCTTAATCCATCTTCTAGAAATTACCAGTTCCCCCGTAGGCAATAAAGTCCCAAACCATGCAGTCTGATATTCACTAGTTCTACACAATCCACCAATCACTTTACTAGAAACGAAGGAATGTGTAGCACTAGAATCAATCAATACAGAAAAAGGAGAGCTAGCGCTAGAAAGCTGACGTGTCACTACAGAGGGACTAGCCTCGGCCTCTGCCTGCGTTAAAGTGAATACTCGAGCTGGAGTCAAGCTATCCACTTTCCCTGCTTCACCTTTCTTCATTGTTGGGCAGTCTTTCCTGAGATGCCCCACTATTCCGCACACAAAACAAGCTTTGGCCCGACATTCGCCCAAGTGACGCCTTCTACACCTCGGGCACTCTGGATAAGTTCGCCATGCCTCGTCGCCACCCTGACGGCCACCCTGACCACCCAGACCCCTCCTATCAGGACCAGCAGCGGTCGAAGTGTCAGGAGCCTTCCTCTTGAAGTCACTGGGGCCTCCGCCCCTACCTGTCCTAGAATAAGGAGGCACCACTCTGCGGCTCTCACGCCTCATTGCACTTTCCCTCCAAATCTTATTCTCCACTTCCTCAGCGGTAAGAGCCTTCTCAACGGCCTGGGCATAAGTTGTTCCTCCAGGTACCGTTGTAATCCTAACATCCCGGGCTATCATAGCATTAAGCCCTCTCATAAATCTATCCTGCCTAGCAGCATCTGTAGGCACAAGATCTGGTGCAAACTTCGCAAGCCTGTCAAATTTTAGGGCATACTCTGTAACAGTCATATTGCCCTGCACCAATCCCACAAACTCATTAACTTTTGTTGCCTTGACAGCAACATTGTAGTATTTCTGGCTAAATAAGTCTCTAAAACCTTCCTAACTCAAAGCAGTCACATCCCAGTCTGCGATGCCACTTCCCACCATATGTGGGCATCATCTCTCAACATATGTGTGGCACAGGCCACTCTGTCATGTCCCTCTACCCTCAAGAAATCCAGAATAGTTGTGATCATAGTCAGCCATTGCTCAACCTTTAATGGATCAGGCCCCCCTTCAAAGATTGGAGGTTGCTGCTTCTTGAACTGCTCATATAACGGCTCCCACCTGTTCCCAACCTCCCCAGACTATACAACGGGTGCCACTGCAGGTGGTACAATAGGAGCAGCGCTCCCTGATGGAGCCTACTGTCGCAGTAGACAAATCTATTCATCCTGCCTAGCAGCATCTGTAGGCACAAGATCTGGTGCAAACTTCGCAAGCCTGTCAAATTTTAGGGCATACTCTGTAACAGTCATATTGCCCTGCACCAATCCCACAAACTCATTAACTTTTGCTGCCTTGACAGCAACATTGTAGTATTTCTGGCTAAATAAGTCTCTAAAACCTTCCCAACTCAAAGCGATCACATCCCTGGTCTGCGATGTCACTTCCCACCATATGCGGGCATCTTCTCTCAACATATATGTGGCACATGCCACTCTGTCATGTCCCTCTACCCTCATGAAATCCAGAATTGTTGTGATCATAGTCAGCCAGTGCTCAACCTTTAATGGATCAGGTCCCCCTTCAAAGATTGGAGGTTGCTGCTTCTTGAACTGCTCATATAACGGCTCCCACCTGTTCCCAACCTCCCCAGACTATACAACTGGTGCCACTGCAGGTGGTACAATAGGAGCAGCGCTCCCTGATGGAGCCTGCTGTCGCAGTAGACGAATCTATTCATCCTGGCTCTGTAATCGAGCTTGCATGTTTGCCATGAGTTGCTGCCAGTTCTCAGGGACTGGTGCGGGAATCTGGCCCTAGTCATCACTCCCGGTCCCAAACCTAGTGCCAGCTAGTCGCGTAGATTTTCTTGGACGCATAGCTATCCAAGTCAATCTGCAATCAACGACTTGGCAGTCAGACCATGATGACAGGGCAAAAGCTTCTCCAAAATCCATCAAACGAACATAACTAATCATAAACATTCAAAATATAGGCATTTATCCACATGCACTGGCTGCTGATAAGCATGCCCCAACATTACCACACCACAGCTAAGATAAAAGCATTCACCAATACACAATATACAATTAATCATTCAAATATTCATTTACATGCACTGCGATGCTGATAAGCATGCCTTAATATTTTCATACAGCAGTCAAGGGCCAGGCCCTATCAGTATCTCATGCTTCCTATTAATCCAATAAATAACAACATTCATAACTCATTTCAGGCATATAAGCATATAAGCACATATACACATTACCAAACCCTGAATCGAGCTTGTCTCTAGCAGCGAATGTACATGTCCAGCCGGTCTTCAGGAACCCTTAAACCTAGGATGCTCTGATACCAAGTTGTAACGCCCTGGATAGCCAGGACTGCTACACTGTGTACTTATAAAGGTGCAGGACTTGCTAATAAAGTCATTTAGTTAAAAACGTGTCACTAACCATAAATGTGCTAGGGTTTAAAAGGGTTTTGGTCTCAAAAGATACATTTTATATAATTAAACGGTTTTACACATGGGATCCCAAAAAGAAACAGTTTTTAAAAGTTGGTTTACAGAATCTCCAAAATACAGACAACCATCAACAATTCTAAGGCAAAACAGACATTTCTGGTTCCCCTATTCCTGCTTTCCCCCCCAACCGTGGCGGTTAAGCAGCTGGTCATGTACATTCAGCTCGTAGAGCTCTCCTAGTCAGGGCTGATCGAGTTTTCCCTTGCCTTTACCTGCACCACGTAGCACCCGTGAGCCAAAGCCTAGCAAGAAAACATAATATGCATCACAACGACAACAACATATGAGTAATCCTTTAAACACGATCAAACACTCAATATTTTTATTAACCACATAGCACGTATTTCAGAATCAAAGATGTAACCAAGCATTAATAACAATCAAGTTACATAATAATCAGGGCCGACAACTTAGGCCGCACCCTCTATTTACCCCACTGACTCTGGCCCGCTTAAACCGAGCTCAGTGGATAATAAGTTTTCCTCGGCTACCAGTGGCCAAGCCGCGCCCTGTGCGCTAGTGTAACCCTTGGCACTCTTAGGCCGTTGGTTTACTATTTACATGGCATAATACCATCCTTTCAGGCATACATATTAGGGAGCCCTTAGTCCCATTACAAACACACAACCGGGTGTAGTTTTCTTACCTTTAATTTTTACGTTCACTGATCACGAACGACGTCCCTCGAGCACGATCCGTTTCCTGAGCCCTAGCTTTAACACCTAGTCACAACCAAGGTAATGGATTCCATTAATATTCAAATACAGGTTTCCGGGGACAATACTAGCTTCCGAGACATCAAATTCTACCAAGCACGGTGGTGAAATCGATCCTGAGCACCCTAGGTTAAGTTCCCGACCTTAAAATCCCCAAAAGATCATAAATGCACCTAAGGGTTGCGGCCCTTGAAACCTAGCCACGACCGGCCCCTAAAACAGAGCCCAAGCCCCCAGTAAGTAGACGCACACCGCGGCCCTGCCCTATGGTGCCGCGGCGCTCTCCTTTGGCCTAGCCTCCCTGGCTCTCTTGCTTCGTAAGGCCGCAGCACTCTAGAACAGAGCCGCGGCCCTACCCTTCGTGCCCAGAAAATCCACCATTTCTAGCATCCTAACCTCATTCAAAACCATCCCAAAGTACCCTAATTCAAAACCCATTAATCACAAAGCTTTTAACATGATTCTAACAGCATAATCCAACAGAAATCCAGCTTAAAAACCTACTAAAATTCCATTTGATTTCTGAAACCCAGCAACTCAAAACACCAAAATCAGTCATGCAAAACTCAAATTTTAACCTCTGAATTACGAATTGAAGCTTACCTCTTTTGCTGAACCACTTGCTTGACAACCTCTGAGCTAAAACCCAAGCACTTAGCTTCAATTCAACCCTTAAACATCAAAATCATAAACACATTAATATTCAGCCAAAAACTCAGAGTTCTAACACCCAAAAACACAACTCAACTCTTTCCTTAATCTTGGTTAAATGACCCTTAGTCTGAACTAAGCTAAGCCTTCATGAATTCAGCTCAAACATAGAGTTTTCCAGCTGATTTCCCTTAGATTTTCTGTAGTTTTCTTGGAAGAGAAAAGAGAAGCGAGGAGAAGAGAAGAGAAGAGCTGAGAAGGTCAATTTATGTTTTATTCTTCTGCTTACCATTAACTTAGTCTAATCTTAGCCAGTTAAGTCAATCTCGAGGCTCGGGGTACCAGAAACGTCCCCGAGGGCAAAACGGTAAATTTCCCCAATATTCTCGCCTAAGTCTCCTAACCTCAAATATATCTCCATATATTAATTTCCATAACCCGATAGTCTAAATAACTACCCGATACCTAAAATACCCCTGATTTATCCAAAGTCGAATATTAAGCCCTGTTGTGACTTTTCTCGCTATCTAGCTCCCTAGGATCGCCTCAAGTCGCACGTTGTAGACCTATCCACATAATAATGTGGTTCTCACAGATATAAAATTTAACCACATTTACATTCATATAGTCATATAAGCATGCCTATCATATAATCATGCATTAATTCAATGAACTCACACATAAACTAATTATGCCTTCCCGGCGCACTAATCAAGGCCCTTAAGCCATATTAGTGATTTTGGGTCGTTACATTATGTGTATTGTATTGAATTTTATTTTGGGTATATTATATTTTATTTGTAATTTTTATTAGAGTAAATGATTCTTGTTTGAGTGGTTTATTATTTACTTTGTAAATCTAGTTATATATTTTTTAAGGTCAAGACGATTATGTTTATAGATAAGGCTATATGATTTTTGAGTCAAGTAGTAGTGTTATATTTGTTCCAAAATTTGTTCGATTGGATTTGTATATACTTTGTATAAGTTTTGTTATTTTAATCTATAATTTTTTAGATTAATTTGTATATAAATGTTTCATTTAAATCATAATTGTTAATTTAAATTAATAATAAATAAGTTTTTTAAAAATTAAAAATATAACTTTTAAGGGCACCCAAAGAGAGTCTTAAAAACCTTACTTAAAAGCACCCAGCAAGATCATTTAGGATGCGCGGATATTCTTTTAGAACTCGCAACGTGAGTCCTAAAAATATTGTTGCGAGTCCTATAGAGTCACACTAGAGCCTATGAGTACTGTACGCCCTGGTTTTCCCACGGGCTTATTAGCAGGTCGAGCCTCGGACTAATCATGGTTAGTCCGTAAATTTCCCCAGGTCGGAGCTCCTGTTTTCGAGGTCGTACTCTATTAGCTCGAGGTATCCTCAAGGACTCGCCAAGGTTGCCCATGACTGGGGGAAGGAGTCTGAAGGCCGAAGGTCGGGTCAAGGGAGCAGCTCGTGGTACGAGCTGCTCATGGATCTCTGACCCTTTGTAAAGTCAACACACGCAAGATAAACGTGCCTATATCTGACATCACGTGTCCGATATCTCCCTGACTTCTCGGACACTCAGCAGGAACGTGCGTATTCAGACACTCACGGCTGGGTTGGGCCGTGCGGCCCATTATCTCCTTACCTATCAATTTGACCATACTTATGTGTCAGGTTTAGGAATTAATCATGAATGTCACAGAGTTGATATGACAAATAAGAAGGTCACGGGATGACCTCCTTACCAACTTCCAGGTGCCTTCTCCTATAAATATGGAGACCCTGGGAGTTGATAAGGGTTGGAAAAAATAGTCTCTGAAGAGATATATACTTTGTAACCAAATACCCAGAATATATCAATAATATTGACTAGTGGAGTAGAAGGATTTTAACCTTTGAACCACTTAAAAACGTGTCTTGAGTCACCTAGTTCATCCTCTAAGATTTCATATCTGTGACGGTTCTACTTTCAGCACTAATCATTTTCTCTCCTTCTCTTAATTACCTGTTGGCGAAGAACCGCGTCAACAAGTACATTATCATATCGTAGATTTATAATTAACTTGCCTAGTAATAATAATCCTACTCATGCATGCAATTATCCTAGATGAGTGGCTATAGAGTCACACTAGAGCCTATTTCCATCTTTCATACAACGAGCTCTAGTGCTGGCCAAGATGGTCTGATGCTTAACATTTTGAGCGACCCCAGGAGCATTCAAGCGTATATCTCGCTTCTGGATTGGCTTAACCCTATCTGTCAACATTTGGCATGTTACCGCCGCCCTCGACTCCTTAGTCAAGCCTTCAAACCCTCTACTAATAAGTTGAGTCCATCAATCTTTGACTGGTAAGTCAAGACCTTTAGAGTTCGACTGATAAGACGAGTTCTTTAACTCTCAACTGAGAAGTCGAGTACTTTACATTCGACTAATAAGTCAAGTCTTTGTTTTTCGACAGATAAGTCGAATTCGTAACCTTCGACTGATGAGTCGAGTCTACAATCTTTGACTGATAAATTGAGTCCTTTATGTTAGAGAATATATTTTTATACTAAATGGAAATATGGAAAAACCAATATACAACTCTATGCAAAAAATACAATAGATAAGGTAATTGATTAAATACATATTACAACTCAGATGCTCAAAATACAAGTAAATAGAATTAAGAGAAGGAAGAGAATTATAAGAACTAAAAACCTAAAACAAAAGACACCAATAAATATGTAAATAGAAATAGAAGTAGAGGATTACAAACCCAATACACTAATAATACAAGAAGAACAACAAAATGAAAAGATCAATGGAAAAAACAAACTCTCACACTAATAATACATGAGTGGTGATCTATCTATGATGCACGATCCGAGACAGTCCTAGGGAGCAGTTTAGCTAGAAAGTCACAACGGGGTCGAATACCCAATTCGGGAGGAGCCTAGGGGTATTTTGGGTAAATAATATGTGTTCGAGATTTATTGAGTAACAGGTAGTAATTTTGTAATTATTTGGACATGGCAGGATTTAACGAGGATTTGTAGGAGTACTCGAGGACTTAGCGGGATGTGGCTTATGACGAAATTGCCCTTTGTGGCACTTGAGGATTATATATACTTAAGGGGCAATCTAGACCTTTTGGCAAGTGGATATACACAGGTTGAGAGCTGGGAATCTAGAAAGACTTAGATGAAACAGAAGGAAAGGAAGGAAAAGAATCAAAAGAACTCTCAGCTCTCTCTCTCATTCGGTTCACTCTCTCTCTCTCCATGGTGCTTGGTGTTGAAGGACTTTACGCCAGAAATTCAAGAGTTCAAGGCTGGAATTTGGTAGGCTAGCAGCTTGGAATTATGGGAATTACTTCAGAGGCTTAGTTAAGTTCAAGGGTAAGCTTTTAACTCAATTTCTTTGTTGAATTATGCTGGGAAGTGATGTGGTTATGAGCTGGATTTGGGTTCTACTTTGTTGGTTTTGGGATGAAGTTTTGTGAAGCCTAAGATTAGGAATCTGAGAATTTAAGCGTGGAGTGGGATTGGAAGCAGCTTAGGGTCAAATTCATACTTAAGGTAAGGATTCCTTTGATTTCTGAAATGAGTTTCTGGTGTGGTTTAAGTTTTTGTGAAATTTTAAACCACTAGGTGATTTGAAGCTAGGATGTGTGTTTGAGTTTGATTCTAGTGTTAATGTGTTGTTATGTTGTTTTTTTTGGAGTTTTGGGTCGAATTGGAACTTGGGTATACTTGGGGAATGAATTGGGTAAATTTTGGCTCGGGGAAAACGGTGGGAAATATCCAATTATCTGGGTTCGCGTATGAGCGCCGCGGCCCAACCGCGACCCTGTTCTTTTGAGCCGCAGCGCTGGGATGATTCAGGATAGGGAGCCCCTGCTGGGCACCGCGACTCCTGAAGGGCTGTGCCGCGGCGCTAGGCCATTTTCAGGGCCTTGAATTTTGTGTTTTTAGGGCTTTGGCCCAGGGGGCTCGGGGGACGCTTTCGCCACCTCGTGTGGGGAAACAGGAGGTCCCGAGAGCACGGGATTGGTTCCGGGGTATGATTATGAGTCGGTTAGTAATGGGAACGTTACCTGTGTGTTGTGACTAGCTTTTCAGTGAGGCTCGGGTTCGAAGACTGTGCCTGGGATTGTGGTGCTCAAGAAGCTCGGGACACAGGTAAGAGAACTGTTGTACCCATAGAGCAGGGTGTGACCCTAATGCTTGTATTGCATGGCGTAGCCCTATTGTTTATGTTTAAATATCTGTTGATTTTATGCTATGTAATGCATATTTGTGAATGAACAGCGAAGGCCGAGAACGGCAGGAAGCCGAGTACGGCAAGGGGCCGGGAATGGCATTTAGCACGCGGAGTGCATGCCGTTAGGGAGAGACCCTCCTAGGATGTTGCAGTCATCCTCTCGGTGAAGATCGCGAACCCAGGGCCTGGTAAACCGCCTGGGACGGCATGGCTGCTATGTTTTTATCCTGTTGGCTGCTTTGTTATATGTTGTTAATAGATATGCATATGTTATCTGTTTTATGTTGAGTTTTCTTGCTGGGCTTCGGCTTACGAGTGCTCTGTTGTACAGGTAAGGGAAAAGGAAAGGTCGACCAACCATGAGTACGGAGAGCGTGAAGCGATGGGTACATGTTCGGCCTACCTGGCTGCCAGGGTTATTTTGGGAAAATATAATGTATTTTGTTGATTGTCGCTTAGGTTGACCTTAAATGTATTTTGTGATGTAAAGTATTTTCTAAACCATATTTTGGGATCCCAAATGTATAACGCTTTATGTTTTCAATAAATGACCACATTTTCATATCAAATGTCTTTAGATTACTCTTTTTGTTACCTTTTAGCTACACTTTTAACCTAAAACATCGATTAGTGAGTTAAATGCACATTTTAAACTCACTTAGTAACGGCTCTAAGGAAGTAGGGCGTTACAACTTGATATCAGAGCGAGCCAAGGTTTATGGTTCCTGGAGATTGACCGAACATGTACTCTCACTGCCAGTGACAAGCTCGACTCAGGGTTGGTTGGTGATGATTGAATTATATGTTTGATTGCGTGTTAAATGCCCTGTTTTCCTGATTATTTTATATAGAGCATGATGAATGTGTTAACATATGCATGATGTTAGGGCATGACCCCTTGATTGTTATTTGCTATCCGTGTTATGTGAATTGCTGGTTGTGGTTGGTTGATGTGAATTGGGAGGTGGTTTTGGATGTTGTTTTCATGCCTGATGAGCGGCATCATTGATTGCAGGCATATTGTTGTGATGGCTAGGCGATCAATCAGAATCCGCGGCAATAGGGTCGAGGATGACAACCAAGGTCAGGACCCTCCACCTACCCCATCGAATTGGCAATAGTTATTTGCCGAAATGGAAGCTAGACTTCACCGAATAGAAGAAGAGCTTCGAAAGTTAAGGCAACTAGTCCCTCCTCAGGGCATTGGGATGCAGGTTCTATAGGCTGTGGCACCAGTACCAGCCCAGCCTGCTGTGGAGAATATGTGGGAACTTTTGTATGAGAGGCAGCAGCATCCTACCACCTTCGAGGGTGGACCAGACCCACTGTGGGCAAAGCAGTGGATGAACATGAATTCTTCCATCCTTGATTTCATGAGGGTGGAAGGGAAGGAGAGGGTAGCTTGTGCCAGCTACATGTTTAAAGAGGATGCTCGCATCTAGTGGGATGTGGTGACTCAGAGATGGAATGTTGCAGCTATGACCTGGGAAGAATTCATAAACATTTTCAATGAGAAGTATTACAACGTCGCAGTCCGAGCGGAGGTTGATGAGTTCCGGATGATAGTTACTGAGTATTCCTTGAGATTGGACCAGTTGGCGAAGTTCGCACCAGATTTGGTGCCAACTGATATGGCACGAAGAGACCGGTTTGTGTGGGGATTGATTGTCATGATCACTCGTGATGTAAAGATAACCTTGGGTTCGGGGACTACTGCCTATGCTCAGGTAGGGAAGAAGGCCCTTATAGTTGAGGGGGCCGAGGATAAGATATGGAGAGAGGGCGCTGCTAAGCGCGATGCTCAGAGGATGGTTCCTCCTTTTACTGGGTCTAGTCGGGGTAGTGGTGTAACGCCCTGGATAGCCAAGACCGTTACACTGTGTACTTATAAAGGTGCAGGACTCGCTAATCAAGTCATTAATTTGAAAACGTGTCACTAAACATGTAAGATCTATGGTTAAAAAGGTTTCGGTCTCAAAAGACTCATTTCATATATTTAAACTATAGTAAACAAGGGATCCCATACAAAACAAAGTTAAAATAAGTTTACAGACTCCCGAAAGTACATGAGTATCCACTAGCCATACTAAGGCAAAATAGACAGTCTTTAGGTTCCATGTCCTTGCCTAGACCTTAACCGTGGTGGCCGAGCACCTGGCTATGTACATTCCGCTCGCCGCGCTCTCCAGTCAGGGCTAATCTAACTTGCCCTTGCCTTTACCTGCACCACGTAGCACCCGTGAGCCAAGGCCCAGCAAGAAAACATCACAGATAACTCAAACAATAATAACACCACGTAGCACCCGTGAGCCAAGGCCCAGTGAATGGGCGATCTACACTTCCTTCCATATAACATCTCGTAAGGATCCACTCCAATTGTGGACTGATAGCTGTTGTTATATGAAAACTCAATCAATGGGAGGTACTTACTCCATGAACCCTCAAAGTCAATCACACATGCCCTAAGCATGTCCTCCAATACCTGAATCGTCCTCTCAGACTGTCCATCAATCTGAGGATGAAAAGCTGTGCTAAACTTCAGCTGAGTCCCCATAGCTCTCTGCAAAGCTCCCCAAAACTTGGAGGTAAAGATAGGGTCTCGGTAAGATACAATAGACTTTGGAACCCCATGGAGACGAACTATCTCCCTCACATACAACTCTGCATACTGTTCCACTGTATAGGTCGACCTCACTGGTAGAAAATGAGCTGACTTGGTGTACCTGTCCACTATCACCCACACCGAGTCATGAATTCCAACTGTCCTGGGTAATCCACCAACGAAATCCATCATAATGTCCTCCCACTTCCACTCTAGGATACCCAAAGGCTGAAGCAATCCCGCTGGTCGCTGATGCTCAGCCTTAACCTGCTAACAGGTTAAACATCTAGATACATACTCAACTACATCCTTCTTCATCCCGGGCCACCAGTATAATGTCCGTAGATCTTGATACATCTTCGTGGTACCCGGATGAAGTGAGTACGGCGTAGTGTGGGACTCATCCAATATCTCTCGCCTAATCCCCTCATCTGCCGGAACACATATCCGTCCCTGATACCGAAGCAGACCTGTCTCTGAAACTGAATAATCCTTAGCTGTCCCCGCTAAGGCATGCTGCCTACTATCCTGCAACTGCACATCAGTTAACTGACCCTCCTTGACCCGCTCCAACAGGGTCGACTGCAAAGTGATATTGGCTAACTGGCCCACCACCCGTTCTATCTTTGCCCTAACCATCTCATCAGCCAATTCCTTCGAGATCTGAGTAGAACTATACAACTGTCCTGGGCCCCTCCGGCTCAATGCATCTGCCACCACGTTGGCTTTCCCAGGATGGTAAAGGATGTCACAATCATAATCCTTAACCAATTCTAACCAATGTCTCTGTCTCATATTCAGATCCTTCTGCGTGAAGAAATATTTCAGACTCTCATGATCGGTGTAGATCTCGCACTTCTCTCCATACAGATAATGACGCCACACCTTCAGTGCAAACACAACTGCCGCTAACTCCAAATCATGAGTCGGATACCTCTGCTCATACTCCTTCAGCTGTCGAGATGTATAGGCTATTACTTTCTCGTTCAGCACCAACACACAGCCTAAACCCATCCTCGACGCGTCACAGTAAACCACAAACTTCCCTTCCTCCAAAGGAAGACTCAACACAGGCGCAGAAATAAGTCGTCGCTTCAACTCCTGAAAGCTATTCTCACACTTCTCTGACCAGACGAACTTCTGATTCTTCCTTGTCAACTCTGTCATTGGTGAAGAAATCTTCGAAAACCCCTCTACAAACCGTCTGTAGTAACCAGCCAACCCAAGGAAACTCCGCACCTCCGAGGCATTCCTCGGCCTCGCCCAATCCCTTACTGCTTCAACCTTAGACGAATCCACCTTAATCCATTCTGCCCCAACTATATGTCCAATGAAGGTTACCTCTGGTAGCAAGAACTCACACTTCTTAAACTTGGCGTATAACTGATGCTCCCTCAACCTCTGCAAAACCTGTCAGAGATGTTGCTCATGCTCTGCCTCTGAACTGGAGTACACCAAAATGTCGTCAATGAAGACAATGACGAACTGATCCAAGAAATCCTTGAACACTTTGTTCATTAAGTCCATGAAAGCCACTGGGGCATTGGTCAGACCAAAAGACATGACTAGGAACTCATAATGCCCATATCGTGTCCGGAACACTGTCTTTGGTATATCCTCATCCTTGATCCTCAACTGGTGATAACCAGATCGAAGATCAATCTTTGAGAACACCGTCTTACCTTGCAGTTGATCGAACAAGTCATCAATCCTTGGCAGAGGATACTTATTCTTTATAGTCAACTTGTTCAATTCCCTGTAATCGATACACATCCTCAGAGTCCCGTCCTTCTTCTTAACGAACAACACTGGAGCACCCCATGGAGAGTAACTAGGCCTGATGAATCCCAAATCCAAAAGTTCTTGCAACTGTATCTTCAACTCTTTCAGTTCCGCTGGTGCCATTCTGTACGGTGCCCTAGACACTGGTTCTGTCCCTGGTGCTAACTCAATCTCAAACAGAATCTCCCTACGGGGCAGCAACCCTGGCAGATCCTCAGGGAAGACATCCAGAAACTCACACACCAATCTAGTCTCTCCCGGCCCTGCCGACATGACCCTAGTGGTATCCACTACACTAGCCAGAAAACCTATGCATCCTCCCTGCAGCAAGTCTCTGGCTCTCAATGCTGAAATCATAGGTACACGGGGTCCAGACACCGCACCCACAAAGACAAAAGGGTCCTCGCCCTCCGGCTCAAAAGTAACCATCTTCTTCCTACAATCAATCGTAGCCCCATACCTAGCCAGCCAATCCATTCCTAGAATCATATCAAAGTCTCCCAAATCTAATTCAATCAAATCCACCGAAAGTTCTCTACCGTCAACCATCAATGGCAGTGCCCCAATCCACCTCCTAGAGACTACCAGCTCCCCTGTAGGCAACAAAGACCCAAACCCCACAGTCCAATACTCACTAGGTCTACACAGTCTATCAATCACTCTACTAGAAACAAAAGAATGTGTAGCACCAGAATCCATCAATACTGTAAAAGGAAAGCCAGCACTAGAAAGCTGACCTGTCACTACTGAGGGACTAGCCTTAGCCTCCACCTGAGTCAAGGTGAATACTCGAGCTGGGGTTAAGCTATCCACCTTCCCTGCTTCACCTTTCTTCACCGTTGGGCAGTCATTCCTGAGATGCCCCACTACCCCACAAACGAAACATGCCTTGGCCTTGCACTCGCCCAGATGGCGTCTTCTACACCTCGAGCACTCTGGATAGGTCCTCCATGCCTCACCGCCACCCTGACAGCCACCCTGACCACCCCGACCCCTCCTATCAGGACTAGAAGCAGCCGACGTGTCAGGAGTCTTCCTCTTGAAGTCACTGGGGCCTCCGCCCCTACCTGTCCCAGAATAAGGAGGCACCACCCTGCGGCCCTTACGCCTCACTGCGCTCTCCTTCCATATTTTGTTCTCCACTTCCTCAGCGGTAAGAGCCCTCTCAACGGCCTGGGCACAAGTTATTCCTCTAGGTACCGTGGTAATCCTAACATCCCGGGCTATCATAGCATTAAGCCCCCTGATAAAAAGATCTTGCCTAGCAGCATCAGTAGGCACAAGATCTGGTGCAAACTTCGCAAGCCTATAAAACTTCAGGGCATACTCTGTAACAGTCATACTGCCCTGTACCAGACTCACAAACTCATTAACCTTCGCTGCCCTAACAGCAACATTGTAGTACTTCTGGCCAAACAAATCCTTGAAACCTTCCCAAGTCAGTGTGGCAACCTCTCTGGTCTGCGATGCCACTTCCCACCAAATACGGGCATCCTCCCTCAACATATAAGTGGCACAGGCCACTCTATCCTGTCCTTCAACCCTCATGAAATCCAGAATCACTATAATCATAGTTAGCCACTACTCGGCTTTCAATGGATCTGGTCCTCCCTCAAAGACTGGGGGTTGCTGCTTCCTGATCCGCTCATATAACGTCTCCAACTTGTTAATAATCTCCCCAGGCTGCACAGCTGGTACCACCGCAGGTGGTAAAGAAGGAGCAGCACTCCCTGATGGAGACTGCTGCTGCAGAATATGAATCAGTTCATCCTAGCTCTGTAATCGAGCCTGCATCTCAACCATTAACTGCTGCCAGTTCTCAGGGACTGGCAGAGGTGTCTGGCCCTGGTCATTGCCCCTGGTCCCGGATCCAGTGCCAGCTAGTCGTGAAGATTTCCTTGGACGCATAACTATCCAAGTCAATCTGCAAATATCGACTCGGCGATCAGACCACAATGATAGGGTAAAAGTTTCTCCAAAACTCATCAACAGAACATAATCATTCACAGGTAACCAACACATATAAACATCCATGCACCATAACACAGTCAATCATCCATATACTCATTTACATGCACGACAATGTTGATAAACATGCCTCAATACCTTCACTCAACAGTCAAGAGCCAGGCCCTATCAGTTTCTCATGCTTCCTAGCAATTCAATCAATAACAACATGCATAACTCATCTCAGGTACATAAGCACATAGACACACATATACACGTTACCAAACCCCGACTTGAGCTTGTCTCCAGCAGCGAATGTACATATCCAGGCTGTCTTCAGGAACCCTTAAACCTAGGACGCTCTGATACCAAGTTGTAACGCCCTGGATAGCCAAGACCGTTACATTGTGTACTTATAAAGGTGCAGGACTCGCTAATCAAGTCATTAATTTGAAAACGTGTCACTAAACATGTAAGATCTATGGTTAAAAAGGTTTCGGTCTCAAAAGACTCATTTCATATATTTAAACTGTAGTAAATAAGGGATCCCATACAAAACAAAGTAAAAATAAGTTTACAGACTCCCGAAATTACATGAGTATCCACTAGCCATACTAAGGCAAAACAGACAGTCTTTAGGTTCCATGTCCTTGCCAAGACCTTAACCGTGGCGGCCGAGCACCTGGCTATGTACATTCTGCTCGCCGAGCTCTCCAGTCAGGGCTGATCTAACTTGCCCTTGCCTTTACCTGCACCACGTAGCACCCGTGAGCCAAGGCCCAGCAAGAAAACATCACAGATAACTAAAACAATAATAACAGATGAATAGCTAAGTAAGCATGTATACCCATCAGACAATCCACAACAGATAATCAGCATGTACAATCTAATGCAAGATATATTCAATCACACATACTGTTCATGTCACATAATATTCAGGGCCGATGACTTAGGCCGCACCCTCTGTTTAACCCACTGACTCTGGCCCGCTTAAACCAAGCTCAGTGCATAATAAGCTGTCCTCGACTACCAGTGGCCGAGCCGCGCCCTGTGCGCTAGTGAGACCCTTGGCACTCTTAGGCCGTTGGTTCACTAAATGGCTCGCATGGCATAATACCATCTTTTCAAGCTTTTACAATAGGGAGTCCTTAGTCCCGTCACATATATTCAACCAGGTGCAGTTTTCTTACCTTTAGCTTTCAGATGAATTAGTTACGGGCGATACACCTTGAGCGCGATCCGATCCTCGAGCCCTAGCTAAACACTTAGTCACAACCATGAGGAAAGGCACCATTAACAACCTCGAATGAGCTTCCAAGCCAAGTTCTAGTACTCGGAACATTGAACTTCACCAAATATGGTAAAAGACTCAACCCCGAGCACCCTAGGTTAAATTCCTAAGCCTAAAATCTTAAAATCCCAAAATCCCTTAAGCGTCGCGGCATAGGCCACCCATGCCGCGACATGGCCCCCAAACAGAGCCATCAAAGGCACAAAAATAGGTAAGGGCCGCGGCATTGCTTGGACCATGCCGCGGCCCGCCCTCCTTCCTCAGCATGCAACAACCTCGAAGGGCCGCGGCTCACCAAGAACCATGCCGCGGCCCGACCCTTCGAACCCAGAAAAAACCACCATTTTCAATCTCTAAACCTCACCTTAAGCTATCCCAAAGCCCCCAACTCAAAACCAATTAATAATAACAGCATTAGAATGATTAAAACAACGCAATCCAACCAGAAATCCAACCTAAGACTCAGTAAAATCCCAATTCTAATTTCTGAAATTTCAAACCCACAGAACTCAAAACCAGCCATGAATACTCTCAAATTCAACCATCAAACTTTAAATTAAACCTTACCTCAACTGTAGAATCATTTCTCCAAGAGTCCCCTGACCTATCTTCAAAGTCCCAAGCCTCAATTTCCACCTTGAATGTCAAAACCATAACCATTTAAAACTCAGCCATTTCTTTAAGTTCCTAACCCCAAAAACGAAAATTCAAAACTTACCTTAGCACTAGCTCAAAACTTGATCAGTTCCTGAGCTAATCCTCCAGATTATTCCCTTCAATTCCCAAAGACACAGCTCAATTCCAGCAGTTCCCTCTCAAATTTCAGTAGTTTTTCCTTTTCTAAGAGAGAAAAGAGAGAGAAGGAGAGATAGGATCGGTTTATACTTTTATGTCTAGTATTTTCTAAGTCTTCCAAGTATATCCTTAGATTATTAGACTAATCCCAAAGCTCGGGGTGCCAGAAACGTCCCCGAGGCCAAAACAGTAAAATCCCCCAATAATCCCGCCTAGACATCCTAACCTAAAATATATCTCCAATTATTTATTTTCATTACCCGATAGTCTAAATCACTACCTGATACCTAAAATACCCCTGACTTGTCCAAAGTCAATTATAATACCCCGTTGTGACTTTTCCCGCTATCTAGCCCTAGGATCGCCTCGAGTCGCTGACTGCAGAATTATCCACATCATAATGTGGTTCTCGCATATACCTCAAACATTTATATCACATCATCATATAATATCATCAATTATCATAAACACACAATTAATCATATATTTACGCATTTAAATCAATAGCATTCATTCTAATCCCAGTTATGCCCTCCCGGCACACTAATCAAGGCTCTTAAGCCTTATTAGAAAATTTGGGTCGTTACAAGTGGCCCCAGTGAGCAGAAGAGAAAGGCCTCAGACTCTTTCGTTCCTCCTGGCTTGGATATGAGGGCACATGGTGCTTTCAGTGGCCGTCAAGGCGGGGGAGACAACTGGAGGAGTTTTCCAGGGTGTCCTCAATACAGACGAAGACATCAGTGGGAGTGTAGGATAAGGGCCTGCTTTATTTGTGGAAGTATCAAACATTTGAAGAAGGACTGCACACAAGCCAGAAAAGAGGAGCCGAAGCAGAGTGACAGTATCGCTCCTGCCAGCGTATTCACCTTGTCCCAGACTGAGGTTGAGGCTGAGGCTGAGGCTAGCCCCTCGGTCGTGACAGGTCAGATTTCTAGTGTTGGTTCTTCTTTTACTGCATTGATTGATTCGGGGCTACTCACTCATTTGTGTCTGCTAGATTGATAGATCATCTATGTAGACCTAACAATTTGTATGCTAGGGGATTTCAAACTTTGTTGCCAACTGGAGAACTGGTAGTCTCTAGAAGATGGGTTAGAGCATTGCTAGTAGAGATAGAAAGTAGGGAGTTGACTATTGATCTGATCGAGTTAGCAATGGACGACTTCGATATAATCCTGGGTATGGATTGGTTATCGAAGTATGGGGCGACGATTGACTGCAAGTGCAGTATGGTGACTTTTGAACCAGAAGGGGAGGCACCATTCGTATTCGTGGGGACAGTGAGTGGATTGCGAGTACCTATGATTTCGATACTGAAGGCTAGAGACCTGATGTAGGAGGGTTGCATGGGATAACTAGCAAACAATGTGGATGTCTCTAAATTTACATCGGTTGGACCGAGTAAGACCAAACTAGTATGTGAGTTTCCAGATTTGTTCCCTGCAGACTTGCCAGGTTTGCCACCACAGCGGGACATCGAGTTTTTTAAAGAGTTGGCACCAAGGGCAGAGCCAGTATCTAGGACACCTTATAGAATGGCTCCAGCAGAGTTGAAGGAATTAAAGATTCAGTGCAGGAGTTATTGGATTTGGGGTTCATCAGACCGAGTTTCTCACCATCGAGTGCTCCAGTGTTGTTTGTCAAGAAGAAGGATTGATCTTTAAGAATGTGTATTGATTACAGGGAGCTAAACAAGTTGACCACTAAGAACTAGTACCCATTAACTAGGATCGACGACTTGTTTGACCAGCTACAAGGGAAGACAGTGTTCTCTAAGATTGACCTTCGTTCAGGTTACCACCAGTTAAGGATTAAAGAGGAGTACATACCAAAGAACGCTTTCTGCACGAGATATGGACTCTATGAATTTTTCATTATGTGTTTTGGATTAACCAACGCCCCAACATCTTTTATGGATTTGATGAATAAGGTCTTCAAGGACTACTTGGATAAGTTTGTAATTGTGTTCATTGATGACATACTGGTGTACTCCCAGTTAGAGACGGAGCACGAGCAACATTTATGCTTGGTATTAAAGCGGTGAAGGAGCATATGTTGTATGCTAAGTTCAGCAAGTGTGAGTTTTGGCTACCCCAGGTAACATTTCTAGGTCATATTGTCAGTAAGGAGGGGATTCTGGTTGACCCAAGCAAGATTGAGGCAGTGAGATATTGGCCTAGGCTGAGCAGTGTACCAGAAGTTAGGAGCTTCTTGGGATTGGCAGGGTACTACCGGCGGTTCGTTGAGGGATTCTCCAGAATATCTACACCATTGACCGAATTGACACGCAAGAAGACTAAGTATGTGTGGACAGACAGGTGCGAAAACAGTTTCAAGGAATTGAAGCAGCGACTAATTACCGCTCCAGTATTGAGTCTGCTGTGAGATAATGAAAAGTTTGTGGTTTATTATGATGCTTCTAGACAGTGTTTGGGGTGTGTACTGATGCAAGCCGGAAAGGTGATAGCCTACGCATCGAGATAGCTGAAGGAGTATAAGCAGAGGTATTCCACACATGATCTGGAATAAGTGGCAGTGGTATTTTCACTCAAGGTTTGGAGACATTATGTATATGGTAAGAAGTGTAAAATATACACCGACCATAAGAGTTTGAAGTACTTCTTTACTCAGAAGGATCTGAATATGCGTCAGAAGCGTTAGCTGGAATTGGTAAAGGATTACGATTGTGATTTTCTATACCATCCTGGGAAGGCCAATGTAGTGGCTGACGTGCTGAGTCGGAAGGGCCCAGGACAGTTATTCAGTTCGAGATGAAGAGATGACTAGAATGGGTATAGAGTTGGTGGTTGGTCGGTTAGCCAACTTTACTCTTCAGTCTACGCTCCTTGAGAGGATCAAGGAGGCACAGGGGGAGGATCCCCAGTTGAGAGAGCACAAGGAGAGTGTCTTAGCCGGAGCGACTAAGGACTTCTCTATTTCAGATATGGGACTTCTGAAGTACAAGGGCCGGATCTGCGTTCCAATGGATTCTGGTATCCAGCGAGAGATTCTAGATGAGTCTCATACCACTCCCTATTCTTTACATCCAGGAACGACAAAGTTGTACCAAGATTTGAGAACTTTGTATTGGTGGCCAGGGATGAAGAGGGATGTGGTGGATTATGTGGCCAAGTGTTTGACTTGTCAGCAGGTAAAGGCTGAACATCAGAGGCCAACAGGATTGTTGTAGCCTCTAGGGATTCCAGAGTGGAAATGGGAGGATATAACCATGGACTTCGTGGTTGGATTGTCGAAGACTGAGGGACAACATGATTCCGTGTGGGTGACTGTGGATAGGTATACCAAGTCCGCCCAGTTTTTGCCTGTCAGGAAAACTTATACTATGGAGCAGTATGCTGAATTGTATGTGAAGGAAATTGTTCGACTTCATGGGGCTTCGAGGTCGATAGTATTTGTCAGGGACCCTACCTTCACCTCCAAGTTTTGGGAGAGCTTGTAGAAGCCTATGGGAACGCAGTTGCGGTTTAATACCGCTTATCATCCTCAAATGGATGGACAGTCTGAGAGGACGATTTAGATACTGGAGGATATGTTACGAGCCTGTGTGCTGGATTTTGGGGTACTTGGAGTAAGTATCTCCCTTTGATCAAATTTTCGTACAACAACAGTTACCAGGCGACTATCGGAGTGGCTCCGTATGAGATGTTATATGGGAGGAAATGTAGATCATCTATTCATTAGGATGAGATGGGTGAGAGAAGATACTTGGGTCTTGAAGTTGTTCAGAGGACCAATGAGGCGATTAAAAAGATTAGAGCTCAAATGCTCACCTCCCAGAGTCATCAAAAGAGTTACTAAGACTTGAGGTGCAGGAGCGTAGAGTTTTAAGTTGGTGAATATATGTTTTTCAGAGTTTCTCCCTTGAGAGGAGTGAAATGGTTTGGTGTTCAGGGCAAGCTGAGCCCTAGGTTTGTTGGTCCTTTCGAAATTCTGGAACGGGTTGGAGAGGTAGCATATAGATTGGCAATGCTTCCAGCTCTATCAGGGGTTCACAATTTATTTCATGTGTCCATGCTCCGGAAGTATGTATCAGATTCTATGCACGTATTGAGTTATGAGAACTTGGAGCTGGACCTGGATTTGTCATATGAAGAGAAGCCAGTTCAGATTCTCGACCAGAAGGATAAAGTCTTGCGGAGCAAGACCATCGCCTTGGTAAAAGTGATGTGGAGAAACAACAAGGTAGAAGAGGCGACGTGGGAACTTGAGTCAGATATGCGGGATCGGTATCCTGAGTTATTCAAGTAATTTCGAGGACAAAATTTCTGTAAGGAGGGGATAGTTGTAGCGTCCCAAATTTGCTAATAAGGCATAGGGCCTTGATTAGCGTGCCTATAGGGAAATAATTGATTTATTATGTTAATATGTGAATTTGATGAGTCTGTGATTAGAAATGCATGTTAGGTGGATTAAATATGCATGTGGGCCCCATTTGGCTATAAGGGGCATGTTTGTAATTTCAGCCCGTTGAGGGCATAAATGCTATATTTGTGAATATTGTGATTGACACCACGAGTGAGTGGTGATATACCTGTGATGCACGATCCAAGACAGTCCTAGGGAGCAGTTTAGCTAGAAAGTCACAATGGGGTCGAATAACAGGCTCGGGAGGAGCTTTGGGGTATTTTGGGTATATAATATGTGTTCAGGATTTATTGAGTAACAGGTAGTAATTTTGTAATTATTTGGACATGGCGGGATTTAACGGGGATTTGTAGGAGTACTCGAGGACTTAGCGGGATGTGGCTTATGACGAAATTTCCCTTTGTGGAAATTGAGGATTAGATATACTTAAGGGGGCAATCTAGACCTTTTGGCAAGCAGATATACACAGTTTGGGAGTTGGGACTCTAGAAAGACTTAGATGAAATAGAAGGAAAGGAAGGAAAAGAATCAAAAGAACATTCAACTCTCTCTCTCTCTCTCTCTCTCTCTCTCTCTCTCTCTCTCTCTCTCTCCATGGTGCTTGGTGTTGAAAGACTTTAGGCCATATATTCAAGGGTTCAAGGCTGGAATTTGGGAGGCTAGCAGCTTGGAATTCTTGGAATTAGTTTAGAGGCTTAATTAAGTTCAAGGGTAAGCTTTTAACTCAATTTCTCTGTTGAATTCTGCTGGGAAGTGATGTGGTTGTGAGCTGGATTTGGGCTCTACTACTTGTTGGTTTTGGGATGAAGTTTTGTGAAGCTTAAGGTTAGGAATATGAGAATTTAAGCCTGGAGTTGGATTGGAAGCATCTCAAGGTCGAATTCCTACTTAAGGTAAGGATTCCTTTGATATCTGAAATGAGTTTCTGGTGTGGTTTAAATTTATGTGAAATTTCAAACCACTAGGTGATTTAGACCTAGGATGTGTGTTTGAGTTTGATTCTAGTGTTTATGTGTTGTTATGTTGTTTATTTGGAGTTTTGGGTTGAATTGGAACTTGGGTATACTTGAGGAATGATTTGGGTAAGTTTTGGCTCGGGGAAAATGGTGGGAAAAACCCAGTTTTCTGGGTTCGCGTATGAGCACCGTCACCCTGTACTTTTAAATCGTGGCGCTGGGAAGATTCAGTATAGGGAGCCCCTGCTGGGCGCCATGGCCCCTGTAGGGCTATGCCACAACGATAGGCCATATTCAGAGCCTTGAATTTTGTGTTTTTAAGGCTTTGTCCCAGGGGGCTCGAGGGACACTTTCACCACCTCGTGTGGGGAAACGGGAGGTCCTGAGAGCACAAGATTGGTTTCGGGGTACGATTATGAGTCGGTTAGTAACAGGAACGTTACCTGTGTGTTGTGACTAGGTTTTCAGCAAGGCTCAGGTTAGAGGCTTGTGCTCGGGATTACGGTGCTCAAGAAGCTTGGGACACAGGTAAGAGAACTGTTGTACCCATAGAGCAAGGTGTGGCCCTATTTCTTGTATTGCAGGGCATGACCCTAGTGATTGAATTGCAGGGCGTAGCCCTATTGTTTATGTTTAATATATGTTTAAATATATGTTGATTTTATGCTATGTAATACATATTTGTGAATGAACGGCGAAGGTTGAGAACGGCAAGAAGTCGAGTACGACAAGGGGCCGAGAATGGCATTTAGCACGCGGAGTGCATGCAGCTGGGGCGAGACCCTCCTAGGATGCTGGAGTCATCCTCTCCGTGAAGTGCTCGAACCCAGGGCATGGTAAAGCGCCTGGGATGGCATGGCCGCTAAGTGTTTAGCCTGTTGGCTGCTTTGTTATATGTTGTTAATAGATATGCATATGCTATCTGTTTTATGTTGAGTTTTCTTGCTGGGCTTCGGCTCACGGGTGCTCTGTGGTGTAGGTAAGGGCAAAGGTAAGGTCAACCAACCATGAGTACGGAGAGCGAGATGCGATGGGTACATGTTTAGCTTACCTAGTTGCCACAGCCAGAGTTATTTTGGGAAAATATAATGTATTTGGTTGATTTTTCACTTAGGTCGATCTTTGAGAATACCTTTTTACCTTGTAGTTAATCAAACAAATCATCTATCCTTGGCAAACGATACTTGTTCTTGATTGTTAACTTATTCAGTTCTCTGTAATAAATACACATCCTCAGAGAGCCATCTTTCTTTTTTACAAACAGAACTGGCGCTCCCCAATGTGATAAACTAGGTCTAATAAAACCCAAATCTAACAGCTCTTGCAACTGTACTTTCAATTCTTTTAATTCAGCTGGGGCCATTCTATAAGGTGCTCTGGACACTGACTCCGTCCCTGGTGCCAGTTCTATCACGAACTCTATCTCTCTATGTGGTGGCAACCCTAGCAAATCTTCTGGAAACACATCCAGAAATTCACAGACTAGTCTGTTCGCTTTTGGTCTCACTAGCATGACCTGAGTGGTGTCAACCACACTGGCTAAGAATCCAATGCAACCTTCTTGCAGTAGATCTCTAGCCCTCAAAACAAAAATCATAGGTATGCGAGGTCCATGAACAGTACCAAAAAACACAAAAGGATCCTCACCTTCAGGCTCAAAGGTGACCATCTTCCTTCTGCAATTAATGGTTGCCCCATACTTCACTAACCAGTCCATACCCAGAATCATATCGAAGTCAGTCATAACCAACTCTATCAAATCCACTGACAACTTTTTGCCCTCCACTGTCACTGGCAAAGATCTGACCCACCACCTGGATACTACTAACTCCCCAGAGGGTAATAAAGTTCCAAACCCCACAACATGAAAATCACAGGGTCTTACAGTCTATCAATAATACTACTAGCAACAAAATAATGTGTAGCACCATAATCAATCAAAACATTATAAGGGGTTCCAGCACTCAGAATCTGACCTATAACAACTGAGGGAGAAGCCTCAGCTTCTGCTTGTGTCAATGCGAACACTCAAGCTGAGGCCGAGCTGTCAGCTTTTCTGTGTTCTTCCTTTCTTGCCTTAGGGCAATCTTTCTTAAAATGACCCACTTCTCCACACAAAAAGCAGGACTTTTCCCTACACTCTCCCAAATTATGCGTCTTGCATCTAGGGCATTCGGGACGAGTCTTCCACGAGGTCATCTAGGCCATCTAGGGCATCTAGGGATTCACTACCACCTTGACAACCCATTGTAATACCACGAGGTCGCCTATCAGGACCTGGAACTGGGAAGGTGTCAGGATCCTTCCTCTTCTACTCACTGGGGCCTCCACCCCTACTTGAACCCACAAAAGGATAACTTTCTCTCCTAAACTATTTTCTGGCTGCATTGTCTTGCCAGATCTTGTTCTCGACATTCTCATCTGTGAGAGCCTTCTCAACCACCTGTGCATGGGTAGTAACCCCTGCCACAGTGGTGATGCGAACATCTTAGGCTAATCTCGGCTGTAGCCCCTGAAGAAATCTCTCCCTCCTGGTCCCATCAGTGGGCACCAACTCCATGGAAAACTTTGCCAAATGATCAAACTTCAGGGCATACTCAATCACTGATAAACTTCCCTAAAGTAGTCTGATGAATTCTTCAACTTTTTTCGCCCTGATGGCATCATTATATTACTTGTCATTGAACAGAGTCTGAAACTCTTCCCAACTCAGGGCATTGATGTTCCTGGTCTAGGATATAACCTCCCACCAAATTCGGGCATCTTCCCGAAACATATAAGTGGCACAGGTCACCCTCTCTTTACCAGTCACCATCATAAAGTCCAAGATGGTGGTAATCATGCTCATCCATTGCTCTGCCTTTGCAGGATCTGCACTGCCTTCAAACACTGGAGGTTGCTGCTTCCTAAACCTTTCATAGAGAGGCTCCCATTTATTACTAACCTCAAGCAGCTGCTCAGCTGCTGGCACTGATACAGGAGGTGCCTCAGATACACTGGCTACTGCAGGAACCTGTTGTTGTCCCAGGAGGTGGAGTTCTTCTCCCTCCCTCAATACTGTAGCCTATAGATCATTAAATAACCGCTACCAGTTCTCAGGAATTGGCTGTGGAATCTGGCCTTGGTCATTCTCCTGACCCTGATTATTATTATTCATGCCTTGATAACCCTGGCCAGCTGAAGAAATCATCCTGTCCTGGATTCATTCTTACCAACTTGAACCTTGCTGAAATAGTCAATACGGCCAGTCAGGCAGTGATAACTAAACCTCTTGCCGCTTCATGGTCCAAGAATAAACAGATAATTATCATATTCCACAGTCATACAAATACACAAATGGATACATTATTATAGCATTCAACACTTAACGTGTATCAAATATTAGTTCACAATGAACAATACTAATGAGTATGTTCCAGCAATATCAGTACTAATTAGCACACATTTGCTGAGGATGCAGTATTCAAGGCATAGCCTTATCAAGGTATCTCATGTATGCAGGTAAAGCATTTATAATATATTTAAGTAGTTAAATATATAACCACATAAATAGTTACCAAACCATGAGTCGAGCTTGACTTCAGTGACGAGTGTACATGCCCAGTCAGTCTACTAGAACCCTAAACCTTGGCACGCTTTGATACCAAGTTGTAACGCCCTGGTTACTCCAAGATCGTTACTGTGATCTTTGAACCGTGCTTAACTCGCTAATCAAGTTCTTTGGTTATAAACGTCCATCTAGGTCTCATTAATAGGTTAAGGTGTAAAACCAATCAAAAGGAAATGATATATTTTATTTAAAACATAAAATTGTTCATGGGCCCATAAAAGCGTTCACAAGTTATTTACAATCCAAAATGGTCATTACAGTTGAAATTTACAACCCGCCGCCCTAAGCGGCAAAAATAGGGTAAACCCCCTAGTTCCTCTAAGAAACTCCTTGGCCGTTGTAACACCTTAACTTGCTAATAAAGTTTAGGACCTTGATTAGCGTGCCTGGAGGGCAATAAATGAATTAACATGTTAATATATGAGTTTAAATGAATATGTGATTAGAATGCATGTTTAGGTGGAATAAATATGCGTGTGGGCCCCGTTTGTATGTAGGGGTAAAATGGTAATTTTAGCCCGCTGAGGGCATAAATGTAATAATTATGTTAAATGATTAATACCACGTGTGAGTGGTGATATTATTGTGATGCACGTACCGAGACGGTCCTAGGGAGCTAATTAGTTTAAAAGTCACAACGGGATTAAATACTCGGCTCGGGAGGAGCCTAGGGATATTTTGGGAATTTTATACTTTGAGTTTGTGAGTTAATGGTTTATGGTAATTGAGTAACTTGAGTGACCATTAGTAACCATTAGGAGTAACAAATTTAGATGAGAAAGTGGTAGAATTGTAGGAAAGGTGAAATGGCAAAAATGCCCTTGAGGTTTAGTTAGGAATGGAATTACTTGGATGGGTAAAATAGTCTTTTGGCAGGGGTTTAGATAGCTTCAGCTGGGGGAAAGATGATTCGCGTTCTAACACTTGGTCACATTTTGCTCTTGCTGAAATTGGAGGAGAAACTAGAAGGAAAAGGAAAACCAAGGGCAAGAAGAAGAAAAGAGGGGAGCTAAAATTGGGAACTTAGGAGGAGAATCAAGAGGCTTGAGGCAACTAAAATCAAGTATAGGCTAAGGCTTGTTCAGAGCTTGGTAATCAAGAGGATTTGGTTTGAAGCTGGGTTTGGAGAGGGCTCAAAGTCGAATTCTTGATTGAGGTTTTCGGTGAGGCTCGGGATAAAGGACCGTGCTCGTGACTTTGGGGCATTGAGGAGCTCAGGATACAGGTAAGAAAACTGTAGTACCCGTAGAGCAGGGAATGGGCCCATAGTGTTGTTGTAGGGCACGGCCCTAGATTGTATTACATGTTAGGGTGTAGCCTTGATTGAAGTATTATATGCTTGAATGTTGTTTGAGTTATGCTATATGTGATTAAAGTAGAATGAACGATAAGGAGCCGAGAACGGCGAAGGCCGAGAATGGCAGTGGGGCCAGGAATAACACTTAGCACATGGAGTGCTTATTGTTAGGGTGAGACCCCAATGGATACATGGGATATCCTTACGGTGAGAACCGAGACCCCAGGCTTTGGTAACACTTCTGGGAAGGCATGGCCGTATTTGTTTAGTCTGATGGACATTCTGTTAATCTGTGGATTATCTGATGTGTTGTTTATATAATATGCATATGTTATGTGCTGTATGAGTTTTCTTGCTGGGCTTCGTCTCACGGGTGCTCTGTGTTGCAGGTAAGGGCAAAGAGAAAGTCAACTAGCGATGAGTACGAAGAGCGGCGCGTACATGTTTGACCTGCCCGACTGCTTTGGTTGGGGGCATTTTGAGAAATGGTTGTATTAAACTGTGATTTTGATAGTTAATTAACTGTAAACCTATTTTGGGTTGTAAATATTTTGTAAACCTTATTTTGGGAATCCCAAATGTTAGACACTTGAAATTTTCAATGAAATAGAGTATTTTCAAAGCTTACAGCCTTAACTTTTGCTTAGTCACACTTTTGTTCTAAAAACCTCGTTTAGCGAGTTAATTGTACATTTTAAACTCACTTAGTAACGGCTCTAAGGTAGTAGGGCGTTACAGCCGTGGTGGTCAAGGGGCCGCATATGTACACATTGCCACCTAAGCTCTCCACTCAAGGCTGGGTGAGCGTTTCTTTCCCTTTACATGCACCACATAGCACCTATGAGCCAAAGCCCAGCAAGAAAACTCATTACTGCATGAAAGTAATATCAAATGATGATCATGATAATCATGCAGAGCTTATGGCCCTGAACAGATGAGAGAATATCACTTTGAGGTTCTGTTTAACCATAATGGGGTATATAGCCCTAATCAAATGAGTGACTGATAATTAAGTCACTGACGTAAACCATATGAGTGACTAATGGGTAGTCACTAGCTTAAACAAATGAGTGACTGATGAGTAAGTCACTACAGGGCTCAGCACCCATAGCCATGTGACTAAACCGTCACTGGGGCTCTCTGGCCCTGGCTCTAAGAGACTAGCCTTAGGCTAGACAAGCGCTTTTAATATTCATCGAACTTGAGGTCGGTCCAGCATTAATGCTCATTTGAGTCATTCAATGCAGATGTCAATTAGATCTAATCTTTATCGGCTTGCGTTTAACATGCTAAGACCGTTCTTGACTTATGAGTCAATACCATGTGACCAGTGCTCAGTACTACTGCCGAACTTGACTAATGAGTCACAGCTTCACAGTTAATACTGACACCATTACCAATTCTGAATATTTAGTCAGTGCCATGCACAAGTGAGCAAGAATTTCTAAGCATTTGATATGAAATCAATGTCCACATTTAAACATTCAACATGCTTCATGAATAACCATGCATGTCACATATGGGGTGCAGTTTTCTTACCACTGGTTCAAGCAAGAGATAGTAGGAGAACGACCCTTGAGAACGATCGACCTTTTAATTCCTTAGCGGTTACCTAGCCATTACAAATTATAACCTTCATTAATAAAAATCAACAATAATAGGGTCTTGACCTAGACCTCACCCTCGGGACCCTGAATTGTACCCAAACAATGAGTAGATTCGATCCCGGGCCTTAAGGATTGAAACCTCGAGCCAAAAACCCCTAAAAATGCCTAAAACGGGAAGCTGATGGAACAGGGTAGCACCCCTGCGCTACCCCACTAGCGCCCCCTAGTGGGCGCTATGGCGCTACACCCAGCCAGAAATGGCCCTGAAACTTTCCCCTTCGATTCCTCCATTTCTAACCTGAACTAAAAGCTTCCAAACCTCATTTTAAGTCCCAAATGAACCCAAAAACAATCCCCACATGTCCTAGGCATCACAACCCCAAGAACCCTAGCCAAAAACTACCATCAATTCCCCTCAACCAATTAAGAAAACCAAGCTGAAAACTATAACAAAAACAGAGCAAAGCTAGAGTTTTAATGGCTAGAAACTTACCTCAAGCTCAGATTAGGGCCTTCTTCAATGGTGGAACACAATCCTAAGCCCTCAAGACTTACTTCCCTTGCTTGGTTCCTCAAATTAAGCTAAAAAATTCAAGAAGAAAAGGAAGAGAAATGGTGTACGGGAGAGGTGTTTTTGATACTCTGTTTTGGCCAACTTCTACAGCCATCAATGGCTTTAAACATATCATATGGTGAAAAGACCATTTTTCCCCTAGGTCAAATATAATTTTCTAAAGACTCCCAAGGGTAAAACCGTCATTTTCCACCTATTTCGTTAATCATAATTAACACCCTCCAATTCCCGCTATTCTTGATATTCTCAAATACCAATAATTCATACCCTGTTACCCTTTAATTCCGACAATGCTCTACTCATTAAAATACCCCGAGACTCATCTCGAGCCCCGAACTTAATCCCGTTATGACTAAACCGCTAACATGCACTCAACGATCGTGTCTTGTCGAATGGCTTAAACAAATCCACTTTATGATGTGGCCTCAACAATAGATCACCGACATGCATACAAACATACAATTACGCCCTCAACGGGCCAAATTAGGAAAATACCTTTGCGATGAAGTGTGGTCCCACATGCATGCATTTAACATCATATTATAATATAATTCACATAAACATGCATATAATAGTTTAATGGCATAATAAAACTGTTATGGCCCTCTCGGCCTACTAATCCAACCATTAAACCACATTAGGGATTTTGGGCATTACACGTGTCCTAAAAGTTTGATTTGTTTTTTAATATACACCTCTTGGACTTTTTAGGGCTCACAATGCGAGTCCTAAAAGAATTCTTTGAGGGCTCCTAGAGCGAGTCCTAAAAATTGATGCATGTCCTAAAAGTTTTATTTTGATTTTTTAATAAACACCTCTTGGACTTTTTAGGACTCGCGCGAGTCCTTAACGAATTTTTTGTAATAATAAAATTTTGAATAATACTTATATATCATCAAATATAGTTTAGTATGGTGGTTTGTTACCCATTTAACTTACTGTAGGTCTAAGGTTCTAATCTCATCTTTACAATTTTTTTTTTAAAAAACACAATATATATGGTGTTACCAAGTTTTTGTAATGCCCCAAATTTCCTAATAAGGTTGATGACCTTGATTAGGAGGCCAGGAGGGCCATAATTGATTTTTATGTTATTAAATTGTTATATGCATGTTTATGTGAATTATATTATCATATTATGATAAATGCATGCATATAGGTATATTTTAATTATAAGGGCATTTTGGTAATTTGGCCCGTTGAGGGGTTAATTGTGTATTTTCGTGCATGTGGGTGAGTTATGAATGGTATCACATTATATGTGGATTTTTTCGAGCCTTGCGGCATGAGACGGTCATGAAATGCAAGTGTTCGATCTGGTCATAACGGGATTAAGTTCGGGGCTCGGGGTGAGTCTCGGAGTGATTTTAATGATTAGAACATTACTGAGAATTAAAGGGTAATGGGATATTATTTATTGGTGTAACGCCCCTTATGGATCACAGGATTCTGACTATTACAATCACCCCCACTTACGGGCACGCGTCCCTGTCGGCCACACTTCTGGCTGGGTCAAGGCTCTGATACCAATTGTAACGCCCCACGTCACTATGTCGACTTCATGGAATGACAACTGGCCCTACAAACCAAAATGAGTCTTTCCATCATGCTTTGTTTTCACTCGCACGCTTCCTAGGAAAGCTTCCCAGGAGGTCACCCATTTTGAGATTACTCCAGGTCAAGCACGCTTAACTTTGGAGTTCTCAAGTGATGGGCTACCGAAAAGAAGATGCATCTTGTTTATATAGGTAGTACCCATCAATCCATTTAAGCCATCTTCAACTGTGTAGTCCCATACCTACACAGTCTTAGAATCATCACACTTAACCTTCCCCAGGCGGTGTGGGATTGCACAGCTTTACCCGGTCTTTCCCCTTATGGATCACGAGATTCTGACTATCACAATTGGTATGTGAGAATATTGAGAATAGGGGGAATTGGAGGGTGTTAATTATGATTAACGAAATAGGTGCAAAATGACGATTTTGCCCTTGGTGGCTGTTAAGGTTTTATTTTAGACTTGAGGGCATTTAGGTCTTTTCACCCTTACGGATTTATATTAGCCATTAAGGCTGTAGAAGCTTGTTAAAAACAGAGTGTTGCTTCCCTTCTCTCCCGATGGTCATTTCTCCTCCATTATTCTTTGAATTTTCAAGCTCTTTTTGAGGAACCAAGCCAGGGAACCAAGCTGTGATAAGCTAGGGTTATGCTCCACCATTGAAAAGGGTGTATTGCTAAGATTGAGGTGAGTTTTTAGCCATTAGAAATCTTGTTTTTGCTCTGTTTTCTTAGTTAAGTTTCAGCTGGTTTTTGAGTTAGAAAGTTGGGAATTGATTGGAGTTTTGGCTAGGGTTCTTGGGGTTGTAGTGCCTAGGACATGTGGAGATGGTATTTGGGTTCATTTAGGACTTAATTTGATGTTTGGAAGCATTTGGTTTGGGTTAGAAATGGTGGAATCGAAGGAAGAATTTTCTGGGCAAATTCTAGCTGGAGGTAACGCTACAGCGCTACCTGAAGGGGTGTTAGGGCGGTTTGGCTCTGTGAAGAGCGCTGGGGCGCTAGGAGGGTACCTGAAGGAGTGTTAGGAGGGTACCTGAAGGGGTTATGTAGCGCTACCATCCTAGCGCCCCAGCACTACCTTGTTTCTTCATAACCCTGTTTTGAGTGTTTTTAAGGGTTTTTGGCTTGGAGTTTCAATCCTTAAGGCCCTAGATCGAATCTACTCACTGTGTGGGTATATCTCGGGGCCCCGGGAGTGGGGTTTAGATCAAGACCCTATCTTTGTTGATTTTCATTAATCAGAGATTGTATTTGGTGATGACTAGGTGACTGCTAAAAGGATTAAGGATCGATCGTTCTTGTTCTAATTCTCGCTCGAACCAGAGGTAAGAAAACTGCACCCCATATGTGACATGCATGGTTATTCTTGATGCATGTTAGATGTCTAAATGTGATGCATGCAATGCACGAGAAACATGTAATTAGGGCATGCCGTGAATATTGAATATGAGATTGTTCAGAGCTTGAGCCTCTGTGTTTATGCATGATCCTAATTGTGCTAGTAATTATTGAGTAAGCATGATGAATGCCATATATCGGATATTTGACATATGATATATGTTTGGTAGCATTGCTTACTTTTGTATGGCACTGACTAGTCAGGGTCGGCACTGGTCGCGTACTATGAACCTAAGAGCCAAGAACGGCATAAGCATCATGAACGCAGGGCCGACTAAAGATTAGATCTAATCGATATCAGCGTTGAATGACTCTAAGGCATTAATGCTGGACCAACCCTAAGGTCGATGAATCTTATAAGCGCTTGACTAGTCTAGGCTAGTTACTTAGAGCCAGGGCCAAAGGCCTAGGTGACGGCTTGTCACATGGCTAGGGAGCGGAATTCCACGGTTGTGACTTTATGGTCATGCGATAGGTTATATTGGTGACTAGTTCATCGAGCCCCTATCCTGTTTAAGCTAGTGAAATGATCACTTATTCATTAAGCATTGGTGACCCTATCGTCACATGGCTATTGGGAACAGAACCCACCTCAGTGACTATTACAACTGTCACTCTTCTATTTGGGATTAAAAACCCTGGATGATTATTATGATCATCGGTTGATGTGTTATACTCAACATTACGTGAACTCATTTGCCTGCTTGAATAGGGCTATCTCTGCTAGGCGTGTGCCTTATGATTTGATGTCATGATATGACTGTTCATGAGCATATTGAGTTTTTTTTTGCTGGGCTTTGGCTCACGGGTGTTAGGTAGTGCAGATAAAGGCAAAAGAAAGCTTGACCATCCTTGAGTTGGAGAGCTTAGATGACGATGTGTACATATGCGGCCGCTCGACCACCACGGCCGAGGGTTGAAAGAGGAACTAGGGTTAAACCCTGCTTTGCCGCTTAGATCAGCCTGTTGTAAATATTTTCTTGTAATAGACCTCTAAATTATATTTTTGGGATCCCAATGTATACAGTAAACGTTCTAATGGAACGTTACATCTTAACCAAAATTTTTAATCCATAAACCGCTAATCATACTTAGTTACACGATTTTGGCCAAATGACTCGATTAGCGAGTTTAGCACTGTTTATAAGGCACATCGTAACGGTCCCTGGAGTTTAGGGCGTTACAGTTTTGAACCCCTACCCTTTAAGTTAAACATTTACCATTTCTCCACCACATCTTATTGATAAATAAATGACTATAAAAATATTTCTATCATAATATGCACACTTAATTAATAGTTAGAATTAAGTAGTTTAGGGTTTATTTTTTCAGATCTAATCTCAAAGAAAAAGGAGAGAAGGGGCTAGGGTAGAGTGGTGGGCGACGGGGGTGGCTAGGGGGCTGGGCTCAGGTCGACGGTGCAGGGAGGGGTTTGAAAGGGACGGCGGTTGGGCTGGGCTGGGCTCGGGGCTGGCTGGGGATCGACGGCGCAGGGAGGGGTTCAGGTTGGGCTGGTCTGGGTCAACGGTGCAGGGAGGGGCTCGGCAGGGACGGTGGCTGGGCTGGGCTGTTTGGGGGTCGACTGGTGGGCGACGACGGGGCTGGGTGGTGGGCACGGAGGGGCTTGGCAGGGACGGCGGCTGGGCTGGGGTCAGGGTTGGCTGGGGGTCGACTGGTGGGCGACGACGGGGCTGGGTGGTGGGCAGGGAGGGGCTCGACAGGGACAGGGCTGGCTGGGGGTCGGCTGGGGGCGGTTGGGCTAGGCTCGGTGCTGGCTGGTAGGTATTTTTTTCATTAATTTTTTTATTAATAATTATTTATATTTAAATGTTATATTTAAATTATGTATATTGTATTGAATTTTATTTTGGGTATATTATATTTTTTTTGTAATTTTTATTACAGTAAATGATTCTTGTTTGAGTAGTTAATTATTTACTTTGTAAATCTAGTTATATATTTTTTATGGTCAAGACGATTATTGTTTATAGATAAGGCTATATGATTTTTGAGTTAAGTAGTAGTGTCATATTTGTTCCAAAATTTGTTTGATTGGATTTGTATATACTTTGTATAAATTTTGTTATTTTAATCTATAATTTTTTAGATTAATTTGTATATAAATGTTTCATTTAAATCATAATTGTTAATTTAAATTAACAATAAATAAATTTTTTAAAAATTAAAAATATAATTTTTAAGGGTATCTAAAGAGAATCCTAAAAATATTGTTGCGAGTCCAAAAAAATATTAATTTTTAAAGCTATCAAATAAAATATTTGACTCCCGCAAGTTCTAAATTTTTGTTTAAGACTTGCAAAACAAGCCCGGAAAAGTTTTTTTTGGTTGTAGGGTACAGCCCTAAAAAGAATATATAGTGTAAATATAAAAACAGTAGGAGAGAGAAAGTAAAAGTTGAAAAGTAAAGCAACATAATAGAATAGTAGAGTAGAGAATAAAGAAGAGGTAATAGTGATCCACAGTAAGATTCAACTCAGCGTTTATTAGGCGTCATCAGCATTCTTGTCCACACAAACACATCATTAGATCCGCGTTTATAACACTACCCCAACTCTCTACACAACACAACACCACACAACATCTCGTCTTTATCTTTGACTCTTCAATCAATTTCATCTCTATCTCGCTCTCACCACATAACTCATATAAATAACCTATATATACACACATACACACACACACTCTAAGAGTACTACAACACACAACACACAACACACAACACACAACTCTCAACTTATCTTCTTCCATCTATATTTCTCTGCCTAAGAGTTTAAGGCTGATCACTTGAGAAAAAAAAAAGAGTTAAACCCAATACACACACATATATATACATATATATATATATATATCTTTATTTAGATCATCGAAGGAAATAGATCGAACACATGGGGAACCAATATTCATTGTCGTCTTGTGTTTCGGTTAGTCCAGCAGCAGCCAACCTTTTCGACGTTAAAGGAAACTTTCTCCGACGAGTCAAGCTTCCCCTAAAAGCAGCGGAGCTCATGCTAGAGGAGGAACCCGGCCACGTCATTTCCCCGGCTGAAGATATCCGCCGGACCGGCAGGTACTCGGCCATGAAAGCCGAGGATGAGCTCGTGGCTAAAAAAGTCTACTTTCTTGTTCCTCTGTGTAGGGTTAATCGTAAGGTTTCTGACTCGGACATGGAGATCGTAAAGTCAGCTACTTTCAAGACGAAGAATAGCTCTAGGGTTTCGCCGGCTATGGTGGCGGCGGTGGCGGAGGAAGAATCGGAGGATTTGGCAGTAGTGGGTAGTGTCTTTGAAGAGATCAGTAATAATATTGCCAATACAGGATTTGATCTCGGCCGTCCGATTGGGTGTAACAGAGGATTATGGAAACCTGTTTTAGAACCCATTAGTGAAATTTAATTGATACATAACACTAGTCAATCCCCTTTTTTTGTTAGTGGGAATTAGTGATGATTAATTTTGAGACCAAAAGAAGAAGTTAATTTAACCAAAGGAAATGTCCCAAAGATGAGGGTTTTTTCTGGGTTTAAGTTTTGTATTTTTTTGAGTGTTATGTTGATCATAATTGTTATATATAATCAATTTTGCATAGAATTTTTGGTTTGATTTGGTTAATTAATCTTTCTTCCATGCATTTTCGTAAAGATTGATGTGTAGGAATGGTGAGTGTGTGAAGTTAAAAGGAAGAATCTTTAACTGAAAAACTAATAATAATAAATGAGTCCATGTAGAGCAACAAATTTTAGTCATTTTATAGAAAATGAGATAAGGTGATGATTACTTTTATTTGTTAAATTGAATATCCAATTAATCAATAAATGACACAAAATTTGAAGATTGTTTCTTTTTAGTAAATAATATATGTATTTTATCTATTAATTGGTTGTGCATGATGTTCTTAAAAAATCTATGGCATGTGTTGCTACTATTACACGTTGTAAGTGATGAATACAATGTTATAGATATAAATAGCCAATAATTATCATATAATTGATGGTCCAAGAAGTAAATATTATCAAGATCACTAGCCAATAATAAATGGAATTTTTTTAAAAGACTTATATGATGAAACCACAAATAAGTTTGTAAATGAGTGGAGATGTACAAAAAGACTTTTGCTTTAAGTTACTACCTCATGTGTGGATGGTGGCATTTTTATTTAAAACAAATTGCAAAGCTAGAAGTGGTTCAAAAGAAATCAAATAATAATAAAAAAAGCATGTCGCAAGTACATGATTAATATTTGAGTTTATTCTTCCTTTGACACAAAATATTGAGCTCTCTGTTTTGTCGAATTTTGACTAAAAACTTTGTATACATACATAATTTAAAGAAAGTTCTATAGTGATACTTTTCTAAAGAAACTTTTAAAATTAAAATAATACCAAATCAAACCGTAGAAATCAAATTATTTATAAGACAAATGTTGATTTTTAACAAAATAAGGAAAGAAGGAAAATGGGAGATGGAAAAACTGAGAGATGGAAAACGTAGAAAGGAAAGAAAAATATATAATAATATCACTAAATAGGAAATAAAATTAGTTTATGTGAAAATATTTATCCAAATATTTCATTTTTTTTTAAAATTCAAAATCAAATACATAATTATTTTTATTTAAATATTTGCATGAGTAAGGAAATTTCAGAGTGTATGTCCTTTAATATAGTGAAATTTTTTAAAAAGTCAACATAAGTTACTATCCCAAATATATGACCGTTCTAATTTTTTGGACAAAAATACATTTGGCATTCTAACACTCATTCTGTCTCTCTCTCACACTCCCTCTCTCAGAGCGAACTCTCTCTCTTTCTCTCTCACTCCCTCTCTTAGTTGGAACTCTCTCTCTCTTGTCGACCACCATCTTCTCCGTCAACATCAACTATAAGGTCCATTTTTGTTTGTTTTTTTTAAATTTGAATTATGAAGGAGATTATGTTGGGGTTTTATGCCCTAATTAAAACCCAAATTCTTTGTAATCTCATTTTATTATCAATAAAAGAATAGAAATCATTTTTTGACTTGGTCAATCACTTTGCTCACATGTTTTATTTTCATGATTATTTGTTTAATATAAACTTCTATTAAATCCCGAGCATATAGCTAATCTTATTTATAGTGACGTAATCACAGTGGAATATAAATATGATTATATGTTCAAAATAAGTTAGTCCTAAGATTAGTCAGTGCAACGGATTTATACTGACTTGTCAATCTACGATATGATCTACTTACACATTACAGTGTTATGTTCTTTCCAGAACATTAGCAAAGTAGATAAGATCAGATGTATTTGTTACATCGGACAGGACCGATATTGACAGTTGATAAGATAAGTAAACATACCGTTATTATCTATTCTAGTCATATCATATAGTTGACCATAGGTCAATTCAATCTCAATTCTGAGTGGTTAGTATTCTAACTGATTGTATTATTTGAGTTCTTTGACTTGTTCGTTACCAGCTTACCCTACAGACTAGCCCATACTTACATCTTGGGAACTCGGTAGTATAATTGAGTGGGAGTGTTAATCATAGATATGAACATCTATAGCTTCTGATGAAGAAGTGAAACGATGGTTTCCTTTTAGTTTGGTTCAAGGTGATAAATGATAGAGATCTCATTTCAGTAATTAAATTAGTTTACTGAAATATCATTTACAAGGAACTAAGTGTTTTAAGGATAAAATACAATGAGGGGTAAAACGGTATTTTAGTCCTATCTCATTGTAGACCGTCTATAGAGGATTGAGTGACAATTATGGTTGTAAGAATGGATAATTAATAGCATATCTATATTTGTTATAGAGCATTCTATGAATTCAAGAGTGCAATTCCAAGTCTATAGTGGAGTCACGAGGAATTAATAAGTTAGTAAATTTATTTGTTAGATTTATGATAACTTATTGGAGCTTGATTTCATAGGCCCATGGTCCCCATTGTACCTTGGATAAAATCATCTAGATAGTCTCAATTAATTGATTTAATTATCAATTAGAATTATCAAAGTTGACCAGGTCAATTTTGGATAGTTTCACAGAGTTGTGTAATTTTGAGAAGAAAAGAGAAATTATGGCAGATTTATTAATTAAGATAAATTGGTATCTAAATTAATAAATCAATTTAAATCAAGGTTCAAATTATAAATAATTAATTTGATAAATGATTTAAATAATTATTTAATTAATTAAATCAATAGAAAATAATACAGGTCTTGATTTTAAGTCCAATGGGCTTATAATCAAATGAGAAATTTCACGGGCCTATAGCCCATGATAATTTCAACCTAGGGCTTCAAAATGGCTGTTATTTTATTGATTTTTTAATTAAATTAAATGGTCTAATTGAGTCTATAAAAGGAGTGCTTAGAGAGAAGATTTCAAAGACGACAGATAAGTCACAAATCAGATTTTCTGATAGTTTTATATTCTCTCTAAACACAAGTCCTTTTCTAAGCCACTTTGTTATTTTCTCTTCTTCTCTCTATATCTATCTCATGTGTTGAGAATTGCCCACACTAGTCTAGGTGGTTCTAAGGATACATTGGAAGATCGTGAAGAAAATAGAAGATCGGTTCAGTTTCTTGATAATACTCTGCGACAGAAAGGATACAAGAGTTAGAGAAACTGAAGGAAGGACTCTTAATTCCGCTGCGTATACTTATATTATTTGTTTCTCTTTGAATTCAATTTTAGAAACATGTTTTAGGCTATCTTGTATTAATTTGTTTAATATTAGATATACATGAAAATAAATAAAGATCTTGTATAAGCTTTTTCCAACAGATTACACCATTTCAAAAAATTCTAATATAGGATTTTAATCTATATTTTTCAAAAATATTGCTTGAAATGAGTTTGATTCCATGTGCATTGTATTGGAAGATTGGGTTTAAATTTTGTAAAATTTTGGCCGGTCAATGTTCATTCGATGCCATTTCGATGCTCAATCGATGCATCAATAAATAAAGACGATGGTAAATCGATAGTGTTGCAATGCTAAATCGATGGTATTTCGATGCTTGCAAAGTTTTCAATTTTAATTTGTATAAATCGATGTTGATTCGATGGTTGCTTAGTTTTCACTTGTGTTGTTTGTTAAATGCCCATCGATGCAATTTCAATGATTGCTTAGTTTTAAATTGTTATTTGTTAAATGTCCATCAATGCTATTTTCGATGGTGTATCGATGCTTTCTTAGTTTTAGTTTTCTTTTGATAAATATAATGATTTTGATGCTATTTCGATGCCATGTCGATGGTTATTCGATGCCATACATTTAGATGATGATGTATCGATGTTATTACGATGCAGTGTCGATGGCTTTTATTTGTTATCTGTTTGAAAGATATTCGATGCATAATCGATGCTATTTCAATGGCATATTGATAGTTTGTTTGTTGTTTGCTAACATCAATTATGATGGTATTTCGATACATATGTGTATATGTTGATTTTTGTTTATTGTTGTGATGCCAAATCGACGGTATTTCGATGGAATTTCAATGTATTGAGATTTTTTTTGTAATTTTAATTAACTCTCTCTTTTTTTGGATATTTTGCAGATGTCACCCAAATGTATCCTGCCGCTTTAGATCCCCATAGAGAATCATTATGTCGATCGTATGACCTATAGGGTTTCCAGTAGGTTAACTAAATTGAAGAAAATGTTTAAGGAGCATGGATTGTTGGAGAGGGTGAATGAGTCTGTTTTTGGATCATTTTTCACAACCCCTACCTTTTCGTTCTCTGGGGCACTGGTACACAATACTTTTGCGGAAGGTGAAGTATCCGCGTGATGATGAGGTGCACTTCTTGATAGACCCAAACTTATGTAAGTTTGGGGTGCACGAGTTTTCCATTATGACGGATCTGAGCTGCTCCTGTCCACCACCTGTCGCTATTCAACCTCACCGAACGTCCTCCCACCTACTTGATACATATTTCAATATGGAACCCGAGAAAGACATTAGGTTCTTTATGTTGGAACGAGCTATTGGTATGTGCGATGTACCTGATGATTTGTACAAGCTCGGTTTTGTTTATTTTGTTTAGGGGATACTATTGGTCGCTGAGAAAGACAATGCTATTTGGCTAGATTCATTGTCGATGGTCGAGGATTTAGAGTATTTTGAAAAGTATCCATGGGGATCCCTTTCATTCGATACAACTGTGAAACAATTCAGCAGAGATATGAAAGTGATTGGTGCTACTATATCTGGTAAGAAGGCGAAGAAGATCGCTGAGGTAGAATCTTCTAAGGGTGTTTCAAGTGGAGGCAAAGTACACCTGCAAGAGGTATCCACCAGCCTTGCAATATTGGGCATACGAGACTATTCTTGATTTGTAGAAGGAATACGCCAAGCCCTGTGGATTCAAGTTCCCTATGATGCTACAGTGGGAGAGCATAGGCCAGCCGAAGCATTCACATGTGAATGATATACTTACGAAGAGATATGTAAGTTATTTTAAATTTAAAAAATTCAAAAACTTTTGCCTTATACCAATCAACTTCAGGAGTTTCTAACTTTCTTGTTTTGTTTCCATTACAGTTGTCATGCATATCTATCCTCAAGCCTCGAGCAGACGAGCGAGACTTCATCGGCACTATATATTAGAGGATAGAGGGGTATGCTCCTAGGTATGCGATGTTGAGAGATATGATCAAGCCTGCAAAAGGAAGACCCTTCAATCCTAAGGTAGAAGCTACTGCAGTAGCTGAGATAGTCGTGGAGGCAGGCATATTTGCGGAGGATGCTCCGACGGAAACTGCTTCTGATACTAGTGCAGAACCTATTTCTGCTCTGCTCCTGGGGCTTATGAGGCAGTGCTGGGTGAGATGGCTAGACTATCAGGTGCAGTGGACAAGGTTAAGGACACTCTAGGTATCGTCCTTCAGAATAAGAAGTTATATTGGAGAAGCAAGCAACACTTGGTGGTATACCTACTCCTACACCTACTCCAGCAGAGGACGTAGAGTACAACATTCTCCCCACATGTTACGAGCCTCCTGTGTGAGAAGACACAACTCCTGTAATTCCCTAATGTGGCTTAATGCCTGGATTAGGGGGCCAGGAGGGCCATAATTGATTTATTATGCAATTATATGATTAAATGCATGATTATGTGGATTGTATGATGATAATTGCATGCATGCATGTGGGCCCACTTCTTATTACAAGGGATTTTTTGTGATTTGGCCCGTTAAGGGCATATCTGTATAATTATGTGCACGTTGGTGATTTATGGGTGAGACCACATTATTATGTGGATATGTTTGAGCTATTCGACATGAGACAATCTTAGGTTGCAAGATTAGCAGTTTGGTCATAACGGGATTAATTTCTAGGCTCGGGGTATGTTTGGGGGTAATTTGATACTTAGGACATTATCGGGAATGAACAGGAAATGGGATGTGATTTAATTATTATTTGAGAATATTGGGAATAATGGGAATTGGAGGACGTTAATTATAATTAATGGGATAGACGGGAAATGACTATTTTTCCCTTGGGTGGTTGTAAAGGAATTAATTGACCCTAGGGGCATTTTGGTATTTTGACCATGGGATATGTTTAAGGATAGGAAGGCTATAGAAGCTTAAGGAAAAACAAAGTAACTTTCTTCCTCACTCTCGATCATTTCTCTCTCTCTCTCACGAGTTGAAAGTTTGAAGTAAGCTTGAGGATTAAAGCTTGGGAATCAAGGCTTGAGGTTTTAGGTTTGTGATCAACAATTGTATGGGATTAAATTTTGTGTTTAAGGTAAGGTTTCCAGCTGAAGTTTCAAGTTTTTACTCTGTTTTTAAGGTTAGTTTAAAGCTTGAGGTTTTGATCATGGAATTGGGTATGTGTTGATGTTTTTAGTAGTTTAAGGCTTAGGTTTCGTTGTTAAAGTGGTGGATATGTTGTGTTGATGCTTGGTTTTGATTGTGGGATTGATTTGTTGAGGTTTTGGCTGGTTTTGAATTGAGAGAAAGGCAGGGGATTTGGGTTCGCAGGGTCAAGTCGCGACCGAGTTCATGCAAGTCGCGACTTGGACCTATTCCAGAGCCTCCCCTGGGCTCTGTTTAGTAGGCGCGCTGCGACCCACTACCCCTGGTATCCCAGGCAGAGGGGTTTCTGCCTTGGGGGCGCGCCGCGGCCCTTAGGGGCAGGTCGCGGCCCGCCTCTCCCTTTTGTGGCATGATGGGTTTTCAAGGGTTTTAAGAGCGGATTTTCATTTCCTAAGGCTATGGATCGAATATGCTAACTATTTTAGTACGATTTGAGGTCCCGGGAGCGGGGTTTTAGACCATAAGCCTTTTATGATTTATTTTATTAATGGGATTTCATATTTGGTTATGACTAGGTGACCGCTAAGGGACTTAAGGACCGATCGTTCTCAAGGGTTGTTCTTTTATTATTTCACGCTCGAACCAGAGGTAAGAAAACTGCACCCAGTATGTGATATGCATGGTTATTGATGAGGCATGTTTAGTGCTCTATATATGGACATTGATTGCATTGTAAAAGCATAGCAGCTTTGCTTACTTGTGAATGGCACTAATATTAGTATCTGTCATGAACCTGACTTATCAGTCAAGATCAGCAGTAATAGTGAGCATTGGTCGTATGGTATTGGCTTATGAATCAAGAACGACATTAATGTGTTTAACACGGGCCGAAATGATTAGATCTAATCAACATGAGCATGAAATGCTTGACCGACCTAAAGGTCGAAGAAAACTAAAGCGCTTGTCTAGTCTTAAGGCTAGTTACTTAAAGTCAGGGACAGAAGGCTCAGGTGACTGAAACGTCACATGGCTTAGGGTGCGGAGCCCCAGAGTGTGACTCATTAGTCACCTATCCAGAGTGTGACTCATTAGTCACCTATATAGAGTGTGGCTCATTAGTCACCCATCCAGAGTGCGACTCATTAGTCACCTATCTGAATAGGGCTGCAAGCCCTAGAATGGTTACATGATCGTTTATTGATATTACATACATGCACTAATAAGTTTTCTTGTTGAGCCTTGGTTCACAGGTGTTATGTGGTGCAGGTAAAGGATAAGAAAGGTTCACCCAACCTTGAGTGAAGAGCTTAGGTGGCGATGTGAACATATGCAGCCACTTGACCACCACGGCCAAGGTGTTTCTCAAAGGAACTAGGGGTTAACCCTATTTTTGCCGCTTAGGTCAGCGGGTTGTAATTTTTATACTGTAATGACCATTTTGGATTGTAAATAATTTTGTAAACACTTTTATGGGCCCATGTACAGATTAATGTTTTAAATAAAAATATATTCATTCCTTTTAACCGCGATTTTTCACCCTGGCCTATTAATGACACCTAGATGCACGTTTATAACCAAATGACTCGTTTAGCTAGTTAAGCACTGTTCAAAGTCCCCAGTAACGGTCCTGGAGTAATCGAGGCACTACACCTCCTTAGCCAATGCAGACGACCTTAGGTACTACTAATCCATGAGTTATTACATTTTTTTAAAATGAAGAAGATTGTATACTAATTTCTCCTGTTATAGGTATGCGCAATAGACAGAGAATAGTGAGGTAGGATGACTATACTCCAGCAGCCAAGTGACCAAAGTTCAAGGACCTATTGTTGATTCATTCTTTAAAGGAATTGGATCAAGAAATGTTGACAACTTTAACCAATGGGTACTTGGTGAGATTGAAAACAGCAGACCGAGGAAGTTGGAAGGTTGTGATGGCACCCTTGTTTGGTTCCTGAAGTTAAAGGTGGGAAAAGAATGGTCGGCAGAATGACATTTAATAGTAATGGACATTTAATAGTAATGTACATTTAAAAGACTTCATAAATTAACTTACAATTCACAATCACATGCCTATTTCTAGGAAAGTAAGCTCGGGACCACTTATCAAAACCCATGCCTTCTAGATACTGAGTGATAGATGGGTCTTTTGATTTGGTTTTGTCGAAGTGAGCGTGGAACTCGAATTTCATAAAAGCATATGCCACATTACACATCAACACATGACAATGATCAGTCTTAAATTTAGCAATCACATCCATACTAATGTGGTGGTAGCAAGAACCGTGATAGAAATCGAGGAAAATAGTTTCCAAGGCAAGTGTAATACTTGCATGCCTGTCAGATACAAACGCCAGGTCCTTGACTTACCCAAGCGCTTCCTTTAGCTTTGACATGAAATAATTTCAAGAATCTTGATTCCCACTATCCAAAAAAGCAAATTCAATTGGATACAGATGGTTATTTGCATCCAATGTGACTACACATAACATCTGCCCACCATATTTTGTCTTTAAAAAAGTGTCATCCACACATAACACAAGGTGACATGTATGAAACTCTCTTCTATTAACTCCAAGTGAGAAAAAGCAATATTTGAATCGATCCTCCTTAGTGACAAAATCTGTCAACGTCTCGGGATTTTTCTATTATAGCATGAACAAGTACGAAGGTAACTTTTGGTAGGATGCTTCCAGTATCCCCCTGACATAAGTAAGAGCCATCTCTCGGCATCTCCAGCCTTTTCCATATGACAACTCAATGCCATAATCATTCTTAATGTATTCTCTTATGCTGTTTTCCATGTACGCATTCGATCCAGTCTGATATTTTATCTTTATGCAATGACCAATAACCCAAGGTGTAGCTTGGCGGTGGCCTTTATCTCGGAGTTCAAGTGAGCAAGTGTGTTTATTGGTGAAATGAGTGATTAGTGGTGAAAAATGCACATTTGTTGATTTTAATTGTCAAAATAAATTAAGTTTTAATTAATATTTCCATGGAATTAATGTGATATATTTTTACATTGGAAATATTTTATCTTAATTTAATTTATTTATATTTTGTAGAAAATAAAGTGTATTTTGGAACTTGGAAACAAAGAAAAAAGAAAGCAAGAAGGGAAGAAGTAGAACTGAAAATATAGTATAAATGTGGCATTTTTGAAAGAGGAAGCCCAAATAATAGCCCAGGCCCGCCAGCCTCCTTGCACCTCAGCACGCCACCTGGCGTCCTCTCAGAGCGCCACCTGTCCACAGCCTTGCACCTTCCAGCAGCTCCCTTCAAAGACCCACGTTAGCCTCCTTGCCTCCTCCAGTGGCCCAACAAAGCTGAGGCCCAACGTAGCTTCAACCATGCTCCCTAGCAGCCAATGCCTCACCCAACACAACAAGCCCAGTCCGAAGCAAGCCCAACGCCAGCAACCCTCTTCTTTCAGCTCCCCCTGTTGACGTGGCGTGCCCTCATTGTCTCAGCTGGGTCAATGGACCAGCTCCCAACCAGCCACCTTTGGCCCAACCTTTCATGCACCTTAGGCCATGCACATTGCCATTTTGAGCTTTAAAACTCATCTTTTTTGGTGTTTTTGAAAAAGAGTATTTTGACCATACACCAAAATAACTAGGTTAATATTTATAATAAGATTTGATTTTTTCAAAATCATATTTTATTATTAATATTTTAGATTTATTTTGTAAACCCCATTTTGTTGTTTAATTTCTTTTTAGTCATTTTCTCCCTCTATAAATAGGGACTCTTTCTTCATATTTTCTATGTAATTTTTAGGTAGCAAAACTCTACCAAATTTTAGTCTCATTTCTCATATTTTCTCTCTAGAATTTCATGAAAATGTCTAGCATAATAGGCTAACCTTCTTAGGAAGGTTAGGATGATCCTATATGCACTATGAATTTATTTGGTATTTTTGATTCACCATGTGCTTAAAGTTTATATATTTGAGTGATTTAGTTTCTTTCATCTTTATTTCTTCATCTTGTTATCTATATTTATGTTTACTAATAGTATATAGATTTAGTCAAGCACTTTCTATGTATTATCAAATTAGTGAAGATAATATCTTTATCATTTTCTCCATCTCATTCATATATATTTACTTTTGCTAAAATCTATATAGAATTAGTCATGCTCTTTCTGTGTATTTTATAAATAGTAAAAGTAATATTTGTGTTAGGTTTTATGTCCAATCTCTTATTGCATTATTTCCAATGGTATAATGTCATTTTTAGATTTCTCATAAGAATTATCTCATCTTTCCATGGTAAAGAATAATAATCACTTGAATACATTTTTGTAAAACATATTTGTGCTTTAATGTTAAATCTTCCAAATGAATAGTTGGGATGTGAACTTCTCATTTGTGTAACTTTTGTGAATCAAAGATCCAAATAAAAAAGTATGCATATTGGTGACTCTTGATCCTTCCTACTTGTTACCTATTGTTACATCACACTTTATTCTATCTTTATTTCTCATCTTTAAATTTCAAAAACAACAAAAATATCACTTGTTCTATTTTTCTCACATTATTTATCTCTAAACTTTATTTATTGATTAACTTTATTTATTTGCCTCCTTGTGGAATCGACCGCCCGATCTATACTACAACTACCGCTAAGTGGAAGTCACGTTTGGGCGTTAAACAATGAGTTATCTCGAACATATCAGATTTATGCATTCTCTTCCCCCTCAATCTCCACCCACAATCAGGATCCTTGCAAGTGATATACTAAACTTTAGTACCTGACTTCTTCACCATAAACTCGAAGTTCTTCTTCATTGCATACAAGTGGGCCTTCGTCTTCAACTCTAACTTGTTCTCAAAAACCTTCCCAACTTCTACTCTAGATAACGTGGGGATAACATAAGAGGGGCATGAGATATCTTCACCAGTATATACTAGAGAACTCCATCTATTTCTATCATTTTGTGTGGTTGGACGACTGCTTTCTGAGGCAGGAGTCCTGCGTCCTTGGCTTTCTTGGCATCTTGGCAAGGGTCGTACATATAAATTATCCACTTGCTCCACATGTAGCATGGGTAACTTATATTTGGAGTTATCATCAGAACTACTGCACCTATAACGACCCAAATTTACTAACAAGGCTTAAGGGCCTTGATTAGTGTGCCGGGAAGGCATAATTGGATTTTATGTAGTTTAATGATTTAAAAGCATGTTATATGACTATTTGAATATTTGTGATGCATGATTATGTGTATTAGTATGCATGTAGGCCCTAATTAGGTTGGAAGGGCATAATCATAATTTTGGCCCGTTGAGGGAATAATTGTATATATATGTGATAAATTGATGAGACCACATTATTATGTGGATATATTTGTAATCTGTGACTCAAGACGATCCTAGTGAGCGATTTAGCGGAAAAGTCACGGCGGGGAATTATACCCGGCTCGGGGCGAGCCTGGGGGTATTTCTGGGAATTGAGAGAATATATTGGGGTCAATTTTGACATTGAGGAATATAATTGGTGATTAGTTAGGAGTCAGGAAGTAAGTGTTAAATATTAGAGTCACTCGATGAATTAGCGGGAATTTGGTGAAATGACCAAAATGCCCCTAGGTGGATTAAAAGGCTTAGGAATTAGGGGAGGGTATTGTGATCATTTGGCTTATAAGGGATAAGATTTTGGTGCTGTTTTGGATTTATGCCTTAGGGGGAAGTCTAGAAACTGAAGGAAAGAAAGGAAAGAAAAAGAAAGAAAATGAGGAAAAAAGGGAAATAGGAAGTCTATCTTTCTCTCTCTCTCGGTTTAAGCTTTTCTCCATCAGCTCTTGAGGTCTTTTGGGGCAGAAACTCAGGGAGAGTCAGAGTAGAATCTTGAGGCTAAGGTCCTTGGTCTGCCTGAACAATTAGCAAGGATTTAGCAAGGGCAATCCATTCATTTGAGGTAAGGTTCAAGGTAGTTTTCAGTTCCTAGTATTGATGTTGAGCTAGTTTTCCTAAGCAAAATTATGTGGGAATTCTAAGGAGTTGAGTCTGAAGATTTGAGGAGGAGAAGGCTAAGCAAGAGTGGGACATAGCCTAGGCTAAACTCATCCATCAGAGGTAAAGAACTCTACCTTTAAGCTTTGTGATTTCTGTGGTTTTAAAGAGTTTTTGAGCTTTAGGTTCAGCCATGGTGAATTTTGTGATTTGGAGTGCATGTGATTGTGTTTTGCGTGGTTGGGATATTTGGGATGAGTGGAGGATGTTGGTAGGATTTTTTTTTTTTTTTTTTTTTTTTATGTTTGGTTGATGTTTGGAAGAGTTTTGGTAAGGTTTGGCTCGGGGAAAATCGAAGGAGGAAAAGGCAGGTTTTGTTGTGCTGTGACTAGCGCTACAACGCTAGCCATTGGGCGTTGTAGCGCTAGGCTGAGTGGTCTGGGGCACCTTAGGCTCTGTTTGTAGCGCTGTAGTGCTCTCTTTAGAGTGCTGTAGCGCTACCCTGTTTCCAGAAAGGGGTTTTTGGGTTATTTTCAAGGGTTTTCTCCCGGGGTTTCGGCGTTTGATTCCACCACCCCGTTTGGTGGAATTAGAGTTTTCCAAGGGCTCGGGATTGCTCCCGAGGCTAGGTTTTGGGCATGAGTTTTGGTGATGACTCTGATCTATGGTTGTGACTAGGTGTACGCTAGGGCTCGGACGGGATCGTGCTTGTGGATCAAATCGAACAAAGCTAGAAAATCTAAAGGTAAGAAAATTGCTCCCGGTTATGTGTTTGTGATGGGACTAAGGGCTCCCTATATCTGTATAATGTCATAGATGGTATTATGCCATGGGACATGTGATAAATGACCTAAGGGTGTCATAAATTATACTTCCGTACAGGGCGCGGCTCCGCCACTGGTAGCCGAGGACAGCTTAATATTCACTGAGCTCGGTTTAAGCGGGCCGAAGTCAGTGGGATAAATAGAGGGTGCGGCCTAAGGGCGTTAACCCTAGTTATCATATGTGGATTGATTATTGATGTGAATTGATATATTTGGTATGCCGAATACTTGATTAACATGAATGCTTAAACTGTTGAGTACATGCTTATGCGGTATGAGTTATTTGATTGTATGTTGAATGATTGTGCTCTGTTATTGTGTTTTCTTGCTGGGCCTTGGCTCACGGGTGCTACGTGGTGCAGGTAAAGGCAAAGGCAAGTTGGGCCAACCTTGAGGTGGAGAGCTGCGGGGCTGAATGTACATAGTCAGCTGTTCGGCCGCCACGGCCGAGGAGTGGAACAGGACGGGATATGCTTAACTATCTGTTTTGCCTTAGAGTGGCTAATCACTGTATTTAAATCTTGAATCTTTTGTAAATAGTCTTTAACTTATTACTTTTGGGATCCCGTGTAAAAAGCAAATGATTATTTATAAGAAATGCGGCTTTTGAGACCAAAATCTTTTAACCCTAGTTCAACCATAGTTTTAGTAACACGTTTTGTATTAAATGACTTGATTAGCAAGTCTTGCACCTTTATAAACACACAGTGTAACGGTCCTGGCTATCCAGGGCATTACAGCACCCCTTAACTCTTTCATCATCATCACCCAAATGGGCAATTGGATCCTCATTGACATAAGGCTCATACTCATACCCATCATCATGTAGGAAATTTGTTTGGGGAAAAGGGATTTCAATTTGACTAGGATCTCTGATGCATACATTTAGCCCAGGAGTTTTTTGTGGAAAAACTGTGCAAGATTGATTATGATTATCGTTATTAACACTCGCTCTAGGAGATGGATCAATAAGAGCAATGTTCTTTGCAATTGAACTGACGCATAAAGGAACTCGATGTTTTAAGGACTTCGAATTGTCAAGAATAATAGCACTCACTTAGGAACAGCCTTGGAACAACCTAATTACTTAGGAGCTCTCAGAAACTAAGTCATTCACAAAAATACATTCTCTCAGCTCACACACTCTCTCTCTCTTTCCCTTAGCTTGTTGGAGTTCTTGGGTTCTTTTGAGATTAGCTTACGAATTGAAGGAGATTAAAGTTATGAAATGATTAGGAAGTAGCCTGAGTTCGTATCTACTCCATTGAGGTAAGAATCCTCCTCTGTCTTGGTGAATTCTATAATGGGTTTAAGTTTTGTTAAGTTTTAAACTCAAAAGTGGGCATTGGGTGTTGTTGGAGTTTTAATGAAGTTTGTGGGTTTATTTTGATGTTTATAGTGTATTAGTGATTCTTCGGGGCTAGCCTAGCCCCACGGTAGTGACAGGCCAGCTTTCTAGTGCTTGCTCTCCTTTTACTGTATTGATTGACTCTGGTGCTACACACTCGTTTGTTTCTAGTAAGGTGATTGATAGATTGTGTAGACCTAGTGAGTATTGTACTTCAGAGTTTGGGACTATTTTCCCTACAGGAGAACTGGTAGTATCTAGGAGGTGGGTAAGAGCACTGCCAGTGATAGTAGACGGTAGAGAGTTGTCAGTAGATTTGATTGAGTTGAGTATGGAGGATTTTGATATGATTTTGGGTATGGATTGGCTGGTTATACCAAATTTTAACTAACCCTAACCACATGTTTTAGTCCAAATAACTCTTTTAACTAGTTAAGCACAATTTTAAACACATAGTGTAACGGTCCTGGTTTAGTAGGGCGTTACAATCTCTACCTTCACCTTGAGTACATCCTCGAGCTCCTGGCCTACCCGGGCTTCTTCATCCTCTCGAACCGCTTGGACGTTAAGCTTTTGAATGTTAGGAAAATATTGTTTTGCCTCAATGGAAATGATTATAATATTACAACTCTATGCAATAATATTACAAGTAAATATAGATTGATTAAATAAGGTTACAACTCTATAACTGAAAATACAAATAAACTAAAGAAAGGAAGAAGATGATGATGAAGGAAAGAATGGTGAGAATACAACTCTAAGCAAAAGATTACAAGTAAAATAAAGTGTTTAGACCAAATGAAAAGATTACAACTCTTAAACAAAATATACAAGTAGATAGAACAAGAGAATAAGAAGAAAAGCAATAGAATAAAAAGAAGAACAGAAACACAATCAAACTCTCACTTACACAACCTAAGTGAAGAGGATTGGAGATCACCAACTTGAACAAGGTTTAAAACATTTGTCCAAAAGCTTATTTCCCCCTAACTCAAGCACTAAGGGATCTCTCTTAGATATTGGAAAAGCTTTTTGGAATTATCAAGCCTCAAGGTGTTTCTAGCCAAGTGCTCTAGTGGATAGAAAAATTGTGTCTTTCAAGTGAGCTATAGGCTCCTATTTATAGAGTTTAGAGACACCCTTTGAATTTCAAATTCCACCAACCCCATGGCTGTTACCAATGTTTAATTGGATTAATATGGAATTAAAAAAGAGATTTGGGAGTTATTTGGGTTTTTTGAGCCGTTCAACAAATATTGAAAAAACTGAAAATTGGTCAGTTTTTTGGCCTGTGGCCGCGGCCACCGGTCTCTGTCCCACAGGCTGCGGCCACTGAATGTTGGTGGCCGCGACCACTGACCAATTTCAGCACAAAAAATTGTGCTGTTTTTCCAAACGATTTCAAACCCTCCCAAATGATTTTGTAACTCCCAAAACACATTATTGGGGTTAAAATCATATCTCTAACAGCCATATCACATATGGCTTTATGAAATTCATCTCAATATTGTGTAACAACAATTTTACACAATAAAGGGTAATATTTGGAAGTTACAAATTTGTAACACCAAATATGTTACATTATTTGGATATATCTCATATATCTAAATATTGTAACTCTCTATTATATGTTACAATATGTGACACACTTTGTCACATTTATTTAATCTAAAACATTATATTATAATATAATATAATTTTTACATTATATTATAAAATAATATAACATTCCCCCACAAGATTAAATAGTTATCTATTGTAACACTTATTTAATCAATCATTATATTTTGAAATATAACATGTCCTCGCTGATTCCATAATGTTTCATTATGTGCTCCAAGGCAAGAGAATGCTTAAGCTTGTTGAGGTATTGCTCCGCCTCAAAGCCCGCAGCTTCATACTTTTGAGTGGGATAAGGAATGAGAGTTTGGTTCACGTCCTCCTTAGTTAGTCCATGTTGTACCTATGACGCGGGCCTCTTGGCAGCCAAAGCCATTTGTCATACCACTGGCACTTGTGATGGTACTTGGGCCTCCACCCAAGTAACTTCTTGTGGCCTATGGTCTTCTCGAGTCATGGTCAGTATCTCATGATATAAAGAGTAAAAGTCTTGTTGGTGTAATTGTTGGAGCTCCTCGGACATGTGAAACAAAGCAAAGCAGTTAGCATCTTGACCAGAAGAGAAAAGGCCGAAATACGAGAAACCCTAAGACAACTACTCAGGAAGTGGAGAAGGAAGAGAAATCTAAGTTACTAGGGTGTCTCGGGAGCCTCTTGGGTCCTATTCCTTAGAATAAAATGGTTTAACCAGAGTCTTGAAATTTTCCAGATTCCGTTCGAATGTCTGAAAAATGAAAAAATAACGCAAAGAGACCTGAATGGTCTATTTTTCGTAGCCATATTGTGAAAATGGACCTAAAAGGACCACAAAAGGGTTGGAATGACCTCTAAAACTCTAAAGAGCATAAAATACCAAGGCATGCAAACTACAAATCGTCGAGAGAACCCTTGAAAAAATAGAGAAAATGCTTACCTGAGATGAACCAACGATAGGTGCTAAGTCGTGTCCGAACGCGAAAATATTTAGTGTCGTTGACCTAGAAATAACTTGCTTTTCTTCAGCCGTCCAGAATTGCTGGTGAGGAGGTTTCAGATGAGGATTTCGATCGTGGGACGATTAAGGGGTTTGCGTGAGATCTGGTTTATGGAAATTTCAAATGTTAGTGCAGAAGAATGGGAGGCAAATTTTAAGTTTTATATACCAGACCTTGGAAAGGAAGTAACTCTTTCCTGATCGTCGATAGCCTATGGAGTAGGTATCATAGTGTGATCCAGCGGTCACAAATATCAAGGCATGGATTGTAATTCCTAATCGTCGATAGCCTATGGAATAGGTATTCGAGCGTGATCGAACAGTCACAAATATCGAGGCAAGGATCGTAATCATAACACGAGAAAAGGACGACTTGAATGCAGTGTGAAAGGACACTTAGGGTACGAAATAGCTATATTGGGGTGTGGACTAAACCCCTTCATTAAATGGAGTCGGTTGATGGGTCCAGCAGTAGAAAGCCAACACATGGCATCACCTTTTGGTAAGTTTGATGTCTTCCCTCGAGTTCGTTCCAATACTGCTCTCAGTCTAAGTCTCCACTATCCAAGGACAAGTGAAGACTTATAGGGAAAATGTTGCCTGTGTCTTCATGGGCATGTTTATTATGATTTAAAAATATGTTAAACACTCCTTATGAGAATGTATAAGTTTTCTTGCTTGGCCTTGGTTCACGGGTGCTACATGATGTAGGTAAAAGGAAAGGAAAGCTAGACTATCCATGAGTTGGAGATCTTAGGTGGTGACGTGTACATATGCGGCGCTTGACCACCACGGCCAAGGTTTCTCATAGGAACTAGGGTTAAACCCTATTTTTGTTACTTAGCTCGGCGGATTATAACTTTTGAGTTGTAATGACCATTTTGGATCTGTAAACAACTTTGTAAATGTTTATTATGGGATCCAATGTACAGTTTAATGATTTAATGAGATATCCATTTCTTTTGATCGAAATTTTTAACCCTGGACAATTAGTCACATTTAGATGCATGTTTATGACCTAATGAGTCATTTAGCGAGTTATGCGCTATTTAATGGGTCCTGGAGTAACCAGAGTGTAACGGTCTTGGCTAACTAGAGAATTACGGATGGAAAATCTGAGGGGACAATTCAAATATTAGAGGACATGCTGAGAGCATGTGTGCTGGACTTTGATGGGTCTTGGAATATGTATTTTTCTTTGATAGAGTTTTCCTGCAATAACAACTATCAGTCGATCATTGGGGTTGTTCCTTATGAGATGATGTATAGTAAGAAATGCAAATCTCCCATTCATTGGGATGAGACAGGAGAAAGGCAATTCATGTTATATTATTTCATATAATATAATATTAGATTAAATAATGTGACAAAATGTGATTTGTCACACAAATGTGATTTGTCACACCTTGTAACATATTATTGAGAGTCACAAAATTGGACACATGTGTGTGTCCAAATGTGACATATTTTGGAGTTACAAAATCAGTTACAAATTTGTAACTCCCAAATATTACCCAATAATGTGTATATTATATGTTACACATTTGAGATTGGATTTCATAAAGCCATATGAGAAATGGCTGATAGAGATGTGATTTTAACTCCCATATTGTGTATGGAAGTTACAAAATCAAGTGGGAATAAATTGGAACGTTTTGGAAAAAACTAAAAAAATTGGTTGCTGAAACTGACCAAGGGCCGCGGTGCTTGAAACTAGCGCCGCGGCGCTAGTGGCTGACAGATTCATACTAAGTCGGTTTTTATCCAATTTTGAACGTTTCTAACAGCCAAGTAACTCCCAAATCTCTATTTTTCCATAAAACACCCAATTTATCATTGGTAACAGCCATGGGGGTTGGTGGAATTTGAAATTCAAAGGGGTATCTCAAACTCTATAAATAGGAGCCTAATGCTCACTTGTAAGACACACCATTTTTCATCCACAAAGCACTTGGCTGAAAAATACACCAAAGGGCTTGATAATTCCAGAGAGCTATTTCCTAGAGAGATCCCTTAGTGCTTAGAGAATAGGGGGAACTAAGCTTTTGGACAAAGGTCTTGAACCTTGTTCAAGTTGGTGATCCCCACTACTCTACACTTTGGTTGTGTGAGAGTTTGTTTGTGTTTTTCATTCTTGTGTTCTTCTTATTTACTTGTATTGTTATAGTATTGAGTTTGTAATCTTCTTCTTCTACATCTTTTTATTTACTTGTATTTTGAGCAATTGAGTTGTAATACTTATTTAATCAATATTATCTTGTCCATTGTATTTTTGCATAGAGTTGTAATTGGTTTTTCCATATTTCCATTGAGCAATAATATATATTCTCTAACAATTCAGAGGACCAATAAGGCTATTGAGAAGATCAGAGCTCGGATGCTCGCTTCTCAAAGTAGACAGAAAAGTTATGTTGATCCCAAACGTAGGAACGTGGAGTTCCAAGTGGGAGACTATGTCTTCCTTAGAGTTTGACCATGGAAAGGGGTGCGGAGATTTGGGAAGCAGGGAAAGCTAAGCCCTAGATTTGTGGGACCATTTGATATCCTGGAGATGATTGATCAGGTGGCCTATAGGTTGGCCTTACCTCCGGCACTGTCGACCGTACACAATGTATTTCATATTTCAGCTCTTTAGAAATATGTGTCAGACGTGACTCATGTATTGACTTACGAGGATTTAGAGCTTGAGACAGATCTCTCCTATGAGGAACAGCCAGTCCAGATACTAGACAGGATGGACAAGGTCTTGAGAAACAAAACTATACCTTTGGTTAGGTTATTATGGAGGAGCACAAAGGTTGAGGAAGCGACCTGGGAGCTGGAGTCAAATATGCAGGATTAGTATCCCGAATTCCTGTAAGGAGGGGATATTTGTAATGTCTCAAATTACTTAATAAGGCTTAGGGCCTTGATTAGGGGGTCAGGATGGCAAATTATGAAAATTATGTGCTTATGTGATATATATGTGTATTATGTATGGTCATGTGAGTTATATTATAATATGATTTGATATGCATGTTTAGGTGTATTAAATATGTGTTGTGTAAAATCGATACGCAAGTGCACGTAATCATAACAAGTAATAAAGAGTAAGTGAGATCGTTCCCACGAGGACTGTATATTAAGTACCAAAACTTAACTCCTATTTCTATTTGACTAACAATAATTGAATCACAAGAATTAACTAAAATTATAAAACAAAAACCTGAAATTAACTTTAATAACTGAAAATAAACAACGTTAAGAAAGTTCAATGGATTAAGAACTAGGGCAATCAATTTCATCAACCATCCTCTTTAATCCTTATTAACACAAATCTTACTATTCAATTTTTCTATTGTGATAGCAGGTCAACACTAATAACTTATATTCGTACTAGGATATATAAGTCTCAATCTTATGCAAATTTTCTACATCTCTGTGATAAATAAACATAAGATAGGCATTAAGATTAACAACCCTAAAACTACATAGACCATACATGTACTCTCGTCCTAATATGAAATCTATGTTTATTTAATTACAGCATATTCAATTCTCACTTCTCAGATTTCGAATCAAAATCATATATTTTATGTCAATGGTGATCAATCACTCACAAGCATTAGATTCAAATTGAATAAATCACAAGATAAAATTGAAATCATAAAACTTGCATTAATTTAAATTAAAGGTTCAGGAGAATCCATTAACACCCTAGAAAAATAGTTTAGTTCATGACAAAATTCATAATAACCATACAAGAAATAAGAAGCATCCAAAAATATAGAAAATTCCAAGTAGAAAAAATGAAAACTATGATGAATTCTTTGATTCCACTTGCAATCCTCCACAATGTGCCTCTAGCCGTCTCCTAGGGTTAATATCCCCTTAAAAACGTCATTAAGAAAGCTTTTATAATCCTTAATAAATTATGTGCGAAAGGACAAAATTGCCCTTGAAAAATGCCCATAAGTTGGCTTTCGTACGGACTGGCGCCGCGACTCCATGTGATAGAGCCACAGCTCTAATGCATTTTACGATCTGGATTCCGTCTCTGGATGTTGTAGCGCCGCAGCGCTGCTTGATAGAGCTGTAGCTCTAATTCGGATTTTAATAGAGCCTCAGCTCTGTTTGATAGAGCTGTAGGTCAAATTCTGGCAGATTTTTTTTCTCTTCTCTGAAACACTTAGGGCTGCGGCTCTACACCATAGAGCTGCGGCTCTAATTCCAACTTTTCACCAAATCATCAATTTGACCCCCGGTTTCGCCTAGTTTCCATTCCTTAGCCCGTTTAACATCGTTTCTTCAAGAATTAAGCACTTTTCCTCCAATTTCAAGATATTTCCTTAATAACCACACCTAATCCTGAAAACACAATAAACACCGGCATAATATCGCACAAAACCAAATAAAAGACTAAAATTGCATCTTAAAACATGCCATAAAAACATACCAAAACTAGTCCTAACAATATGCATGTGGGTCCGTTTCTTATCAGAATGGAAATTTTCATAATTTGGCCCGTTATGGGTATATTTGGCATATGTGTGATATATGTGTGAGACCACATTATTATGTGGATATATTTGGGTTACTCGGCATGAGGCGATCCTAGAGAGTAAGTTATTGGGAAAGTCACAACGGGATTAATACTTGACTCGGGGTGAGTGAAAGGGTATTTTGGGTATTTATTACATTACCGAGATATTAGGTAATAGTAATGAATATTTGAGGATATATTTGGAGTTAGTGAGATTAGGAGGCAATTCTCAGAATTTTGACTATTTTACCCTCAGGGGCATTTTTGGGACCCCACACCTTCGGTTTTACTTAAGGTTACTTGAGTTTGAAGTAACCTGACAGAAAGAGAAAAGTACGTTCAACTCTCTCTCTCTCTCTCGTTCTCCTTTTTATCGTTCATTGCATTTTCAAAGGAAACTAGAGTTTTAGGTCTCGGATTCAAGCAAGGTTAAAGTCGTAATGATTCTAGGGAAGATTAGAAGCTTGATAGCAGGAGGATTTAGCGCGAAACAACATAATCAGAGGTAAATTAAGATTTAAATTTCTGAGTTTCCATTTTCTTAAGTTTTGAATTGGATTTCACGGTTTTGTGAGTTTTTGACCCATCCGAACCGCAGGGTTTGATGCTTGAGAGTTTCTATGGATGTTATGTGATTGAATGGTGAGTTTGGTATGGATTTGGGGATGATTTTGAGAAGATTTTGGGCTGAGAAATCTGAGTTCACGGGGTCGTGCTGCGACCCTCATTAACTCAGTCGTCTAGGCTGGGCTCTCTGGTTGTGAGAGTCGCAGCTCTTAGCGTGGGGCACTGCAGCCCTAATAGGGTGAGTCGCAGCACAAATGGCAGTTTTTGGCCAATGGAGGTTTTGAGTGTGGGAACTCAAAATTTAGGGCTCAGGATCGATCCTACTTCCCGATTTAATAGAATTCGATGTCCCGGAGGCTAGGACTTGGTCCTAAAGCCTGTGTTTGCTTGTTATTGATGGGATTCTATACTTGTTTGTGACTAGGTTATCGTTAGGGGCTCGGGATCAGGATAGTGCTTGAGAGTCATTCTTATATTACATTACACTTGGACATGAGGTAAGTAAACTGCACCCATTACGTGATGTACATGATTAGGGCTTGGCCTGAATGTTGAATATAGTTTAGATTGGGCGTTGGCCCCTGCAAATGCGGATGATTATGCCTGATATTATTGATTAAGCATGTTGAGTGCTCTTTATATGGATATTTGTTATGTGATGAATGCTTGTTAGCATTGTATAATGGGAAAAAAAAAAAGCATTGACTTATCAGTCAAGGACGGCAATAGCGTTGAGTGCTGGTCGAACAGCATTGACTTATGAGTTAAGGGCGGCAATTGCACGTAGAGCGCTGGTCGATATGGTTAGATCTAATTAGGAGCACATTATATGCTTGTTCGACCCAATGGTCATGGAAAACTAAAGCGCTAAGAACGTTGGGCCAACTCCAAGGCTGGTTATTTAGAGGATAGGGCAATAGGCCCTAGGGTGACTTATTAGTCCCAGATCCTAAGGCGTTGAACCCCAGTGTGAATTATTAGTCATGTACTTGGGCAGTGGGCCTCGATATGATTCAGTTATTAATTTAATTAGGGCATTTGGTCCTATATGAAGTTGTAGTCATTTTTATAAATAGTATGCGTGCATGAGCAGGGTTATTACTACAGGGCATGTTTATTATGATTTGGAAATGTGTTATTAACTGCCTATGAGCATGTTTAAGTTTCCTTGTTGGGCCTTGGCTCACGGGTGTTATGTGGTGCAAGTAAAGGGAAAGGAAAGCTGGACCAGCCATGAGTTGGAGGGCTTAGGTGGCAACTTGTACATATGTGGCTGCTTGACCACCACGACCAAGGTTTCTTAGAGGAGGGTTAAGCCCTATTTTTTCCGCTTAGGTCGAAGGGTTCTAACTTTTGAGTTGTAATGACCTTTTTGAAACTATAAACAACTTTGTAAACGTTTATCATGGGATCCCATTTACAACTTATCATTTTAATGAAATCTCCATACCTTTTTATCGAAATTTTTAACCCTGGACCGTTAAACACATTTAGATACACGTTTATGGCATAATGACTCGTTTAGCGAGTTAAGCATTATTTAAAATACACAATGTAACGGTCTTGGCTAATCAGGGTGTTACAGTCACTGTGCAGGAAGTCCAATTTATGCTTCAAAGCCAGGAAATGAGGCTAGAACAATTGAACTCCTCCACTGACATTCCAGTGTCCCAAGCAAGCTTTGCTACCGCAACCAAACGAGGTTACAACAATGATGGCCACCATGGTTTTGGCTCCTTTTCTCATACTCGTGGCTAAGGTAGAGGTCGTTGTGGTGGACGATCTAGCTCTAACATACCCATTTTTCAATTGTGCTTTCCTTCCGGTCACTCCGCTCCAAAGTGATACCACCGATTTGATGTGCAATATACTGGTCCGCCACATCATTCGTCTAACCCACCCATTAATAGCTGACCTCATACCACCAATACAACATTCATACATTGTAGCTACTGAACCAAATGATAATGTCTGGTACTTTGTCAGTGGTGCCTCTGCCCATGTCACCAATGATCAAGCCACACTCACTGACACTCATGCCTACAAAGGCAAAACACAGCTGGTCTTAGGTTATGGTTTGTCTCTTCCTGTATCTTACACTGGCTCTATGCTATTCCATTCACATAATAATCACCCACCATTGCATCTTTCTAATGTTGTTTGTGTCCCACAAATTACCAAGAATCTCATCTCTATTTCCCAGCTCACTAACTCCAATAATGTTGTTGCTGAATTTTTTTCTGACTGTTGTTTCATTAAGGATCGAGCTACGAAGCAGGTGCTCGTCCATGGGCAGCTTAGCAATGGTCTTTATCAACTTACATCATCACGTGCAAAGTCATGCCATTCACTTTCTCTTTCTTACTCCACCGATGCGTTTAATCCTAAGTATGTTGTTAGGTTTTTATCTTTCCATCAAAAACTAGTCTCATCCAATGTTTGGCACATGAGACTTGGACATCCCATTCAAAATATATTCCACAAAATCAAAATCAATGAAAAGTTAGCTTGTGCTTCAACTTTTGATTTTTGTTATGCATGTCGTATTGGATAATCTAGGCACTTGACTTAGAAACCATCTAATAAACACACCACAAAACCATTTCAATTAACCCATATTGATGTATGGGGGCTTACTCCATCACTCTCTCACAAAGGATACATATATTATATGCAATTTATAGATGACTTGACAACTTTTGTTTGGATTTATCCAAGGTGTCTCAAATCTGAAGTCACCACAATAACTCTTAATTTTCTATCCTATGTTGAAAGACAATTCAACAGCCCATTTTCACCTCAAAAGGCATCAAATTCACTCACCCATGTCCACACACTCATCAACAAGGAAAGCCTAAAAGAAAGAATCGCCATATTATTGAACTAGGTCTCACACTTTTTTCCCATGCTCACAAGCCTCTCTTGTGCTGGTGGGAAGCTTTTCACACTGATGCCTTCTAATAAATCATCTTAGTACTTATACCCTACGTCATAAGTCACCTATAGAACTCATCCACAACAAGAAACCAAATATTCATTTACTGTGAGTATTTGGTTGCACTTGTTACCCTCACCTTCACACTTATAATAAACATAAACTTCAATTTCAATCAGTCCCATATGTGTTCATAGGATATAGTCCTAATCATAAAGGGTATAATTGTTTGCACCCTAGTGGCAGGATATATATTGCACAAAGTGTACACTTCAATGAAGCTGAATTCATATTCAAGAATGGTTTTCCAACACCTCAAAGTAAGTCATCCTTCACTCATGTTTCTGACTCTTCATTTAGTTACTCTCAATGGGTTCCTAACTACACTATATCTCCAAGTGACTTTGCACCAAGTGATGATGTTCCTAATTCAGCCACATGCTCTACCACCCCTGTAACATCACCAAGTTTTTATTTTAACTCAGAACCTTGCAACAATCAGTCAAAAATTCAAACATCATCACCCCCTGTCGTCCCTATACACATCCAACTCCCATCAATCCCATCCCCACCCAACCCTCTCAATCGCCTCACATCTTCAAACCACCAACTCAATCCATTCACCTAATGACCACCAGAGAAAAGGCTGGCGTCTATAAACCTCGGGCCCTTATTACATGCCCTCACGCTTTTACTGTCAATACCATATTCAATACACCATCATTTGTCTCTGAAGCACTTGGACAATTGTAATGCCCGAAATTTCCTAATGAGGTTTAAGACCTTGATTAGGAGGCCGGGAGGGCCATAATTGATTTATTGTGTTATTAAATGATCATATGCATGTTTAGGTGCATTAAATATGCATGTGAACTCATTTCTGAGTAATCGGGTGATTTTCATATTTTGGACATTTCAGGCATATTTGGCATATATGTGATATGTGTGTGGTGCTTTATTATTATTTGGTTATGCCAGGGTTACCCAGCACGAGACGATCCTAGGAGGTAAGCTAGTGGGAAAGTCACAACAGGATTTCTTCTTGACTCGAAGTGAGTCAAGGGGTATTTAGAGCATTACCGGGTTATTGGGTAATCGGAATTAATATTTGGTGATAAATTGGGAGTTAGTAAGATCAGGGGGAAATTCTGGAGGTTTTGACTATTTTGCCCCCAGGAGTGTTTTCGAGACCCCGAGCGTTAGGATTTGGTTGAGGCTACTTAAGCTTGAAGTAACCTTTTAAAAGAATAAAAGAACGTTCTGTACGTCTCTCTCCCTCAAGGTTCCATTTTTGTCTCCCGATATCATTTTCGAAGATAACTTGAGTTCTAGGACTCGGAATCAAGCAAGGATTGAGGCATAGCGATCCTAGGGAAGATGAAAAGCTTATTAGCCGAAGGATTTAGGTGGAAACAACTCAATTGGAGGTAATTCAAGTTTTAAGTTTTTAAAGCTTTTAAGCTTGAATTGGACTTTGTGTTTTGATGAGTATTTGTTAGATTTGAATCTTGGGTTTTATGGGTTTTGGATCATGGGGATGTTTGGGAACTTTGATTTTTGGATTTAGAGGTGTTTAGGTATGTTTTTGGGAGGTTTTAAAAGGTTGGAAATGGAGAAAAATGGCTGGTCCGAGGTTGGGCCGCGACCCTGTTCTTGGGCACTGCGGCCCTAGCTCGAAGAAGCAGGTGGAGGCATTTTGGCCTTGCTAGGCACCGCAGCCCTGAGTGAGGGGCGCCGCGGCCCTTGCTCCTGGTGTGGCTGGGGGCCGTGGCTCAAGGTGCTAGGGCCGCGGCTCAGGCAGGGTGTTGAGCCCGTTTGGATGTTTTGGCCTCGGGAACTTGGTTTTAGGCCTCGGGATCATTCCTACTACCCGGATTGGTGGGGTTTGTTGTCTTGGAGGCTAGGTTTTGGTTCCGTGGTGGGTTTTAGAACTTAAACTCATTGGATCATCATTTGTGGTTGTGACTAGGTTATCGCTAGAGGCTTGGAATCGGGATCGTGCTTGTGGCTCGTTTATTGGTAACCTGTGCTTGGACCAAAGGTAAGAAAACTGCACCCTGTGTATATATGACATGCATGGTTATTCTTGATGCATGTTGGATGTTTAAATGTGACATGCATGGTTATTGTTGAGGCATGTCAAGCGATTAAATGTGATGCACGAGAAACATGTGATTAGGGCATGCTATGAATATTGAATATGAGATGGTTCAGAGCTTGAGCCTCTGTGTTTGTGCATGGTCCTAATTATGTTAGCAATTGTTAAGTAAGCATGTTGAATGCCCTGTACTCGGATATTTGACATATGGACATTGATAAATATGGACATTGATTGCATATTAAATGCTTGCGAATGTTGTTTACTTGTATATGGCACTGATTAGTCAGGGACGGCACTGGTCACACATCACTGACCTAAGAGCCGAAAATGGCATAAGCGTCATGAACGCAGGGCCGATAAAGATTAGATCTAATCGATATCAGCGTTGAATGCCTCTAGGGACATTAATGTTGGATCGACCCTAAGGTCGATGAAAATTATAAGCGCTTGACTAGTCTAAGCTAGTTACTCAGAGCCAGGGCCAAAGGCCTAGGTGGCTGTTTGTCACATCGCTAGGGAGCGGAATCTCATGGTTATGACTCTGTGGTCATGAGGTAGGTTATCTTGGTGACTAGTCATCATGCACCTATCCTGTTTAAGCTAGTGAAAGGATCACTTATCTATAAGCCTCGATGACCCTATCGTCACATGGCTATTGGGAACGGAATCGACCTTAGTGACTATTACAACTATCACTCTTCTATTTTGGGATAAAAGCCCTGGATGATTATTATGATCATCGGTTGATGTGTTATACTCAACATTACGTGAACTCATTTTCCTGCTTGAATAAGGATGTATTTGCTAGGCATGTGCCTTATGATTTGATGACATGTTATAACTGTTCATGAGCATATTGAGTTTTCTTGTTGGGCTTCGACTCACGGGTGCTATGTGGTGCAGGTAAAGGCAAAAGAAAGCTAGACCATCCTTGAGTTGGAGAGCTTAGGTGATGATGTGTGCATATGCAGAAGCTCGACCACCACGGTCGAGGTTGGAAAGAGGAACTAGGGTTAAACCCTGTTTTGCCGTTTAGATCGACCTGTTGTAAATATTTTTCTTGTAATAGACTCTTAAATTATATTTTTGGGATCCCAATGTATATAATAAACGTTATATCTTAACCAAAAAATTTAATCCCTAAACTGCTAATCATACTTAGTGTTTACCGAGTTTTTCGAAAACTACAATAGTAAAAGATAAGAGAGACTAAAGAGAAAGGGTTTAGAAGTTGTAAGCCAGATTTTTACGTGGTTGGGGCGTTAACGAGCCTTAGTCCACGAGATAGTTGTATTAGAGCTTAGAGAATCTATAACAATGAAGTTTCTTATCATTTTCAGCAGAGTAACTGTATACACGCTAAAAAGATCCCTTTCTCCAGTGCCCTGTTACATGTATTTATAGGTTCACAGGTGCACTAGGCTGGGGCAGGGCTGACCCAGGCCCAATAAAGGAATAAATACTACTGGCTTCTCTATCGGAAGCCCAATACAAAGGATTAAAACATAAAAGAAATACATTAATCTGAGCCCACTGGGCCAGCCCAAACCATATCTATCATGTGACAAATTGGAGCTTTGGTCTGGGCATCTCGAGTTATGAGGCAGATTCAGGGGACAAGATCGGTCAGAGTAGTGGCGGTGCAAGTCTGAACCAACGGCGTGCAATCCCGAGGTGGCCTTTTCTACAGGTGAAACGTGGGGACAACTCCCCGCTTCATGGGAGGAAGTCAGGGTCACGGATGCTTTATCCTGCCGACACTACTACAAAAAATGATTTTTAGGACTAGCATTGCGAGTCTTAAAAAAGTTTTTAGGACTCGTGGGGCGCGAGTCCTCTATGTGAGAGTCTTAAAAACTAAGGTTTTTTAGGACTCGCGTTGCCAGTCCTAAAAGAATGTTTTTAGGACTCGTGTTGCGAGTCCTAAAAAATCTGGTGTGAGTCCTAAAAAATCTGATTGAGTGCCTTTAATTAAGTTTTTAGGACTCACATTGCGAGTCTTAAAAGAATGTTTTTAGGATTCGCAATGCGAGTCCTAAGAAATCTGGTTGAGTGCTTTAAGTAATTTTTTAGGACTCGCTTTGCATGCCCTTAAAAGTAATTTTTTTTAAAAAAAAATGCTTCTACAATTTTCATTTTGATTTAGAAAAAATATATCTCTTTGAGTGTCCAAAATGTATTATATATGTTAGATTTCTAAAATTTCAAAAGAAAATACAACAAAATAATTTTTTATTAATTACTCAAAAATATCATTTCAGTATTTAGTCTACTCGGCTTACAAAATCATATTACATGATAGTTTATACTACAATCAAATTTTATCATCACCAAATATTAAACAAGAAATGTATACAATGTTAGTGAAATATATTTTTTATTCTAAAAACTTCAACTGTCAATGTTGTCTAGTATTGCGCCAAAGAAATGCATCTCAATAGACCTGCACATTATAAAAAAGTTCTTTAATTATAAATATATTATAATTCAAACTTATAAATAAGTAGACACACACAACAATTATAAATATATATATATATAATAAATGCAAGAATTAAACTATCATTATCATTATAGGTATTCATATAGTCAAGGAGCAAACAATATCTTGTTAGATAGTACTATTTCATAAAATGTTATTCATCCAGTACATAAATGGCAGAACAAACACCGTTGAAGGATCTTTCTAAGATTAATTTTCAGAATGTTATATTATATGTATGATTCTAAAATCTCACGGATGGTGTTTATTCAGCAACCTGTTTTACTCATTTGGGAGAGAAAAGATGAGGATTTTATTCAAATTCTAGAAAGACCTCTCCTGCACTTATAATCTCGAAAGCACAAATCTGTGATAGCATTAGATCACATAGTTACTCTAAATCGGCTCTTTTGAGGCTCGGATTAAGCAAATTTTGTGATTAGTAGCAAAATTTAAATTCAACTTAATTATTAATTAGGCGGTCAAATGTTAAATATCCGGATCACAAATTTATCATTGTGGCAGCCATATTTTTCATATTTCCACACAAAACTAAGTACAAAAAAATCTATAGAAAATCGGACAGCACATCCCCTAATTTACTAGCCTAGCCATATGTCACAATCAACACCAACATGTCAAACAAATCAAACAACACACAGGTTTTTATCCATATATCACCGCAGCACACAAAATTCTCAGAACCTACTTCACTAAGACATGCAAGTTTTCAACCTTCCGTTATCACCGCAGCACACAGAATTCCCTGAACCTACTTCACTACGGATGAATATCTAAGATATTCAAACTCCACTAAGTACAAAAATATTTGACAGATAGCCATAATTAAGAAGTCTTAACGCAACAAGGAAACTATTTTTTTATAATTCAAACTCAGATAAGCTCTAATAAAAATCTTTAAAATATATGAAAGTAAAACTGCAATCAATTTTGAATTACATGAAACATGTTTGGTATTAATTACCTATTCTACACCTTGAACTGAGGACCTTTCCTTTCTGGAAGCATCACCATGTTCAGCTTCAGCAGCTAAACTGTCATGGACGTCCACATCATCCTATTAACAGTGGCAAACGTGAGAAGTAAAGGCAGTGAGAATATTTACAAAAGCAATTCATAGTGCTTATAATAACAGACCAATTTCAAGAAAAAAAATAGTCTAAATGTTATTGCTGCAGTGCAGGAATAAAATCCACAATAGCAAGAACTACTAAAAAAGACTCCAGCAATCAAAACCATCACACAAGAAAAAGAAACTAACAATTTATTCTTCCTTATGATACTACAACAAGTAGATGTAGCTGTTTTGCATATGTATATGTAGAAAGAAAAAATTCTAACACTGTACAACTTCTAGTTCTCGTGCTGCTCAAAATAATGAGTTAATGAAAGCATCAAAATATAAATTAGTAAAATATAACCATGGCATGGTCCAAGATATTCCTATATTAATTATTTATAATTACACTTATTAATTTAGAGATGAGTAGTCTGTAGACCACAACAATAATTAAGGTAAATCAAATCATAAAGATTAGTTAAATATTAATTGAGTTTTGAGTATAGCTAAGCTAAGGAGGACTGAGTCCACTTAAGAAGCTATATGTGATTGTTTTACAGTAGTACTACTAGTTGTACATTTCAAGAAAAATTACATAATCCTCAGCTCTACAAATTCATGTTATACAGTTACAAAGGAAGCCAAGATATGAATAACAACTAACATTTTGTGCACACAAGTTTCAAATTTGGACTAATATACAGTTTAAAGAGATCACTAATTTGGCATGAAAAAGATCACTCATAAAGCCTCCTTAGGACATTCCTATCATTGCCGACATAACTCACTTAAAAATAATAAAATTGTTAATAGAGATTGAGTGTACCAAACTTCAATGGCGTGAAGTTTGCATTCTTAGGCTTCACTTTATTTTACCAATCCTTATTTATATTCTACATTTAGGATTGACTAATTTCTAAAATTACATTCACATGAAGACAGATATTTCAGTACCAGATGTGTAGTAGAGTTGTGCTTAATTATACCTGTTCCATTTCTATACGAAAGATCTAATACTTTGAGCTTTGCTCTCAGAATTTGCATGATCACCGCGAGTAATCCAAAATGCCCTTTCAGGTCTCCAATCTGAAAGTTTGCATTAAAATCAAATGAAGTTTGAAACTAATAAACATTAATTTGAAATCTAAGCTCAATTAATTAAACCATATTTTGTAATCTTACAACTCAGAAATTACTTTGGACACTGTAATTAATCTTTCATAAGCATTATTATTACAAGGGAGAGCCAATAATTTTGAAGAAAACTTTGATTTCATGAATATTCAAACACCTGACAACTTGAGCCTAAATGATGATTGAAAATTAATCAAATTCTTAAGTAATTCTTGTTATTATTACCTTCATGAATTTGGGAGCTTCAAAGTATTCTTCTTGTTGAAGACGTCAATATATATACTCATTAAATAAGTTCTTAGAATAATGAAGTCAATATATATACCCATCTCCATCAAACCTGCACACAGAGCAAAGGAAACAAAATCAGTGTCCAAATCTGACACCTAATATACAAGTTAGTTTCAAAGGATCAAGATGACAACACTCAATTCAAGAAGACTTTATTTTTATATAAAATACAAGGTTGTTTATTCAGTTATTAGTCCTAGGTTTACTAATTTTAGTAAGTTTGGTTAAGTCCTATGTATAATAACCAGATCAGTTTCTTATCTGTAGACTAGCATTTTACATTATTCAAAGTAAGAAAATCATTGAGAGAGTTTTGAAAGCTCAAGACTTGTTGTTACTCTTTTCTCTTTTTTATTGCTTTCAATTAAGTTAAATCTTTTGTTTCCAACTATCAGATAACCACCTAATAATCGTTTTACACCTGAACTAGTTTATTTATTTATTTATTCTGAAAAATTATTAAGCTATGATTTTTCCAATAAGGAGGTTAAATGACAAAAAGAGAAATGTGACCCTTCGAAACAAAATAAACTAAGCTCAAAATCTATCAAAAAAATGGTTTTCACTACCTATAATTTGATTAATACAACTTATAAAATGATCAAAAGAAAAGATGTGAAGATACCAGTGATATCCAGCTAGTGGAGCAAACTTGAGACCAACTTGAAGAAATTCTCCATTTAAGCACTCCTGCATATGTATAGTATAGCATATATATATATATATACATTATATACACACAAATAGCTACCATGTTATATACTAAGAAAAAGCTCAATATAATAAAGAGAGGCCACGAAAGAGTTATATAATTATAAATATATATTATATAACAAAAGGCAGTAGTAATTTGAGCACACAATAACTAGAATCACTCATAGTTTCATTAAATCATATTCTGTAGTTTCTTTGCATCAATTTCTCAAACACTTGAAGAGCATCAACCATTAGTTTAAGAGATTTATATGCCCTGGTTTCCTTACACTACTTTCCAGCTCAAGACAAAAAAACATCCAAAAGATAATATCAGAAACTAACCAGAAAATATCCTAGAGTTACAAGAAAATTTTAAGATAAACAAGCAAAAATTTAAATCCCAAATCACACAGCCACCAAGCCAACGAATCCCAAATCTCAAAATACACCAAGCCAAATAATTGGAATACATCAAAGCCTCCAAACAACTTCATACGAAACCTTACAAAACAGAATATATAGGCATTATAAATCTATTCATATATATAATATTTATACATATATTTCTCAAATCTATATACATATGGAAAAACAAATGTTAAAGAAAGCATACTTAGAGCAGAGACCACCGTCGCGACCCCTGCAAGGCCACCGCTCCACCAGCTGGAGGCTTCTGCTTTCAGCGGCGTCTGGTACTCCTGATCGGGTGTCTGCACACCGGCGACCATCGGAGGGCAACCGTTCGGCCCTAGCAGAGCAGAGAGCATGTGTGAGAGAGAGATGGAGAAAGGCAAGTATGGATCGAGTAGGGTGGGAGAGAGAAAGGGATTTTTAGCACTTATATTTTATTTATTTATTTATTTTATAAATAAAAATAAGAGTATATTATTCAGATAAAAAAAATGTGATATTCCTAATATTATAAAAAATAATTTTAAAAATCAAAACTATACAAATTCTCTTAAAACTTATAATAATTGTTACCGAAAATAATTTTATGCTTTTTTACCTAACAATTTTAAGGACTTGCTTCGAGAGTCTTTAATATTCTTTTAGGACTCGCAAAGCGAGTCTTTAAAAGTCACCATTCCTAATTTTTCAGCCCAAGTATTTTTGGGACAAGCAAAGCGAGTCCTTAAAGAGTATTAAAGACTTCCAAAATAAGTCCTTAAAATTGTTAAGTAAAACATTCATTTTTTAGCCTAGATTTTTTTAGGACTCGCATATTTTTTTAGGACACTCATTGCGAGTCCTAAATTGTGTTTTTTCAGGACTCTCATTGAGAGTCCTAAAAATTCCATAATTATTTTTAAGGACTTGTATTTATGTGCGTGTCCTAAAAAAGTGTCCCGTAAAGGGTATTTTGTAGTAGTGCGACCCTGGAGAACAGACCCGGGTTCGTTTACCCATGTCCTTCTCCGTTCGTCGAGGTCCCATACCATTTACCATGGGCCCGGATCATTCACCAGGAGCCCGGACCGTTTACCAGGCTTCAGGATTATCCACATCGATCCCGACTGTTATCCGGAAGCCAAACATACCATCTCCCGGATAACCGTCCCGAACAATACTCCCCAGACGCCTTTCGGGCCTCACCCAAAATTAGGCTGTCGATATCTATTATAATTTTTGCCAAACGGGCCTGGGCTGGGCCCAAACTCATTTGGCCAGCCTGTGGGCCTGAAGCGCAGACCCGGGCGCCTAGCAGGAAACGGGGATAACACTTAGTTACACAATTTTGGCCAAATGACTCGATTAGCGAGTTTAGCACTGTTTACAAGGCACACCGTAACGGTTCTTGGAGTTTAGGGTGTTACAACAACCACATTGGAAACAAGATATGTGTGAAGAATTTGATGCTTTTATGAGGAATAACACATGGACTCTTGTTCCTCCTCATCCTAGTATGCATATTGTGTTGGGGTTTAATGCCCTAATCAAAACTTAATTTCTTTGTAATCTCATTTATTATGAATAAAAAAATAGAAATCATTTTTTTACTTAGTCAATCACTTTGCTCACATGTTTTATTTTCATGATTATTTTTTTAAATATAAACTTCTATTAAATCCCAAGCATATATCTAATCGTATTTATAGTGATGTAATCACAGTGGAATATAAATATGATTATGTTGACCTGTGAAATTGGCCAATGGTCGTATGTACAGTATACGACACCTTTTGAACGAAATAAATAGAATAAATGACAGAGTACGATTATCTTAAATAAACACACAGGAATTTTATAGTGGTTCAACCCTGTTCTGATGAACAGTAATAACCTAATCCACTTAGCTTATAGTATTGAATCACTCGACAATTACACTTTTAAACCAAAGTATTCACTCGTTCTCACTTTCCCAGAATTTCTCCCCAAATTCTCTTTAGATCTCCAAAATTCCAGAAAAATCCCTCCTTTGCAATGAAGCCCTGGGTCCTTTATTTATAGTACCCAGGGGCTATTACATGACCAGTAGTACTGGGATCGTGGTTTGGTACACGATTATCAGGTAGTGGAGATACGTGTCCACCTCCCCATTATTATGAGATTGTGGGTCTTCTCATTGTTTCTCTAGATCGTGGTGGATAATGCATGATAGAAACCTTTGGGAAGATGTTAAGTCTCTACTGGTATGTGAGCCTTAGGTGCTAGGCCCAACGACCCGAGCTTGGGTTCTAGGCTTGTGACCTTCTGTCATTACAAGAAATCTGATCTTTACCTACCAATATATATTGGTAGGTAAAGTAATGTTTTGCATACCAATATTTATTGGTAGATAATATTAGTAGGTAAATGCTAGTCCATTATATTATATTTCAGAACATAGCTTTACCTACCAATAATATCAGTAGGTAATGATCTTTACCTACGTATATTATGGAGGGAAATTTTTTAACCATTCCCGCTCAATTTTCCCCCCATTTTTTATTTTCATTATATTATTTTATTATTATAAATGCTTATTTGGAAGCTTATGTGGAGTAAATAATATGATGTGTACGGCATTTGCCAACCAATTCCTTACCTACTTATATTTATTTGTAGGTAAATGTGACTTTTACCTACCAATATTTAATGGTACGAACTATGCGTAGGTCAATATTACAAAATATATAAACTATTTCAAATATATTTTTCGCTACCAATAAAGTTGGTAGGTAAAGATTTTTACCTACGTATATATTGGAGGGAAAAAATTAAGCTTTTGGAGCTCATTTTTCCCTCTAATTTTATTTTAATTTTTAAAATTTTATTAAAATTAATGCTGATGTGTTTACAACATTATCCTAATGTCTAACCATACTTGTTTTATAATTTACACATCATTTTATCCATACATACAATATAATAAAAACATAAATAAATTTATTATTAAATATAAATATATACTTATAAACCTAAACCCTAACACTTGTCTCTCAAAGCCTCTTATCTCTTCCAAACACCCAGTCGATCGATCCCAAATGCACCCATATAATAGGCTGCCGAGCAGTGGCCACACCACGCCTTCGCCGCCTCAGTCGCCTCGGTTGCGCCACGGCCGGTCCAAGACCGGTCGGTTTAATCCACCTGGTCGGAGCTTGCTCCAGAGATTCACCTGGCACATTCTTTCTGTACTTATTCGCCGCCAGGGAGTTTTTCTCTTCGCTCCGCTTCTTTACATCTCTGGCATGTTGCTCTACATGGGTTCTGTCTCCTTTGACGTCGTTCCAGTCATCAAGCATCGACCCGCGACTGGTTCTTTGTATCGCAGCCCTCAGCTTTATGCTAAGCTCCGACCCGAGATGGATGCTGATAACAATTCTACCGATGCGGTTTGTTTATTTATTTTTGCTTTTTCTTGATTTGGGTTTCTGTTATTTATTTTGATTTCGCACTTTGCCAATGATTGTGATTTAGTTAGTGGTAATTGGTTCTTCATACTTTTCGGTGTTTCTTGATTTGACTTTGAGTCAGTTGTTCGATTAGGGAGGATTTAGAATGTGGGTTTTTGTTTAATTCTTGATCTTAGGAGTGAATTTCTTGATTCAATGAGATTTCATATTTGGTTTACTATTATTGAAATCATGTTGATCTTCTGGGTTTCTGTATCTTTTCCGAGTTTGATCTTGTTCCGTTTGGTTAATGAACTTAGGAAAAGAGTTACCCGAAAGAGAAAGACGAAAAGTATATTTCTTTTCTTTGTTTTCCGTACTTGGCTCATCAACCTTTCTATATAGTTTTTTAATAGATTTAGAATATATAAAGAGAAGAGAAGAAAGGAACGGTTTTGAAGCATATACTTATCTTTAGCATTACTCATTCTTAGGTCTGAACTTTGATGCAGATGCTGACTGTTTTTGGTGCACACCCAAAGGTAATATTAGTAAAGGTGAAGTTGTTCAAGTTCTTAAACTCAGGGTTAAGCGAGGGGTCATGTCTATCTTGTAGCTGATTGAATGTAAACCTCTGTTTTAGTGATATATATTGGATAGTATGGTTGTTCATTTGTATTAAATGTAGCCATAACGTTAATGTAAGCTTAATCCTATCTTATGTGGGAGGATATTAGTTGATATTATGTGCATTGATGCAGTATGTTGCATGTTGACTTTGGAACAAGCAAACATTAGGAAGAAGAAACCAATCAAGGCTTTTGGATCCAAAGTGTTTAAAAGTGAGAAACAACATAGGGAAAGAAGAGATATAATTAACTAGGAGAAAAAGTTCATGTGCATAGTTTTGTAGACTTTTTTTTTTCATCTTCAGTCTACTGGTGTTTTCCCATCAGGAAGAATGAAAAAAGTGGGAATGAAGTCTGATTTTTATTCTTTGTGTGTTCAATTGAGACAGAAATATAGTGCCTTTAGTATAACTTAATTCCAGTGTCCAAATTGGAAAAGTGAAAGAAAATGCTGTTGGATTTGTTAGTTTTAAAATTTATTATCTATGTGAAGGCAATTCATAGAATAAATAAGCACACCGATTGGAGTGTTATAAGCATAATGTTAAGATAATCCTTTAGTTTTCTGTAACTTGCATTACTACATACATGATCAACCATACTTATGAAAGGGAAAAAGAGCCCAAGATTACTAGGATTGTGAAATTGAGTCTCCTAATATAAGCTTCCTCTGCTTCCAATTTAATTATAAAAAGACTATATTTCTATACTAAGTGGAGAAAGGTCAACTAGGAGTGAGTGGAATTCCTTACTTGATTGTTAATGATGCACATGACTGGTTTTAGTTTATTCGTTATGTCTATGTACCCAGATGGACTTCTATCTGTACTAGAGCTCATTATAGAGTTGTGTTCCTCTCTGAACCTGAGTTATTCATAGATATTTCTTGTGACAGACTTAATCAATCACCTCCTGAAGCTCCTTCTAGTTGAAGGCTAATCATGATTGGCTCCATCTTCCTCTGGAAGTTTGACAGCAGAGTAGACCCCTGCACCGCAAAGTGCTCCAAGAATAGGAGCATGATAGGATGAACCTGCAATTCAAGTGACAAATAACCCAGAAACAGAATAGAAAATGCAATAACAGAGTGGAAAAAATGGATGAGCCTTGATTGTATTGATAGCTAGGAAATTCGAGAGCCTAGTTCTCTCCCAAACAGGTTACAATTTTCTACTTTCTTCCTACCTCTCCCCATCCCTGCTGGATTAGAATATACCCCTAACAGTTTCTTACTGTGCACCCTTTCCTAGACAGTCCTTTCTCTTATAACTAACTGTCTAAAGTCTCATTCCCCTACATCAGCAACACGTGTACCCTTTATACCCTTCCTACTGTAGACATAAGTCAATGGAGACCTAACAATACCGTCCCCTCGAAGTTGCACCTTGTCCTCAAGGTGAAAATCTGGAAACTGCTCCTGTATGACGCCAAAATCTTCCCACGTAGCTTCGAATTCTGGCAGATTTTTCCACTTGATCAACGCTTGTGGGGCTGTCTTGTACGTTCCTGGCCGTATCTCCAACACCTCTTCGGGTTCTAACATCCATTCCATATCAGCTTTCAAACCTGGGGGAAGTGGGGTGGCTGTTTGAGTTGGTCCCAACGCTGCTCGCAGTAATGATACATGAAAAACAGGATGTATCGCTGCTTCAGGAGGCAGTTTCAGCTTATAAGCTGCCTGGCCGATTTTCTCCAGCACCTGAAATGGCCCAAAAAATCTTGGAGCCAGCTTCTCATTCATTCTTTTGGCTACTGTTCGCTGACGGTATGGCCGCATCTTCACATATACAAAGTCCCCCACGCTGAACTGAACATCCCTTCGCTTCTTATCGGCTTGAAATTTCATTTTCTGCTGAGCCCGCTGCAAGTTCTCCTTTAACAACACCAGAATATCATCCCGCTCTTTCAGATTCTGCTCCACTGCGGAAACGGGCGTGCGGTACTGCTCAAGTGGAATGATTGGAGGAGGATCACGATGGTAAACAGCTTTGAATGGTGTCATACCGATCGAGATATGAAAGGTGGTGTTATACCAATATTCGGCCCAAGGAATCCATTTAGACCACTTGCTGGGTTTGGAACTCACAAAGCAGCGAAGATAGGTCTCCAAACACCTATTAACGACCTCCGTTTGGCCGTCCGGTTGTGGGTGATAGGCTGTGCTGCGATTCAATGAAGTCCCTTGTAACTTGAAGAGCTCCTTCCAAAATAGGCTGAGAAAAATCTTGTCCCGATCCGACACAATAGATCTAGGAATACCATGTAATTTAACTATCTCCCTGACAAAAATGGTAGCAACTATAGCTGCTGTAAATGGATGCCTCAATGGTATAAAATGCCCATACTTACTCAATCTGTCCACTACAACAAAAATGGAGTCAAATCCATTCGAAATGGGTAGTCCCTCAATGAAATCCATTGAGATATCCTCCCAAATCTGGTCTGGAACCGGCAATGGCTGGAGTAAACCTGCTGGAGATTGCGCGGTATATTTTTGCTGCTGACAAACACTACATTCTGTTACGAACTTATGAATATCTCTGCGCATTCCTGGCCAGTATAGATGCTCTGCGACTCGCTGAAATGTGCGAAAAATGCATGAATGACCGCCCAAATTGCTGCTGTGGTACTCTTGTAGAATGATTGGAATGAATGGCGATGTTGCTGGAATTACCAAACGCCCTTTAAACTTGAGACAGCCCTGTGATAAAGTGTACCCGCCCCCATCTTTGCCCTCGTCCAGCTCCTTTAATACTTTGGACAGCGTCGGATCCGAAGAAATATGAGCTTGTAAATCTGGAATAGATATAATATTAGGGGCTGAAATGGCCAGCAACACTGGTTCTTCATGCATTCGCGAAAGCGCATCAGCTGCCTTGTTATCACGCCCCGGTCTATATACTATCTCAAAGTCATAACCCAATATTTTCGTCAGCCATTTTTGATGCTCAGTCGCCATGAATCTCTGCTCCAACAGGTATTTCAAACTCCTTTGATCTGTCTTCACAATAAACTTCCTGCCTAGTAAATATGGTCTCCACTTTTGAATGGCTAACACAATAGCCATTAACTCCCGCTCATAGACAGATTTTGTGCGCCCCCTTGCCGAAAGTATTTGGCTGAAAAAAGCTACTGGTCTGTTCTTTTGCATTAAAACAGCCCCCAAACCCGTCCCGGAAGCATCGGCTTCAACTATAAAAGGGGCAGAAAAATTAGGAAGAGCTAATACTGGCACTGTACACATTCTCTCTTTTAGCTGTTCAAACGCTTCTTGAGCCTCTGCATTCCAGCCAAACGCATCCTTTTTGAGCTGATCCGTAAGTGGTCTAGCTATACTTCCATATCCTTGCACGAATTTCCTGTAATATCCTGTTAGGCCAAGAAACCCACGCAAGCTTTTGATGTTCTTAGGGGTCGGCCAGCTGGCCATTGCTTCCAACTTTGCTGGATCTGCTGCCACTCCCTGTTCAGAAATAATGTGCCCCAAATACTCCACTTGTGACTGTCCGAACAAACACTTTTTTGCATTAACATAAAGTTGCTGCCCCTGTAATTTTTGTAAAACCAGCTCCAAATGCTTTACGTGCTCCTCCAAAGACCGGCTGTAAATCAAAATATCGTCAAAAAATACAAGTACAAATTTATGCAAAAATTATCTAAACACCTCATTCATCAATCCTTGGAAAGTGGCTGGGGCGTTTGTCAGTCCAAATGGCATTACAAGGAATTCGTAGTGGCCCTCGTGAGTGCGGAAAGCTGTTTTTTGTACATCTTGAGCAGCCATACGAATTTGATGGTAACCGGACCTCAAATCCAACTTAGTGAATATTCAGGCTCCATGTAACTCATCCAATAATTCATCTATCACTGGTATTGGAAATTTGTCAGCCACCATTTCTCTGTTGAGTGCCCTGTAATCGACACAAAACCTCCAACTCCCATCTTTCTTTCGAACTAGTAAAACTGGGCTGGAAAATGGACTTGCACTTGGGCGTATTATTCCAGCGTTCAGCATCTCTGTCACGAGCTTTTCAATCTCAACTTTTTGTACCTGTGCGTAGCGGTATGGCCTTACCGAAACTGCCCCTACTCCCTCCTTCAGCGTAATGGTGTGCTCCTTGGGTCGCGATGGTGGCAGGCCTTGTGGCACAGAAAAAACAGGCTGATATTTTTGCAAAATCTGGGCAACTTCAGTCGGGATCTTCGCTGAATTTGTCTCTGACATCGCTGCCAGCGAGTATAAGTGCACCCAAAAACCACCACCCTCCTGTTCGACGGTATGAATCATAGCCTTCAGCGATATTGGTGATTTACAGAGGCTTGGGTCTCCTTGTAGAGTAATCCAAGACCCCGCTACTTCAAACTTCATGACGAGCGTCTTCCAATTAACATGCATATTACCCAAAGTCTCTAACCACTTAATGCCGAGTATTACATCCACACCGCCCAATTCAAGTGGTAAGAAATCCGTTACTACCCGCAATGGCCCAAGGTCCAACTCAACTTGAGCACAAATGCCCTCTGCCCTTACTTTGCCACCGGTGCCCAGTAATATTCCGTAACATGATGTGGGTGTGATGGGTATCGCTGCTGCCGAAACGATTTCTGTCGAAAGAAAGTTGTGCATCGCCCCACTATCGATTAATACTGTCACCGTTCGCTGTCCAATACGCCCCGCTAGTTTCATGGTGTGCGCCGATGAGATCCCCACCAACGAATTGAGAGATAGTGTTGCAAGAGTTTCATCCGATCCCCCTGCCTCCTCTGATTCTGGCGAAGATGGTGGTGTTTCCCCCATGACTGTTTCGTCTTCGTCATCAACTGTGAGCAAAATCTGGAGTGATTTTTGGTCACACTCATGGCCCCTGTGGAATTTCTTGTCACATTTGAAACATACCCCTCGGGCCTTCTTCTCTTGGTATTCTGCTTCAGATAGGCGGCGCACAGGCGGCAGCTTCCCCGACTTAGCCACGCTGGGTACGGTGTTCGGCGATAGGGGCGGTTGGAAGGGTGCCGATGGGGGGTGGAAACTCGATCCCGAACGACTCGCATGGGACATCGGCATGGGTCGGCCAGAACTGATTGGGCCCCAACTGGAAGTGGGCCTAGAAGGGTGCGATCTAGGGCTCGGACCCGAAGCCCAGAACTGGTGGCCTTCTTCCACCCTTTGTGCAGTCTCCATGATGTTAGCCAATCCTAAAGGCTGTAGAATATGCAGAGCACCTCTAATGTCATCTCTCAACCCTTTCACAAAGCTTCCTTCCAAAATATGTTCAGGTACGTCTGGAACTCTGGATGCTAATGCTTCCCACTTCAGCCTATATTCTCTGACAGTAGAAGTTTGAACCAGTGACATAAATTCTTCGGAAACGGAACCGATAGGTGCGGAGCGAAATCGCATTAACAGTCTTTCCTTAAGGGTCGCCCACGACGTAATCGGCCGCCTTTGGTGTTCCCATTGAAACCACGTCAATGCATCACCTTCCAAACCCACTATGGCCGCCTCAAGCATAACAGGTTCCGACATACGACTTAGCAGAAAATAGCGTTCCACTTTATAAATCCACCCTTCCGGATTCTCTCCAGCAAAAAGTGGTAACTCCATTCGGGGAGGCCTATAGTCTTGACTGTGTTCCAGACCTGTATATGCAGAATCGGCCTGGCCGACTGCTTGTGGTGGCTGTTCAGATTGCCTCGAGTGCGATGGACTTGGATGAGGCATCGGAGAAAGAGTAGTCGGTAGCTGGTGCGATTCGCCCTCAACTGCGCGCCTTTGACGATCAATGGTGGTCGCTGTCCCCTCCACTATCGCCTTCCCTGCTACTTGCATCAGCTGAGCTAAGTGAGTAACTAGATAGTCCATCTTCTTCTCAATCGCAGGTAGCCTTTGAATTTATGTTTTCAGCAAGTCGATTTCCCTGGGTAATTGCTGAAAATCAGATCTAACCTCTGTGAGCCCTTTCTGAAATTCTGATTGCACTGCTTCCAGCTTGTCCTCCCACATCTCATTCGGATTGTCAGCCTTCTTAGGTCCCATCTGGATCTAATCTCTGATACCAATTTGATAGGATGAACCTGCAATTCAAGTGACAAATAACCCAGAAACAGAATAGAAAATGCAATAACAGAGTGGAAAAAATGGATGAGCCTTGATTGTATTGATAGCTAGGAAATTCGAGAGCCTAGTTCTCTCCCAAACAGGTTACAATTTTCTACTTTCTTCCTACCTCTCCCCATCCCTGCTGGATTAGAATATACCCCTAACAGTTTCTTACTGTGCACCCTCTCCTAGACAGTCCTTTCTCTTATAACTAACTGTCTAAAGTCTCATTCCCCTACATCAGCAACACGTGTAGCCTTTATACCCTTCCTACTGTAGACATAAGTCAATGGAGACCTAACAGAGCAATGAGGTAGACCCATATTGCTTCATAGTTGTTTGCAGCTACTGCAGGCCCTAAAGTCCTCACAGGGTTCATTGAAGCTCATGTTGTCTCCCTACAAAATTAAAGGTTGATGAGTTCAAGTCATAGTTGAAGACATCTTTACCTTCCTTCAAAAAAATATATAATTATATTTCTTATCCCACATGCATGTATATATGCTATCTGCTTTGTCTGTATGAGTTTAAAAATGTGCTAATGTAGTTAATTATGTGTACTTATGTCCTTACTCAAGAAGCTAGATAGAAGGTCGGAGTTCAAACATACCCTGCAACAAGTATATTGAGCATAACAGTTGCTCCTACCACGATTCCTGCAGCTCTCCCACCTACTTGACAATGAACATTTGATCTCACATTCAGCCATGTTAGGAGATTATTTTCATACCCTTCTAATTTAATTTCCTATTATTGATACATCACGTTGAATCAGTGAAGTATAAATTAATTGCTTAATACTTAGCTGCTCATTTTCAGTGAAAGTTTTTCTTGTCTTATTATGGCAAGTTTTGATTGATGTCTAGAAGAGGGATGCCCATCCTGACCATTTGTTTAGGCGTTAACTGTTAAGTTGACTTTGGTCCTAGAGATTTTTGGATATGGACAAGATTGAACTAGGAGTTATTATTAGTATAATATAGTATTGGAAGTAGTACTTAGTATAATATATTATTCAGTTTCAGTATTACTTAGTTTGTATATCTCTTATACTTGAAGAGCTCATTATTGTATGTGTTTGTGTGTTCCTATGAAAATAATATTTATAGTATATGTTAATATGCATGGTTGACTTAGGGAATCCCTATGAAAAGAATAACACTTAGAAAATAAAAGTTTTTGCTATTGTTTGCAATTGGATCTACTTGGGTGGTAGGGGTATAATTGAAGAGAGACTTGCATTGCATTGAACCTATCTATATGTTATTTTTTTAATGTAAAAATAAATTGTTTTTTAACTACTTTAAACAATTAATAATTTCTAAACTACTCCCTCGAGAAGGTGTTTATAAATAATTTCTAAAGTGCTTTTCACGATTGATTTAACTGAACCTGAATTACTTGTTTATCTTTTCCAATTTGCTTTCTGCATCTAAATCTCATTTGTCATACTTGCCTTATGTGTTTTGATCCCATGACAGCTCGGGTTGGAACTTGTTGGTGAAAGCCTCATCTTTTTTCTTTGTTTTGTTTGCAAAAAGGTTAGGTTCTGATTATTACATATTTGTCGAGCATTTTTTTTTATGTAAACCCAGTTTTCTTCTTTCCACTTGATGCTGAAACTGAATTTTTTTCAATGGTTTTGTGTTAGTAATACAGGTTGCCAATTAAGAGACGTGTTTTGGGGTTGAAAGAGATTTCTTTGTTTGCTTAGAGAAAGATTGTCCTAATATAGTATTTATATGAAGGATTTAATTTAATGCATTACTTTTGTAGGGTCTTGAGTATAAAGCTTAGCAACAAAGCAAAGTAGTGTTCAATTACTTGGTGCAATGGCCTATTGTGCTCCTGAGCAATTGTCCCAGTGTCTCCATAAGATTGTACCAAAACTGACAGAGGACTCTCTTTGTGTTTATGAATTTTTTAATTTATTATGTAAAATATTTCATGCTCATTCTTAATTTTGTTTATCTTTGTCTTCTTTAAACTCTTAGGAATGCAGGTTTAACTAATGTCCATCCAAGTTTTTGCTGGTTATGCAGAAGCATAGTAAATATATGTGAAACTTGGCTTTTTATGCGTGTCCAGTTCATTAAAATTTTGTATTAAAATTCTGAGGCAATTATTTTTATGCTCTGTTTGAGGTAATTTTTTATAATATGTATCGATCTTTTTTTGTTGCTCTCGTTTGTTGTTAGGCAATCTGTTGTGGTAGGTGTCATTGTTACTTTGAATTATTTTGGCCTATGATGTTCAAGAATAAATATACTTATTTTATGTTGGTGATTATGACACTTGATGTGCTCATATTTTATTTTTATTTTTATTTTTAATATATGTTGGTATCTCAAGTGTCGTAAATGCCCATAATAATAAGTCATATTTTCTAAAATTCTTATGATGATTAAATTGGGGATATTTATTTTGCTGAAATTAATTATAAACTTCTCACTGGCGCCAATTCGAACCCCACCTCCGGCCATTGTCGGTATCCACCTCCCAAAGTCATCATCGACATTCACAATAAGTTCAGTCAGAGAAAAAGAGGCTCTCATGCAATGATCCCAAAGTGAAGAATAGGAAGAATGTCAAGAAAAATGACATTATTGAGTTTTCAATGACCTAAAAATAATGTATAGATATTTTTTTTATGAAATGTGCTTTTTAATAAGTAATGAATATTGTATAATATATGTTTGCTTATTTTTTTTATTAAAGTTAAATAATTTATTTGATTAATAATGTTAAATATTTTTCAAATTAATTACTTTCATTTATTATTTATATTAAATAAAATTTATATATAATTAAAATTACCTACATAGAAATATTATATTTACTCACAAATAAATAAGTGTAGGTAAAAATAAGTATACTACAACATGTCACGTGGACCAATCATTTAGTGCCACATAATCGATAAAAAGGGGATAAGTAACACAATCATTCGAATTTCTCGTAGCACATGGACAAATTATTGTCTGACATGTGGCGCAACCACAAGATGCCAAGTGGTGGTTTTGATGTATGCCACGTAGGATGCCACATCATCAGACACATAAACTATGGACACCATGTCAGCAGACATGTAGGATGCCACATCATCAAACACGTCATCTGCTGACTCATCAATTGATTTATAACTTAGTGGGGTCCACTGATTCTTTTACCTACCAGTATTAATAAGTGTAGGTAAAGACTCTTTCCCCACTAACCTTTACCTAACAATCTCTACCAATTCAATATTGGTAGGTAAACCATATTACCCACCATTAGACTAGTTTTACCTACACTTACAATTGGTAGGTAAAGACCCCATTTTCTTGTAGTGTGTGTGCTGGACCTGTTGATCCTCTGGGTGCTAGGCACGTGACCTTCTGTTTGACCGAGAGTGAGTATTTCTCAGTGAAGTGTACTTGGGGGTTTGAGTCAACCACCCTATGAAGAATAGGGTGGGCCGACCATCCAGGTGGTTCTTGAGCATGTCAGGCTAACCACCCTAGGGGTAAAGGTCAGGCCGACCACCCCTAGGCTCTTGGGCTTGCATAGGCCAACCACCCCTAGGGGGTTTAGGCTTGGTCGACTTCCCCATAGGTCCCGGCACTACAAGAAAAAACAATATTCATAACACTTAAAAACTGCTAACCGGGACTATTGATAGCACTTCTGAAAATACTAACATAGCCCCTGTTATTAAAAGTCTAGTATTTTCTATAACAGTTTTTGAATGTTATGTTCGGTGTTATCTTAAACTATTCAATAACACATTTTTAGGTGCTATAATATTGAAATAATAACATTTAGATAGAGTTTTGGTTATAAATTTGAAGTTTAATCTTGTACTTTTTTCATAACACTTTTCAACTGTTACATTTGATTATTTTGATAGTATTTTTAGTTTGTTATATTATATAAACCATAACTATTTTTTACGCTTATAATATGTTTCTAAATCATAACATATTAAGGTTTTTTATTGTGATAATGGTACTTATAAGTTTTTTTTTTTAATTAAAAGATTTTCATAATTGTATTTTGATAAAAAAAAAAATCAAAATTAATCATAAAATATAATTCTCAATAGATTGATAAACCATAAGTATTACATTAAACAATAACTAATTCAAACTCTGAATGTGTCTATTTCATGATATCTTAGTTCTAACTTAAGTTTGAAAGCATAACATAATAAAGTTTTATAATCTTGAACATTTTTTACTTCAAAAATGAAAAACAAAAAATTACAAGATACACAAAAGTAAACCATGCATGAAACTTGCTCCATCCTTCAATTCATTATCCTTTGTGCACTTGTCTTTGTTGTGAGTGCATTTGTTGTGCACTTGTCATATACCTGTTTCCCTTTCTTGTTTCCCTTTCTTCCACAAGTCCATGTGTAATCCTCTTTGCAATAAAGCCAGTTGTAGTCCACAAAAGGTCTATTGCTGTCAAGCTTATGTTAAGCTCCGTCTTTAGAGCACTGTAAGCTCCAGTCACATCTACACACCTGTAATATTCGAGTGTAATAATGAAATCACACCAGCAATTACTTAAAGTGGTAATTCTAGGGCTTTTATAAAAAAAAAAAAAACAGAACCAAATTGCCTTGTATTAATTAAAAATGCATGAAAGTTGTAATTCTAGGTTTCTATGTTGGAAGTAATGAAATTATAAGATTTTATCAGTCAATCCAAGTATAGGTGTCAGTGTGTGCCTATGCATGTGTGTAATCGGTCACTTGATATATTATGTCACTGCACAATATAGTATCTGATAAAACTGGAAGATTAGAACTTATTAAAGTGGTAGCTATAGTCATCCATGTTGCATTAATGAAATTATTAGCCATTATTAAATATATCTGTATTATACTTTCAAAAGCATCAATCAAGCAATCAAAGAATATGTACTATTATCTGATAGAAGTGTCAAACGTAAGCATGAAAAATCATAGACAACCTATGACTTCAATGCAGTAATGTGTATAAAAAGGAAGAATGAAAAGGCTAATAAAAGCAAACATTACATTTATAGGCTAATAAAAGGCTAAGCAGAAACCTCCTGTCAAGATAAACTAAAGCTTAATATACTTAAACAATTAAACTCTATAAGAATGCTGCAAGAAAATCCCAAACAAAAATACTAGTTTCTAGTTACCAAATAGAGATTAACAATTTTCAAATAAATATGAATTACAATATAGAGAGCAAACCTTATTTACATTCAATCCTAAGGCCTTGTTTCCTTCATCCAAGTCTTCCAACTTTTTTAATCTTTCACGCTCCAACTTTAGTGCAGCTTCTGCAGCTTTAGTAATCTCACCTACCACCAATAGCCCCTTTCACGCATCAGATAACAGAAAAATTATTAAAAGAGTACAGAGAACATGAATAAACTGAAAAAAAAAAACAGAGGGGAATACAGTGGAGTGTCAAAAATGAACTATTGCCAAAACCTAGCTGATCTTTGTGAAAACTAGGGCTAAACTAGATTTTTAGATAAAAGGGCAAACACGTACATACACGTACCCTTTCCCCCCGAACCCCACCTAATTAACACACTAGACCAGATATATTTCAAACACAGAATGAAAACAGAAAGATAAAAACTTGGGGTCGAGAAACTAAATATAATGATAATGGAAAAATAGTAGCCCTACAGAGCATTCAAATTTAAAAACCATCAGGATCAAAGCTCAACAGCAATGATAATCACTGCATAGAATATATTTATGCACACATAATCTGTCTATAATTTGTTCATTATTCAGCTCAATGATATAAACACCTTATAAAACTTCAAAAGAATTTAAAATATATTACATTAATGTTTTCCATTATTGTAAATGCATTATTCGCCTAGTTTTCCATTATGTACTAGTGCATTCCATTCATCAACAACAACCATATACTTCACACTAGTTAAAACAGAACATTTCACAAATGACAAATATGGAATAGAATATAGAAATAAGTTGAGACAACTGGAGTAATATAAATATATAGAGAGAGAGAGAGAAAGAGACCTTTTCTGAACTATGAGGCCTTGAAAGTGAGTATCAAAATCTGAAATTCCAGAGCTTAACTGGTCAGAATCCATTGATGCTTCTGCTGCTTCAGCAACGCCCAAAAGCTTTAAACATTCATTCCAACACACAGCACCCCTCCATAGAAGCTTAGCTGCAAGACCATAATACCCAACATCATTAACATCTTACATGAACACCCTATTACATTAACTGCGAATTGTCTAAGAATTTGGCCAACTAGAACTAAATAAGTTAATCACAAATTTAAATGTTGTATTTATCTTTCCTGAAACTTCATAGAAAAAAATAAAAATACTATTCAATGCAAAAATATAAACCTAAACTTCAGTTTTTCCTTAAAACTACTGTATTTGAGACTTAAAACCCATTATCATCTCTATCAAGCCATAAATCCAGATAAACAGAAGAAAAAACCAAAACTGTATTATTTTTCTTCAAACTCATGAGTTATTTTAATATATAATAATTATTATAAAAAATAATCAAAGATGATGCCTAAGAATAAAAAATCGCCATTACCCTTTTAGATAAGTGGGGATGTAATCAAAATAAACCATTTTCTTCACGCCAACGGTACCCTAGTCGCATTGAAGTCCCCGCTGTTACAACACCATCCCCACAGTCCCACCTCCATGCTAACATCTGCAACAACAGAGAAAGAAAGAGAGAGAATGAGATCGTGGGTGAGAGGGAAAGAACTAAATCTGGAGACACAAACAGATGTACATATATCCTTGTATATATATAATACCTATACATGAAACGAATACATCAAAATAGAACAACATCAGAGCATAAAGAACTAAGAAAACTTAAGAAAAAATAGGACAGAAATGGCAAAATAGACAATGAGAGTCACTAAGGAGGGACAAGTGACTAGCATAACAACCAAATAATAATCGCACCACACTTAATTCATAGTAACTGCTCTTTAAAATTTCTATGCATCTGCCTTGATATAATATGCAATGTCCTAATGGGAATTTATATTTGGAAAGACAACCAAAGAAAAAAAAGTTACTTTTTGTAAACAAAAGTAGACCCTACAAACAAACAAAATTAACATAAAACAGATGAAAATATTGAATACACCATAACAGATGGAAATACTCATCGCAAGCTAAAATGACATGGTGAAAACTTATAAGAAATCAAGCTATAGAATCATGCCTTGTGTAGTCATGATAGCAACAAAAAGGATTATGCCAACAGGTTGCACCTTAAAAAAATGCCAAGCTTGATCACTGGTTAGAAGAGATACATACCATCGAGCCTACACCTCGCCTTGCCAAGCCCTGCCACCATCAACATCATCATTAGAGAGAATTAAGGCAGTCTCTTTGATTGATTTCCTAACCTATAAATAAGAGACCAAAAATTGAATGAAAGTTAATAGAAGAATTAATAAACAAATCATCAAATAGCTATATATGAAGATAAAACTCCAAAGTAAATTAGATAAAATATAATCACGTGTGAAGACCTGTTGCCATTTTTTCCTTTCTGTTTTATGTGCATCTGGTTGTTTTTTATGCTCTGTATTCTGAATTAGTTTTCTATTTCTGTTGTTGCTCTTTCCAACTGCTTAGAAAGACCTTAAGGCATTAGTTGATTAATATATACATAAATAAAGAAACCCATGTAAGAAAGCTCAAATACCTTGAACCTGAATATTAATCAAAGAAACTTCCAACATTGAATGTTGCTTTATGCATTTTAATTTCTCATTAAGACCTGGCTAAAAGCATTGAAGCAATCAATACAAAATATTATATTACCACTGTGTCAAAAAGCAATCAGTTGAATATTTATATTATATGAAATTAGCGCATAAATGATCAACTCTTAATAATGGACCCATTCTAAAGATACTTTCATCTTTTACCAAAACATTGATAAGTGCTTATAGTAACTCTTAAAAAAACCATATTAATTATCAAAAGCATCAAACAAAGAAGCCTAAATAATATAAATATGCATATAGAAATAGCTTGCTTTTCCCTTTAGTCTTCACCACAGCTGCCATATGACTGCTGCCCTTCTGAAACTCGTTTAATATATCGTACAGTGGCATATCGGCAGGAACTCTGAGTATACAACATACAAATCAACACTGGATACTCTGACTGAATGTATTTTCTGAAAAATAAAAATTAGTAATTGAAGAGTTAAGCAAACCGTGGTATTCTCCGGATGGAAACGGCACTGACTGGAGTCTCTGTTTCAGGTCGTACAGTAAGAAGACTTTTCACCTAACAATAAGCAGAATTGAACAAGTTAAAGAGCAGAGTACAAAGTATGTTGCCCGCTGTTAGTTCCTTTGATAAGTCAAATTTAAAATGCATCTAGTATACAAACTTCTTCTAAACATTCACATTATACTATTCTAGCACCCACCAGAAGTAGTCCAATAACGTTCTTCGGATTCCCAGAATAGACAGGAACTCGACCATGCCCCCAAGCAAGAACTTTTCCCATAGCCTCCCTATGTTATTGAATAAAAAGAGGAGAAAAATGAGAAATACAATAAAAAAATATAATTTTTTTCTGCAACAAACTTCTGCTAAGAAAACAGAAAATAACTGTACGACAAGAAAACACATTGAGCTGTCATGTGATTCAAACATTCCTAACATTTCAATTGCAGCATAAGACATGTTTCAGTAAAACATGGGTCATGCCATTATGATATGCCAGAGCACTGTATGCGAAAATAAAAATAAAATGTACAAACTATCCTCAGTGAAACTTTGTGTAAAAAGGTTACAGAACCATTGACAAGCCAGCAACTAATTGGGATAGTGTTCCTAAGATGATAGGCTAGGAGCCTAGGACTGATATCACAGCTAAAATATCCTTCTTTTAACACAATCTATCACTACAACAACAACAAAACTTTCTATATTTTCTTCTTTTATAAAAAAATAGTTTCTAAGGTCGAGTGACTGAATCTTTGAAAATCAGCTAAAAACAGCATGTAAACAAAAATTGTGAAAACTAGTAAAATCCAATTGACAGAAAGAAAGAACAATGAATTCATGACCAAAACTCACCAGTCCAACTTTGAATTGACATCTAAGGAAAACGTTGATTCAATGGGTGTCATAGCCTCCTCAGCTGTCTGTTTTTTAAGATTTAAAAAAATTTATAATAGAAAGAAAGTAAGATGCTGATTTTCTAATCATGACACATTATTGCAAGCTTACTAGCATATTCAAGTTACAATTTCAGTATGAGCATAAAGAGTGAAATCATTATACATCAAAATGAAACTATAATGACAAGAAAAGTTTCAGAATGCTCTTTAAACCAAAAGATAAGATGACTGGGGAGTAAAGTAAAAAAATCCAAACAACTTTAAAACAGAATATTGAATAAGCAAGCTCGAGAGAGAGAAAGATTTAGCATGAGCACAGAGTTTCAAATAGCTATACTTCAAAATGAAATTACAATTAAAAAAAATAAGTTTTAGCCTCTTTGGTATAGTTCTAAAGACTCAGAGAGAGAAAGAAGTAGAAGAAGTAAAATAAACTTTCATATTCACCAGGATTTACGTCCACCTCATATAATAGTTGGATATAATACTATCGCTGGCATACATGCAAATTAGAAGGAAATGAATGTAAGGAATAATGATATTTCTGTTAAGACCTTACCTTCTCAGTTAAATCTAGTGCCCCACTAATAATTGTTGTCTCATCATGTGTAAGCTCACCACCCTTGCCGGCCTATTATGACAAGATAAGGAAATCAGAACTAATGCCAAGATATATCTGTGGTAGATGATAGCAATAATTCGTATTTTCAACTTGTAAAGCTATTCCTTAAGTTAAAGAGCATATTAATTATCCTCAACAACTTTACTTTACCTCTTGGCTGTGGATGGAGACAAGGACTTTTAACTGAGCTCGCCTAAATAAAGCTTCATTATGTCCTAATACCCAATCCAAAATCTGCATTGTGTATATCTCAAGTCAAAAAATAGATATAAATCCCTTATAATCTGATATCATTAAGAATCCATCGTTTTGCAACTAGATTCCACAGTTTTGCTTTACATTTATGATTTATTTTTAACCACTGAAAAAATACTTAAATTCAATGACTAAAACACCAATTTAAAATAGTATAGATTAGAGGGTTGATAAATGCAAATTCCAAGTTCACATTTAAATGTTTAAACATCAACTTTCCAGTGGAGATTGTACCTTTCCAATTGGGTATGAAATTGGGTAGCAAATTATCATCAAAATCCGAACAAGCCAAACAAAGTTGGAACCTACTGCAAGTCCATATCTAGTGCATATAGTTTGTGGGATAACCTGATTTAGAAAAACGAATATCAAGTTTCCATCATAATAAGCCAACAAAAATATTGACACTTTACTGTTAAACCAAGCATGAAAGTTAATGGAACAAAAATAAAATACCTCTCCAAAAAATAGAACAAAAGTCACAGAGAGAATTATAGCCACATACTGATTGAACATTTTATCCAAGTAAATTGGAAGGGCCTGCAAATTTGTGAATCACCATATCAAAACATCAATCTGGATTGTGAATACTCGATAAATATATAATCCATGCATAAAATCGCATCAAATTCCAAATGCCAATCGAAAAAATTATTCCAACACAAGCATATATATATATTGATAATATTCAAAATGGTTTTTTGATATTAAATTGAAATCTGAAAAAAAAAAAAACAAATTATACCTCACAGAGACAAACGAAGGTCTCCAGTTCCTGCTCAAAGCCAGCGGGAGAGATAAACAGAGAGTGGGGGACGAGAGACTCAACGACTACAGCACGGGCGTGGTCGTGGTGTGCTTCAGTTGCGTGAGTACCGGCGTGAGGGAGGCTTCAGCAGGGGTGTGGTTGTGGTGTGGTTCAACGGCGCGAGGGTTAGAAAGCCGAGAGAATGTGAGAGAGCGAATGAGAGAAAGAGCAAGGGAGAGCGAATGAGAGAAAGACTGAATGCACTGAGAGATTAGGGATTAGGGATTAGGGATTTGAGACTGAATGCAATTAGAGAAAGACTGGTAGAGATTAGGGATTTGAGAGAGGGAGAGGCACGCTAGTAAAGATTAGGGATTTGAGAGAGGGAGAGGCACGCTGTTCTCCTTTGTCAATTTGCCGTTCTCTTTTGTCAATTTCAGGCGGCAAAAAGTGTTTCATTTGCCGCCTAAATTTTTTTTCCCGTGTCTTTTTTTCTTGTCTCCGTATCAATAGCACTTCTAAAATTATGTTATATTTTAATGTAATATTTGAGAAAAATTGTTGTAGTGCGGACCTATCTTTTTTGCCCGTCGGTCTTTTCTCAATACTTTGTCTTTTTTTCTCTAATTTGTGATGTCACGTGTCGCATTCTCATTCGCCACGTCATCCTCGTATTTTTTAGGGATAACAAATTATATGTTCAATTATGAGTTAGTTCTAAGATTAGTTAGTGCACATGATTTACAATGACTTGTCAATCTACGATATGATCTACTTACACATTGCTGTGTTATATTCTTTCCAGAACATTAGCAAAGTACATAAGATTGGATGAATTTGTTACATCGGACAGGACCGATATTGACAGTAGATAGGATAAGTAAACATATTGTTATTATCTATTCTAGTCATATCATATAGTTGACCATAGGCCAATTCAATCTTAATTCTTAGTGGTTAGTATTCTAACTGATTGTATTATTTGAGTTCTTTGAGTTGTTCGTTACCAGTTTACCCTACGAACTAGCCCATACTTACATCTTGGGAACTCGATAGTATAATTGAGTGGGAGTATTAATCATAGATATGAACATCTATAGCTTCTAATGAAGAAGTGAAATGATGGTTTCCTTTTAGTTTGGTTCAAGGTGCTAAATGATAGAGATCTCATTTCAGTAATTAATATTAGTTTATTGAAATATCATTTACAAGGAACTAAGTACATTAAGGATAAAATACAATGAGGGGAAAAACGGTATTTTAGTTTCATCTCATTGTAGACCCTCTATAGAGGATTGAGTGACAATTATGGTTGTAACAATGGATAATTAATAATGTATCTATATTTCTTATAGAGTGTTCTATGAATTAATAAGTTAGTGGAGTCACGAGGAATTAATAAGTTAGTAAATTTATTTGTTAGATTTATGATAACTTATTTGATCTTGATTTCATCGGCTCATGGTCCCCACTGTACCTTGGATAAAATCATCTAGATAGTCTCAATTAATTGATTTTATTATCAATTAGAATTATCAAAGTTGACCAGGTCAATTTTGGATAGTTTCACAGAGTTATGTAATTTTGAGAAGAAAAGATAAATTAGGAAAAATTTGTTAATTAAGATAAATTGGTATCTAAATTAATAAATAAGTTTAAATCAAGGTTCAAATTATAAATAATTAATTTGATAAAATATTTAAATAATTATTTAATTAATTAAATCAATTAAAAATAATACATGCCTTGATTTTAAGTCCAACGGGCTTATAATCAAATGAGAAATTTCACGAGCCTAAAGCCCATGATAATTTCGACATAAGACTGATATTATCTATTATTTTATTGATTTTTTAATTAAATTAAATGGTCTAATTGAGTCTATAAAATGAGTGCTAAGTGAGAGATGAAATCAGATTTCTGAAACTGAAGTTTCTGATAGGTTTTAGATTCTCTCTAAACATAAGTCATTTTCTAAGCCTTATTGTTCTTTTCTCTTCTTCTCTCTCTATCTATCTCATGTGTTGAAAATTTCTCACTCTAGTCTAGGTGATTCTAAGGATACTTTGGAAGGTTGTGAAGAAAATTGAAGATCAGTTCAGCTTGTTGGTAATGCTCTGTGACAGAAAGAATACAAGGGTTAGAGATCCTGAAGGAATGACTCTATTATTCTGCAACGTATAATGTAAGTATTCTTATCATTATTTCTCTTTGAATTCAATTTTAGAAATATGTTCTAGGTTGTCTCATATTAACTTGTTTAATATTAGATCTACATGAAAAAAAAAATAAAGATCATGTATAAGTTTCCTAACAACTGGCCTCAGAGCCTTTGGTAATCTTTATTTTCATGCATGAACATGTTAAAAATGGAATTATTTGATGTGTTGAGTAATTGGATGTATTTCTTGATTTTATGAAGTATATTGAATTTTATGTGACTATTAGCAATTTTAAGGTTATTTTGTTGTGTTTTCTATGCCATTAATTTTTATATATGATTTATTTTTCTATAAAACATGGTAAAAATTAATTAGAAAATATTTTTGGTTTGAAAAAATTGCACAATTTTTTTTCGGAAATTATGCATGGCTGCTCACCTGTGCGCGCATCAGTGTGCCCATCGCCTAGCCACCGCACGCACCCCTCGGCAGCCACACCTCGGCCACAGTGAACTGTTCAACCAGATTTTTTTTTTTTTAATTTTTTTTAAATTAAAGAAAATAAAAATGTGAAAATTGATTATTTATAATCAAAGCCAAAAATATCAAATTTGTTTTATCATTTAAAAATATTTTTAAAAATAAGATATTTTTGTTGGTTGAGTTTTAAATAATTAGATATTTTCTACAAAGATTCAAATTCAAATTTAAAAATAGACTAACTTAATTTTAAATCTTTTAATGTGTTAAAATATTATAATTAAGATATCAGATATTTAAGATATTTTCTTTTAAATACTTGTTATTTTTATTAAATCTTTATTTGAAAATAAAAATATATGCATATTCTATAGTTTTTAATATTTAAATTATTTGAAATTTGTTAGTTAGATATTTTCATGGATATTTGAATTTGTTTAATTGTTTTGAGATATTTTAGGGTTGTTATAACTATTAATATTTTATTTTTTTTAAAATAGTTAAAATATTAACTTATTGGTGTAACAACACAAGATATTTTTTGAAAAACAGGTAAGATATTGATTTTGAAATTTAAAATTGATTAAATTTTGAAAAATATCATTTTTTTTCAACCAATTAATAAAATATTTTTTTTAAAATGGGACATAAATTAACTTTGGTTAATTGTTGATAAATCTTATTTAAATTAAATTAATATTTTTCAAATTAACCTAAACCAAGTTGATTGTTGATAAATGAAATTTAAATTAATAATTGTTAATTGTTGATAAATTTCATTTAAATTGACTTATTTTTTGTAAAAATTTAATTAATTTGAATTGTTTTGATAAATTCTAGATAATTGACTGCAGTATTTTGCAAATAAAATAAATTATGGTATTTTTGCATAAATTTATAGACTTACTCATATAGTAACATGATTATGTCATCCAATTATAACATGTCTGTTTGTACTATATGTGGTATTTTTGCAATTGGGCTTAGATGCATACAGTGGCCCATATGTTTGCTAGACATATGGATTTTTTCCCAATAAAATATTCATAAAATGATAGGTTTTATTTGGGCCCATTAAAAAATGTAAAGTTTAAATTCCTCTCTTGTGGATGATTCCACTTGTGAAAGCTCATTTGCTTTGCATGACTATAGTGAGCCTAATCAATTAATAACAATTAATAAAATGAATGTTTAAATTCCTGTCTTTTGGACCTTGTATGGAAGTAAGGGGGTCTTAGTAGTGAGAATGACATACGGGACTCAGCCCTCCTCCATACAACCCCAATTGTTAAGGCTCATTTACCTGAGTTGGACTTAATTGTATAGGTTCATTATATTAGATAAACATAAATATTGATTAGCAACAAATTAATTCTAAATTAATTGAATTTGTTTCAATGTGACACTTTAGAATTAATAGGAAATTATAGGACTTTGGTTTTAAAAATTTAATATTTTCAATTTTTTGGAGAACCATGGTCATTAATTTTATAAAAATAAATAATAAAAATACTATTTTTAATTTTATAATGAGCTTATTTTTAAGAATTATATTCGATCTTCACCATTGGTTTAACAAGGTCAATAGCTTAATGAGGCCTCGAGACGCTTTGATTCGTCCCCTACGGAAGGTGTTCATTAATTATTTTGAAAATGTTAAATTTCGAAAGATAGATAATTATAGGTCAAATTCTATTAGACTCACCCCTACGGTGACTACTAGGACTAAATCTATGATTATCGAAACCATGGGTCTAGCTAATAAAATAAGAGATTTTGTTTTCTTATTTTGATCGAATAGTAGGTTGTTAATAATGATGTCCATTATTAAATGAGTTTACAACTCTATTTTACTAGTGGTATTTTTTTACTCTCACCAACCCGGACAACGATATCATAGATTAGTTAAAAACCTAAAGAAATAGAGATATGATTATTTTGGTATTTTTTCTCACATCTTACATAATTTTTGTATATGTTGTGTTATTTCTTGAAATTTGTGTGAATATGAGTTTTATTGAGAAAAAGTGATTGATTTCTATTTTATTGATAAATTGTAGTTTTAAGTATGGTTGTGTCTACTTCCATCCTTTCTCAACTTTATATGGAGAAAACTTTCTTAAATGGAAGCAGAACATCAACATTGTGTTGATTGGTGACAACTCCGAGTTCGTCATGAATGAGGAATCCCCAGAACGAGCACCGTCTACGCACGTTCGTGATGGCAAGGTCAATGCTCGGATGGTGCCATGTCCGCACGTTCGTGATCAACTCAGCTATGGTCTGACGCAGCTCATGAACGAGCTTCAGATTTTGAGCCTATCATGGGTGGACCTAGTAAAGGAGGAGAAAATTAGACTATTGTTGTTGCTGCTAATCCAGCTAAGGCTGAAGCTAACCCAAACCAACAACCCGAAGCCTGCAAAGGCTGCAAAGACGAGTGCACAACCTAATGCACAGACGCCTAAGGGGAAGAACAAGAAAAACAAAAAGGTAAAGATAAGTGCTTTCACTACAAAGAGAATGGGCATTAGAAACGAGATTGCCCTAAGTTTCAAGCAACAAAAAACAATGGTAATGATTATAGTTCATTTATCTTGGAAACATGTGTTTTTGAGAATGATAAATCTGTTTGGAATATTGATTCTGGATCTACCAACCATGTTTGCAACTATTTATAGCTTCTTGAATCGTGGGAGAAAGTGGATGAAGGCGACTTAAAGCTTAGAGTTGAGAATAAAGCGTTTGTTGCGGTCCAAGCTAGAGGAAGAGCTCGTATGAAGTTTGGAAATAGATTTTGTGTTTTCAATGATGTATTTTTTATTCTGGATTTTAGTAGAAATTTAATTTCAGTTTCCATGTTGCAATTAGAACAATTTGTTATGACTTTCACAAGTTCTAATATATATATTTCTTTCAATGGATCACAATTGTGTATTGCATGTTTAGAAAACAGGCGTTATATTCTACAACCTAACGAACCCCTCGCTCTTAACAATGATTTAATCAAAGTAGCTAAACCTAGGACCAATAAATGTCAAAAGACCGATCACGACAACATGACGTATTTATGGCATTTGAGACTAGGCCACATTGCCTATAATAGAATTCAAAGACTTACAAAGGATGGGCCTTTGAGGGAACTCACCTTAGGTGAATTACTTGTTTGTGAATCTTGTCTAGAAGGCACTGACCAAGCGTCCATTCTCTGCAAATGGTGATAGGGCTAAAGAACCACTTGGACTTGTGCATTCAGATGTTTGTGGACCTTTGAATGTACAAGCCAGGGGTGGCTTTGAGTATTTCGTCACTTTCATTGATGATTACTCTAGATACTCATGTCTTTACGTAATGCATAGGAAATCAGAAATATTTTCAAAGTTTCAGGAATTCCTAGCGATGGCTCAGAACCAATTAGGTAAAACGTTAAAGATCTTGCGATATGAACTTGGGATCATTTAACTGAACTTGTTATTTTATTACAACATACTGCCCCAAGTACTCCGCAACAAAATGGTGTAGCGGAACATCGGAATAGAACTTTATTGGAAATGGTTAGATACATGCAATTGAAACCGCGATCGACATTCTCAATGTCGTTCCATCTAAATCAATCCCCAAAACACATTTAAAATGCTGGAATGGTCGTGAACCTAGTTTACGCCATTATAGAATCTGGGGTGTCTCGCCCACGTCCTAAGGAAAAAGGAGGGAAAGCTAGAACCACGAACTGAAGTTTGCGTGTTTGTTGGCTATCCTAAAGGTACTCGGAGCGGACTTTTCTATAGTCATTAAGAATAGAAAGTTCAAACCACATAGTAAAGTAGTTTTAGAGGAGATAATTAAAGAATTGAATCCAACCAATGTTCCATCGTCATCAACGCGAGTTGATGATGAAATTCCCACTCTTCATGTCCAACCAACACAAGTCGATTTAAATGAAGAAAGTACCATTGTTCCTGAGCAAACAGTCGCGGAGCCTCGTCGTTGTGGGAGGGTTTCTAGGAACCCAGTTCGCTATGGTTTGGATGGTGAAACCAATATGGTTGTTGGTGAAACTAGTGATGATGATTAGTTGTCTTTCAAACAGGCAATGGCTAGCCCTGAAAAGGAACTATGGCTGGAAGCCATGAAACAGGAAATGGAGTCCATGTACTCAAATTCCGTCTGGGATCTTGTGGAAGCACCTAGTGACTTTAGGGTCATTTGGTGCAAGTGGATCTACAAGAAGAAACAAGGTGTTGATGGAAATATCGAGACTTATAAAGCTTGATTAGTGGCAAAGGGTTATACCCAAAGAGAAGGCGTGGACTATGAGGAAACTTTTAGTCCGGTAGCCATGTTCAAGTCCATACGCATCCTCTTATCCATAGCAGCCACTCTCGATTATGAGATATGGAAAATTCACGCCAAGACAACTTTTCTTAATGGAAAGCTTGACGAAGTCATTTATATGGATTAGCCAGAAGGATTTAAAGTAGCTGGACAAGAAAGAAAAATTTTCAAGTTTAATAGGTCCATTTATGGACTTAAGCAAGCTTCTCGTTCCTGGAATCAAAGGTTTGATGAAATAATAAAAACCTATGGCTTTGAACAAAATATTGATGAGCCTTGTGTTTACCAATTGAAGGGAAATCAAATAGTGGTATTTCTGGTTCTTTATGTAGATGATATATGACTCATTGAAAACAATGTTTAGAATTTGTCAGATGTGAAGAATTGGCTGAGCACTCAATTCCAAAGGAAGGATTTGGGTGAAGCAAGTTATGTTCTAGGTATACAGATCATTGGGGATAGAAAGAACAGACTCTTAGCTCTATCTCAAACAGCTTACATTGATAAAGTACTTGAACGATTCTCAATGACAAATACCAAGAAAGGACGTTTACTGTCCCGCCATGGAATTCATCTGTCAAAGAAGCAGTCTCCCCAGACTTCTGAAGAGGAAGATGGAATGAGAAAAGTACCTTACGCATCTGCAGTTGGAAGTCTGATGTATGCTATGTTGTGTACTAGACCAGATATCTGCTATGCAGTGGGAGTAGTGAGCGGGTATCAGTCAAACCCAGGACCGGAACATTGGATAGCAGTGAAGCATATCCTGAAGTATTTAAGGAGGACAAGGGATTATATGTTAGTCTACAAGGGTGGTGTTCTGAACCTTATAGGCTACACCGATTAAGATTTTCAGACTGATGTCGATGACAGGAAGTCTACTTCTGGAATGGTGTTTACTCTTGGGGTGGAGTTGTGATATGGAGAAGCATAAAGCAGTCTGCAATCTCAGATTCCACCATGGAGGCTGAGTACATAGCCGCGTCAGAAGCAGCAACGGAAATAGTTTGGCTAAAGAAGTTCTATTCGAATATTGGTGTTATTCCAGAAATCTAGCTAAAGAAATTATATTCGGATCTTGGTGTTATTCCAAAAATGGATAAACCGCTAGTGTTGTTTTGTGACAATACAGGAGCGATAGCCAACTCGAAAGAACCTCGTAGTCACAAGTGCAGTAAGCATATAGAAAGGAAGTATCACATTATTCAAGAATATATGGCCAGGGGAGATGTGAAGGTTATGAAGATTGCATCTGAAGACAATCTTGCGGATCCGTTTACAAAGACACTACCAGAATCTATATTTGATAAACATATCAAGGAAATGGAATTAGTAGAATTAAGGCATTAGTTTTAATTAGTGCAAGTGGGAGTTTTTTTGGGTTTTATGCCCTAATTAAAACTCAATTTCTTTGTAATCTCATTTATTATCAATAAAATAATAGAAATTGTTTTTTGACTTGGTCAATCACTTTGCTCACATGTTTTATTTTCATGATTATTTGTTTAATATAAACATCTATTAAATCCCAAGCATATATCTAATCATATTTATAGTGACGTAATCACACTGGAATATAAATATGATTATATGTTCAAATATAAGTTAGTCCTAAGATTAGTCAGTGCACATGATTTACACTGACTTTCCAATCTACGATATGATCTACTTACACATTACAGTGTTATGTTCTTTCCAAAACATTAGCAAAGTAGATAAGATCGGATGTATTTGTTACATTGGACAGGACCGATATTGACAGTAAATAAGACAAGTGAACATACCGTTATTATCTATTCTAGTCATATCATATAGTTGACCATAGATCAATTCAATCTCAATTCTGAGTGGTTAGTATTCTAACTAATTGTATTATTTGAGTTCTTTAACTTATTTGTTACCAGCTTACCCTACGGAATAGCACATACTTACATCTTGGGAACTCGGTAGTATAATTGAGTGGGAGTATTAATCATAGATATGAACATCTATAGCTTCTGAAGAAGAAGTGAAATGATGGTTTCCTTTTAGTTTGGTTCAAGTTGCTAAATGATAAAGGTTTCATTTCAGTAATTAATATTAGTTTACTGAAATATCATTTACAAGGAACTAAGTGTTTTAAGGATCAAATACAATGAGGGGTAAAACGGTATTTTAGTTTCATCTCATTGTAGACCATTTATAGAGGATTGAGTGACAATTATGGTTGTAACAATGGATAATTAATAACATATCTATATTGTTTATAGAGCGTTCTATGAATTCAAGAGTGCAATTCCGAGTCTTTAGTGGAGTCACGAGGAATTAATAAGTTAGTAAATTTATTTGTTAGATTTATAATAACTTATTGGAGCTTGATTTCATAGGCCCATGGTCCCCACTGTACCTTGGATAAAATTATCTAGATAGTCTCAATTAATTGATTTAATTATCAATTAGAATTATCAAATTTGACCAGGTCAATTTTGGATAGTTTCACAGAGTTATGTAATTTTGAGAAGAAAAGAGAAATTAGGGCAGATTTATTAATTAAGATAATTTTGTATCTAAATTAATAAATAAGTTTAAATCAAGGTTCAAATTATAAATAATTAATTTGATAAAGGATTTAAATAATTATTTAATTAATTAAATCAATAGAAAATAATACAGGTCTTGATTTTAAGTCCAACAGGCTTATAATCAAATGAGAAATTTCACGGGCCTAAAGCCCATGATAATTTTGACCTAGGGCTGATATTATCTATTATTTTATTGATTTTTTAATTACATTAAATGACCTAATTAAGTCTATAAAATGAGTGTTAAGTGAGAGATAAAATCATATTTCTGAAACACAAGTTTCTAATAAGTTTTAAATTCTCTCTAAACATGTGTCATTTTCTAAGCCTTATTGTTATTTTCTCTTCTTGGATATGGAAAAAATTGAAGATTAGTTCAGTTTCTTAGTAATACTCTACGACGGAAAGAATACAAGGGTTAGAGAAACTGAAGGAAAGATTCTATTATTCTGCTGCGTATAATGTAAGTATTATTATCATTATTTCTCTTGGAATTCAATTTTAGAAATATGTTCTAGGTTGTCTTATATTAACTTGTTTAATATTAGATCTACATGAAAATAAATAAAGATCTTGTATAAGTTTCCTAACATATTGTCCACAACAAATGGATATTTCGCATCAAACAAAAACCAAACGAAGAAATTGACAGGTTCAAAGCACGCCTAGTTGCCAAAGGATTTCAACAAGTTCCGGGAATTGACTTTGTGGAGACATTCAGGTTGTTGGTAAAGGCACCAACCATTCGCATATTTCTCACATTAGCAGCCACACATAATTGGCCAATTCAACAAATCGACGTGAACAATGTGCTCCTCAACGAAACCATAGACGAACAAGTATTCATGCATCGAAGGCTTTATTGACCCTCAAAGACCAACTGCCGTATGCAAACTCAATCGATCCCCTTATGGTCTACAGCGTATGACAATTTTCGGCACTTCTTACTTACCATTGAATTTCATGATTCTAAATCAGACAATTTCTTGTTCATTCAAAAGAATAACGACCACTTGGTTCTCCTTCAAATGTATGTCGATGACATATTCATCACGGGCAGCCATTATGATGTTGTTCAACATGTCATTCAACTACTGGACACTAAATTTTCCTTGAAACATCCATGGCATCTTGCTTATTTTCTTGGGTAGGAAACATTGAGGGGGCCATTCAGTATTCATTTATCTCAAACAAAATATACTATCGAATGACTCAAAAAGACTCAAATGATTGATGTCAAACCATGTGCTACACCAATAAATCAAAGTGACAATCTCTCCATCAATGACAGTGCCCTATTTGATCAACCAACTGAGCACAGGACTAGTATCTTAGAAGCTCTACAATATCTAACACCATCGCTTATGTCATAAACAAATTGAACTAGTTCATGCATTCACCAACCACGTTGCAGTGGACCGCTTGCAAGCGTATACTTAGATATTTGAAGGGAACATTGGGTCAAGGACTTCTATTTGCTCCAACAAAACAACTAAACATTGAGGGTTACAGTGACTCTGGTTGGGCTAGCTCATTAGACGATGGGAAATCAACAACCGATTACTGCATATATCTTGGGGGAACTTAATAGCGTGGAGTTCGAAGAAACAAAGATCCGTAGCTCGGTCGAGCACTGAAGCCGAATACCGAGCTATAGCTCAAGCAGCCACAGAAGTGTCGTGGATTAAATCAATTCTTTCTGAGTTGGGAATAGCATCATCAAGTCCTGTAGTAATTGGTGTGATAACTCTGGTGCCAAACAGTTAGCATCTAATCCAATTTTCCACTCCATAACCAAGCATGTGGAGATTGACGTCCTTGAAAAAGTTCAAAACAGAGAAGTGGAAATTAGATATATACCAACAGACCAGCAAGTAGCATATATACTCACCAAGCCTCTTACCATTCAGAAATTCAATCAATTAAAGAACAAGTTAGTCGTAGTCACCTCACCACAACTTAGCTTGAGGGAATATTTGTTGGATTAAAATCTTATTTTATGGGCACATATGTATAATGTATAATGCTATTATAAAGTGTGATATAAAATTAAGTGACCAATTATGTTATAAATATCATAGGGTATTAAAGTGTCATGGATTTAATGTGTAGAAACAGGAAAGTGAATTTTTAATTTTATAATGGGCAAAATTGGAAATCACTAATTATAAATTAGGGTTGTGGTCCCCTATATATATGTATCATTCTATTCTGTCTATCATCCCATTAATAGAAAAGAAAAGAGAAACTATTATCTCATAGAGATACATATTATATAGGAAGATCTAAACCCTCTATGCAATCTCTAACAATGGCCTCAAGTTAGTGCTTCCGCTCTTGTGTTAGTCTTCTTCTTTAATTTAGCAAAGGATCTATAGAATTATGATTTAGGATTTCTCATATATGCATTTATAATGACATGATTTTGGATTATGTGTTGGAGATTATTGTTTATTCATGTTATTTTAGTGTATTAGAAATTCTAACAAGTGGTATCAGAGCCATCTTTGCTGAATTTATTGAAGATTTGATGATTTTGTTCATATAAATTTGGGGCTTTTATAAAATTAGGGTTTTGATTATCAGATAATATTGTTGTTTTTGTTATTCTTGATCATATTTATGTGCATATTTTTATGTTTGGATATAATATGCACATATAAATTAATTGAATACTTTTGTGCTGCTATGTGCCATTAAAAATTATGATAGTATATTGTAAATAGGCTTCAACTTTAAGTCTCAGGTTTCATTATTTTGTGACTATATATATATATATATAATTGTTTAATAGATGATTGTTTCTATTCTCTCATCACGTTGGCTTCGTGATATATATATATTCATCTCATATAAAGTTTGTTTTTTTATGAGATTATATATAAATCATTGTTTAATATATATATATATACATAATTATCAGATTTGTTATATTCCGTTGTCAACATTGTTTATATATATATATATATAAATCATTGTTTGTGTGTGGGCTGGGCTATTGTTTTCCTGAGCTTGCAAGGCTCACAGATTTGTTCCTCCACGAGAGATGGAGTTGAGTCATTCGTCGATGAAGTCGGTCGAGGACAGACTAAAGTATTGATTTTTTGTTTTATTATTATTATTATAAACGAAACTATTATATTTATAATAATAATAATAATACAGTAACAATTAAATTTAAATTTGGTTTTGGTTTTAGATTTTATAAAGAATATTTAATATTTTAAATTAATTAATTGAAACAAAATATCACCAAAGTGATCTCTTTTGTGTAGATTAATTTAATTAAAATATTAAGATAATTGTGTGTATGTAATTTATGCATTTATTAACTGGCCCAAAGGAAAGTTAATAGTTTCATGCATACCTGTGGTGATAAATATGTGACAATTATAAGGCATTTTGTGTGAGCAATATGTCAGTCCAAAGATTGATTTATTGTTTGACATAATTTATTGTCAATGTTTGATTGCTACAACAAGAGTATTGCTTACAGTTAATATTATTGTCCAAAGACTTAATATTAATGTTGTGCTTGGTATCTTGAGATGAGATTAACCAAATTTTGAATTTATTGTTTGATTATGCAAACTGATGTGAGCTTGTTTTTTTTTGTTCTATATTCAGCTAGTTCATCTTCTGCTGCCTCAATATCTGCTAATATTAATTCTATTCCTATGCTTAATGGGACCAATTTCAAGGATTGGAAAAGAAACTTACTTATAGTTCTGGGATTTATGGATTTAGACCATGCATTAAGGGATGAACAACCTGCACCTCTCACTAAGGAAAGCACCCGTGATGAGAAAACGGATTTTGAGAGGTAGGATCGTTCAAATCGCATGAGTTTAATGATTATGAAACACAGCATTCCAGAAGCCTTTTGGGGCACAGAATCTGAAGGGATTAATAAGGCCAAGAATTTCCTTGAACAAATTGAGGAACGTTTTGCTAAAAACGATAAGGTTGAAATGACAACACTTCTAGGTTCTTTGATGACCATGAAGTATAAGGGTCAAGGAAATGTAAGGGAGTACATTATGGAAATGCATCATATTGTCTCAAGACTTAAGACTCTTAAGATCGAGCTTTCTGATGATGTGCTTGTGCTTATGGTTTTGTTAACGCTTCCTGCACAGTTTAACCAATTTAAAATTAGTTATAATTGTCAAAAGGAGAAATGGACTCTCAATGAACTCATTTCTCACTGTGTGCAAGAGGAAGAAAGGTTAAAAAAGGACAAAACTGAAAGTGCTCACTTGGCCACTGCCTCTAAGGATAAGGGCAAGAAAAGGAAATCTGAGAATGAAGCTGCTAAGGGTCCAGCCCAAAAGAAACAACAGAAGGATTCAGAAGGTTGTTACTTTTGCAACAAGCCTGGACATGTGAAGAAAGATTGTGCCAAGTATCACGCATGGCGTGCAAAGAAAGGTATGATTCTTACTTTGGTCTGTTCTGAGGTTAATTTAGCTTCAGTACCTATGAACACTTGGTGGATAGATTCTGGTGCTTCTACTCACATAAGTGTTTCTATGCAGGGTTGCCTGAGCTTCCGAAAGCCAAGTGATGGTGAAAGACACATCTTCGTGGGCGATGGAAAATCGGTGGAAGTGGAAGCAATTGGGCATTTTAGGTTGTTGTTAGGAACTGGTTTTTATTTGGATTTGAAAGACACTTTTGTTGTACCGTCTTTTAGACGGAATTTAATTTCTGTTTCTTTGTTGGACAAATTTGGATATTCTTGTTCTTTTGGAAACAATCAGTTTAATTTGTCTTTAAATTCAAATGTTATTGGAACTGGTTACTTGAATGCTTATGACAGCCTTTCTTTGCTAGAAACAATTGCATCCTATAATGAAACCTTGCATGTGGAATCACGTGGTACTAAACGCAAATTAAATAAGGACAATTCAGCGTCATTATGGCATAAGCGCTTAGGTCATATCTCAAAAGGTAGAGTTGAGCGCCTTGTGTCTGATGGCATTTTAGAATCTCTTGACTTCACAGACTTTGATGTTTGTGTCAATTGTATCAAGGGAAAATAGACCAAAACTAAGAGATTAGGTGCCAACAGATCTTCAGATGTCTTAGAATTGATTCATATAGATATTTGTGGGTCATTCCCTACAGCATCATGGAATGGTCAACAATATTTCATATCATTCATAGACGATTACTCACGTTATGGGTACCTTTATCTCATTCATGAAAATTCCCAGTCTCTGGATGTGTTCAAAGCTTATAAAGCTGAAGTTGAGAATCAACTCAACAAAAGGATTAAAAATGTAAGATCTGATCGTGGTGGTGAGTACTACGGTAGATATGATGGCTCAGGCGAACAACGTCCAGGACCGTTTGCTAAATTCCTAGAGGAATGCGGTATTGTCCCATAGTACACCATGCCAGGATCACCTAGCATGAATGGTGTTGCTGAAAGATGCAATAGGACTCTTAAGGATATGGTAAGAAGTATGATTGCTTATTCTACCTTACCTGAGTCCCTCTGGGGAGAAGCATTAAAGACAGCAGCTTACATTCTGAATAGAGTACCAACTAAAGCAGTTGCAAAAACACCTTATGAGCTTTGGACAGGTCGAAAGCCTAATCTAAAACACTTTCACATTTGGGGATGTCCAGCTGAGGCAAGGCCTTATAAGCCACATGAACAAAAATTGGACTCCAAAACAGTGAGCAGCTACTTTATTGGTTATTCTGAGCGATCTAGGGGCTATAAGTTTTATGATCCCACAATTAAAAATATTTTTGAGATGGGAACTGCAACATTTTTTGAGGATGTTGAGTTTGGGGGGAGAAATAAGGTTAGAGACATTGCTTTTGAGGAGGAATTGAGTTCAAACTCAATTCCTACTATCATTTTTGACAATGTTCAGGCTTCTACACCTGTCATTGTTCAAGAAATGAATCCAGGACCTCAACAAGACAATGTTGAACAACCCCCAAATCAAGATGAGGTAATTGTTTCAGAAGAACAAACTCAACAACCTCAAGAACCAGAGCCATTAAGAAGGTCCACAAGAGAAAGAAGAAATGCCATTTCAAATGATTATGTTGTATTTCTTCAAGAACATGAGGATGACAATGGAATGATGGAAGATGATCCAATCAATTTTCATCAGGCCATTAAAAGTTCTAACTCTCAAAAGTGGATTGATGCCATGAAAGAAGAGTATAAGTCTATGCAAGACAATAAAGTTTGGGAACTTGTCCCATTACCAGACGGTGCAAAACCAATTGGTTGTAAATGGATATTTAAAACCAAGAGGGATGCAAATGGTAATGTGGAGAGGTATAAAGCGCGTCTTGTAGCTAAAGGCTATACTCAGAAAGAAGGCATTGATTATACAGAGACTTTCTCTCCAGTTTCATCGAAAGACTCTTTTAGAATACTAATGGCACTTGTTGCTCACCTTGATCTTGAGCTACATCAGATGGATGTTAAAACTGCATTTCTCAATGGAGACATTGACGAGACAATTTATATGGTGCAACCAGAAAACTTTGTGTCGGGAGACCCAAAGAATATGGTTCGCAAATTGACAAAATCCATCTATGGACTCAAGCAAGCTTCTCGTCAATGGTATCAAAAATTTCACCAAGTAATTATCTCATTCGGTTTTGAGATGAATGTTGTTGATGATTGTGTATATCACAAGTTCAGTGGGAGTAAGTATATATTCCTGGTTCTATATGTCGATGACATATTGCTTGCCACTAATGATATAGGCTTATTGCACAAAACCAAGAGATTTCTATCTAAGCATTTTGAGATGAAAGATCTTGGGGACGCCTCTTTTGTATTAGCAATTCAGATACATCGAGATCGTTCTCGAGGTATTCTTGGATTATCACAAAAGAGCTATATCGATAAAGTACTCAAAAGATTTGGCATGCAAGATTGTAGACCAGGTGATACCCCTGTTGCTAAAGGAGACAAATTCAGTCTTAGTCAGTGCCCTAAAAGTAACCTTGAAATTCAGGAAATGCAAAAGATTCCCTATGCATCAACTGTTGGGAGTCTGATGTATGCTCAAGTTTGTACGCGTCCGGATATTGCGTACATTGTTGGAATGTTAGGCAGATATTTAAGCAACCCTGGTATGGACCATTGGATAGCAGCCAAGAGGGTTATGAGGTATCTTCAGAGAACAAAAGGTTACATGCTCACACATAAGAAATCAGATCGTTTGGAGGTCGTAGGGTATTTTGATTCTGATTTTGCTGGGTGCCAAGATAGCAGAAAGTCTACATCAGACTATATTTACATGTTAGCTGGAGGAGCTATTTCTTGGAAAAGTGTCAAACAGACACTTGTAGCTTCTTCCATTATGGCAGCAGAATTTGTAGCATGCTATGAGGCATCGAATCATGGAATATGGCTGCGAAACTTTGTCACTGTGCTGCGCATTTTGGAGAATGTAGAAAGTCCACTCAAGTTATTTTGTGACAATAATTCAGCAGTATTGTATTCCAACAACAACAGGAGCTCATCCAAGTCAAAGCATATTGACATAAAGTTCCTAGTTGTGAAATAAATAGTGCAAAGTGGACAAATATCCATAGAGCACATTGGGACACACTCCATTATAGCGGATCCGCTCACAAAAGGATTACCACCCAAGGTATTTCATGAGCACATTGCTCATATGGGTGTGGTATTGTTTGAGGATATCATGATTTGGTGGGAGTTTGTATTTTATTTGCTTTATGTTTATTTCAGACATTTATGTATTTGGTTATTTTCTGATCAGAAATTAAGTTTTTCAGTTCATTCACTCTGTTTTTTGTTATTCTGACCTCAGTAAAGTTTAAGGAGGACCAGTTGGAAATAGGCATGTTTGGTTCACATTGCATGTAATTTCCATGCTACGCATTCATGATTGATCTATGTCATTTGACTATATTTGTATATGTGACCATTGATGGGTTTAGTCATGATTAATATGACAAATACCGCTTTGATCCTATATGGATATGGTTGATGGACGAGATTGTTAAAGAATACCTTTATATGATAGCAAATTTTGAGCTCATAAGGTTGTACATTTATAAGGAAACATATGTTGCCCAAGTGGAAGATTGTTGGATTAAAATCCTATTTTATGGGCACATATGTATAATGTATAATGCTATTATAAAGTGTGATATAAAATTAAATGACCAATTATGTTATAAATATCATAGGGTATTAAAGTGTCATGGATTTAATATGTAGAAATAGGAAAGTGAATTTTTAATTTTATAATGGGCAAAATTGGAAATCACTAATTATAAATTAGGGTTGTAGTCCCCTATATATATGTATCATTCTATTCTGTCTGTCATCCCATTAACAGAAAAGAAAAGAGAAACTATTATCTCATAGAGATACATATTATATACGAAGATCTAAACCCTCTATGCAATCTCCAACAATGGCCTCAGGTTAGTGCTTCCGCTCTTGTGTTAGTCTTCTTCTTTAATTTAGCAAAGGATCTATAGAATTATGATTTAGGATTTCTCATATATGCATTTATAATAACATAATTTTGGATTATGTGTTGGAGATTATTGTTTATTCATGTTATTTGAGTGTATTAAAAATTCTAACAATATTCTCACGGTACTACACGGATAGTGGCTTTTCCACAATCTTTGGGAATTGTCTGGACACGTATTGTCCTCTGTAACTATTCTAGATTATTCCTATAACATGTATAAATATGTAATATCCTTTACTGTAGCATCGAAGGAGTAAAAACAAAAATACAAGTTTTACAAAAAAAATTCTTTGATATATTTTCTCTTTTCGACTTCGCAGGACCCATGGTTCGATTTTGTCCTTTAGTGAAACGTGCGTTTCAATATCCCTTCTGCAACTCAACATCTTTTGCTAATTCATTAGACGTTTCTTTCACAGTATACATTCATACATTTAACTTATATTGTTTCAGTAAACACATATAAAAGAAAAATAATAATTACGTGGGCAAAATGCTCTCACATAAGATAATAATTTAACTACAAAAGGGATTCAAGAAAAAAAACAAGAACCAATTAAGATTAACATTATTTGAAGAAAGATTAACAGTTCGAACATCATTTATCCAACCTCAAAGTAACCCCAAAAAAGCCTCATCATTAAAATTTAATAATTAGTTATTTTATATCATATTAATTTTGTTTTTTACCTAGTCTTCAGCTTTAACCTGCCAAACGTTGGTTGAAATTAAAAAAATAAAATAAAATACCAACCATGTATATATATAAATGTAATAATAATTAGTCAGAGGAGTTAACCTGTGGCTTTCATGCTTTAATTAGTTCTATCGTAATGATCATTACACGCTACAATTTCTTATAAGAATATTAAAGTTAAAGGCACTTTCTTCGTCTGTTCCAAACATTTATAATTGTGTTATGTTTACACTTTTATGCTCATATATATATATATAGAAGAGTAAGTTTCCATCCAAAGTGAAATAAAAATAATTAATCAAGACTTTTCCTAAGTATATGTAATATAATATATCAAGAGCTTAGTTAATCATCACAAAATAATTAAATATTAAATACCCTTATCATCATTATAAATTTATAAGATTGTTCTCTTCCTATGCTGCCAATTCAAACATTGAATATGACGTGTAATATTTCTTTTTTAATTTTTAGAGTGGTGTTGTATTTCGAAAACACTATATATGAAATAAAAATTCTAATGCTATTGTTTTTTTCTACAAGTTTTTCATGTTATCTTTATATAATTTTCAAGATAAATAAATGTATATATATACAAGTAATGTTTGTGTAGTTTTATTTATATAATTTATTAATTATATTTATTAAATTTGTATCATTATCATATAAATATTTTAAATAAATAAATAATATTATATATAAAAAAATTGCATAAACATATCATTAATGAAAAATTAAACCAAAACACTGTTTATGATTTTTTTTAAATATATATGTATAATATAATAAACTTTTTAAACTTAAATGATAATTTTTTTAAAAAAAAATTAAGATTATACATTATATATTATTATTATAATAATACTTTATAATATTTAAAATTATATTGATATAAGTATTAAATATCTAGTTTTGTATTAAATATTATTATAATAATAATATTTTATAACATTTAAATTTATATTAGTATAGTTATTAAATATCTAATCTTGTTTGATAACTTTTTTTAATAAAAATTAAGATGATGTATTATATATTATTATAATAATATTTAAATTTATACTGATATAAGTATTAAATATTATTATAATAATATTTTATAATATTTGAATTCATATTAATATAATTAATAAAAAAAATAGGATTATATATTATTATCATAATAATATTTTATAACATTTAAATTTATATTAATATAGTTATTAAATATCTAATTTTGTTTTATATATATTTATAATAAGGATATTTTATAATATTTAAATTTATATTGATATAATTGATAAATATCTATTTTTAAGTTATTTTTAAAGTTATATTCTGTTAAATATTTAAAATATTCCATTAAAGTTAACAAAACAAACGGTTAAAACTAAAAATTTCTTTAACTATACACTTATTATATAAAAGAGATTTCTAGTTTTTACTTTTATATCTTCTTATATATATATATATATTTTTTTTTTTTTTTTGTCTGCCATATATTATACATATTTTGTATTTTTATTTTTTTTAAGGATATGTAAGAAAAGATGAAAAAATAAATAAGGTAATGCATAATTTTTTTTTAAAAAAATGTTTGATTTAATTTTTTATTAATCATAGATAGAGTGTCTCTATAAAACGTTGAAGTGCAAATATAATTAACACTATTTTTTAATATTCGTTTTTATATATGAAGAACATCTTCCAGAATGTTTACATAAAACAGCATGCTTATTGTTTACAATATCAAATATTAGTAAACCATTACGTTACGTACTACTTACATATTAAATAAAATAACTATTATACTACATAGTTATAACTAGTTATAGTTGAACGGTTCATGACCTTTTTTCCTTTTTCTTAAAATTAGTAACCTGAAAACTTGGTAGACGAATCAACAACCGTACGATCAAGAAGTTCAATTATCATATATATATGTTTATTCAAGTACGTAGTATAGTAGCCATAGTAGAATTGTAACTAAAGAGAGCTAGTCAAAACGGTGAGACCAAATCCACCTCCAAACTCAACGACCCCAAAAACGAGACACATGAAAATTAGTTAAACTCACCAAAGATGGAGCGGTTTAACAAATCCTACTTCTGCCTGTTTAATCATATTTTTCACTACTAACATATATATATAGGTATATATATATATACACATACGGTCTTATAAGATTTTCTTCTTCTTATATTATATAGGTTTTGTTAAGAAAAATTTGATGGGAAATTCTATGTCACAAAAGCCACCATGTCATGGGAAAGTTATTCTATGGGATGGTTCGGTTCACGACTTCGAAAAACCCATCACGGCGGCGGAGCTCATGTTGGAACACCCTCAACATGCGGTGGTCGAGTTCCAATCCGCCGTCACTGGAAAACGTCCGGCGGCGTTACCGGCGGACAAGAAGCTCGAGACCAAGAAAATATACATGATGGTTCCGATCAAGCGAGGGAAGACGGCGGCTCTTTCTTCCGACGAAATCCACCGAGTTCTTCTCGTTGCCAACTCGGTTCTGAGAACTCGTTATTCGGTGAAGTTTTTGCCTCTGTTTGCGAGGAGTTGCCCGGTGGATTATGGCGCATCGCTTGGGGTTTTGGTGCCGAAGAAGGAGAAGAAGATCGAAATCGGTGAAGAGAAGACGAAGTATGTTCCGTTGGAAAGTTTTGTTCTGCCGGAGAGTTCGGAGGAGACGCCGGAATATTTGAGCAGGCAGTTCTCCGGCAGGGGTTGGAAACCTAGTTTGGACACCATTGTGGAAAAGGTAACGGTCGAAAAGAAGATGAATCATTGGTTGTTTTAGATTTTATGTATTCATAATAATATAATTTGAATTACTAAGAATGTAAAATACAAATATAGAGTAATTGGTGAAATTAGAACTTTTTAATGCTAGTTTGCAAAGTTATATTCTTTTGAAATAATATTTTGCAAAACAAGAAGAAGTTATTTTTATAAAGAATTAAAAAAATATACACTAAACTTTCCATACATATATACCCAATATAAGGGGAGGTAGAACATGGAAACTAAGCATATTTTTTATTAAGTTGATATGACAGCTGAAATTAAAATACATGTTAATGTTATAATTTTAGTATTAATTAGCCAAACAATGCTTATTGCAATATAAAATCTACGACAAAAAACGTGTATATCTATTGAGCTATCATATACCTATGTATATTGTGCTATATAAATATGTGTTGGAGCTCATATTAAGGAAATGTATTAGGTATAATTGACATGCATGCTTACCTTGTTTTTCTAAGGAAAAAGAATAGTTCCCCAAATTAGAATCTACGCGTGCGATTTTAATTTCTTGGATTGTGAGATATTTGGTTATGGTTGACAAACACTCTGTATATAGTGTTAGAAACAGAGGTTTAAATGGCTGAGGGTAGAGAGTCAGAGTCTCAGAGATTCTATATTAATGTAGAAAAGAAAAAATTAAAAAATATATTTATAATTATAATATTATCAATAATGAAAAATGCATAGTTGGGGTCGACAATCGACTGAGGAAATTTCATACTCCTCATATTGATCAGCTAGAATATAATCCATTTTATGACACTTGTTGATTAATTGTTGTGGTTGACCATATACTATAAATATATATATGATGTCAGATGGTGGTAATTAAAATAATGTATCAATCCCAATGGTGATAAAATTATAGAGCTACATAGAGGAATTCTACTAATTAAAATGTAAAAAACAAAGAGTAGCTTGGTCCTCTGTTCCTTGCAATTATTTATAATTATATATAAATTAATTAAAACAGAAAAGGAGATCTAGTCAGAGTATATAATAGTGTAAAACAAATTATTTATTTAATTAAGAAGGATCAGAAGAAGTGATTTGATTCTAGTTTACAATATTATCTTATAAGTGATAAGAACCAAATAATTGAGAGAGAAAATCCTTTGGGGTTAAGAGCCAAACAGTTATCCTTAATTATCGTGATCTTATGAAGCCAAAGGGGCATTTCATGATTTTTGTTTTTTTGTTTTTTTATTTACACCCTCATCTGTATCTCTTTATAAATTTATAGGTGGATATATATATATAAAAAAAATTAACTATTGTATATTTTTGTGGGAAATTATAATGCAACATTTACACCAGTTCGGTTGACCAAATTGAGAACCACAATTAATAATTACCACTGTATAATTATGTTTTCTGTCTCTATCTATTAACCACTTATTAATTTGCTTTTGATTTTGATAAGGGTCCCCTTTCCCAAGGAGAATTTGGTCCATTAACCAATTCAAATCCATCCAGTTATTATAATCATGATATTCTACTTTCTATTGGTCATTAACCTCATTATATTATTCCCTTAATTAATTACCATCACTCTCTCGAAAAAGTCGTTGCAAGTTGCATCAAAATAGAAAGAGAGTTTCAAACAACCGTAGCTAAAGTGCTAATTATTGAACTACCTTCACATTTTTAATGCACCGGTAAAATAATTAAATTATTATAATATGAGTGTACTATTGGTTTTAAAGAACTAATTCGAGTTCGACCACATCACAACCTTGAGTAATATTAAGGATATTCACAAATTACATATAACAAATCAGTTTCCAGGCAAAAAAAAAATTACAGTGTATCATTAATCTTAAACTTTTATTATCTTAAGATAAAATTTCATAATTTAAATTATACTAGATAAAAGCAGTCGTGCATGTTTGCTTAATTTTAAAATTTTAAATATTATCTATATTAATTTTAATAAAAATAAGTTCATTGTTTTGTTTAATATATATTGTTGACGCGGTTCTTCGCCAACAGGTAATTAAGAGAAGAAGAGAAAGAGATTAGTACTGAAAGTAGAACCGTCACAGATATGAAATCTTAGAGAATGAACTAGGTGACTCCAGACACGTTTTTTAAGTGGTTCAAAAGTTAAAATCCTTCTACTCCACTAGTCAATATTATTCATATATTCTGGGTATTTGGTTTACAAAGTATATGGCTCTTCAGAGACTATTTTTTCCAACCCCTATCAACTCCCAGGGTCCCCATATTTATAGGAGAAGGCACCTGGAAGTTGGTAGGGAGGTCATCCCGTGACCTTACCATTTGTCATATCAACTCTGTGACAATTATGATTAATTCCTAAACCTGACACATAAGTGTGGTCTAATCAGTGTGTAAGGAGATAATGGGACGCACGGCCCAACACAGCCGTGGGTGTCTGAATGCGCACGTTCCTGCTGCGTGTCCGAGAAGTCAGGGGAATATCGGACACGTGATGTCAGATATATGCACGTTTATCTTGCGTGTATTGACTTTACAAAGGGTCAGAGATCCATGGCCAGCTCGTACCACGAGCTTCTTCCCTGAACCGACCTTCAGCCTTCAGGTCTTCTGATGCCTTCCTCCAGTCTTGGGGGCCCTTGGCGAGCCTTTGAGGATCCCTCGAGCTAAGAAGGTACGATCTGGAAACAGGATCTCCGGCCTGGGGGAGTCCTCCGACTAAACCATGATTAGTCCGAGACTCGACCTGCTAATAAGCCCGGGGGAAAACCAGGGCGTACACCTGCCCCCCAAGGCCCTGCTCGTGGTATATGACGTCATATATAGGAGACCATAGTAGGGGCTTTTAGACTTCCCCACAACCCTTCACATTCCATTCTTTGTGCAGGCATCTGATACGTGGAACGTCGTGGGTGGTGACGGTACGTTTTACAAGAACCGCATTTAATGGCCTAGCCTATTGTCCAGCCGTCGTTTCATATTTCGAGTGGAAGGCCTCGGATCCCTCACTAGGGCCATCCAAGAGCCTTCTTCACGTGATCCTTCCCTTATATAAAAAGGGAGTGGCCACCCTACGCACGGGCCACCCCTTCATTCCAAAATTTCCCAAATCTCTCTCCTTCTTCCTTCTCTGACTTTCAGAAGAACGAAACCCTCGACTCTACTGCCACCATTTTCCTTGTTCAAGAAGCTTAGGCGCACGAGTTTCTCCAAATCTTTGGAAGCTACTGTACCGACGAGGCTCCTACCAACGCAACACTCTCGTTTACCATCCAGCCATATACTGTAAGTTTTCTGACCCTGTTCATTTTGAAAACATGCCACTGTAGCTTAGGTAAAAAAATTTACTGTAGCCACATGCAAGGGTTTTCTGGGTTGCGTGGGTAGGAGGGCGACAACCCCTTTTAGGCTAGGGCACACTTGTTGTAGGAAATCGCCTTAGAGTATGGGTTTCAAGATGCTTCTTTAGGAACAATTTCTGGTTAGGATCTTTAGGAACTTTGGGTGCAAAACCGGGTAGCTTAGGAGATACGCCTCAAAAGCGGTTTTGCAACATTCTGCCTGTTGAAACTTCCCCCCCAAGGCAAATTTTTACTCTGAATCCCCTGACACGCGAATTCCGAGTAATCTGGGATCTGTTGGGAGCATACGCGCGTGTTCATTGAACCGCGTGGTTCCACTCTCCACGGGCTGGGCTTACCTCAGCTCTTGTAAATAATAATTACTTCGTCCTTCTGCTTGGGTCGCCTTTTCTAAAGTGTTTTCTTTTGTTCGATAGGCGACCAGATGGCTCCAAAAAGGAATCTGCCTCAGAAGAACGTGGGAAGCTCGGTCTCCCAGCAAGAGAAAGGAAAGGCAGTGATGTCAAGCTCACCGATCCCCCACTTCGGGCCGGCCGTGGAGAAGCAGGTTGAGGTGGCCCCCGACGCATTCTTTGAGGCGGAGAGAATCGTCTCAAAGCTAACCGACCAGGCGAAGATCAACAAACTCTTCCTCACCCACAACATTCCACTGGGGAGAGCCTCCGTGATTGCCCGACCTGCTGCGGAAGGCGAGCGGAGCTGCACGCCACTCGACGAATCGTTCGCGGCCTGGAGCGGCGAACACTTCAAGGCAGGGGCCTTCCTTCCCCTGGATCAGTACTTCGCTGACTTCCTGAATTATGTGGGGTTGGCCCCATTTCAGCTCCCCCCCAACTCCTACCGTCTGCTGGCGGGCTTGAGGTATTTATTCAAGAAGCAGGAGTGGGAGGTCCCCACTCCTGCGGATATTCTATATTTCTTCTGCCTCAAAGCCAGCCCGGACCAGCGGGGGCGAGGTGACGGGTTCTACTACTTAACCCGTTTTCCTAATACAGCGGCGGTCATCGAGCTTCCAAGCCATCCAAATGACTTCAAGGACCAGTTCTTCATGTCAACTGGGTTTCGGAATTGCGAGCACCATTATTTTAATCGCCCTCGTAAGTGATCCCTGACCTTAGCTCGCCTTTTGAGTGTTTTTTTATTTTTTTTATTTTAGCTCCTCCCGTATTCCACCCTGACTCCAGCCAATCTTGCAGCCATCTACACAAGGACCGAAAAGTCTGCGACCCTCGGCGGTCAGTATGACACATTGGCGGGCCTGCCCCCCAGCGAAAAGGACTACCGCGTGCTCGTGACGGACGAGTCGATGGTGTTCTGCAAATTGATCTTCCCAAACCAGGCTCTAAACCTGAAGAGGCCTCGGGGGCCGCCCCCAGCCCGCGACAACAGGCCTATCACCATGGAGGAGGTCGCGGCCGAGGAAGACGAGGAGGACGAGGTGGCTGAAGTTCCGCTCGTGAGGAATAGAAAGAGGACCTTGGAGGTCGCTCAAGGGATGGACGAGGAGAGGATCCAAACCGGAGCAGCCGCGGGTCCTTCTGGGCAAGGTAACCCTTATTTGTTTAAGAATGTAGATAGGGCCACCGCAGACCCCCGGCTGGTTAGATTCAATCCTAGGCAGATCGTCCAGCGTCACGGGAGGGACCCGGACCTGAATACACTCCTGCTCCATTGTGTTGACCGGCTCGGGCTGGATCACCAAGAGAGCCGGCCTAGGGGTACCGTAGTAGTAGATAACACCCTAGCTTTTAGGTCGATCCTTTTTTAGGAGTATGGGACCAACTTACGCACATGGCCATCACTTCAGAGGGGTGACTATGCCCCGGGATTTAGACAGTATGTAGAAGAATCTAGCCCCGAGTCAGAACCGGACCTAGAACCTGCGCCAGTTCGTGAGATAATTGTCCTAGGCTCTTCCAGCTCGGGGGGTAGGGCTCCCTTAATATTCGTATACTTTTTGCTTTTAACTTCTGCATGATTGCTAACTTGTAATAACCATGTTTTTGTTTTTGGCAGAAGAGATGTCTCAGCCCGGGGGTAATCTGCGGGGTGTAGTCTTCGGCGGGAATCCCCCAGCAGGGCCAAGGTTGAAAAGGCTCCGAGAGTCTAAGAGCGCGGCCGGGGCCTCCACCAAATCCCCGGCTAAGGAGAAGGAAAAAACCCCGCCATCCCAGGTCGGGGGGGCAATCCTTCCTGCTGCCGGAGCAGGACACATGCCCCCGCCGCCCCAGCGATCTCCATTAGCCACCCAGGACGTGGTACTGGAGGTCGGGACTCCGGGCATGGCAGCCCCGGACGTACGCATCCCGGTCGACCCCCAGGATCTGAAAAAGATCCCAGAAGCATTCCGGGGGACGGTGTATGAGTTGGCGAGCTATGCCGTCGGCCGCTTCTACAAGCTCAAAGAGAGGGATCTCCGGGCTATTGAAACAAGGAGCCCGGTCCGAGTCATAGAGTCTTCGATGGACATGACCGTAACGGTAATCTGCCCCACTTCTTTTAAAGCTTTAACACTTACACAATGCCTTGTTTTTCCACTTAGCCAACTTATCCTTCCTTTCTTGCAGGGCATTGCTGCCGTACATCGAGGTATCGCTAGGACCAAGGCTCAGCTCGAGGAGATGGAGGCTGAGCGCCAGGTCGCCCTTCAGGAGGCTCAGGCGGCGAAAGATGTGCTGGCGGCTTCGAAGGCCGAGCTAGAGAGGAGCCGCTCAAAGAACCAAGAACTTGAAACCTCCCTTGCCACTTCGCGAACAGATCTCGGGGCAGCGAAGACCGAGGCCCAGGCCGCCCTGGAGGCCGCCTTGGAAGCCGAGCGGGCCATCTCGAAGCAGTCCATGCAGGACCTATTCTATCACTGCTGGGCCCATAACCAGGATGCTGACTTCTCTTTTATGCCGCCGGACCTCTGGGCTATTTTGCTGCCGAAGCTCCATGCCCGCCTAAACAGAGAGGTACCGCCCTCGGAGACCGAGGAAGCCTCTGGCGCGGCGGAGCAGGGCGAGACCGCGACCTCCAAAGGACCAGCAGATGGGGCTTAGGGTACTTCTTATGCATTTTTAATTATTTTATTTTGTCTTTGTAACCTTTTCATGAGGTGTTTTCACCTCGAGACGATTTACTTGGCAATCTTAACTTATATATATATATATTTTTATATAAGCTTAGTTCATGCTAACCGTTATTTATATCCCGAGCTCTTTAAGAAAGAGCCACGACCAATAAACTTAAGTTAACTTCCAAGTTTTATGACCCGGTTAAAACCGGGAACTTATTTTGAAAACTTAGTTCGTGCAAACTTTTATCCATATCCCGAGCTCTTTAAGAAGAACCACAATCAATAAATTTAAGTTAACTTCTAAGTTTTATGACCCGGTTAAAACCAGGAACTTATTTTGAAAACTTAGTTCGTGCTAACTTTTATCCATATCCCGAGCTCTTTAAGAAGAACCACGATCAATAAATTTAAGTTAACTTCTAAGTTTTATGACCCGGTTAAAACCAGGAACTTATTTTGAAAACTTAGTTCGTGCTAACTTTTATCCATATCCCGAGCTCTTTAAAAAGAACCACGATCAATAAATTTAAGTTAACTTCTAAGTTTTATGACCCGGTTAAAACCAAGAACTTATTTTGAAAACTTAGTTCGTGTTAACTTTTATCCATAGATAGGAGTCAACATCTAAGTCGTTAAGGAGACCTGGTTATATCCAGGTACCATATGCCCCCCAAGTAACTGGGAAAGGGTCTTTCGTGGTTACTTTAAAATCACACTTGCAAATTAAAAGAAACACTTGATTTTTATTTATACATAGAAAGTGGCCTTCCAGGCCTTACAAGTCGATCATTGATAGTATTTCTTTAAGTGGATGGCATTCCAAGTCCGCAGGATCGCTCCTCCATCAAGTCGAGCTAACTTATAAGTTCCCTCCTTGATGACTTCGATGACCTGGTATGGTCCTTCCCAGTTTGGTCCCAAAACCCCATCTTTGGGATCTTTTCCGGCCAGGAAAACTCTCCTTAGGACCAAATCTCCAACTCTAAAGGCACGTTTTTTGACCTTAGTGTTGAAGTAGCGAGTGATCTTTTGCTGATAATGGGCGAGCTGGAGTTGCGAATCCTCCCGCCTTTCATCAACTAGGTCTAGGGAATGGCATAGGAGTTTGTGGTTCCGATCTTGGTCGTAGGACTGGACTCTATGCGACAGAACTTTAACCTCCACGGGGAGGACTGCTTCACTCCCAAAGGTTAAGGAGAAAGGAGTGTGACCCGTGGGAGTCCGATGCGAGGTCCAGTATGCCCACAGGACCTGGGGGAGTTGTTCTGGCCAGACCCCCTTTGCCTCATCTAGCCTCTTCTTGAGGCTTGCCTTTAGAGTTTTGTTCACAGCCTCGACCTGGCCGTTCGCCTGGGGATAGGCCACGGACGAGAAGCTTTTCACAATTCCGTGCCTTTCACAAAATTCGGTGAACAGATCGCTGTCAAATTGAGTGCCGTTGTCGAAGACGATCTTCTTAGGTAGGCCAAATCGACAGATGATGCTTTTCACCACAAAGTCGAGTACTTTCTTCGATGTTATTGTCGCCAACGGCTCTGCTTCGGCCCACTTGGTGAAGTAGTCAATGGCTACCACGGCGTAACGGACCCCGCCCTTTCCGGTGGACAGGGGGCCCACTAGATCTATTCCCCAAACGACAAATGGCCACGGAGCCGAGATCATTTTTAGCTCGACTGGAGGAGCTCGGGCAACCACAGCGAATCGCTGACACTTGTCGCACCTTTTCACATACGAGATCGAGTCTTTGGACAGAGTCGGCCAATAATAGCCTTACCTGAGAACCTTTAAGGCCAGGATTTGCCCCCCAGTGTGGTCTCCGCAGAATCCTTCGTGAACTTCCTGCAGGATGGCCTTCGCTTCACTCGGAAGAACGCAGCGGAGGAGAGGTAGGGAGTGCCCACGTCGGTATAACACTCCTTCGACTAGCGTGTATCTAGGAGCTTGATAAAGGACTCGTCGTGCATCGTTACGTTCTTCGGGTAACCTGCCCTCGACGAGATACTCCAGAATGGGAGTCATCCAGGTCGGCCTAATATCAATCATCTCGATCTCCGCCCGATCTCCTTCTATACTTGGTTTTTCCAAGAATTCTACTGGCACCAACCCCAGGGTTTCTGCCTCTCCCGAGGTGGCAAGTTTTGCGAGAGCATCTGCGTTGGCGTTCTGCTCCCGAGGTATCTGTTCGATCGACCCTCGCCCAAATGCAGACAGCTCGGTTTTTACTTTTGCCAAATAGGCGGCCATCTTGGGTCCCCGCGCCTGATATTCTCCCAGAACCTGGTTCACCACGAGCTGGGAGTCGCTGAAGCACTGGACGGAGCTCGCCTTTAGCTCACTAGCTACCTTCAACCCAGCCAACAAAGCCTCGTACTCTGCCTCGTTGTTAGACGCCTTGAATCTGAACCTTAGCGCCGAGTGGAATCTATGTCCCTCGGGGGATATCAGGATGATTCCGGCCCCGGAGCCGTTCTCGTTAGATGAACCATCAACGAAGATCTTCCACGGCGAATGTGGGGAGGCAACCTGAGGCAAGCCTTCTGATGGATTGTCCTGGAATCCCGTGCATTCCGCCACGAAGTCGGCCAAGGCCTGACTTTTTATGGCAGTTCGTGGAGTATAGAAAATCTCGAACTGACTGAGTTCGACCGCCCATTTTAACAGACGTCCGGATGCTTCAGGCTTTTGCAAAACCTTCCTTAAAGGCTGATCGGTCATGACGTGTACAGAGTGGGACTGGAAGTACGGCCTGAGCTTTCGCGAGGCCGTGATTAGGCAGAACGCCAGTTTTTCCATCATTGGGTATCTTGATTCTGCTCCGAGGAGTCTCTTGCTGATGTAGTAGACTGGCTTTTGAACTTGGTCCTCTTCTCGTACTAGCACGGCGCTAGCTGCGTCCTCAGTGACGGCCATGTAGAGGAAAAGAGGTTCTCCCGCCTTGGGCTTAGATAGCACAGGCGGTTCAGCCAGATGCGCCTTCAGGTCGAGGAATGCGCTTTCGCATTCTACTGTCCACTCAAACTTCTTGTTTCCCCGGAGCAGGTTGTAGAAGGGCAAACACTTGTCGGTTGATTTGGAAATGAACCGGTTGAGCGCTGCCACCCTTCCTGTGAGGCCTTGGACATCCTTTCGCGACCTAGGGGAAGGAAGCTCGAGCAGTGACCTGATCTTGTCGGGGTTTGCCTCGATTCCTCGGGTATTAACTATGAAACCCAGGAATTTCCCCGATGCCACACCGAAGGTGCACTTCTGAGGATTAAGCCTCATGCCATACTCTCGCAGTATGTTAAAACACTCTTCTAGGTCGGAAACGTGGTTGTTGGCAGTCTTTGACTTGACCAGCATGTCATCGACGTACACTTCCATGTTTTTTCCGATCTGGTCTTTGAACATTCTGTTTACAAGCCTTTGGTAGGTAGCTCCGCATTCTTCAGGCCAAATGGCATGACCTTATAGCAATAGACGTTAGTCGGGGTCATGAAGCTGGTATGTTCCTGGTCTGCCGGATTCATCGCGATCTGATTGTAGCCTGAGTACGCGTCCATGAAGGACATGAGCTCGTGCCCGGCCGTGGCATCCACCAGCTGATTGATCCTTGGCAATGGAAAGCAATCCTTGGGGCAGGCTTTATTCAGGTCGGAGAAGTCAATACAGGTCCGCCACTTCCCGTTGGGCTTTGGAACCAGCACGGGATTAGCGACCCAAATTGGAAATTTGGCTTCACGGATAAAGCCACACTTTTTGAGCCGGGCCACTTCTTCTTCAAGGGCTTCGGCTCGGGTCGTTCCTAAACGCCTCTGCTTTTGGGATTTGGCAGGAACACTCTTATCTAGGTGGAGTGTGTGCATGATGGCACTCGGGCTGATCCCTATCATGGTCTCGTGCGACCATGCGAACACGTCCAGGTTTTTCTGCAAAAACGCAGTCAGCTCCGCTTTTCTTTGGTCACAGAGGTTCTTCCCAAGCTTAACCGTCCGTGATGGGTTTTGTTTATCAATGTTCACCTCCTCGAGCTCTTCAATAGCCTGGAGCTCGGATCTATCCTCGCCTACACGGGGGTCAATGTCCTTACTTAAGGCAAGCTTTTCCTCTTCGGAAACCTGAGGTTTTTCAATCTCAGGAGCCGCCTTGGGTCCCTGAGATTCCTCTCCGCCCTGAATGGCCATTGTCAGCTGCCCGGGTTTAGATTTTCCCTTCGTGGAAATGCTGTAGCATTCCCTGGCAGCGAGCTGGTCACCCTTGATAGTACAGACTCCTGTTGAAGTAGGGAACTTCATGGCGAGGTGTCGGATGGAAGTGATAGCCTCGAAAGCTATGAGCGTAGGTCGGCCCAAAATGGCATTGTAGGCTGCGGAGCAGTCAATGACCACGAACTCGAGTAGTTTGGACACTGTCCGAGATTCTTCTCCTAGGGTGATCACCAGCTCGATCGTCCCTATTGCTGCTGATCCTTCTCCCGAAAAGCCATATAGCATCATCGAGGTTGCCTTTAGCTCGGCGACGATCAGACCCATCTTTTCTAAGGTGGATCGGAATAGGAGGTTCACCGAGCTCCCATTGTCCACCAACACTCTCCTTACTTTCCGGTTGGCGAGCTGGACTGCTACGACCAAGGGATCGTTATGAGGGAATTGGACATGGCCTGCGTCTTCCTCCGTGAAAGTTATCAGTTGTTTCTCTAACCGTTGTTGTTTTGACTGACGTTGCTCCGGGACGAACTCCGCTCCGTTGTGAGACTTTAATTCATTCACATATCTCTTCTGGGCGCCTCTACTCGTGCCAGCCATATGCAGTCCTCCAGAGATGGTGGATATCTCTCCCTCGACCGCGGGGGGAAGGACGTCCTGATCTATCCGAGGCCCAGGCTGGCTGGCTGGGACCTCTGGAACGGGTCGACTTGCTGGGACCCTGTTTCGCGAGTATTGCGCCAATGGGCCTGCTCGGATGAGAGTTTCGATTTCATCTTTGAGATGCCTGCAGTCGTCGGTATTGTGGCCGATGTCGTTATGGAAACGGCAGAATTTTGAAGTATCTCTCTTTCCCTTATGGTGCTTTAATGGCTCCGGCCTTTTCCAAGGGACCCGAGCAGCGTTGGCCAGGAAAATATTTTCCCTGGACTGGGTGAGCTCGGTATATGTTGTGAACACGGGCTTGAATTTATCCACAGACTTATTCTTCTTTTGACCGTGATGGCTGTTTTCACCATTCCCCTTTCTTTTGCCACCACCGGGCTGGTTGTTCTGCGCGACGTCGGGAATCGCCACTACGATCTCTGTCCTCGTTCCAGCGGGCTTCTCGGGAATCTAGCTGGTCCCCGCAGCGGAAGCTTCAGCCTCTTCCAAATTTATCCACTCTTGGGCTCTGTTAAGGAATTCGCTAACCGAGCTGACTCCCCTCCTTTGAATATCTTTCCACAGGTCTCCACCGACCAAGATTCCGGTCCTCATGGCCATGAGCTTGGAGCTATCGTCAGCGTCTCTGGCTCGAGCAGCGACATTCGCGAATCTGCTCAAGTAGGCTTTCAGCGTCTCACCGGGCTGCTGTCTCACGTTAGCAAGGGAGTCGGCCTGGACTCGGGCAGCCTGGGAGGCGCGGAATGCCCTTTTGAAGTCAGCCGAAAAGGTCTTCCAGGAGCTGATTGACTGCCCTTTACTCTGCTTGAACCACTGCCTGGCAGGTCCAGTCAGTGTGGAAGGAAAGATCAAGCAACGCAGCTCCGGGCCGATGTTATGGGCCATCATTAGGGTGTTGAACATCCCTAAATGGTCCGACGGGTCTCCGTCCCCGTTGAACTTTGACAAGTGAGGCATACGGAAGCCAGACGGGTATGCCGTCGCTGCTATGTTGAGGGCGAAGAGCTCCATTTCGTCACCCGAATCATATTCGTCTTTTTCTTTCTCTGATAGGAGCTTTCTCATCAGTTCCTCCATCTGAGCTAGGCGCTCGAGGGTTTTGTCCTGAGATCCTGGGTTATTCCGGGGCTGTTCAACAGCTCCGGACCCGTTGTACATATTAGGTGGGTTGTTGCCCCCCCTATCTTGAGATAGGTTATTTGGGACATTCCCTCCGTTACGTACTTCGGATCGGACTCCCACTGAACGGGCCTGGCTACCATCTCCGGTTCGTTCGTCTCTGTGAGAGTTGAGGCGATCTCGGAGGTCGCCTCCCTGTGTAGTCTGGTGACTTTGTGCCGAACTTAGTGCTGACGCAGGTCTCCTCCCGAGAGATCACTCCGGCGACTACCGGTCCAGTGGCTCCTACTGGATAGGCTTGGAGTGCGTCTTTGGCGGTTACGATCTGATCCTTCCCCTGGCGCCCTGCTGCGCCAGGAAGGCCCAGCCGACGGCGGGTCTCTCCTACTACTCCCGTAGGCCGGGATGTCTCGGACGGGCTGAGGAGACGGGTATCTGATTGGAGAAGGAGGATGCCTGACTGGGGAGGCGATCCTAGTTCCATCCGGACGGATTAAATTCGGTGTGGGCCTTTCGGCCCTGCCAGCCTGCTGGTCCCGCGCTGGACGAGCTGGACGAGGCGCAGGACGGTCTTCGGGGACGGGCTGACGTCTCTGGCCCTCCTCGGATCTTCTTCGGGAATTTCCTCGATCTCTCCTGGGCACCCTCGAGGAAGGTTGAGAGCTAGGGGTTGATGTCCTAACCGAACGGTTGTATTGCTGTTGTCCGGTTCTAGGCATTTCCCTGAAGTTTTCCTCTTGATGGTGTGATGAAGGGGTAGAGTTGGCTGCAGGAAGTCTATCCGAACGGCTGTGTCTGGACCGATTACTCCGGCGAGACTTAGGAGCCTCACCTTGCCTCTCTCCAACGTTAACGTTGGTTGTGAGAGGGGGTAGTCGGTCCAGAATATCCTGGATTTGCTGACCAGCTGCTGCTAACTGACTCCTCAGCTGAGCATTCTCCATCTCCACCGCAGTATAATAACACGGATTCGGATTAGGTGGCTGGGGCGCTGAACTACCAGTGTCGTCTTGGCCCGCCAGCTGCTTTCCTGGCCTCTGCTGGACTTCAGGAATTTTCTCATCAGGGATGGCAACATGGTGGGCCTCCTGCCCATCATGCTGTTTTGTTTCGTTGCCATGTCTGGATCGAGTGGTCGCCATAGTTGGATGTTTGTAGTAGTACTAATCGAACTTGCTCTCAATGAAAGCACCAAACTGTTGACGCAGTTCTTCGTCAACAGGTAATTAAGAGAAGAAGAGAAAGGGATTAGTACTGAAAGTAGAACCGTCACAGATACGAAATCTTAGAGAATGAACTAGGTGACTCCAGACACGTTTTTTAAGTGGTTCAAAGGTTAAAATCCTTCTAATCCACTAGTCAATATTATTCATATATTCTGGGTATTTGGTTTACAAAGTATATGGCTCTTCAGAGACTATTTTTTCCAACCCCTATCAACTCCCAGGGTCCCCATATTTATAGGAGAAGGCACCTGGAAGTTGGTAGGGAGGTCATCCCGTGACCTTACCATTTGTCATATCAACTCTGTGACAATTATGATTAATTCCTAAACCTGACACATAAGTGTGGTCTAATCAGTGTGTAAGGAGATAATGGGACGCACGGCCCAACACAGCCGTGGGTGTCTGAATGCGCACGTTCCTGCTGCGTGTCCGAGAAGTCAGGGGAATATCGGACACGTGATGTCAGATATATGCACGTTTATCTTGCGTGTATTGACTTTACAAAGGGTTAGAGATCCATGGCCAGCTCGTACCACGAGCTTCTTCCCTGAACCGACCTTCAGCCTTCAGGTCTTCTGATGCCTTCCTCCAGTCTTGGTTTAATTTATTAATTCTATTTTTTAGTGTTTAATTCATTAATTTTTAATATGATTATAGATTTTTTAATTTTAAAATTATTTTTAATTTAAAATTACACACATTGCGCTGACATGTCCAAGACACATCAGTGTGTAAAGAGTCATGTCAGCCTTCTGTTAGCCACATGTGTTGAAAGTTAACGGAAGTCCTTCTTTACATGACTGTGAATATTTCGGGGGGATTTTTAACGGCCTGAAAAAGTTAGGGGGCACAATACGGTAGTGGTAATAGTTCGGGGGTAAAAATCCTAAATAGCCTAAATATTTATATCAATAATCTCTACATATATGACATCTAAACACAACATTGACGTAGATATATATTTACATGACTACATGACATATATATAAATTATAATAATATTTAAAAAAAATAATAGAAATAAAATAAGAATAGAAAAAGTTAGTGTAGACAGTAGTATAGATGCATCAAGTATTTTTAGTTTCTAATGTGTCTCGCAATGTCCTTTGGTGAAAATGACGAAGAAAAAGAGCTTCAATCACTTGATAAAAAACAAACTATCACACAAATTTATCATAAAATATTGTTAAAAATATTATATTTTAATTAATTAATTAATTAATTTTGTTAAGTTTATGTTTGTTCTAGTTTTTTAATTTGTCAATGACAACAAGAGATTATATGTTAATATTAATATAATATTAATATTATATATGAATTTTAAATTCAAGTTTGTCGTTAGTTGATAGTAGATTATATTATATTATATTATATATTTAATATGATACTATTCTAATACGTGAAGTTTAAGTTTAATTAAATTTTATTTAAGTTATAAAAAATATGGTTTATCATTTTTAAATAATTATCATTGTAAGATATCTAAAAAAATATCTTTTTTTAATTTTTTTTAATTATTTATTTATTTAATTTTATCTAAGTTTAAGTCATGTTTATAATTTACCATTAAATATAAAAATATTCTGTTAAATATAAGAATATTCCGTTAAAGTTAGCAAAAAAAAAAAACTGCTAAAACCAAGAATTTTCGTTATCTACACATTTTTTATATAGAAGAGATAATAAAAATTCATGATATTATATATATATATATATTAGAGTAAATTGTGGCTAAAATACTCAATATTTTTTAAAATATTGCACATTTATACACAATTTTTTTTTCGGTGGTAAATATACTCAACAACTTCAAAATGTTAGACTTTTACACCCAAACTTATTTTGGCGGTAAATATACTCAATATTTTTAAAATGTTGCATTTTTATACTTAATTTTTTTATTATTTTGATAAATAATAAGAAAGTTAAGGAAAAATATAGGTTTTTAATTATTTTTTAAATTTTAAATTATTTTCTCTTTGTTATTATTCCTCCAAATAAATATTTGAAATTAAAAATTAATAAATGTTTTATTAAAACTAATAAAAATGATTTAAAATAATTAAAAAATATTTTTCCATAAATTTAAAAAAACGTGAAGGAAAAATATAAGTTTTAACTATTTTTTATTAATTTTAAAATCTAAAAAAAAATTATATTTTGAGAAAAATAAGGAAGTGAAAAATAATTTAAAATATAAAATCAAAATCAAAACCCTATATTTTTTTCCACTTTCCTATTATTTCTCAAAATAATTATAAAAAAAATAGGTATAAAAGTGAAACATTTTAAAAACAATAAGTATATTTACCGCTAAAAAACGTTTGGGTATAAAAGTGCAACATTTTGAAAGTATTAAGTATATGTATCATCGAAAAAAAAGATTTGGTATAAAAGTGCAACATTTTGAAAACATTAGGTATTTTAGCCACAATTTACTCTATTTCTTATACGTGAGATTTTTTAGTGTCTCTAACATTACTCAACAACCTTGAATTAAACCAAATAATTTTGTCAAGAGCGATACTAAACGTACATTTAGTGTTCACACACTAATATAAATTGACTAAAAAATATCAAATTATCACATGAGACCCGTACTTATTGTATAGGAATAATTTTTCCATGGTTGACATGGCGTAATTCTTTAATTGAAAGATGGGGGAAGTGAAGAATCCATTAGAAATGAAAAAAAAAAAAGATTTACAATGTTTGAGCACAAAGTGATTGTCTTACACAAACGAAATCTGAGCTCGGCAAAGTATGCTTGACGAATGAGCACTGATGCAACGCCTCACGTCACTATGGTTGCTTCCTGGAATGACGACTGGCCCTACAAACCAACACGAGTCTTTCCAGCGTGCTTTTTCCTCACTCGCACGCTTCCTAGGAAAACTTCCCAGGAGGTCACCCATCTTGAGATTACTCTAGGTCAAGCACGCTTAACTTTGGAATTCTCAAGTGATGAGCCACCGAAAAGAAGATGCATCTTGTTGGCATAGGTAGTACCCATCAATCCCTTTAAGCCCTCTTCAACTGTGTAGTCCCATACCTACACAGTCTTAGAATCATCACACTTGACCTTCCCCAGGTGATGTGGGATTGTAAAGCTTTACCCGGTCTTTCCCCCTACGGATCACAGGATACTGATTGTCACAACTGAACTCAAATGAGCAAGTAGATCGTTGAGATTTGTGCTTAAATGACTGAATAGTTAGCTGATCTCTTAGCTCAACTTATTGAATAGATCGATGAGCTCTAAGCTCAAATGATTGAAAATAATTATGAGTTATGAGCTCAAATAATTGAATAGATTTATGAGTTTTGAGCTCAAACGATTGAGTAGATTGACGAGCTCTGAGCTCAAATGATTAAATAGATCGATGAGCTTTGACTCAACTGATTGAATAGATCGATGAGCTCTGAGCTCAAATGATTGAATAGATCGATGAGCTCTGAGCTCAAATGATTGAATAGATCGATGAGCTCTGAGCCCAAATAATTGAATAGATCGATGAGCTCTGAGCTCAAATGATTGAGTAGATCAATGAGCTCTGAGCTCAAATGATTGAGTAGATTGTTGAGTTCTAAGCCTATTAGCATAAACAGACAGATAAGCTCTTAACTTGTATGAACGAAAATTGATGAGCGCTTGAGCTCAAAGAACAGAGAAGAAAAAAAGACGGAAAAAGAGTAAGTGAAATTGGACGCGTGGACCAATCAGGATAAGTGTTTCAAACCTTACTCTTTATTATTTTTCTATAAATAGTTGATGGGGGACCATATTTGGGACCACCAAGCTTTGAAGCAGTTAAAGTTTGTTAAGATTGAGGATTGAGAGAAGGAATATTGTGTTGACTTAAGCATCGAAGTATCTTTTGCAGGTACACTCCTTATGTTTTTTCTACTCATTCCATAGAAGAACGCATTTATGTCATTGAATAAGCCAATGGAATGCGTAAACTAACAATGATCAACATCAACAGTCTGATAATCTGAAGTTCATAAGCATAGAAAATTCATGTGGAAGATTTTGACTAGAATAATTGGTGTCGTCTGTGGGAAATAAACACGAAAGCGTTGTGCAACCATAATAAAGATCAATCTAATAAAATTATAATTTTGAATAACAAGTGATTTTCGTGTCTTTTGCAGAATTGAATGGTAACTAGTAAAGAAAAGAGGATGCCATGATAAAAAATGCAATTGGAAGAAGATGTGAGCCAGTCATCACAAGTGGATTACATGCAAGAGTTACATAAAGTAATGCAGTTTAAGCAAAAAATGAAAGAGCAAGATGATGCTAGATTCCGACAAGTGGAAGAATGGCAATAACAAGCAGAGGATCAACATAAAAATTGAATAGAATAAATGGTCGCGCAACAGACCAAATTAATGGTGGAGTTGACCTTGATGAGGAAAGAGAAAGAGAGCAATCAGGGGCGAGCCAAGGCGACCGCAACAACTATCGATGACACTCAACCGGAAGTAAACCCAGAACTGCTTGAAGTAGAAGAAGACATCCTAGAGATCTATGAGGAGGAAGGGCAGAGATCATCATGAAAGGAAAAAGAGCAAAGCGATACACACACTACAAAAAAGATGGGGACGCCAATTTCTCAAAAACAATCACAAATTCGACATTCGTCGTCGACACCTGTGATATCGTTCGATTGGAAGGAACAGATGATGAAGGAAGTTCTTAATAGGGTGAGTGTCATGAGTTCTCGAAGCTCAATGGATATGGCCAATGAGGCAATCAAAGATATTTTTAAGTCACTATTCACTGACTGGATAGTTAGTGGACCGAAACCAAAAGACTTTGAAATGTTAAACTTCGCTCAATTTGATGGAAGCTCAGATCCGTCAAACCACATGTAGTGCAAAATTTAATGTGAGTGCAAGTGTACACTGTCAACAAGCAATAAGGTGTTAAGAACACAATATCGTATCCACAAGGATTGTTTTTAAGCTTAAAATTGTGAAATTAAAGTTTAGCAAAATGATTAAAAATAAAAGAACCAAACTCAAATTAAATTGGAAGTTTATTTTTTTTATATGCAATTAAAAATAACTAACAGCTGAATTTAAAATCTAAATTAATGGGATGCAATATGAAAATCAGTTGATAATGAAATGGTAAGCTAGGATAATTAATTCCTCCTGTTTTGCAATTACTGGAAGCAATGCTATGAAAATGTTGTGGAACACTGACAATTTACTAATCAAGAATTCTAATCAAGTCCATAAGTTTCTGTCGAAATCAAATAGGTTTAGCTCTCTAATTAAATTACTTATGTCTAAGTTAATTTAATTTGAAGAATTTCATATCAAGCACCAATTCTATTAGATTATGCAAGGCAAAGATATATGTCTATACCCTCACAAAAATTAAAATCAAAGAAATTAATCTTGCACCATTCAAGTCTTTTGTCCAATAATTAAAATCATTTTCAGCAATCTTAATTGTTTCAATCATTTACTAAAGGTGATCAAGCAATACTAAATATTAAGCATGAAAATTAGTTGAATGAATAAACCTCAATTAGCATTAAGCATCAATAGCAAAGTTCCACAATTGCATAACAAGGTTCCTTAATTATCCTAACTTTGAGAGAATTAGTTCATAACTTTAAACACAAAGTAACCTAACTGGTAATCATCCATAATCAAAATAAATGCAACAAAGAAAAAAAAGAATTAAGTTTCAAGAGAGAAAGGAAAGAAACACAAGCCAAGAATATTATGGAGTGTCCCCTAAATAACCCTTCTCTTTTTGTCTTCTTCCTTAAAATCCTCTCTCTCTTTCCTTCTTTCCTCTTTTAATGGCTGCCAAAATGGGTGTTCATCTCTTCCACAGGCGGCTGGGACTTGTTTTTGTCTATCAGCCGTATATCCCTAATTAGAAAAGAAGACATACTTTTGTCTAGGTCACTTGCTCCTCTATGGGTCACGTGGGCCTCTTTTTTCTTTCTTTCTTTCATTTTTTTGTCCTCTTTACCATAAATGGGTCCAAAGCAAAAATGAAGCCCAATAATTATTTATCTATTTATCATGCAGCCCAATTTAAATAATCCCCAAAGTGAGCTGGAGAATTAAATGGTTGCTCCCACGTGGGCCATCAAGTAGATTGGCTGGCAGAACACAATGCTACAACATTCCCTCTTGCTGAAACCATTTAAAGCTTCAATTTCTTTCCAAATGACCAAAATTCTGTTAGAGAATATATATTATTGCTCAATGGAATTATGGAAAAACCAAATACAACTCTATGCAAAAATACAATGGACAAGATAATATTGATTAAATAAGTATTACAACTCAATTGCTCAAAATACAAGTAAATAAAAAGATGTAGAAGAAGAAGATTACAAACTCAATACTATAACAATACAAGCAAATAAGAAGAACAAAAGAATGAAAACACAAACTAACTTTCACACAACCAAAGTGTAGAGTAATGGGGATCACCAACTTGAACAAGGTTCAAGACCTTTGTCCAAAAGCTTATTTCTCCCTATTCTCTAAGCACTAAGGGATCTCTCTAGGAAATAGCTCTCTGGAATAATCAAGCCTCAAGGTGTATTTTTCAGCCAAGTGCTTTGGGGATGAAAAATGGTGTTTCTTACAAGTGAGCATTAGGCTCCTATTTATAGAGTTTGAGATACCCCTTTGAATTTCAAATTCCACCAACCCCCATGACTGTTACCAATGTTTAATTGGATGTTTTATGGAATTAAAATAGAGATTTAGGAGTTACTTGGCTGTTGGAAACGTTCAAAATTGGATAAAAACTGAAATTCAAAGAAGCTGTCAGCCACTAGGGCCGCGGCGCTTGTTCCAGGCGCCGCGGCGCTCAGTCAAGTTCAGCAACAAAAATTTCAATTTTTCCAAAACGTTCCAATTTATTCCCACTTGATTTTGTAACTTCCATACACAATATGGGAGTTAAAATCACATATCTATCAGCAATTTCTCATATGGCTTTATGAAATCCAATCTCAAATGTGTAACATATAATATACACATTATTGGGTAATATTTGGGAGTTACAAATTTGTAACTGATTTTGTAACTCCCAAATATGTCACATTTGGACATACACATGTGTCCAATTTTGTGACTCTCAATAATATGTTACAAGGTGTGACAAATCACATTATGTCACATTATTTAATCTAACATTATATTATTTAAAATAATATAACATTCCCCCACTTAGATTAAATAATCACTTTTGTAACACTTATTTAATCAACCAAAACATTATATTAAAATATAATAAATTCTACCAACCACCTGCCAAGGCAAAATTTGACAATTTAGGATATATTTTTCCTACAATATACTAATATTTAATATTATCTTATTATATTTAATATTTGACAAAACGAGAATAAAGACACTACAAAACACCCTAAACCACTCTTTCTTGATAAAATTATCAGTTTAAAAGCATAAAAATAGCTCTAATTCCTAGAGTTATCACCACATCTTACAGTTTCAGCAAAAGATGACGATGGAAATGGAAAACGAAGTAATGCAGTGCAAAGCCTTCACTACCACTTTAGTGGGACCAGCACTATGGTGGTTCAAACAGTTGAAACCAAAGTTGGTGAATTCCTTTGTGGAGTTAGGCGAGTTATTTATACAATAGAATGGAGGAAATACCGAAACACCGAAAACAATGGGTGATCTATACTCTATGCAGCAAGCATTAAATAAGGACCCCCGTACGTAATTGAAGCGTTATTTTAAGTAGGTGTACCAGATCAACAATGTGGACAAGGCAGTAGCAACGAATTTGTTCAGGGAAAGCTTGCAAAAAGGGTCTTTGTTGAGTGAACTTTAATTAATTCCCCCAAGAGATCTCACAGATATACAGATAAAAGCAAAATGGTTGTTTAAGATATTGGAGATAAGGGAAGAAGAAGCAAGGCACACAATGTTGATTACTAAACCCGCTGAAGGGAATCCTCCTTTAGGCGATAAGAGGGAAAAAAGAGGAGCAGAGAAATCGCTCACGGGAAGCAAGAATGGTCCAAAACATTTGAGAGAAGAAATCGACATCAAATACTCGCACATAGAAACCACAGTATTAGTTGATCAAATTTACAACGAGAATAAATATAAGTCAATTTGGAGCCATTTAAAATAACCTCACCAATAGAACAGAGAGATCGAACCAAATATTGTGTGTTCGACAAAGATGTGGGCCATATGTTAAGAACAAGAGAGTTGTCCCAGTAAATCAAAACTACTCAGAGTATAACGACACAACATTGAGCATCGCCAAAGTCACCTGCTCAGGTAGTTGCTGAACCAAATGTGCAACCAGAAGTAGTAACAGAAGAGCAACCTCAACAATAGCTAAAGAAAATCCCAATGATATTTGGGTACGCAAAACCCTCAATAGAAAGAGAAACAAAGATGAAATTTGAGAAAAGGACTGATGAAAGGGTGAATAGAATGTGTTATCTACATCATTCGGTCAATTACATAGCTCAAGCTAAACGATATTTCCCAGCACACCCAATTACTTTCACTGGAGATGATTTGAAGAAAGTGAACCTACCCCATGATGATGCGCTAGTGATTAAGCTGCAGATAGAAACTTGTCAGTTGAGCAGAGTATGGGTAAATGGAGGGTGCAGCACGGAGCTTCTCTTTTATGATGTTTCTCAATCCATGGGGATACCGGAAGAAAGGCTAAGGGCGTCCACTTTCTCTATCCTCTCATTTAATAGCACAAAAGTGGTACCAAAATGAGCAATTGAATTAAACGTAACAGCAGCCGAGCGCACCCTAGTGGTAGACTTTGTAGTCATAGCGCTTATTCAGGGTACAATGACATCATGGGAAGACCATGGGTGCATAGAATGCAAGAGGTAGTTTCAACCCTACATATGATGCTAACATGCCAATCACCATGTGATTAAAGGAGAAGAAACGATAGAAGAGGAATCATAGCAATTAAAGCGCAAGTTACCAGCCTATTTAAAAGCCCTATAAGATGAAGAAGAATGTGCAGAACCATAGTCGACTGCTGATAAGTTAGAAGAAGTACAATTAGATGTTGGATGCACGAAGAAGTGGAGTGCTTATTGTAGATAGGAGCAATCAAAGAATGTTTGTACCCATCTTGGACGTCAAACCCCATAGTCGTGCCAAAGAAAAATGGGAAGAAATGAGTCTGCATCGATTTCACCAATCTGAACAAAGCTTGGCCAATGGACAGCTTCTAGTTGCCCAAAATATATCAGGTGGTGGATGCCACTGCTGGGTATGAGCAGATGAGCTTTTTAGATGCTTATTCTGGTTATAATCAAATCCCAATGGCGGAAGAAGAAAAAATTCATACAGCGTTCAAAATAGAGCGAGGATTGTACTGTTACAAGGTGATTCCCTTTGGGTTGTGCAATGCTGGTGCAACATATCAAAGACTTATGAACAAAATATTTGCTGAACAGCTGGGGCGAATAATGGAAGTCTATATTGATGATATGGTCGTTAAGTCCAAAAAAGAGGTTGATCATTTGAAACATTTGGAGGAATGCTTTGATGTGCTAAAAAAATATAACATGAAATTGAACCCAACAAAGTGTGCATTCGAAGTAACTTCTAGGAATTTCTTGGGTCATATTGTAATTAAAAGAGGAATTAAAGCAAATCCAACACAGATAGCAACTTTGTCTGAGGTCAATGGGCCACGCACTATGCGAGATGTACAAAAAATCACATGCAAAATTGCTACATTAAGCCGGTTCATTTCACGGATGTTAGATCGTTGTGAACCCTTATTTCAATGCATTAAAAAGAATTCACAGCCTTTATGGGGAGATGAGTAGTGCCGAGCATTTGAAGGATTGAAAAACTATATGAGTTCACCACCAGTGTTGAGCGCCCCAGAGCAAGATGAAGAGTTGCTTATGTACTTAGCAGTGTCGGTTGTTGCAGTGAGTGAGGGGTTATTCAAAAAGGAAGAAGGGAAATAGAAACCAATCTTCTATGTAAGCAAAATGTTGCTAGATGCAGAAACGCGCTATAGCACTTTGGAGAAATTAGTATTAGTGTTTATGACAGCTAAGAAATGATTAAGGCAATACTTTCAGACACGCGTAGTGACTGTGCTGACCGAATTTCCACTTAAGCAAATCTTCGCGAAACCTTATTTATCTGGACGGATGTCAAAATAGGCAATCGATCTCTCTGCATACGACGTGAGGTTCGCACTGTGAAAATAAAAGAGAGGGAAGGTGCTGGCAGACTTTCTAGTGGAAATTAATTCATTCCAAGATGAACCTGAACATGAGGTTCCACTCCAGAAGAAGATTGGGTGTGGGTGATGAGCACAGATGGGTCAGTAAATGCTAATTTAGCAGGTATATGTGTGGTGTTAGAAGCCCCATCCAGCCTGAGAATTAAAAAAGCCCTAGAATCGTATGAAAAAATGACCAATAATGAAGTAGAATATGAAGCATTGATATACAGAATGGAAATGGCAAATAGCTTGGGTATCAAACGGCTCAAGGTCAAAGCAGAATCAAAATTGGTGACCGAGCAACTCAGTGGCAATTTTGATGCCATGGAGCCAAGAATGGCCACATATTTGAACATCATCAAGCATTTTTGAGCTAAATTCTTGCAATTTAAGCTCCCGCAACTTCCGAGAGAAATGAATCATCGCATAAACAAATTAGCGAAGAAGGCTTCACCGGGCAATATTTCATGCAAGTCCTCGATTATCCTTAGTACAACATGTTGCAGCAGCTATCAAAGAGGCTTTGAGATAGCGCAGATAAGTGAATGTTGGATGGATCCGATTGTGGGATATACAAAAGATGGAACCTTAGTACAACATGTTGCCTGCCGAAGGTTTTATGGGTGTACAGGACCACGCGCAAAACTTCCACTGGAGAGTCCCAATATGTGATGGTGTACGAAACAGAGGTGGTAATCCCAATAGAGATAGGCTTGCCAACTTTGTGCACAAATATAGCTGTCGTACTGGCCCTCAATACATCACAACTCGTGCACAATTTAGACCTTCTTGGGAAATTTAGACAAGTGGCTCATATCCGCAACATGAAGTATAAGATGTTGCTTGAGCAGCAATACCAAAAACGCATTAACCCAAGAGAGTTTTGAGCAGAAGAATGGGTGCTTGGACGGTTTACTGGTAATCAGAAGAAGTTGGATCCTAATTGGGAAGGGTCGTTTCAGATTATATAATGATCCTGTATAGTGATCGTCGTTTTGTAATATGGACCGATCATAGCAGCACCGCATACCAATTGAATAGCGTTCGACATGAGTTACATCAAATGGATTTTGATAATTGCTAACAGATGAATCAAAAGGGGAGGAATCGGAAGTTGGATCAATTCTAGGTGCTTGGGACTAATGACGATTTCATCAAGGGCACAAATATCTTCAAACTGCCATTTCTTGAGCTCTTCTTCAGTCAAGCGACAGATTTTGATGTTAGAAAGGAAGGTGCACTTGCATTCTAATTCAACGCACACTTCGTCACATTTCTCTTTGAGCGATTTCGGGCTTTTAACAGGGTTGATGACCAGAGAGGAAGGTGAAGCATTAGAAGAAGTTTTGTTGGGACGTTTGGAAGCCATGATTGAGCGATTGCTGGGAGGAAAAGAATATTTGGAGCAGAAGAAAGATGGGAGCATAAAATCCCTAATTGAATTTGGGAGAGATGAAAGAAAGAAAGTTGGGTGATAATTGGGAAATGAAGACTTGGGGAAAATGAGGAATTCGAGAAGAAAAAAGGGAGATTAAAAGACATGGAAGTTATAAGAGAGATAAGCTTTTCCCGCGTGATTGACTGTGAATTTGAACCTGTAACGCTCTACTAATCCAGAACTGTTACACTGTGTTTTTTAAATAGTGGTTAACTCGCTAAACGAGTCATTTGAACTTAAAATGTGTAATTAAAACTAACTCAAGGATCATGTATTAAAAATTTTGGTAAAATAATAATCATTTCATTAAAAAGGCTTAAGTTTGTACACTGGATCCCAGAAAGAGTTTATAAGTCATTACAACCATAAACAAGGTACAAAGTGGTCAACCTAAGCAGCAAAATGAACTATGTTCCTAGATCCACAAAAGAGGTCTCGACCGTGGTGATTGAGCTGGCCGCATATGTACACATCGCCCCCAAAGCTCTCCAACTCATGGCTAGTCTAGCTTCTCGTTGCCCTTACCTGCACCACATAACACCCATGAGCCAAAGCTCAGCAAGAAAACACAAATAAATTTCAAATCATAAATAGCAGGCTTAGCAGTTATAACCAACACTCAGACATGCATTCAATCCATTTAAGCGACCATAGAGCCACACAGGTGCCCATCGCTCTATTCCTTTTGAAATGGCTACAGAGTCGGCCAAGCGTGAGCCACACTCTATATTCCAAGTGGCTATAAATTTGTGCAAGCATACATCACGCTTCTAGGTTGGCGCAGCCATAACGGCCTGCATTCCGGACCCTAATGCCGACCATGGCTTATAAGCCTAGTTTTTCAATCAAATACAACTAGATAAGCATTTATCACTTAATAAAGATATGCACAATGCAATTTAATCATGTTTAATCAAACATTTCAAGCACGGTTATAACTATGTTCCATAACCGGGGCTCAAGCCCTAATCATAGTCCAGGGGCAGTTTTCTTACCTCTAGTCTTGAGTGTGTGAATATAACGACCCTGAGTGCGATCATTTCCTCCCGATCCTAGCGATACACCCTAGTCACAACCATAATAAGGAATATTCATCAAAAACTAAACCAATAAAGGCTTCCGGACCAAGTCTTAGCCTCCGGGACCTTGAATTCTACTAAATCGGGTAGTAGAACCATTCTTGAGCCCTTAGATTTAGGTCCCCCATAACCCAAAATCTCATTTCGGAATTTTTCCCAATTAGCGCTGCGATGACCACCACTAAGGGTTGTGGCGCCTGCCTAGGCAGAGAGCTCACTAATTTCTTCCCCTGAATTTGCGTCGCGGTGCGGAACATAAAGGGTCACGACGCTCATAACAAGCGTTGTGATGCTACCTTGCAAACTCAGAAAACCAGCGATTTTCAGAAATTGCAAGTCTTCCAAAACCGCCCCAACACTCGTTTTCAACAAGAATTGACCATAGAAATAGTCCCAGCAACTCAAATACATAGTAAACAACAACTTAAAACCTCTAAAACACCCACAAATCTAAAATTATAGAATTTGACAAAAACTAACTCAAAACTCTAAAAGAACTTGGATTACCTCTGCAAATCTAAGCTCCCCAACTAATTCTCCTAGCTTGATAGCCTTTAATCCCAAGCTATAGTCCCAAATTCCACCAAGCTTGAAATTCACAAGTTTTCATCAAAACTTCAATGGACACATAAAAGGGAGAGAAAGAGAGAAACGAGAGAGAGAGAGAGAGAAAGTGAGAGTACAAGTGTTTTTCTGAGTTAATTAACTTAGCCCTTGACTTAATACATACTGGTCTCAAAAAGACCCAAATACCCCTGTCCACATAACCCTCTCCCAAAGCCTATTAAGGGCAAAAAGGTCATTGACACTCTAATCCCACTAGACATCAAATTATACTTATAATTGCCAATTAATTCCACCAATCTCGAAATACCACCATTTTACCCAAATACCACTCATACTCTAATGAGTCCCGGTAACTCGCCAAATTACCAAAATACTCATTTGGCTCACCCCGAGCCAGATATTTATCCACGTTGTGACTTTACTGCTATTTTACTCAAAGAACCAACTCCTGCCAAATATCTCAAATATATTCACATAGTAATGTAGTCTTAACCATATAACACAATATAATCACAAGTATACCTTCAGCGGACCAAAATTACAAATATGTCCATTTAAATCAAAGTGAGCATTTACGCACATTTAATACACTTAATCATGCATAACCAATCATATTAATATAACTCATTCAATTCACGTAATCACATAAATATTCAATTAAATCATATAATATCACATAATATTCCCATAATGCCCTCCCGACATCCTAATTAAGGCACTAAGCCTTGTTAGGAACTTTGGGACGTTACAAAACCAGTTAAAGTTTGTTAAGATTGAGGATTAAGAGAAGGAACATTGTGCTGACTTAAGCATTGGAATGTCTTTTGCAGGTATACTCCTTATGTCTTTTCTACTCATTCCATGGAAGAACGCATTTATGTCATTGGTTAAGCCAATGAAATGCGTAAACTAACAGTGATCAACATCAACCGTCTTAATCTGAAGTTGATAAGCATGGAAAATCCATATGGAAGATTATGACCAAAACACTTATATTATTACTAGTATGTATATAGGTGCCTGTGGCAAAGTCAACCTTTTTTATCAATTAAATATTCTAATTAAAATATATTAATATATTTAACTTTGTGTAAATAATTTATAACATTAATTTACAAAATCTAAAATTACAATAAATAAAATCTAAAAGTAGAAGTAATACAAATAAAAATGTACATTTGTTTTAGTTTTGAATTATATCTAATTAATTTTAATTTTTATTAATTAATTTAAATATTTGTAAAAAAATTAAGTATATTAATATTTTTTTATCAAGAATATTTTTGTTATTTAAAAATTCTTCTGAACAAAAAATAAGTCATCAAAACCATTTTTTTAAAAATAATTTGAGTTATTTTTAGATTTTTTAAAAATAAAAATAAATCTAGAATTAAACCTTATAATGGGTTTAAATTGATGGGATCACATGGTATATTGTATATTGTATATTGTATATTAGAGTAAAATTTTTGACTAAAATTAGAGTAAAAATTATTTCTATTGTATATTGGCAATCACATGGTTCATTATAAAATTTTTAAAATATAAAATTATATATGATATTTAATTAAAACTTAATAATATAAAATAGTATGAAATCTAAAAAAAACGGTAGGACCATTATGAAATTAAATGAATTTGCTTTGTTTTTCTTTTATTCAAAATTTATATTATAATTGTTTTTTAAAGGTAAATTGGAATGATGGAAAATGAGATCAGTCAAAAAAAATGTTTATAGTATTAGGCTTTGTGATTTAAGCTATAATATAGTTTTATTAGTGTGTAAATAATAATAATAACTTCAACTAAAGGACAAAAAAAATAATAAGAAAAGATAGCAGCTTATGTTTTGAAACTAAGACGTATAGTAACAGAATGACAAATAAAACAAAACCAAAGAAAAGTAGAAAATTACTAAATTAACCCTATTAATTTAAAAATTATAATATTATATTAACTTGTAAAAGTTGAAACATTAAAAAAAAAAAAAAAAAAAAAAAAGAGAAAAAAGGTATACTCAAATTGTCTTATGTTTATATTCTTTTTTTTTATAATTAAGTGTGTTTGGTAGGGACAAAGTAAATGTGAGAATATGATCTAAAATACTTTTTATATTTAGTTCAAATTTTTAAAGAGTAAAGTTAATAATTTTTGTGGGTCCGTCATATATTTTAAGAGTAAAATGAACTATTTTATACACTTGAGTTTAATATTACCTCTATCTTAAATCTCTTTACATTTTCCAAAATCACGTAACTACTTAAAATAAAGACTCCCACTTATAGTAGATTAGTGTAGTCACGATACATATGTTTTATAAAGGGACTAATTATGTCATGATTATTATATCAATAATTGTTTGTTTGATTCTTTAATTTGAAGAAAACTATACTAATAAAGAACCATGCACCAACCAACATACAAATTTTGGTTTATGAATCCTACTTTATTGTAGTAACAAACAAAGATATGATGATGATATATATAGTGTATGGGGGTTACAAATATCTGAAAAATAGTCAATAAAAATCAAACAATAATATGGGATAAAGGTAAGGGAATTTATTATAGTACTAGTTTGGCTTTGGCAAGTTGCTAAAACTAAAGTGAGGGATGATGTAAGTAGTAAGATACCCTTTTGGGCCAAAAATGTGTGGTTTCAATATTCATACAACCTTATTCTAACCCTATCATAAATAGAGCTACCTCTATAAAGTTGATATAGATAATATTTATATAAATATATGGCCATATGCACGCCACTTCCATTCCATTATTTTAATTTTTCCTTTCTTAAAGCAAAAAAAAAATTAATTTTATGACATCACAAAAAAAAAAAAAAAGAAGATGGAAGACGAAACAAAACTCTTGCCTACTCAGTTAGGCTTAGGGGTCTTCTTTTTAATCATATTGTTTAATGTCTTTATGATATTGTATGTGAAAACAGCAGTGCCACTCAAGAGTATTAGAATTTGGAAAGGCAAAAAATAAAAATGTGAAATGTGAAAAGAGCAATTGAATAATGACAAATCTCTGCTCCACATTGAGGACCTCCCAAGATATCACACATATGGAAAGCTTTTTATATTCGATGTTTAAAGAAAACAACCTCAAGTGGCTGAATTTTTTTTTACTTTAATTTTTAATTTATATTCCTATTTATTCACATTAAAAATAAAAATAAACCATAACATGCAAATAAATAAATATCAGTCCAGTGATTTGGATCGGCTTTACCATTAGAATCGATATTATTATTATTATATAGAAATAATTTGATATGATATATATATATTTTTTGCAAATGTGACCTACTGTGACTTGTTATATTTTGGAATCATAAAACACCATATACATAGATTTGATCCATCATTTGGATTCCTATATCCAATAAATATAAAGGGTATTTCTACTATGTAACTCACAAAAAAAAAAGTGCACAGGTGCAACTCATATGTGAACAATTTTTGGCGCGAAATTTTTTAATGAGTATGTATATTGTAGTTATTTAAAATATCTTGCAAATTTTCAGAAAATTTTGAATAATTTATAGTACCGAAAATAAGGTCCAAACAGGTTGTTGCACGCGTGACCATTTTTTTTATGCGCCGGGAAAATAATATGTTTGAGCATTGTTTTAGGTACTCTAAATTATTCAGATTTTTCTATAAATTTGCAAGATGCTCACACGATCATAAAAAAAATTACACCAAAAATTGTTCACTTGATGCAAACAAAAAGAAGTGCATCGGTGCACCTCTTTTTGTGAGTTGCACTAAAAAATTTCCCTAAATATATATACATTTATATATATATAGAAATTTTGTTGTAGGGGTTTCAAAAAGTGTCTCGCCAGTGTAAAATAACATGTTTGAACATAATTTTCGATACTGTAAATTATTCAGAATTTTCTGAAAATTTGCATGATACTCTAAATAACTACAATATATACGGTCATAAAAAATCGCGTCGAAATCTATTCACGGGTCAGGAACACAAAAGAGCCCCACCGGTGGGGTATATATAAATATCTATTTTCTCTTTACATAAAAAAATGTGTAAATAATGGGCATTCATTGTTTTAATGGTTTTTTTGTTAACTTTAACAGAATATTTCAAATATTTAATGGAAAATATATTTAAAACTAATTAAAAATATATATTTATTAATTATATTAATATAAATTTAAATTCAAATCTTATAAAAAAATCATTATTATAATAATATAACAAAACTAGATATTTAATAATTATATTAATATAAATTCAAATATTATAAAATATTATTATGATAATAATATATAATCCTAATTTTTAATGAATTTAAATATTATAAAATAGTATTATCATAATAATATTTATTACAAAATTAGATATTTAATACTTATATTAATATAAATTTAAATATTATAAAATATCATTATAACAATAATATATAATACATATTCTTAATTTTTATTAAAAAATCCATCATTTATATTTAAAAAGGTTATCATCATATTATGTATATTTTTTAAAAACTATAAATAATATTTTGATTTAATTTTTCTTTTAATATATTTATGTCATACTTTTATATATAATATTATTTTTTATTTAAAATTTATATGATAATATACAATTTTTTTAAAAAATAATTAATAAATTCTATAAATAATATTAAACAAACGTGCATTATATATTAGTTATTTATAGTATATGCACGTAAATATGTAACAATAAGTATTAACATAATTATAAGTTGGATTTAGAAACACGAGTATAGTTTCTTGAAGTAAGTTTCAAGACTTTCCTCAAAATTTTGAGAGTTAATTTTCATTATTTTATAAAATTGTCTGATGAGTTTACCAAGATCAAGATCTAGAGATCGATTCCCATGTTTATTATGGACCCAAAATAGGTGACCTTGCTGTTGTTGTTTGTTGAAAATATGGCATTAATTTTAATCTTTAATTTTTCTAAGCAATGCTAGCTTTTTTAATTATTAGCATTATTTGATTATAATAATGTCTCTTATTGGTGTCATGAAAAATAAAAAGTAATAACTCAATTGTCCAGCAATAGATAGAAGTGCGAGAAGCTTAGTTAGTTCTCTGATAACTTCCCTTCTAAGCCAAGCCAAACACAACATAAGCAGTCCCATGAAATCTTCTCAGCTGGATTTTGGGTCTTAAATTATTATATTATATTTATGTATGTGGATTTATATCAAGCCTAAAAGGACAGCTTGAGTGCTACATTTACCTATTAAAATAATAATAAAAAGGAAAGAAAGAAAAATATAGTACCCAATATATGGGTGGTTAAAAACAGTGGAAGTAATAATAATTTTCTTATTCTCATATTATATATCCTCTTAATTATTCATCTCAATAAAAATGGACTAAAATCCTCTGATTAGAGGTAATATATTTGATCAAACTCAACTAGTCATAGTACTTTTTAATTATTTTATTATTGATACTAATATTTATATGGACAACACCACAAAAAAAATAAAAATTATATCTTAGCCTCATAATAAAAGACTAGTTACTGTTATACAAGTTGTAACAAATATACTTCACTCGGAATACTTTACATATCATGATCGATTGGTTATGATTTAGCCACCCTTTTCTCGTTATTAAGTCGAAAAATTTTAACAACTTTTTGTTATCACAATCATATTATTTACAGCTAAATCTCTTTTTCTTTTCTGAATAATTTTTTTCGTCGACATAATAAATATTTATATTTACTTTAATTTGTCATAAATGGGGTGTAATATTTGCCCATATGGTGATGTTAATTGTGAAACCAACCAATCATATTAATAATTTACATAGAAGCTTGGGAATTAATTAATTTATTTATCTGACAAAATATAGATGCATGAAGATTCATATCTTTAAAATCTTAAACCAAAAACCATATTATATATTAGATTTTCATTAGATTAATAATATCAATAATCATTTGGGATAATGGAAGGTGGTGATTTGACTCCTCAAGAGTGACTCATTCACAAGTTGTATTGATTTGATTTGATTTCGAGACATAAATCTCAATGGCTGACAACCAAAATACTTATATAACTGTACAAAAATACCAATTTTTACAGGTAAGTAACCAAAATTGTAGAATTTTGCAACAGAGACTCCTTGGAATACGGTACCTCAAATTTTGTTCAAAGTCAATCAGTTCAGCTAATCTCCCAGATTACTGTCACTGAAACCAGTAGTCCCCACCAACCATTTTTCAACCAATCAGAACCATCCACGTGTCATCCTTCATTTTCTTTTACAGTTTTTTCCTTCGTAATTAAATGGCTGGTAAATTCAATAATGAAAATTTGTTAACACTAACCACCGAGTTAGTGCCCAGTGGTATATCTTATCAGCCCAACAAACCACTCTAATAAACAAACTTTCTGTTTTCTCTCTCTTCTTAATGAATATTATAGTTTATTTTTTTTATTTTTAAAAGAAGCATCATGGATATCCATCATCAAAATGGTTCTCAAATATTTACTAAAAAAATGATTATTAAATATTACATCACGAGCTATGTAGTACATATATATATATAATCACACTCTCCCAAGTTCTCAACACAACACAACACAAAACACATCAGAAAACCATGGCCTCTTATTCTCAAGCTTTTATTTTTGTTTCACTTATTGTTTTGGGTATTTACAGTAGAAGTAGTAGTGCAGGGCGCGAGCCATTCGCTTGTGACCCAAAAGACAAAACGACAGGAAACTTGGCGTTTTGCCGAGTGTCGTTGCCGGTAAAAGAGAGAGTGAAGGACCTGATCGGACGGCTGACATTGAAAGAGAAGGTGGGGCTGCTGGTGAACAATGCGGCGGCGGTGCCTCGTCTGGGGATTAAAGGGTACGAGTGGTGGTCGGAGGCTCTTCACGGCGTCTCCAATGTGGGGCCCGGTACCAAGTTCGGTGGGGCCTTTCCTGCCGCCACTAGCTTCCCTCAAGTCATCACCACCGCTGCTTCTTTCAATTATACTCTCTGGGAAGCAATCGGACAGGTCAGACTTTTTCTCTTTTTTTTTAATAAAAAATAAAATTATCTATATTCGTAAAGTGAAAGCTATTTTAATGGAGTTTGAAATGGATTTGTTAGCCCATAAGCTGAAACACATATATTTTTCTAAAAAAATTATTCTTTCAAAATAACATGCATATTTCCATATAGTTTTCGCTAATAATAAGTCAAAATTCATGTTTTTTTTATAATTTATTTATGGAGATTTTGTAACAAAAAGAAATTATTCCTTGAGCAAGTTAGTTGTCCTTGGTATTCGAATGGTAATATTTTTAATTTTTTGTATTGAAAAAACAATGTCATGAGAGAATATAGGGTGAGTCAATTTAAACTGTTGTGATGTGTTTGGTTTAAGGCTTAAACAAATAAATAAATATTAAATCTTGGTCGAACTCGAACTCCAACTCCAACTCGAACCAATAAAAATACACCCACTCACACACGTTCTCTGTTTTCACGTAACAATAATTTATGTGAATAAAAAGATTAATAAATAATATTAATAATAATAATAATAAACCTCTTTTAGAAAAGATTCTTGGATCAATATATACCCATATATGTCGTTTATTCATAAAAGTTATGAAACAATAACTTTATCTGTTCTATTCTAAAATCCTAATCAACTATTATAATAAGATAAGATCACAAGAAAAAGAAAGCTCATAACTTTAATACGAAGTCTATCTGTATATGGTAATAGTAATAAATCTAGAGCGCGAAATCAGCTGATTGGCTGAAACCAGCAACAAGTGGTGCATGTTAGTGGGGCCTAGGGTTGGAATTCTAAAGTACACTGAGTGTTTTGTGGGCGCAGGTTGTGTCAGATGAGGCCAGGGCCATGTATAATGAGGGTGCAGCTGGGCTCACCTACTGGAGCCCAAATGTAAATATACTGAGGGATCCAAGGTGGGGCCGTGCACAGGAGACTCCCGGTGAAGACCCGGTCGTCGTTGGCAAATACGCAGCCAGCTATGTTAAGGGATTACAGGGAAACGACGGTGACCGGTTGAAGGTTGCAGCCTGCTGCAAACATTTCACAGCTTACGACCTTGATAATTGGAATGGGGTTGATAGATTTCACTTCAACGCTAAGGTAACTTATCATTTCTCTACACATTTTTATAAATGTATATTATAATTTTAATTTTATATTAATTAATAATATAAGAATGAGTAACTCTTTGCGTCATGTTGTGTGGTTTGATAACACTTAAAAAAAAAAAAAATATTTAACTAATTAAAATTTTAACAATTAAAAGTGCTGTTTGGTAATCATTAAAAAAATAATTTTTTATTTAATTAATTAAAAATTTGGCAATTAATTTTAAAATAGTATTTGGTAACTTTATTTTAATTTTTTAAATTTTAAACAAAATTTATTAAATTTTGAAAATAGAAAATTTTAACTTTCGAATTTTTTTTAAATTGTTTTCAACTTTTAATTTTTTTCTTCTTCTTTTCTTCAAATCACCACCTCATTTTATATTGCTAAACAAAACATAAAAATAAAAGTTATCAAACGCATTTATTATTTATTATTTTTAAAAACAAAAATAGTTATCAAACATATTTTTATTTTTTAAAAATAAAAAACAAAAATAAAAATAATATTACCATTTTTGTGTTTAAAAAATTCAAAAACAAAAATTTTACCAAACACAACCAAAGTGTTGGATAATTTTATTTTTATTTATTAATTTTAAAAATTTTAATTAAAATTTATTAAATTTTAAAACTATAATTTTTTTTTACTTCCAAATTTTTTTTAAAAAGTTTTTTTTTTCTTATTTAAATTAACATCTCATTTTATATTGTTAAACAAAAAAAAAAGTTATCAAAAATATTTATTATTTTTTGTTTTTAAAAATAAAAAACAAAAATAGTTACCAAACATGTTTTTATTTTTTAAAAATAAATAAACAAAAACAATATTTCTATTTTTAAAAATTTTACCAAACATAACCAATATTTATTCAATTGTTTAATTTAAAAATCATTTGGTAGCCTATGTGATGCAATGGTTTCAATAATGTTGACTGTAATATGAAATTATAAATAATTAAGTGAAATTTTTATTTTTGGATAAAACACATGCAGTTACTAAACGAGTGTTTATCCAATAAAATTAAGTATTCAAAATAATTATATATTCCATTGTACTAATTTCAACTATAATTAATATTAACATACATGTATCATGCCTAATTATATTGTACACCTTAGACTAGCTAGGAATGTGGTTATGGAAAAACAAAATTTCCAAGTTGAATTTTTATTTATAATTTCTTATATAAATTATTAATAACCGTACAATTAATATGCCTATTGATCGGACATCTCTTGGTGGAACATAATTTATAATTTGTAGTGTATGTGAATTTTTTAAAGTCATTGCCATTACATATATATTTAATTATGATCATACAAAGAAGAAAAAAGAGTGAAAAGATATATATATATATATATATATATATATATTTGGTCTAAAGTCATAATGGCATTATTCCCCACTTGGTGTGGGTCATTAAATAAATTGATTTTGTGTTGGCTAAAATGCCTTATCCAAACAAAAAAAGGCAAAGGACAACATTAGACAGTACCACTGCCCATATCACCATTAATTCATCGTCTGCTTTAATATTATTAGAATAAACCAACATAATATTATATATTAATTTCATTTGTATATATATATATACGTAATGATGCATGTCACGTGACAAATGGGTGTGGTGCGCAGGTTAGCAAGCAAGATATAGTGGACACATTCGACGTGCCGTTTAGAATGTGTATAAAGGAAGGTGGAGTGGCTAGTGTGATGTGCTCCTACAATCAGGTCAATGGTGTCCCTACCTGCGCCGACCCTAATCTCCTTAAAAACACTGTGCGCACCCAGTGGGGTCTTGATGGGTAAACCCTTCTTGCTTTGCCCATGTATGTATCAACCACATTATCATTATATGCATTTTTTACTGATTGTATAATATATATATATATAATTATATATTACAGGTATATTGTCTCGGATTGTGACTCGGTTGGTGTTTTCTATGATACTCAACATTACACCTCCACACCCGAAGAAGCGGCTGCTGATGCCATTAAAGCAGGTAATCACTATAGGCTTGTGAGTAATAATAATGATTATAGTAAAGGCCCAAAAAATTACCTGTCGAAAGAAACCAAAAAGAATAGTGTAAAATTTCTAGGGTCCCTAAGATTGAATGAACTCAGACCCTTGTAGATGATTGGGAAAAATGAAAACTATCAATATAAGATAAGAATCTATTGAAAATGAAATATTGTACTTTTATTCGAAAAGGACTATGTGCTAGTAGGACAAATAGTGTAGCGTAGTTCTATGCATATCCAAAGCATGATAATAATAATAATAATGGTGGTTTTGTATTGGTGAGTGGTGACTTAGGTTTGGATTTGGATTGTGGGCCTTTTTTGGCGGTTCACTCGGAAAATGCGGTGAAGAAAGGGCTGTTGAGCGAAGCTGATGTGAGCAATGCATTGACTAATACCCTCACTGTCCAAATGAGACTAGGAATGTTTGATGGAGAGCCCTCTGCCCACCCATATGGAAAATTGGGCCCAAACAATGTATGCACTTCAGCCCATCAAGAGCTAGCCCATGAAGCAGCCGTTCAAGGGATTGTGCTTCTCAAGAACCAAGGTCCTTCGCTTCCGCTGTCAGCTCTTCGCCACCGCACTGTCGCTGTTATTGGGCCTAATTCCGATGCAAACGTCACCATGATAGGCAACTATGCCGGTAAGATCATTGAGAATTTGCATCCAATACGATTTTTTACTAACTTAACAAAGTTGTAAATTATTATTTTATGTGGAAAAAAAATATCTTATGTTTAAAGTGAAAAAAAAACCATAATTAAAAGCATAAACAAAAGGAAATCTCTTATTTCTCGAAAGATGACAAGATAATTTATAGGATGTAAATTTCACTCAATATTAGTCTTGGGCCTTCTCCTAAAACCCATTTTATCGTTTGTTGGGGCCTATACAGGTGTGGCATGTGGATACACAACTCCACTCCAAGGAATCGAAAAATACACAAAAACAATTCACCAGAAGGGTTGTTCCGACGTGGCCTGCACTGGAGACAAGTCATTCAATGCAGCCATCAAAGCAGCCCGTCAGGCCGATGCAACAGTTTTGATTATGGGCCTTGACCAGTCCATCGAAGCTGAGTTCAAAGACCGGGCCGGGCTACTTCTTCCTGGGCACCAACAAGAGCTGGTAACTAAAGTAGCTGCTGCTGCCAAAGGCCCAATTATATTAGTTCTGATGTCTGGTGGCCCAATTGATGTGTCGTTCGCTAAAAACGACCGCCGGATCGGTGCCATTGTATGGGCTGGCTATCCGGGTCAAGCCGGTGGAGCAGCCATTGCTGATGTCTTGTTTGGAAAGAGTAATCCAGGTTAGCTTTCTTCTTCGCTAGACAAAACCTTCTTAAAGGAATTTGATTCGAAATTTGTAGGTGGTAACATAAAAATCTTTTATTTGTACATAGGTGGAAATCTTCCAATGACATGGTATCCCCAAGAATACTTGACAAACTTGCCAATGACGACCATGGACATGAGATCAACCCCATCAAAGAACTACCCAGGAAGAACATACCGATTCTACAAAGGACCAGTCGTATACCCATTCGGCTACGGCCTCAGCTACACCAAGTTCCAACACTTCATAGCCAGTGCACCCGCTACGTTCTCCGTCCCAGTCGACGGCCACCACAAAGCCCAAAACGCCACCGTTTTGAACAAGGCCATTCGGGTCACCCACACCAGATGCAACAATCTCTCTCTTAGGGTTCATGTCGATGTTAAAAATATTGGCTCCAGAGATGGGTCACACACACTTTTGATCTTCTCATCCCCGCCGGGCGGGCGCGGCAACTGGGCTCCACACAAACAGTTGGTGGCCTTTGAGAAGGTTCGGGTCGCAGCCGGGTCGACTCATCGAGTAAGGTTCAGTATCCATGTTTGCAACTACTTGAGTGTGGTGGATAGGTCTGGGATTCGAAGAATCCCAATGGGAGAGCACAGTCTTCATATTGGTGACCTTAGGCACTCTTTTTCATTACAAGCAACTACGTTGGGAGTGATTAAGTCTTAATTTTTGTCATGAAGATATGGCCGTGGATAGTAGAAGGATTCATTCCTAAGCAAATAAAAAAATTAGATGGCATAAAGATTTAGTTGGATTTTGTTTTTTCTTTGACAAATTTCGTTATATATTTTAGATACGGTTTTAATGATTTAAGTATTGATTGAACAATTTCTAAATAAAATGAAATTTTTCTATCTACTCAAGAAGTGAAAGAGCTCATGAATTGGAAGATTGGAAGAGAAGTGTGATTTGACTCAATTAAGAGCAATGAAGATTTCTAATTAAGTTCCTCTTCTACTTCGTATTTTTCTGTTAATTCTTTTATTATTGGTTTGTAATTAATTAATTGCAATTTTATGCTAGTATAATTTGTAAGCTTGTGTTTTTAAGGAGCTAGCTTTGGATTTCAGGTATTGATATCTTATTTGGATGAAAGCATATATATAAAGTAATTCATTTGATTTGACTTTCTGAGATTGATTTTATTTTATTTGAAAGTGAATGTGATGAGTAACACTATTTTATCTTATTCCAAACATAGTCCAACTAATATTATTCCACTCTTCAACGTGGAGAAGATGGCCACTCTTACTTGATATCTTTTATCCAATTTTGAAATGGTCTTCATTATAATAGGCTAATATGTTCTCCAATAGGCTTCAACAAATGTTCCCGTGCTCAATGGTTATAAATTTAAATAATAAGGGGTTTATAAATAGTCAATAGAAGCATCTCTAATACAATATCAGTACCAATATTTTTATAAATTAATTACTATGATTCAATCTCATCTATCTAAAATTTACTTTCAAGTACTCATTAGGCACAAGTAATATACAATGCACATTTATTTAATTAAATATACTTACTAAGTTTTTATGATTGTCATATAAATTTTAAATAAATAAACAATATTATATATAGGATACTTCTATGGTACAAACTTTATGTGTTTCTGGCTCGTGAATAGTTTTCGACGCGATTTTTTTTTATGACCGTGTTTATTGTAATTATTTAGAGCATCACTACTATAAAAATAGACTTTTATGACACTTTTTTAGGGCACTCACCTAGATGCGAGCCATAAAAACAAGTTATGGACTTTTTAGGACACTCGTTGAAAGTCTTTAAAGAATTTCTTTTAGGAGACGCAGTGCGAGCTCTAAAACTTATGTGTGTCCTAAAAGTTTGATTTTTTTCAACAAAACTTCTTGGACTTATTAGGACACTCATCGAGAGTCCTTAAAGAATTTCTTTTAAGACACGCAATGCGAGCCCTAAAAACTTATGTGTGTCATAAAAGTTTGAATAATTTTTTTAACAAATGTTTTATTATATATTATAAATAAAAAAAGAAAAAAAATAAATTAAAGTTTTATTAATAAATAAATAAAAAACAAAAAAAATCACTCAGCCCCTTTTTCTCTCTTTCCTCGAATCCCTCTCTCTCTCCCGAAGTTCCCCCTCTCTCTTTCCCTACGTCGTCTCTGCCAGGGCCGAACAGCCGCCCTCCCGTCGCCGGCCACCGCCACGTGCCAGCCCATTCGATGCATCGTCCCTCGAAACCCACAACCCCCGAAGACCAGCCTCTCACACGCGACCTAAGGCCTTCAATGTCGCACTCAAAGTTTTGTGATTTTGGGTTTCTCCCAAACTTTTCGAGCACTTTCCGACCACCTCGAGCCATCACGAGTTGAACCACCACCACCACCATACTCCTTGCTTCTTGGGCTTCAAAACCCACTAAAGAATCAGACTCAATGGTCACTGGAGTTGGAAGTCCATGTTCCTCAGAATCCATTGTCATTTCCAAACCTTCAAGCGTAGATCCGAGCTTTTCCGAGCCATTTCAAACTAAATCACTGCCACCAACAACATTTCCCTTGGCTTGGGCTTTAAAACCCACTAGTTTGTTTTCCAAACCACCACCTTTGAATGGTGGCGCCGTCGCCTGAGCTTCGCCGTGGGTCTCAAGCGGCTACCACCACCGTGCTTTGGGCTTCAAAACCCACAAATTAATTTTTTTAAATTAAAAATAAAACTTTTCAGGACTCACAATGCGATCCTTAAAAACATTCTGCGAGCCCTAAAAAACCTCAATTTTTAAGGCTCTCAAATAGAGGGCTCGCAAAGCGAGCTCTAAAAAGCATTTTTTGTAGTAGTGCACCTACAAATTTCTAGGAAATTTCGAATAATTTGTAGTGTTGAAAACAAGATTCAAACAGGTTGTTGCACGCATGACTAATTTTTTTTATGTGAGTGGAAAACAACATGTTTGAACCTAGTTTTCGGCACTGTAAATTATTCAGAATTTCCTGAAAATTTGCAGGATACTCTAAATAACGACAATATATATGGTCATAAAAAAATCGCGCAAAAAATTGTTCACAATTAGAATTAGTCAGTCAACTGGAATGTGTATTATCCACACAGGGGATCTTTCAATTGAGAAGATTCGTCGACTTGAGACGAAGAGAAATGTCTATCTATTTTATTTAGTTATTCATTTAAACCAATGATTCGTTATTGTAGCAGATAGCAACAACCATTTCATATGGGAAAAGCCATATTTTTCTCAACAATGTCTTTGTCATTTGATCCAATAGCGTTTCGTTAGATAGGAACAACTTTGATAAATACTGACAACTCTCAAATGAAGTATTAGAACTGAAAAATCTATTAGATAATGAACTATTGGTTCTAAGTTATCTCTGGCGATAAATCAACAATTTGAAATACTTTTCTTGCGTATTTTTGAGAGACTCGAAAAACACAAAAGGTATGCACTGATGCATACCTTTTTAGGTATCAAACATAGAATTATTCCATATATATATATAATTTAGATAGGAGAAGAAACTTGTTTATTCTTGACAAATGATAAATGTTATTCTAATTTTTTATATAATTACACAGTCATACTATCTGTACATACATGATACTTATATATAATGTATTTATAATGTTTGTTGTTATTTAATATGAATATATATTTATTTAAGTTACATTAACTAATAAAAAAATGCTTTCCTTATAAATATAAATAATAAATTTTTTAATAAAAATTAGAATTATGTATTATATCTCTTCTATGTAAAAAGTGTGTAGATAACAGAAATTATTGGTTTTAACGGTTTGTTTCGTTAACTTTAATGGAATATTCTAAATATTTAATGGAATATGCCTTTAAAATTAATTAAAAGTAGCTATGTATGAATTGTATTAATATAAATCCAAATATTATAATATAAATTCAAATTCAAATGTTATAAAATATCATTATTATAATAATATATAATACAAAGTTAGATATTTAATAATTATATTGATATAAATTTAAATGTTATAAAATATTATTATGATAATAATATACAATCTTAATTTTTTACTAATTATATTAATATGAATTCAAATATTATAAAATACTATTATGATAATAATATTTAATATAATACTATATATTTAAATATTATAAAATATCATTATAATAATAATATAATACATATACTTAATTTTTATTAAAAAAATTATCATTTTAAAAAAGTTATCATATTATATATATTTTTTTAAAATCATAGACAATGTTTTGGTTTAATTTTTCATTTAATATGTTTATGTCATATAATATTGTTTATTATTTTAAATTTATATGACAATGATACAAATTTAATAAAAATAATTAATAAATTCTATAAATAAAACCAATCAAACGTACATTGCACGTTGATTGTATCCAGTATTATTATAATAATGAAATTTTATAATATTTAAATTTATATTAATATAATTATTAAATATCTAATTTTGTATTAAATATTATTATAGTGATATTTTATAATATTTGAATTTGTATTAATATAATTAGTAAAAAATTAAGATTATATATTATTATCTGTTATCCCTATTTTCCACCCATAACACGTGGCATGATCCAACGAGTCCGTGGGGCCGGGCCCATCATGAACTTGGTGAACGGGGAAGGATGAATACTCAGATAACCCAAGCACCATCGAGCCCAACAACGTTCGATGGGCGCAAGCATAACGAAAGAACCGAAACTAAGATGCAAGCCCGACTCTTCTTCCCAGTCCCGACCTATCTATATCCTCCAAGATGCCAACAGGTGTGGCAAACTAACTAGTTGATGGAGATAGACCTTATCAAGAATCCATGGGAGATACTCAGTGTCACGATGTCCATCTTGGCAAATGATCCCAAGTCTTGGTGAACGAACCAGGATTCCGGTAAGTGAACAAGGACATTAGTAAACGAACTCGGAGTAGACTTCCGGATATGGTAAGCCTAGCTAGCACCAATGCTGACATGTCCCCATGAAATCCGGCAGTTGATCTCCTCAACTAACCTGCAGAAGAGGGTACGCACGAAACGTACACTATTCCTAGGAAACAGTATTGGCACTACTCTGACAGATCTTGTACCCACGATCCCCTTAGAAGCCCATGCGGACCAATCCGAACTAACGTACAATGGGCAGCTGTAAGGCTTTCCCACGCCTGAGCTGACCCAATGGGCTTAGATTAATTACATTTTATTATGTAACATTATTTGTATTATGGCTCCATTAGCGAGCAAACTGTGATTAAATCCCTATTGGGCCCAGATTAGTTCGGTCCAAGCCCACTGCGCTTGACTGCCTATAAATAGGGCCAGTTGTGCACTGTCGCAGGGATCCCAGATTTTCTTTTGTAAGCAATTACTCTACTAAAACTTATAGAAAACTCCATTGTCAAAAACTCTCTTAGGCCTAATACAACTGACTAGTTGACAAAGGTTCATTAACGTCACAACCACGTAAAAACTCTGATTGTTCATTTCTAGTTCTTTCTTTTCAGCTATTGCTTCTTAATATATTTCTAGTTTCCGAAAAAATTCGGTAAACATTATCATAATAATATTTTATAACATTTGAATTTATATTAATATAATTATTAAATATCTAGTCTTGTGTTATATATTATTATAATAATTATATTTTATAGCATTTGAATTTGATTTTATATTAAAATAATAATTAAATATGTAGTTTTATATTAAATATTATTAATTATAATAATGATATTTGTATATTCTGTTAAATATTTATAATATTATGTTAAAGTTATAAAAAAAATTGTTTAAGTTATTAATGCTTATTTAATTTTATAAATTCTGATACCTGAAAAAACTATTTTAAAAATGTAAAATTAAATATTTGAAAATAAAATCAAACTACAAAATAATACATAAAAAAAGACAAAAAAAATTATTGAAAAAATCAGTTGCATATGTCGACCTCTTATCCCTGACTAGTTGTCTATGCCATGCGTCATTTTGGGCCGGGCTGCCTAACCAATCCATTTTTCTTTTGGTGTGGCTAGAATCTCTTTTGTCTGTTTTTATTTATTTATATGTTTATTTTTAACATAGTAGAATCTTCTAATTTTGGTTGACAAATCATAAATACAATACAGATAAATTCCTTTTTGGCGTTCAGCAAAAGAAAAAAAAAAGTTCACAAAATTCTGACATTCATTATTACACTTAAAAACTACATCTACGCATTACAAAAAATAAATTTATCTGTTTCTACTCATTATAAAACCTTAGTCATTTTGTAGCTCAAATTTTCTTGTCATTTTCCTTTTCTTGTAAAATTAAGAAGGTGTTAAATAAAGCAACTCTTTTATTATAAATAAATTATTATTTTCACATAAAAATATGTAGAAAAAGTTATGATTTAACACCACTTATAAAGCATCTATTTATATTAATATATATAATTTCGAAAGTTCAAAAGATAGGAATTAAAGGCTGGTATTTATACATTATCCACTATAATGATATGGCATATATATATAATAATAATAATGCTATATATATGTGTATATATATAGCTTTGTTTTCAACCGCATGAGTCCTTACTTTGATGTTTGCCATGCATTCGAAATATAAAGAAAAGGACACGAAAGGCTCTCTCTTTACGAGAGAGACATTGAACTATATATATAAAGGCCCCATTGGCCTCTTCAATTATTCATGTATTATTAAGTTGTAATTTAGTAAGGATTAGTTAGATATTATGTTGAGTCATGGTTATTAGTTTTAGATTAGTTACACTACTGTAACCAATTTCTGTATCATTATTTGACTTAGATAAAGGGCACTTTCTATATTCATTCTGTATAGAAAACATTCAACTCAATAAAGTTTTCTTTCCTCCCAATTGTTCTTTTCCCAAAGCTAATACAGTATCACAGTAATCACTGTTTCATCTTCACGATTTTCTTTCTGTTTTCAAGATTCACTCGTTCATGGCTCGACTATGGCCTAGAAACACAACTCCACCTAGCTTTGAAGCCGACAACACTAGAAGAACGACTGAAAATGGCGACTATAGCGGCAAAGTGACCGACAATGGAGAAACCAAAGAACCAATTGCACATGAAGAAACTAGAGGACCGACTGCCCATGGAGAAAACACCTCTGCTGCAACTCTAGTGCCTTATCAGGCACAACTAGATCGCTCAACCCATGACGACTATTCAAGTCCCTATTTCTTGGGTACAACAGATCATCCCAACATTGTTCTGGTCTCCAATCTCCTCACCGATTCCAATTATCAATCATGGAAGCGTGGAATCACTCTCTCTCTCTCTTGCTTCGAAGAACAAAATGCCCTTCATGGATGGTTCTCTTAAACAACCACTCCCTCCATATCCTCATTTTGGTGCTTTGGCTCTGTAACGCCCTGGTTACCCTAAGATTGTTACGGTGAACGATGAACCGTGAATTTTACTCGCGTCCCGAGTTCTTTGGTTAAAAACGTGCTTCTAGGTATTACTAACAGGTTAAGGTGGAAAACCAATAAAAAAGAAATGATATATTTTATTTAAATCATAAAACTGTTTATGGGCCCATCAAAACATTATCAAGTTATTTACAACTCAAAATGGTCATTACAGTTTAAATTTATAACCCGCCGACTTAAGCGACAAAAATTAGGGTAAACCCCCCAGTTCCTCTAAGAACTCCTTGGCCGTGGTGGTCAAGCGACCGCATATGTACACAGCACCACCTAAGCTCTCCACTCAAGGCTGGGTGAATTTTTCTTTCCCTTTACCTGCACCACATAGCACCCATGAGCCAAAGCCCAGCAAGAAAACACAATATTGCATGAATATAATATCAACAATGATCATAATATTCATTCAGGACTTTCAGTCCAAAATAGAGGAGTGACAATTGGAAAAGTCACTAAAGTAGGTTCTGCTCCCATTAGCCATGCGACGATAAGGTCACCTGGGCTTTACAAATAAGTGATCATTTCACTAGCTTATCAAGATAGGTGTTCGATGAACTAGTCACCAATATAACCTACCGCATGACCATAGAATCACAACTATGAGATTCCGCTCCCTAGCCACGTGACAAACAGTCACCTAGGCCTTAGGCCCTGACTCTGAGTAACTAGTCCTAGACTAGTCAAGCACTTATAATTTTCATCGACCTTAGGGTCGGTCCAGCATTAATGCCCCTAGAGTCATTCAATGCTGATATCGATTAGATCTACTCTTTTATCGGCTCTGCGTTCATGACGCTTATGTCGTTTCTGACTCTCAAGTCAGTAAAGCGCGACCAGTGCCGATTCTGAATAGTCAGTGTCATACACAAGTAAGCAAGATTTGCCAAGCATTTAATATGCAATCAATATCCACATTTAACAGCCAACATGCCTCTGTAACAACCACGCATGTCATATACACAGGGTGATGTTTTCTTACCTCCGATTCGAGCGATAATGAGTAAAAGAACAACCCTTGAGAACAATAAACTTTTAAGTCCTTTAGCGATCACCTAGTCATAACCAAATATGGGATTCCATCAATAAAATGAATAACAAAGGTTCCAAAATCAAGATCTAGCCTCCAGGACATCGAACCCCACTAAACCGGGTAGTAGGAACGATCCCGAGGCCTGAAATTGAGTTCCAATGATCAAAACACCCATTTGGCCTCAAAAACCTCCATGAGCCGCGGCCCAAAAACCTTGAGCCGCGGCCCCAAGCCAAACCAAGATCAAGCGCCGCGGCGCCCATTACCTAGTGCCGAGGCCCCCAGCACACACAAACCTCACCTCCTTCAGCATCGAGCTTAGGCCGCGGAGCCCAAGAACAGGGCTGCGGCCCCACCTGGGAAACCCGCCATAACTCTGTTTTTCCACATTCTAAACCTTCCAAAAACATACCTAAACATCTCCAAATCCAAAAATCAAAGTTCCCAAACTTCCCAATGATCCAAAATCATCAAATCCCGAGGCTCAAACGAATCAAAAACTCATCAATACACAAAATCCAAATAAAAGCTTATAAACTCTAAAACTCAAAACTTAAAGCTTGAATTACCTTTGATTGGGTTGTTTCTTGCTAATCCTTCGGTCAAGAAGCTTCTAATCTTTCCTAGGATCGCTATGCCTCAATCCTCGCTTGATTCCGACTCCTAGAACTCAAGATTTCTTCGAAATTGCCACGAAATGTAAAAAGAACTAACGGGAAGAGAGAAAAAGGTGTTTTAACGTATGGTTCCTTTTGACAGACTACTTCAGGCTTAAGTAACCTCAAATAAAACCTAATGCTCGGGATCCCAAAAACATCTCCAGGGACAAAATAGTCAAAACTCCCAGAATTTCCTCCTGATCTCAATAACTCACAATATATCATCAAATAAACATTCTCATTATCCAATATCCCTATAATTGACTCCATTATGACAAAACCGCTAATTTGCAACATAAAATCGTCTCATGCCGAATAGCTCGAATATATCCCCATAATAATGGGATCTCATCCATAAATCACAATATGCACTAAAATACACAAATATGCCATCAACGACCAAATTACCAAAATGCCCTAATAATCAAATATGGATCCACATGCATGCATTTAACATCATATTATAATATAATTCACATAAACATGCATATAATCATTTAATGGCATAATTAAACAATTATGGCCCTCCCGACCTACTAATCCAGCCATTAAACCACATTAGGGATTTCAGGGTATTACAAGCTCGGTGCAATAACATCGTGATGTCTTGGTTGATGCATTCTGTCACACCTGCCATTGTTGAAAGTATCATGTTCTTCGACAAAGCTTCAGACATGTGGAACGATCTTTCTGACCACTTCAATCAAGGGAACAGACCACACATTTTCTAGATCAATGAGAATATCACCAATTTCTGCCAGGAGATATCATTGTCAACAATTACTTCACAAAGCTTAAATCAAAGTGGGGCGAACTTAAAGAATATCATCCTTGCCCTGTTTTTTCTTGCGGATCCATGAAGAAGTTGCAAGATTAATGTTGATCCCAAAAGAGGGTGTTTTAATATTTAAACTCGCGCGAATTGTTTCGGAATATAATGTTCATGTAAGTATGAAGTCGAACCCATGGGAGTTGACTAACATCAAAAGAAACTATTTCAAACAAAGCAAGAATATTCTAACCTAGTTCCAAATATTTGATGAGATTTTGTTTTAGAAAAATAAAAGACAAGTAATAAAAAGATTTAAGATTAAATAGAAAAATGGTTTTCAAATGAGATAAGTAAAATAAGATTATTAAGATATTAGAATCCACAAAATCCAAGTTCAATAGTATTTATAAGTATATTGATTCCCAAGTTTAGATATAGTTGAAATAAATCACACTATATTTTTTTCAAAATACATTTTCTATTCAAGCACAAGTTACTTTCAAAAAATGTAGGATTTTTCTTCACTTATATAAGATATAATTTCTAAGCATTATTTGTGTTACAACCTAATGAAACTACAAAAAATCAAAGAGATTATGTTTAGGCAAAATATGATACTTATGCTCTAGGAATTAGATGTGAACAATTTAATGAAAAACATTTAATCAAATAATATCATATTTTTGCATAATGAAGAGCTAAGTGTAATATGCTTTATCAATCAATAATAGATGAAAAAATGCATATTTTTGATAGAAAAATCCATAAACAATGTTGCATAAATGGGAAATCAACATACAACAAAAAATACTATCTAGTTACATTTTGCTTCATCATCATCTTAATAATCTTGAAAAAAGATTAGAAGCTCATAACTAGAATGAAATAAAAATTACAAAATAACATACTTGACATACTCTTCAAAAGATGAAAATGGTAGAGAGAAAATAGTGAAAAGAAGAGAAAAATATGGAGTGTAGAAGAGGTTGAAAAGATGAAGAAGAGCTCCCCAAATGGTCTTACAAGACTCTATTTATAGGCAAAATATGGAGATTAAATTAATCAAATTAAAATAAATAAATTGATTAATTTAATTGTGTTGGGAAGTGGTAGGATAAATAGAGTAAGTGTAAGAGTATTGGAAAGATGAAATGTTTGGTTGGGTAAAAGATTAGTGAAAAGTTAGGGTAAAAAAAATGAATTAGGAATGTTTATTTAGGTAAGAAAAATAGGGAAGAATGAATTGATATTTGAGTGAAAAATATTGGGAATAAAAAACATGATTTTTGGCATTTTGGTGGCTATTTGACAGCTTGGCTCAGCTGCCAAGGCTTGGTGGGCCTGATTGGTGGGCCTTCGGGTGGCAGCTGGTGGCTATTTTGCTGCTGGGCTGGGCTGGCGCAGGCCCAAAGGAGATGAGGCAGCAGGCGTTGGTCTTGCTACTGAGGAGGAATGCTGAGCCGTGAGGTGGCAGGCGCTGAATGGCTGGTGAGTGCTTGGAGGGAGGCTGAATGCTGAAGAGGAATAAGAGCAGGGAGGCTCGGGTGATGCACGCAGGAGGCCAGGCGTGGGCGTTGATGGCTGGTGAGGAGGGCAGGTGGGCCACGGCTGGGCTTGGGCCTGAAGCTTCTAGGCTTGTGGATCACTTGTTCTCAAAATTTTCATTTTCTTCCTTTCTTTCTTGAAAATTGCCATAGTTCCTTCATTTTTCTTGCTTTTCAAGAGCAAATAAAATTCAACAAATTCCCTATAAAACAAATATAAATTAAATATTTTCAATAATAAAATATACAACCAAAAGTTACATGAAAATATTAATTAAAATTTAATTTACTTAAACATTTAAGCTCAAAATTGCATATTTTTACTCCTAACTTAACAATATTAATTTTAAATAATTAAACTATAATATTTTACAATAATATAACTATAAAAATACACAAAAATCTATAAAATTAAAATAAACCTAATAAATTCAAAATTATTTAAAAACTTAATAAATCAATTAAAAACTCAAGAATTAAGCAACAATTAGTACATAAAAAGTGGTAAAATAACTCTATTTTGTAGAGTTATCAATTACTTCAATCTGCAGCAAGCCCTTCAATTTCTCACAAGATTGAATGAGTCATACACTTCGGTAAGAGCTCAAATCTTACTTCTTGATCCTTTACCTTTGTACGCCCTAATTTTCCCACGGGCTATTAGTGAGCTGAGATGCGGCCTAAACTATATCAGCCTCGAGGACATCCCCAAAGACCGGAGCTGCCATCGAAAGATCCTACCTCTTTAGCTCGGGGAAACCTAAGGGTTCGCCAAGATTACTTAAGGACTGAGTCTGGACTTTGAAGGCCACAGGTCGGGGAAAGCATCCAGCTCGTGGAACGAGCTGAAGTTGGAGGCTATGACCCCTTATAAAGTCAACCATGCAAGGTAAACGTGCATATATCAGACATCACATGTCTCATATATCCCTGACTTCTCAGACACGCAATGTGAACGTGCGTATTCAGACACCCATGACTGGGTTGGGCCGTGCGGCCCATTATCCCCTTACCTATTAATTTGACCACACTTATGTGTCAGGTTTAGGAATTAATCATGAATGTCATAGAGTTGACATGATAGGTAAGAAGGTCACGGGATGACCTTCTTGCCAACTCCCAGGTACCCTCTCCTATAAATATGGAGACCCTGGGAGTTACAAAGGGTTGGATTTTATTATGTAAGAAATACCCTGTAAAAGAATACCACGCATATAGCAATAATATTGGCTGGTGGAGTAGAAGGATTTTAACCTTTGAACCACCTAAAAACGTATTTGGTGTCACCATTCCATTTCTAAATAGGTCATTCATCTATTTCGGTTCAACATAAGCACTAATCCCTTCCTCTTATCTTTTTAATTACCTATTGGCGAAGAACCGCGTCAACAATTTGGTGCTTTCATTGAGAGCAAGTTAGATTTGTGCTGTCGCAAACATCCAACTATGGTGACCACTCGATCCAGACACGGTAACGAGACGGAACAACATGATGGGCAGGAGGCTCATCATATCGCCATCCCCGGCGAACAAATTCCTGAGGTCCAACAGCGGCCGGGTAAACAGCCGGTAGGCCAAGATGATACTGGAAGTTCGGCACCCCGGCCACCTAATCCAAACCCAGATTTTTACACTGCGGTTGAGATGGAAAATGCTTAGTTGAGGAGCCAACTAGCAAAAGCTAATCAGCAAATCAAGGATGTGTTGGCCCGACTACCCCCTCTTACAACCGACGCTAACATCGGAAAGAGGCAAGGCGAGACTCATAAGTCCCACCGGGGTAATCGGTCCAGGCACAGCCGCTCGAACAAACTTCCGACAGCCAACTCTATTCCCTCATCGCACCGTCGAGAGGCAAACTTCGAAGAAATGCCTAGAGCCGAACAACAGCAGTACAGCCGTTCGGTCCGAACTTCAACTCCCAGCTCCAAACCAGCCTCGAGTGCGCCCAGGAGAGCTCGAGGAAGTTCCAGAAGGAGATCCGGGGAGGGCTCACAACATCAGCCCGTCCCCACCAGCCGTCCTGCGCCTCGTTCAGATCGCCAGGCGCGGGACCCGCAGGTTGGCAGGGCCGAAAGGCCCCCACCTAACTTGATCCGTCCTGACGGAACCAGGATCACATCTCCAGTCAGGCGTCCTCCCTCACCAATAAGATATTTGTCTCCACCTCGGCCCATCCGAGATATTCCTGCTTATGGAAGCATGGGGAGAAACCTGCCATCAGCAAGACTTTCTCGACGTAGCGGACTCCGAGCCTATCTAACAGGAGCTACTGGACCGACAGTCACCGAAGTGACCTTTCTGGTGGAGACCTGCGTCAGCGTTTAAGTTCGGCACAAAGTCCTCAAACCACTCGGGGGGGCGACCTTCGAGATCGCCTTAACTCCCATAGAGGGGAGCCAGTAGGAGGTAACAGCCGTGTTCACTCAGAGGGAGACCTGTCCGAAGTACGTAACAGCGAGAATGCCCCAAATAACCTATCTCAAGATAGGAGGGGCAATAACCCACCAAATATGTACAATGGATCCAGAGCTGTTGAACAGCCCCGGAATTACCAAGGAAATCAGGACAAAACCCTCGAGCGCCTGGCTCAGATGGAGGAGCTGATGAGGAAGCTCCTGTCAGAGAAAGAGAAAGACGAGTATGATTCGCGGGACGAGATGGAGCTCTTCGCCCCCAGCATAGCAGCAACGGCTTACCCACCCGGTTTCCGTATGCCGCACCTGTCCAAATTCAATGGAGACGGAGATGCGTCTGATCATCTGGGGATGTTCAACACCCTGATGATGGCCCACAACATTGGCCCCGAGCTGAGATGTTTGATATTTCCTTCCACACTGACTAGACCAGCCAGGCAGTGGTTCAAGCAAGGCAAAAGATAGTCAATCAGCTCCTGGAAAACTTTCTCGGCTGATTTCAAAAGGGCATTCCGAGCCTCCCAGGCTGCCCGCGTCAAGGCCGACTCTCTGGCTAACGTGAGGCAGCAGCCCTAAGAAGCTCTGAAGGCTTACCTGAGCAGGTTCGCGAACGTCGCTGCTCGGGTCAGAGACGCGGATGACAGCTCCAAGCTCATGGCCCTGAGAACTGGAATCCTCGTCGGAGGGGAACTCTGGAAAGATATACAAAGGAAGGGAGTTAGCTCGGTGAACGAATTCCTTAACAGAGCCCAGGAGTGGATCAACTTGGAGGAGGCCGAAGCCTCAGCTGCAGGGACCAGCCAGGTCCCTGAGAAGCCCGCTGGAGTGGGGACGGAGGTCGCGACAGCGACCCAAAATGTCACACAGAACAACCAGCTCGGTTGAGGCAAAAGAAAGGGGAACGGCGAGGGTATCCAGCACGGCCCAAAGAAGAATAAGTCCGCAGACAAGTTCAAGCCCTACGCGACTTATACGGAGCTCACCCACTCTGGGGAGAACATCTTCCTAGCTAACTCTACTCGCCTCCCCTGGAAGAGGCCAGAGCCGTTGAAGCACCAGAAGGGGAAGAGAGACACCTCCAAGTTTTGCCATTTTCACAACGATGTTGGCCACAATACCGATGATTGTAGGCATTTGAAAGATGAGATCGAGACTCTCATCCGAGCCGGCCCCTTGGCCCAGTACGCGCGGAACAGAGTTCCAGCAAGTCGACCTGCTCCGGAAGTCCCAGTCAGTCAGCCCGGGTCTCGGGTGGATCAGGACGTCCCTCCTCCCGTGGTAGGAGAAGAGATATCCACAATATCTGGAGGCCCGCATATGGCTGGCACGAGCAGGGGTGCCCAGAAGAGGTACGTAAATGAACTCAAGGCGCATAATGGAGTAGAGTTCGGCCCGGAGCAGCGTCTACCAAAGCAGCAGCGATTGGAGAGACAACCGATCATTTTCACAGAAGAAGATGTGGGCCATGTCCAGTTCCCTCATAACGAACCTCTGGTCGTAGCAGTTCAGCTCGCTAATCGGAGGGTTAGGAGGGTGCTGATCGACAATGGGAGCTCGGTAAACCTCCTATTCCGGTCCACATTGGAAAAGATGGGTCTGACTGTCGCCGAGCTGAAGGCGACCTCCATGATGTTGTATGGTTTTTCGGGAGAAGGATCAACAGCTATAGGGACTATCGAGCTGGTAATCACCCTGGGAGAAGGACCTCGGACAGTCTCCAAACTCCTCGAGTTCGTGGTCATCGACTGCTCCGCTGTGTACAACGCAATTTTGGGACGACCTACACTCATAGCTTTTGAGGCCGTCACTTCCATTCGCCACCTTGCGATGAAATTCCCTACTTCCACGGGAATATGCATTGTCTGTGGCGATCAGCTCGCTGCCAAGGAATGCTACAGCATTTCCATGAAGGGAAAATCGAAACCCGGGCAGCTAGCAATGGCCATCCAAGGTGGTGGATAGGAATCTCAGGAGCCCTTAGCTTATCCTGAGATTGAAAAACCTCAGAGCGTCGACGAGGAAAATATCGTCTTAAGTGAGGATATTGACCCCCGAATAGGCGAGGACAGGTCCAAGCTCCAGGCTATTGAGGAGCTCGAGGAAATAAACATCGATCCGCAGAACCCTTCACGGATGGTCAAGTTCGGGAAAAACCTTTGTAGCGAGAGGAAGGCGGAGCTGATCAGATTTCTGCGGGATAACCTGGATGTGTTTGCATGGTCACACGAGGACATGGTGGGAATCAGCCCGAGTGTCATCATGCACACCCTTCATCTGGATAAAAGCGTTCCTCCAAAGGCCCAAAAGCAGAGGTGTAATGACCCAACTACTCTAGACTTTTGGACCATTAACGAAACTATACATACAAATGCTTAATAAAGCTTACATTGCGAAAATACCATAATTTTATTAGGAAACTTGTAAAAATAAGAGTTACTTACAAAAATATCAAGAAGGATATGGGATCCCATTGTTTGAAAAACAAAACATAACATGACTTATAATAAAAAGGGATTACATAATAAGTGCGGAAAAATACATATAAAGACCATAAAACAAGACTACATCCTCGAAAATCGAACTCTCGACTCCTTGAATCCATTCACCACCGATACACACTCCCCAAGCATCCACGAATCTTACCGCCACTAGAGCTATTTTCCTGCACATATAAACAAAAAGGAATGAGCCTAATGCCCAGCAGGGAAAAATCTAACACATAGCTCATATACATAAATTTCATAAGAAACATAAAAACTTAACATAACACTTTATCATACACATACTATAATGGCCATTATTACTTGGGGTCCCATAGACTAAACAAGTCATATGCCCATGAGATTAGTGGGGTCCTACTAGCTAAGTAGGTCATATGCCCATAATCTATGTGGGGTCTTGTTAGTCATATGGGTCATATGCCCAAGCCTACAAACATACATATTCATAACATATTTTATAGCATATTTCATAACATAAAACATAAGATAACATAAGCATAAAACATATAGATTCTATCCTATTTTCATTACCAAAGTTACCATGATAAGAAGACAGTGTTGGGACTTTTGGAACACTCCTAATAACCATTAAGAAAAGGTGAGTCTATAGAAGAAAAAGAGGAATGAAAGGAATGGAAGGACTAAACCTTGGAGAAACATACTTACCAAAAACTTATGTGCAAGTTCTTAGATTTCCTAACCAAAATAAGAATAAGGTTAGAAGACTGAGTAGAAGACTATGAGAAAGAAAATAACATAATACCAATGAACTAGGGTATAGAAATACCTTGAAGACTTGTAGACCAATCTAAACCTCGAACCGAAATACTATGAAACCTTACTTCCCCAAGTGTTTGATAAGCTTATGATGATCAAGCTTATGATTTCCCCACCCAAGTGTTTAACTCTCACACTCTCCTAGAACTTGCAGCCTCTGAACTTAGAGTAAAAGGTGAATAATGGCTGGGTACTAGGTCCTATTTATAGAGTTTAGGAATGAAAGGATCTTAATTTCACTTGAATAAAAATAATGGCTTTTTAGGTGAAATAATTTGAATAATTGTTCAGCAGAGGCTGAAGACTCGTTCAAAAAGGTGCTGGACTTATCAAGAGGTTGAATGGATGAATGGAAAACAAATTCAAAATGTTTCAAAATATGCTGAAGGAGGCGATATATCTCCCCCTGTAGGCGATATATCGCCTGGGCCAGTATGCCCGAGGCTGTCGTGCATCGTCTAATGTTTTCCGTATCTACGTGCTGCGATATATTGCCCCCTATAGCTGCGATATATCGGCACACACTGATTAATTAAACACGAAATTACACATTTTTAGCTAAGTTTGAATGGAGTAAATAGCCTTGACTAAGCCCTCAACGTATTCAAAGCTGTTGACTGACCTTATAGCATTCAAACTTTTACCCTTACTAAATTTAATCCTCAAAATACTTAATCCTTAATCATCCATACATAACATGTGCTTAAAATCCTATTGGTTCTTATCTAAACCTTATAGTATAATAAATATTATCCTTAATATCAGTCATATAATCAAACCTTAGGTTAACATTAGTATTCTTAAACTATAGGTTAAACTTAGAAAATCTAAAAGTACTACTATGAGTGTCCAAATAATTCTCGGTCTGAACCAAAAATCCACAGTTACAAAGATAATGCTATAAATACTATAATACTACTATCTAACTAGCTAAGTAAAGTTCTTGGACTCTACAAGAGGCGCCTTGGAACAACCCGGGCTGAAGCCTTAGAGGAAGAAGTAGCCCGACTCAAGAAATACGGCTTTATCCGTGAAGCCAAGTTTCTGATTTGGGTCGCCAACCCCGTGCTGGTCTCGAAGCCCAATGGGAAATGGCAGACCTGCATCGACTTCTCTGACCTGAATAAAGCCTGCCCCAAGGATTGTTTTCCATTGCCGAGCATTGACCAATTGGTGGATGCCACGGCGGGGCACGAGCTCATGTCCTTTATGGATGCGTACTCAGGCTATAATCAGATCGCCATGAATCCGGCGGACCAGGAGCACACCAGCTTCATGACCCCGACTAACGTTTATTGTTACAAGGTCATGCCGTTCGGGCTGAAGAACGCTGGTGCTACGTACCAAAGGTTAGTAAATAGAATGTTCGCAAACCAGATCAGGAAAAACATGGAAGTGTACGTTGATGACATGCTAGTCAAGTCAAAGATCAAATCATTGCTCGAGCTTCCCTCACCCAGGTCGCGCAAAGATGTCCAAGGCCTGACAGGAAGGGTGGCAGCCCTCAATCGGTTTATTTCGAAATCCACAGATAAGTGCTTGCCATTCTACAACCTGCTCCGAGGAAATAAGAAGTTCAAATGGACAGAAGAGTGTGAAAGCGCTTTCCACGACCTGAAGGCGCATCTGGCCGAGCCACCCGTATTATCCAAACCAAAAGCAGGAGAGCCTCTTTTTCTCTACCTAGCTGGCACAGAGGATGCAGCTAGTGCCGTATTAGTCCGGGAAGAAGACCGGGTTCAGAAACCAGTCTACTACATCAGCAAGAGACTTCTCGGAGCTGAGTCCTGGTACCCGTTGATGGAGAAATTGGCGTTCTGCCTTATCACGGCCTCACGAAAGCTCAGGCCGTACTTCCAGTCCCACTCAATACGCGTCATGACCGATCAGCCTTTAAGGCAGGTTTTGCAAAAACCTGAAGCATCGGGACGTCTGTTAAAGTGGGCCATCCAACTCAGTCAGTTCGAGATTTTGTACACCCCACGAACTGCTATAAAAAGTTAGGCCCTGGCCGATTTCGTAGCAGAGTGCACAGGATTCTGGGAGGATCCTGCAGAAGACTCACCCCAGGTCACCTCGGTCCAGGCGTCGTGGAGGATCTTCGTGGATGGTTCATCCAGCGAGAACGGCTCCGGAGCTGGAATCATTTTGATATCCCCTAAGGGACATAGATTCCACTCGGCGCTGAGATTCGGATTCAAGGCCTCCAACAACGAGGCCGAGTACGAAGCCTTGCTGGCCGGGCTAAGAATAGCCCAGGAGCTGAAGGCGAGCTCCGTCCAGTGCTTCAGTGATTCCCAGCTTGTGGTAAACCAGGTTCTGGGCGAATATCAAGCACAGGGACCCAAGATGGCTGCCTACCTAGCGATGGTAAAATTGAGCTGTCCGCATTTGAGCGAGGTTCAATCGAGCAGATACCTCGGGAGCATAATGCTAACGCAGATGCTCTTGCCAAGCTCGCCACCTCCAGGGAGACGGAGACCTTGGGATTAGTGCCGATAGAATTCTTGGAGAAACCAAGTATAGAAGAAGCCAGGATGGAGGTCGAGATGATCGACGCCAGGTCGACCTAGATGACCCCCATCCTTGAGTATCTCGTCGAGGGAAAGCTACTTGATGGGCGTAATGATGCGCGGCGAGTACTCTATCAAGCTCCCAGGTATACGGTGATAGACGGGATGCTATACCGGCGTGGGCACTCCCTACCTCTCCTACGATGTGTTCTTCCAGGCGAAGAAAAGGCCATCCTGCAGGAGGTGCATGAGGGTTTTTGCGGAGATCACACTGGGGGGCAAAGCTTGGCCCTAAAGGTCCCGAGGCAAGGATATTACTGGCCCACTCTGTCCAAGGACTCGATCTCATATGTCAAGAAATGCGACAAGTGCCAGCGGTTCGCCTCAGTTGCCCAAGCTCCCCCAATCGAGCTGAAGATGATCTCTTCCCCATGGCCGTTTGCAGTTTGGGGGATCGACATGGTTGACGCCCTCCCTACTGGAAAAGGTGGGGTCCGCTACGCCGTGGTGACCATCGACTACTTTACGAAGTGGACTGAGTCAGAACCTTTGGCAACGATAACGTCCAAAAAAGTCCTCGAGTTCGTGGTTAAGAGCATTATCTGCCGATTCGGGCTGCCCAAGAAGATCGTTTCCAACAATGGGACTCAGTTCGACAGTGACCTCTTCACTGAATTTTGCGAAAGGTACGGAATTGTGAAAAGTTTCTCCTCCGTGGCCTACCCTCAGGCGAATGGCCAGGTCGAGGCTGTCAACAAGACGTTAAAGGCGAGCCTAAAGAAGAGACTAGACGAAGCGAAGGGGGTCTGTCCAGAACAGCTCCCCCAGGTTTTGTGGGCATACCGGACCTCGCATCGGACTCCTACAGGTCATACTCCCTTCTCCCTGACCTTTGGGAATGAGGCAGTCCTCCCTGTGGAGATTAAGGTACTTTCGCATAGGGTCCAGTCATATGACCAGTATCGCAACCACGAGCTACTTTGCGCTTCCCTTGACTTGGTTGATGAAAGACAAGAAGATTCACAACTCCAGCTCGCCCATTATCAGCAGAAAATCACTCGCTATTTCAACTCAAAAGTCAAAAAATGCGCCTTTAGCGTTGGCGACCTGGTCCTCAGGAGAGTTTTCTTGGCCGGAAAGGATCCCAAAGATGGAGTATTGGGACCGAGCTGGGAAGGGCAATATCAAGTCATCGAGGTCATTAAAGAGGGAACTTACAAATTAGCTCGGCTAGATGGAGGGGCAGTCCCACGAACTTGGAACGCCATCCATTTGAAGAGATATTATCAATAATTCCCTTGTAAGGCCTAGAAGGCCATTTTTTATGTACTACGCAATGAGAATTAACTTTTCGTTTATGATTGTACATGTTTACAAGTGTAATCTAAAGTAACCACGAAAGACCCTTTCCCAGTTACTTGGGGGGCATATGGTACCTGGATATAACCAGGTCGCCTTAAAGACTTAGAAGTTAATCTGAATCGATTGATCGTTGTTTTTCTTAAAAAACGCGAGATATTGACAAGGGATTAACGCCAACTAAGTCCTATCCTAGATACAACCAGGTCATAAAACTTAGAAGTTAATTTAAATCGATTGATCGTTGTTCTTCTTAAAGAGCACGAGATATTGATAAAAGTTAACACGAACTAAGTTTTCAAATTAAGTTCCTGGATTTAACCAGGTCATAAAACTTAGAAGTTAATTTAATTCGATTGATCGTTGTTCTTCTTAAAGAGCACGAGATATTGATAAAAGTTAACACGAACTAAGTTTTCAAATTAAGTTCATGGATTTAACCAGGTCATAAAACTTAGAAGTTAGTTTAAATCGATTGATCGTGGTTCTTCTTAAAGAGCACGAGATATTGATAAAAATTAACACGAACTAAATTTTCAAATTAAGTTCCTGGATGTAACCAGGTCACAAAACTTAGAAGTTAATTTAAATCGACTGATCGTTGTTCTTCCTAAAGAGCACGAGATATTGATAAAAATTAACACGAACTAAGTTTTCAAATTAAGTTCCTGGATATAACCAGGTCAGAAAACTTGGAAGTTAGTTTAAATCAATTGATCGTGATTTTTCTTAAAAAGCACGAGATATTGGTAAAAATTAACGCGAACCAAGTTTTTCAAAATAGTAATTAAAAGTGCGTAAAGGCAAAAGGAAATAAGTCAATTAAAAATAAAATTGATAATTAGATTGTCTCGAGGTGGAAACACCTCATGCAAAAGTTACACAAAAAAAATATATAAAGAGAATATTAAAGGAAGGCCCTAAGCTCCGCCAGGCTACCCCGTGGAGGTCGCCATCTCGCCCTCCTGCTCAGCTGCGCCGGAGACTTCCCCGGTCTCAAAAGGTGTTTCTTTCTCGAGGCGAGCTTTAAACCCCTCCAGCAAGGGTTCCCAGACGTCCGCTCCCAAGAAGGAGAAATCACCTTCAGAGTTGTAGACCCAGCAATGGTAGAGCATGTCCTCCATGGCGGTGCTGGAGGCTGCCTTCTCGGCTTCCAGGGCAGCCTTGGCCTCCTCGGCCCCGGCCTTCGCAGTGTCTAGCTCTGCCCGCGCAGCGGCATGGGCGACTTTGGTTGCCTCGACCTCTTGCAGCTTGGGACGGGCTCCTTCCAGCTCAGCCTGCGCAGCCACCAAGGCATCCTTAGCCTCCTTCAAGGAAGTCTGGTGGGTGGCCACGACCGCCTGGTGCTCGCCCCTCATATCCTCGAGCTGGGCCTTGGTCCGGGCTATGCTCCTGTGAAGGGCCAGGGCGCTCTGCAAAAACGGAGAGACAACTGCATTAAGAAAAAGAGAAGGGAAAAAGGAAAAACAGGGCAAGACATGCTTATCAAAGATCATAAAAGGGTGAGGTCAGCTTACCGTTAGGGCCATGCCCAAGGAAGATTCCAGCACGCCCACCGGGCTCCTTGTTTCGATGGCCCTGAGCTCCCTCTCGTTGAACTTGTAGAAGTGGCTGACGACGTAGTTCGCCGTCTCATACACCGTCCCCTAAAAGACGTCTGGGATCTTCTCCAGGTCCTGAGGGTCAACCGGGATGCGCACCTCGGGAGGCACGATCGCCGAAGTCCCAGGCTCTGCCCCTGGGTCCTGGACGAAGGCCGGAGCTCGCGGAGGGGGTGGGGGCATGCTCCCCCCTGCAGAGGAAGGTGCAGTTTCCTCGACCAGGGCGGCTGGGGGCTGCTCTTTCTCCTTGGCGGGAGACTTGGTCGGGGTCCTGGCGGCTTTCTTCGCCATCCGGAGCTTCTTCATTTTGGGCCCAGAGGCCCCGGCTGAGGGGTTCCCCCCGGCGAACACAGCTCGCAGACTCTTTCCTCCGGGCTGAGACATCTCTTCTGTCAAAACAAATATATGGTTAGTACACAAATTAGCAGCCATGCAAAAACAAAAACAAAAACAAAGGAAAGCAAAACTCAAGTATGTATATATACTAAAGGGAATCCTACCCCCCGAGCTAGACGAAGAATCTATGATTACGACCAGCGGCCCCGGAGCTTCCGCGGGGGAATCTAAGGCAATTATTTCTGGAGCTGGCGCAGGTTCTGGATCCGAGGCTGGCTCAGGACTAGACTCTTCTACATATTGCCTAAGACCCGGAGCTACGGTGCCCTTCCGGAGTGATGGCCATGACCGAAGGTTAGTCCCATACTCCTCGAATAAGACCGACCTAAAGGCTAGGGTGATGTCTACAGCTATGGTACCCCTAGGGCGGCTACTTTCATAGTCCAGCACGAGCTGGTCGACGCAGTGGAGCAGGGTTTTGTCTAAGTCTGGGTCACTTCGATGGCGTCTAACGATCTGATTGGGACTGAACCTAGCTAGCCGGGGGTCGGCAGGGGCCCTATCTAAGTTCCTAAACATGTAAGGGTTACCTTGGCCGGAAGGACCCGCGGCTGCTCCGGACCGGATCCTCTCCTTGTCCGTCCTCTGGGCGACCTCCAACGCCCGCTTCCTCGTCCTCACGAGGGGCACTTCGTCCTCCTCATCCTCCTCATCTTCATCCCCCACGGCTTCCTCCACGATGATAGATCTCGTATCGCGAGCTGGGGGAAGCGCTCGGGGCCTCCTCAGGTTCAGAGTCTGGCCTGGGGAGACCAGCTAACAGGCCAGCATCGTCTCGTCTGTCACGAGCTGACAATAGTCCTTTTCACTGGGGGGAAAGCCCGCCAGTGTCTCGTACTGGCTCCCGAGGGTCATAGACTTCTCTGTCCTTGCGAAGATAGCTGCAGAATAATTCTAAGTCAGAAATGGATATAGGGGGAGCTAACTGATACTTAACTTACGAGCTAAGGTTGAAAGTCACTTACGAACGGTTGAAGTAGTGCAGCTCGCAGTTTCGGAACCCCGTCGACATAAAGAATTGATCTTTGAAGTCGTTGGGATGGCTGGGCAGCTCGATGACCGCAGCCGTGTTGGGGAACCGGGTTAAGTAATAGAACCCGTCACCTCGCCCCCGCTGCTTCGGGCTAGCCTTGAGGCAGAAAAAATATAGAATGTCTGCAGTAGTGGGGATCTCCCACTCCTGTTTCAAGAACAAGTATCTTAACCCTGCCAACAAACGGTAAGAGTTGGGGGGGAGCTGGAATGGGGCCAACCTCACGTAGTTGAGGAAATCGGCGAAGTACTGGTCCAACGGGAGGAAGGCCCCCGCCTTGAAATGTTCGTCGCTCTAGGCTGAGAACGCCTCATCAAGCGGCGCGCAGCTCCACTCGCCTTCTGCGAGAGGTCGGGCAATCACGGATTCTCTCCCCAGCTCGATTTTATGGGAGAGAAATATTTTGTTTACCCTCGCCTGGTCATTAATCTTTGAGACGATCCTCTCCTCCTCAAAGAACGCGTTGGGGGCCACCTCGAGCTCCCGTTCCATTGCTGGCCCGAAGTTGGGAATCGGGGATTCAGCCATCACCTTCTTTCCTTTGTCTTGTTGAGAGGTCGAGCTGCCAGCGGTCCTCTTTGGAGCGTTCTTCTTGGGTGCCATCTGGTCGCCTAGCGAACAAAAGAAAACATTTTAGAAAAGGCGACCTAATCAAAAGGAGTGTTCTTTGCACGAGCTGAGGTAAACCCAGCCCACGGAGAGTGAGACCACACGGCTCTATGAACACGCGCCTGTGCTCCCAACAGATCCCCGATTACTCAGAATTCGTGTGTCAGGAGGGTCAGGATAGAATTTTCCTTGGAAGAAAATTTTCAGTAGGCAAGGAAGGCAAAACCGCCTGTGAAGCGTGTCTACTAAGCTACCCGGTTTTGCACCCAAAATATTGAATACTTTAAACCAGCATACCAAAAATCCTACCCAGAAATTTTCCCCAGAAAATGCATTCTGTAAACCATGCTCCTAAATGATTTTCTACTGCAAAGATACCCTAACCTAAAAGGCTTTCACCCTTCATGCCCACCAAAAAACCAGCAAAATCTTGCATGCGGCTACAGTAAATATTTACCTAAGCAAAATCTAGTCAAGAGACTTACAGTATGTGTTGGTTGAGAAGAGGATGAAGGGATCACCTAGGTAGGGGCTTCGTCGGAGTAGTTGATTCCAAAGCTTCAAAGGAACCCTTGCACCTGAACTTCTTGAGCGTTAGGAATTGCGGTCGAAAAGAAGAGGGTTTTTCTTTTGAGAATGAAGAGGGAAGAAGAAGAAAATTTCTGAAAAATTTCAAATGAACGGGTGGCCCATGCGTAAGGTGGCCACCCCTTTTATATACATGAAGGGCCATGTGAGGAGGACCGTTGGATTGCCCTGATGTGGGATCCATGGCTCTCCACTCGAAAGACGAAACGACGACTGAGTATAGGCTAGGCCATTAAATGCGGTTCTCGGAAGACGTACCATCACCAGCCACGATGTTCCACGTATTCGGCGCCTACGTAAAATGTGGAATATGAAGAGTTCATGGGGAAGCCTAAAAGCCCCTACTGTGGCCTTGTGCGACGTCGTATACCACGAGCAGGGGCTTCGGGGACAAGTGTACGCCCTGATTTTCCCACGGGCTATTAGCGAGCTGAGATACGGCCTAAACTATATCAGCCTTGTGGACATCCCCAAAGACCGGAGCTGCCATTGAAAGATCCTACCTCCTTAGCTCGAGGAAACCTAAGGGTTCGCCAATATTACTTAAGGACTAAGTCTGGACTTTGAAGGCCACAGGTCAGGGAATGCATCCAGCTCGTGGAACGAGCTGAAGTTGGAGGTTGTGACCCCTTATAAAGTCAACCACGCAAGGTAAACGTGCATATATCAGACATCACGTGTCTGATATATCCCTGACTTCTTGGACACGCAACAAGAATGTGCGTATTCAGACACCCACGACTGGGTTGGGCCGTGCGGCCCATTATCCCCTTACTTATTGATATGACCACACTTATGTGTCAGGTTTAGGAATTAATCATGGATGTCACAGAGTTGACATGATAGGTAAGAAGGTCACGGGATGACCTTCTTACCAACTCCCAGGTGCCCTCTCCTATAAATATGGAGACCCTGGGAGTTACAAAGGGTTGGATTTTATTATGTAAGAAATACCCTGTAAAAGAATCCCACGCATATAGCAATAATATTGGTTGGTGGAGTCGAAGGATTTTAACCTTTGAACCACCTAAAAACGTATTTGGTGTCACCATTCCATTTCTAAATAGGTCATTCATCTATTTCGTTTCAACATAAGCACTAATCCATTCCTCTTATCTTCTTAATTACCTGTTGGCGAAGAACCGCGTCAACAACCTTCATTATCAAAAGTTTTTTGTATGGTAAGCCAAGAAGAAAGGCAAAAGGGTTTGGGTACTGTTGCATCAAGTTCTAACCCTGTTGCTTCAGCAATTGACAAGAATCCATTTACTAATGCTCCTCAGTCATGGAACAAGAAACCAATATTCACATGTTCTAATTTCCACAAACCCAGGCACCTTGTGGACAAGTGATATTTTTTGCACGGTTTCCCCTTGGATATGGTGATAAGAAGAAGCAAATTGTGAAAACCAATGTTTCCAATATTGCTTCCACAAGCAATAATAATCAGACCTCTGTTGGTACCAATGACACAAAGCATCTTACTTCTCATTGCCAAGAGTTAATCATTCTCCTGAACCAAATAATTCAGAAAGGTCAAGCTCAAGTTGAAGCTACTCTTCCTATTGTCTCCAACTTCTCTGGTAAACAAGTTTCTTTTCCTTCTTATTTTTGGGTACTTGACACAGGAGCTACTCACCATGTTTACCATGATTTATTATGCCTTTCTTCTATAACTAATATTGTCAATACTAAGCATGTTATTCTTCCTAATGGTACTACAGTTTAAATGGAAATAATTGATTTAGTTAACATAAATTCTCATATTGTGCTAACCACTGTTCTTTATGTTCCCCAATTTAAATTCAATCTATTATTTGTTAGTTCCTTTCTCAAAATCTCATTTCTTACCATGCTTTTTACCCCTGTTAATTGTTTCCTACAAGGAACCTCTCCGATTTTGAGGACTGGGGTAGCTAAAAAGCTAGGCAATCTCTATTATGATGAACAGGTTTTTATCCTAAGTCGTGTACTAGTTCTCATGTATCTTGTAGTTCAATTTCTAATTTAAATCAATGACACACTCGTCTTGGACATCCATCATTGAAAATCATTAATAAAATCGATAAAATGTAATATTCTTCATTTACTTCTTCTACTTCCTTTCACTGTCCTACATGTCCTCTTGCAAATCAAAGGAAACTTCCTTTTATTTCCAATAATAATTTTGTCGCTGACATTTTTTATCTAATACATATTGATATTTGGGGGCCATTTCACATTTTAAGCATTGAAGATGTAGAGTATTTTTTAACTATAGTAGATGAAAAATCTCGTTACACTCGAATATATATGCTTAAAAATAAATTTGATGTTCACACCATCATACCAATTTTTTTTCTTTTATCAACATTCAGTATAAAACTAACATAAAATCTGTGAGAACAGATAATGCTAAATAACTTAATCACTTCTTTTCTTTTTTTTGCCAGTAAAGTTGTGGTTCATTACCACTCTTGTTTTGATAGACCTCAACAAATTTCGGTAGTGGAAAGAAAGCATCAGCATATCCTAATGTAGCACGAGCGTTAGCTTTTCAATCTAACATTCATTTGCCTTATTGGAGTTATTTGATTCAAACTGTTGTTTATCTTCTTAGCAGGACATCTTCAGTTTTGTTAAAAGACAAAACCCCATTTAAGCTTCTTAACAATAAGGAGCCTTCTTATGGTCATCTTAAGAAGTTTGGATGTCTTTTTTATGCTTCTACATTAGATAATTAGCGGCACAAATTATCTCCTAGATCAAGGGCTTTCATTTTTATTGGGTATCCTGATGCTATGAAAGCTTATTGTTTACTTGATTTGCAATCTAACTGTAATGCCCCAAAATCCCTAATGAGGTTTATGGTCGAATTAGAAGGCCGGGAGGACCATAATTGATTTATTATTCCATTAAATGTTTATATGCATGTTTATGTGAATTATATTATTATATGATGATAAATGCATGCATGTGGGTCCACATTCTATTATAAGGGCATTTTGGTAATTTGGCCAGTTGAGGGCATAATTGTATATTTGCATGCATGTTGGTGATTATTGATGAGGTCACATTATAATGTGGATTTGTTCGAGCTATTCGGCATGAGACGATCTTTGAATACTAGTTAGCGGTTTGGTCATAACAGGGTTAATTTCGAGGCTCGGGGTGAGTCTCGGGGTAATTTGGTGATTAGTACTGTTGACTGTCTTTTTAGCCAACGACGTGAGAACGTCAAATACGACAAGCTTTCAAGAGAATGTAAACGACAACAGACAGTTTATGAACAGAAAGATAAACAACACAAGAGATTTTATAGTGGTTCAGTCCCGATTGTCGGTAATAGCCTAATCCACTTAGAGTTATGATTTATAGATCTATACTCAAGATCAGATGGACTGAGCCAACTGAGTTTCTTCAGTACATATTGTGAAAATACAAGAGTTCTCTCAAATATCAGCACTTTCTCTCTCTAGAATACACAGACCAAATTTTCTCTCTCTAGAATACTCAGACCCAATTTTCTCTCTCTAGAAAGAAGAAGCCCCTCTCTCATCCCATCAGCCCTCTATTTATAGGCTTAGGGTCATACAACTGATATCCCTTAGAACCGGGATATTTCATTATTCATCTTATATTTATATTACAAGAAATATTTAAAATACAACTGATTCCTCAATTTGAGTGAGGAATGAGAGATTCCCGGATGCTTAGACCAACTCTTGCTGAAGTCGTTCCGGGGATTTTGACGTAGTCTCACATGCATGTTGATTACTCCTTCAAGCTTTCCTTGGACCAAGGTGATACAAGCTTGGCTCTCCTCGGACCAAGGTGGTCCGAGCCAACTCCCTTGGCACCTCACCTCGGACAACTTTGAGGCAACCTCCTCCATTTAAGGTCCCTTCGGACCTTGTGGCCTTCTCCTCGGACCAAGGTGGTCCGAGGCATCCTTCTCTCTTGTTTCTCTCCTCGGACACATCAGAGCATACCTCCACCATTCAAGGTCCCTTCGGACCTTGTGGCCTTCTCCTCGGACCAAGGTGGTCCGAGGCATCCTTCTCTCTTGTTTCTCTCCTCGGACAAATCCGAGCATACCTCCTCCATTCAAGGTCCCTTCGGACCTTGTGGCCTTCTCCTCGGACCAAGGTGGTCCGAGGCATCCTCCTTGGTATCTCACCTTGGACAAGTCTGAGGCACTCTCCTTTAGCATCTCCCAACTATGTCCGATCGAACATTGTGTAGGCTCTCCTTGTCAAAATCTAAGTCTCCATTCTTGACTTGCATGGGACTCCTCCTCCTTAGCTACTTACCTTGGACACTTTCGAGCCAACACTTAGGAAACCTTGGGAGGCTTACCTCGAACACACCCTTGGGGTCTCCTAGGACCACATCCTCCTTGGGGTCTCCTAGGACCACATACTCCTTGGGGTCTCCTAGGACCACATACTCCTTGGGGTCTCCTAGGACCACTTTCTCCTTGGGGTCTCCTAAGACCACTTTCTTGAGTTCTCCTCGATACACCCCCCTTAGCTCTCCTAGGATCAAGGTGCACTTGGCTTGGCTATGACATCTTTCAAGCAGTCCAAATTCTTCGTCAGTCTACCGGGTCACTTTCTCACAACTCTGAGGAGTCAATGTATTTATTGACTATTAACGTGTCTTTTACTGACCATACACTGCCATTTGTCACATTTATTGCCATGTCCTTGATCTCAAATTTTTGGGTATAACAAGTACATTACCAGGAATTAAAGGGTAATGGGATTTGATTTATTAGAATTTTAGAATATTGAAAATAATGAGAATTGGAGAGTGTTAATTATAATTAACGAGATAGGCGGGAAATGACGATTTCGCCCTTGGTAGCCTTAAGAGGGAATTAAATGACCTAGGGGTATTTTTGTCTTTTGACCTAAGGTATATGTGAACTAAGTAGAAGGTTGTGGAAGGATTTAAGCTTAAGCAAAACAAAGCATAGTTTCTTCTTCTCCCGATCATCATTTCTCCTTGAATTTTTGAACTCCAATTGAGGAGTCAAGCTAGGGAATCAAGCCTTGAGGGTCTAGGGTTGTGTTCCACCATTGAAGAGGGTGTAATTATGAGCTTGAGGTAAGATTCTAACCATAGAAACTCTAGTTCTTGCTCTATTTTCCTATTGATTTTCAACTGAAACTTTGATTTGGATAGTGAGAATTGATGGAGTTTTTGGCAAAGGCTGATTAGGTTTTGATGCCTAGGACTTGTAGAGTGGGTATTTGGGTTCATTTGTGAGTTTGAATGAAGTTTGGAATCAGGTTTTGCATCTTGGAAGTGGAGAAATCGAAGGAGGAAAAACCAGGGCTGAATCAGCCTGGCTCTAGCGCTACAGCGCTGTCTAGGGCCATTCATCCCTGCTTGTAGCACCTAGGTGCTAGGGGGGCAGAGCTACCCTGTTTTTCTATGTTCCTATTTTGGGTACTTTTGAGGGTTTTTGGCTCGGGTTTCAATTCCTAAGGCTCGGGATTAAATCTACTAACCGTTTTGGAATGATTCGAGGTCCCGAGAGTAAGGTTTAGATCAAGAACCTTTTATTGTTGATTTTTCATTGATGGAAGTTATATTTGGTTATGACTAGGTGACCGCTGAGGAATCAAAGGATCGATCGTTCTTAAGGGTCGTTGTTTTATTATTTTTCGCTCGAACCAGAGGTAAGAAAATTGCACCCAGTATGTGACATGCATGGTTATTGATGAGGCATGTTGAGTGTTATATATGTGGACATTGATTGCATATTAAATGCTTAGCAATCTTGCTTATCTGTGAATGGCACTGACCTATGAGTCGAGAATCGGCAATGGTGTCAATATTGATTGTGAAGTTGTGACTTATTAGTCAAGTTCGGCAGTGGTACTGAGCACTGGTCGTATGGTATTGGCTTATGAGTCAAGAACGGTATTAGCGTGGTTAACGCAAGCTGAAAAGATTAGATCTAATCGACATAAGCATTATCATCATAAGCATGAAATGCATGACCGACCTTAAGTTCGATGAAAAGAAAAGCGCTTGTCTAGTCTAACGGCTAGTTACTTAGAGCCAAAGCCAAAAAGCTAAGGTGACCGACATGTCATATGGCTTAGGGTGCTGATCCCCAGAGATGGAGTAATTAGCCATCTATTTAAGGAGCAGAACCCTAGAGATGGACTTATTAGCCATCTATACAGGGAACAAATCTTTAGAGGTTAACTTACTAGTCACCTGCCCAAGGTTGTGACTCCATATTCACTCATCTGATTAGGGTGCAGAGCCCTAGAGATAGACTTATTATTCATCTATTCAGAGTATGACTTAATAGTCACTTATCTGATTAGAGCTACACACCCCAGCATGATTATTAGAATCTTAACATTATCTGACTACGGCTACAAGCCCAATATGATTATCATAATCATCAATTGATATTGTATACATGCAGTAATGAGTTTTCTTGCCGAGCCTTGGCTCACGGGTGCTGTGTGGTGCAGGAAAAGGGAAAGAAAAGCGCACCCAGCCTTGAGTGGAGAGCTTAGGTGGCCATGTGTACATATGCGGCCGCTTGACCACCATGGTCAAGGTGTTTCTCAGAGGAACTAGGGGTTAACCCTATTTTTGCCGCTTAGGTCGACGGGTTGTAATTTTTACACTGTAATGACCATTTTGGATTGTAAATAACTTGTAAACGTTTTTCTTATGGGCCCATGTACAGTTTTATGTTTTAAATAAAATATATCATTTCCTTTTGATCGAGATTTTTACCTTAGCCTATTAATAACACCTAGATGAAAGTTTATAATCAAATGACTCATTTAGCGAGTTAAGCATTGTTTAAAGCTCACAGTAACGATCTTGGAGTAACCAGGGCGTTATACTAACCAAAAATTTGTCTCCAGGGACACTATCATTCATGAAGATATTTACCCTTTCAAAAGAACAAAATATCATGAAAATCTTGACTCTTTTTTTTTCTTCTTCCATGTTACCTTTTCACATTTCTCCATCTAATGCAGCAACTAAGCAGTGTCTCACACATGAAGGAGTAGATCAACACACTAGCAAAGGTCGAACTATTCGCAAACCACAATACCTCCAAGACTATGTTTGTGAATATATTTGTGTTTCCACGTCAATAGCCCATCTTATTGCGTCTTCATTGTCTTATGGTAAACTCTCTTCTCCTTTTCGTGATGCCATTCTTACAGCTCATAATGTTGAAGAACCATAGACATATTCTCAAGCTTGCCAATTACCTCAATGGCAGTAAGCTATGTCTGCTAAAATTGATACTTTAGAGGCAAACAACACATGGAAAATTACTTCTCTTCCCACTGACCAACACAAAATTGGCAGCAAATGGGTTTATAAAATTAAGTACAAGTCTAATGGTGACATAGAAAAGTATAAAGCCTGTTTGGTGGCAAAAGGATACATTCAACAACATGGTATAGATTATCTTGAAACCTATGCACCTGTTGTTAAGTTTAACACTTTGAAACTTCTCTTAGCTCTTGCAGCCATTAAAAATCAGACTCTCCATCAAATGTATATAAATAACGCTTTCCTCCATGGTGAGTCACATGAGGATGTTTACATGAAACTACCTCAAGGATATACACCAAAGGGGGAACTTCCTCCCAATCCTATTTGCAGGTTGCAAAAGAGTCTATATGGATTGCAACAAGATTCACGTCAATTGTATTCAAAACTCAGTTCAACATTGCTCCAAGAAGGCTTCAAACAATCACCATCAGACCACTCTCTTTTTATTCGAAATGTTTTAGGTGTTTTCTTAGCTTATTAGTCTATGTCGATGATATAGTTATTGCAACTAACAATGTTTCTGCTCTTAATAACTTCAAACACACACTTGACAACAAGTTTAAATTAAAAGACATTGGTCCATTACGTTTTTTTCTTGGTCTTTAAATAGGTAGGTCCAGGAAAGGCATCTCTGTTTCACAACATCCCTTCTCTTTGCAACTTCTACAAGAATCTGGTTATCTTGGTGCAATGACTGCCTCCACGCCTATGGAACCAAATATAAAGTTGAGCAAAGATGAAGGCCAACCAATATCTGATCCTACGGTGTTTAGAAGTCTTATTGGGAAGCTCATATACCTCACTATTAACCAACCCAAAATTAATTATGTTGTTAACTGCCTCATCCAATTTCTACAAGACCCTCGCCAGCCACATTTGTATGTTGCCCATAGGATTTTACAGTATCTCAAAGGCACTCTAGGCCAAGAACTTTTCTTCTATGCCAAAGCTCCTGATCCTTTCCAACTCAAAGTCTTCGCTGATGCAGATTGGGGGAGATGCGTTGACACACAATGTAACGTTCCAAATTACCTAATAAGGCTTAGGGCCTTAATTAGGGGGCCAGGATGACAAATTATGGAAATTATGTGATTATGTGATTTATATATATATGTATCATTATATGATTATGTGAGTTATATTATAGTATGATTTGATATGCATGTTTAGGTGTATTAAATATGCATGTGGGCCAATTTCTAATTAAAAGGGAAATTTTCGTAATTTGGCCCGTTTGATGTATTTGATGTAATGACCCAAATTTCCTAATAAGGTTTAGGACCTTGATTAGGAGGTCGGGAGAGTCATAATTGATTTATTATGCCATTAAATGATTATATGCATGATTATGTGAGTATTATTATTATATGATGATAAATGCAAGCATATGGGTCCAATTTTCATTATAAGGGCATTTTGGTAATTTGCCCCGTTGAGGGCACATTTGTATATTTTCATGCATGTGGATGAATTTTGAATAAGACCACATCATAATGTGGATTTGTTCGAGCCATTCGGCATTAGACAATCTTTTAATGCAAGTTATCGGTTTGGTCATAACGAGGTTAATTTCGGGGCTCAGGGTGAGTCTCGGGGTAATTTGAGGATTAGTACATTGCTAGGAATTAAAGGGTAATGAGATATGATTTATTAGTATTTGAGAATATTGGGAATAATGGGAATTGGAGGGTGTTAATTATGATTAACGAGATAGATGGGAAAAGGCGATTTTGTCCTTGGTGGTTGTTTAGGGTTTTATTTAAGCTTGGGGGCATTTTGGTCTTTTGACCTTAAGATATATATGAACCATAGAAAATTGTAGAAGCTTAACCAAACAGGGCATTCATATTCTTCATCCGTTCATCATTTCTCTTCCTTTTCTCTTTGAATTTTTTAGCTCTATTTGAGGAACCAAGGGAGGGAGTTGAACCTTGATGGTCTAGGGTTATGTTCTACCATTGAAGAGGGTGTGATTCTGAGCTTGAGGTAAGTTTCTAGCCATTAAAACTCTGGTTCTTGCTCTGTTTTTCCTTTTGATGTTCAGTTGGGATTTTGATTGGGATAATGAGAATTGATGGGAGTTTTTGGCAAAGGTTGCTTGGGTTATGATGCCTAGGACATGTAGAGTATATATTTGGGTTCGTTTAGGAGTTTGAATGAGGTTTGGGATCAATTCTTGAAGGTTGAAATTGGAAAACTCAAAGGAGGAAGAACCAGGGCTGGTTCAGCCTGGTTCTAGCGCTACATCGCTAGCCAGGGCAAACCAATGCTCGTTGTAGTGCTGGGGCGCTAGGGGGGCAGCGCTGTAGCTATAACGCCCTAAACTCCAGGGACTGTTACGATGTGCATTTTGAACAGTGCTAAACTCGCTAACCGAGTCATTTGTCCATAATTGTGTAACTAAGTATGATTAGCGATTTAGGATTAAAAATTTTGGTTAAGATATAACGTTTCACTAAAATGTTTAATGTATACATTGGGATCCCAAAAATATAATTTAAAGGTTCATTACAAGAAAATATTTACAACCAGCCGATCTAAGCGGCAAAACAGGGTTAAACCCTAGTTCCTCTTTCAACCCTCGGCCGTGACGGTCGAGCAGCCGCATATGTACACATCGTCACCTAAGCTCTCTAACTCAAGGATGGTCCAGCTTTCTTTTGCCTTTACCTGCACCACATAGCACCCGTGAGCCGAAGCCCAGCAAGAAAACTAAATATGCTCATGAACAGTAATAACATGTCATCAAATCATCAAGTGCATGCCTAGCAATAATACCTTAATCACGCATGCAAATAAGTTCAAATAATGATGGGGTATCCAAGATAAGGAATCCTGCCCTCCTGAGTGGATGACTATCAAGTCAATCCTAATCAGATGAGTGATTTAACACTGGTGGTTCTGATAACCATGCTGGGGTTATAGCCCTAATTAAAGTCACTAACGTGGGATCTGCATCCTTAGATGAGTGACTGATAAGCAAGTCACTAACATGGGATCTGCACCCTTAGATGAGTGACTAATAAACAAGTCACTAACATGGGATCTGCACCCTGAGATGAGTGATTAATAAACAAGTCACTAGTGTGGGTTCTGTACCCTTATCCATGTGACGATACGGTCACCTGGGCCTTCTGGCCCTAGCTTTGAGTAACTAGTCATAGACTAGACAAGTGCTTATAGTTTTTTATCGAACTTGGGGTCGGTCCGGCATTAATGCTCATAATGAGTCATTCAATGTAGATGTCGATTAGATATAATCTCTTATCGGCTCCGCGTTCATGCCGCTCTTGACTCATAGGTCAATAGCATATGACCAGTGCTCAGTACCGCTGTCAAACTTGACTAGTAAGTCACAGCTTCACAGCCAGTTCTGACACCATTGCCGATTCTAACTAGTAAGTCAGTGCCACGCACAAGTAAGCAATGCTACCAGGCATATATCATATGTCAAATATCTGAATGTAGGGCATTTAGCATGCTTACTTAACAATTTCTAGCATAATTAAGATCATGGACAACTACAGAGACTCAAGCTCTGATCAATCTCACATTTAACATTCATGGCATGCCCTAACCACATGTTTCTCATGCATCACATACTGGGTGCAGTTTTCATACCTTTGGTCCAACCACACGTTACCAAAAAATGAGCCACAAGCACGATCCTGATCCTAAGCCCCTAGTGAAAACCTAGTCACAGCCATAATATAAAACCTCATCAAAATGAGTAAATAAATACTTCTAAACCCAACCCAAGCCTCCGGGACGTCGAATCCCACTCAACTAGGTAGTAGGATCGATCCTAGGCCCTTGGAGTTAAGTTCCCATGAAAAAAACACAATTTTGGTCAAAAATTCCCTTAAGTGACGCGGCCCGCCCTCCAGACAGAGCCTACCTCCTCCATCAGCAAGCATGCGCCGTGGCGCCCTAGAACAGGGCCGCGGCCCAACCTCGAACCAACCATTTTTCCTCGTTTTTAACATTTTAAAACCTTCCAAAAGCCTACCCAAACATCTCCAAATCCCAAAATCAAAGTTCTCAAACATCCCCATGATCCAAAACCAACAAAACCCAAGCTTCAATTCAATCAAAATCTCATCAAAACACAAAGTCCAATTCAAGCTTAAAAACTTTAAAAATCTTAAACTTAAAACTTGGATTACCTCTGATTGAGTTGTTTTCCAACTAAATCCTCCAGCTAATAAGCTTCTAATCTTCCCTAGGATCGCTATGCCTTGATCCTCGCTTGAATCTGAGTCCTAGAACTCAAGTTTCCTTCGAAAATGCGATCAGGAGACGAAAATGGAACTTTGAGGGAGAGAGAACTTACTGAACGTTCTTTTTATTTCTTAACAGGTTACTTCAAGCTTAAGTAGCCTCAAACAAATCCTAATGCTCGGGGTCCCGAAAACGTCCCCGGGGGAAAAATAGCCAAAACCTCCATAATCTTCCCCTGATCTTACTAACTCCCAATTTATCATCAAATACTTATTCCCATTACGCAATAACCCGGTAATGCTAAATACCCCTTGACTCACTCTGAGTCAAGTATAAATCCTGTTGTGACTTTCCCACTAGCTTACCTCCTAGGATCGTCTCGTGCTGAGTAACCCTAGCATAACCAAATAATAATGAAGCACCACACACATATCACATATATGCCAAATATGCCCAAAATGGCCAAAATATGAAAATCACCCAATTAATCAGAAATGGGTTCACATACATATTTAATACACCTAACACATGCATATAATCATTTAATATCATAATAAATTTATTATGTCCCTCCCGGCCTCCTAATCTAGGTCCTAAACCTTATTAAGAAATTTGGGGCATTACAGTAGCGCTACCCTATCTTTCCTGATTCATATTTTGGGCACTTTTGAGGGTTTTTGGCTGGGGTTTCAATTCCTAAGGTTCGGGATCGAATCTACTAACCGTTTGAGTATGATTCAAGGTTCTGGGAGTGAGGTTTAGGTCAAGAACATTTTATTGTTGATTTCATTAATTGTATTCCATATTTGGTTATGACTAGGTGACCGCTAAGGGATCAAGGATTGATCGTTCTCAAGGGTCGTTCATTTTTTATTTCTCGCTCGAACCAGAGGTAAGAAAAATGCACCCAGTATGTGATGCAAGTGATGCATGAGAAACATGTGATTAGGGCATGACATGAATATTGAATATGAGATTGATCAGAGCTTGAGTCTCTGTAATTGTGCATGATCATAATTATGCTAGTGATTGTTAAGTAAGCATGTTGAATGCCCTACATTTGGATATTTAACATATGATATATGCATGGATGCATTGCTTACTTGTGAATGGCACTGACTCATTAGTAAAAATTGACAATGGTATCGGTATTAACTGTGAAGTTGTGACTCATTAGTCAAGTTCGGCAGTAGTACTGAGCACTGGTCGTATGGTATTGGCTTAAGAGTCAAGAACGGTTTTATCATGCTTAACGCAAGCCGAAAAGATTAGATCTAATCGACATAAGCATTGAATGACCTATCATGAGCATTAATGCCTGACTGACCTCAAGTTCGATGAAAATTAAAAGCGCTTGTTTAGTCTAATGGCTTGTTACTTAAAGCCAGAGCCAGAAGGCCCAGGTGACTGCATCATCACATGGCTATGGGCTTCAAGCCCCAGTATGATTATCAAAATCTCAAGTGTTAAATCACTCATCTGATTAGGGCTACACGCCCCGGCATGGTTATCAAAACCTCAAAGTGTTAAATCACTCATCTGATTAGGGCTATACGCCTCAGCAGGGTTATCAGAACCTCAAAGTGTTAAATCACTCATCAGATTAGGGCTACACGCCCCAGTATGATTATCATAATTTTAAAGTGTTAAATCACTCATTTGATTAAGGCTATACGCCCCAGCATGGTTATCAGAACCTCAAAGTGTTAATCACTCATCTTATTAGGATTGACTTGATAGTCATCCACACAGGAGGGCGGGATCCACCATCATTATTTGAACTTATTTGCGTGCATGGATAGGGCTATTATTGCTAGGCATGCACATTATGATTTAGTAACATGTTATTACAGTTCATGAGCATATTGAGTTTTCTTGCTAACCTTCGACTCACGGGTGCTTTGTGGTGCAGGTAAAGGCAAAAGAAAGTTGGACCATCCTTGAGTTGGAGAGCTTAGGTGACGATGTGTACATATGCGGCTGCTCGACCGCCACGTCCGAGGGTTTAAAGAGAAACTAGGGCTAAACCCTATTTTGTCGCTTAGGTGGGCTGGTTGTAAATATTTTCTTGTAATTAACCTTTAAATTATATTTTTGGAATCCCAGTGTATACAGTAAACGTTTTAGTGAAACGTTGTATCTTAACCAAAAATTTTAACCCTAAACCGCTAATCATACTTAGTTACACGATTATGGCCAAATGACTCGATTAGTGAGTTTAGCACTATATAAAATGCACACCATAACGGTCCCTGGGTAGTAGGGCGTTACAAACTTGGTATCAGAGCGAGCCAAGGTTAAGGGTTCTTGAAGACAAGCTGGGCATGTACACTCATCACTAAAGATAGCTTCACTCAGAGTATGGTAACTTTTTATGTGGTTATGTGCTTAACTGCTTAACTAGAATGTAAATGCTTTACCGCACATTGTACTAGGGAGCATGAGATTCTGATAGAGCCTGGCGCTTGACTATTAAATGATTATATGATTACATGCTTCGTGAACATATATGAATGTGATTATATGATTACCTGCTCCGTGATTATCTAAATGTGATATTCTCAGGCTGGAGTTGGAGGCATGGTGTGAATGTTGGAGGAGCAGGGGTCATGATTGATGTATGAATGCTATGGGCATGTTTTTAACACTGCAGTAGTTTGTGAATGTAGTGTGGTAAGATTGTCTGTGGGGAAAGCTCTTGATATGCTCATCATGTTTAATGGGTCAAGTTATTGACTGCAGATTCAATCAGCAGGTATGTATCCAAGGCAGATAATGAGACCTGGTAGTGGTCATACAGAGACTGGGAGTTTCAGCCAGGGTTTGAGTTCTTCATCTGCCCCTCAGAATTTCCAACAAATGTTTACTGATTTGTAATTAAGATTGCAGAGGCAAGATGAAGAGATCAGGTGTTTGAAGCAACAGCAGAACCTGTCGGGAAACACCTCTTCCTTAGTTATGCCAGGAGTGGCACCAGTTTTGGCTCAGCCTAGGGTTGAGAACAGATGGGAATTTCTTTGCGGAAGATTCCAGGAGTATTACCCTCCAGTCTTTGAGGGAGGCCTAAACCCATTCAGAGTTGAGCAATGGATGGGCATGATCAGTTCCCTTCTCGACGGTATGGGGCTGGTAGGTTACGATAGGGTGATCTGTGCTACATATGTATTGCGGGATGATGCTCGGTGTACGCCCTAATTTTCCACGAGCTATTAGCAAGCTTAGACATGGCATAATTATATCAGCCACATTGAGGCCACATGCCCGGAGCTGTTATTATCGGGTCCTACCTCTTTAGCTCAAGGTAGCAGAAAGTTTATTAAGATTACCAAGGAGCCGAATCGGAGGTATGAAGACCGCGGGTTGAGAAGGCCCCCAGATCGAGGTACGAGCCTGAGTTGGAAGCCGTGACCCTTTATAAAGTCAACCACGCAATGTAAACGTGCATATATATCAGGCATAACGTGTCTGATATTTCCCTGAATTCTCGGACACGCAACATAAACGTGCGTGTTAAGGCACCCATGACTGGGTTGGGCCGTGCGGCCCATTTTCCCCCTTACCTACTGATTAGACCACACTTCATTTGTCAGGTTTTAGGAATTAATCATGAATGTCACAGAAGTGACATGATGGGTAAGAGGTCACGGGATAACCCCCCTTGCCAACCCCCAGGTGCCCTCTGCTATAAATACGAAGACCCTGGGAGTTGCAAAGGGTTGGATTCTATTGTGTAAAGAATTACCCTGTAAAGAATACCAGAAATATAGCAATAACAGTGGCTGGTGGAGTAGAAGGATTTTAACCTTTGAACCACCTAAAAAAGTATTCGTATCATTAGTTCATTTTAAGATCATTCATCTGTTTCGGTTCATTACTTAGCACTAATCCCATTCTCTTATTTTCTTAATTACCTGTTGGCGAAGAACCGCGTCAACACTCGGACATGGTGGGAAGTATTATCCCAGACACGAGATATAGTTGCGATGGATTGGAAAGAATTTAGGCAGCTGTTCAATGAAAGGTATTACTGTGATACATCCAAGACTGCTAAGATGAATGAGTTTCTGAACCTCGTTCAGGGAAATGCAATAGTAACCGAGTATGTTAACAGATTTGATGGGTTGTCCAAGTTTGCTGTTGATATGGTACCCACAAATGTAGCTCAGAAGAATAGGTTTATTTAGGGATTGAATCCCAGAATAGCTCAGGGCATTAGAGTTGCCCCAGTGCATGAAATTTCTACCTACACTCAGGTGGTAGGGAAGGCTCTTGCTGTTGAGAGCACAGGAGATCAGATTGAGGAGAGTGGTGGAGAGCACGGAGCTCAGATAGTGACACCTCCATTTATTGGAGTGAGCAAGAAAAAGAACTGGATGACTTATCCAAAATGCACCCAATGTAAGAGACATCATCTGGGAGAATGCCGAGCAAAGGCATGTTACTTATGTGGAATGGTTGGGCATTTTATGAGGGATTGCCCAAGACGAGGAACATATGAGCAAAAGGGGATTGACAGCTCAACTCCAGCTCGAGTGTTCATTCTGAGGCATTCAGATTCGGAGACTGAGACTGAGGCTGGTTCCTCAGAGGTGGCAGGTCAGCTTTCTAGTTCTGATTCTTGTATTTTGCTGACCAGTTTTGGTGCCATGTTGTTGTTTGCTTGTTGCATATAGAGAGGCATAAAGATTATATGCATATTGCATGATTATGTTATAAAGAAAATGTGATACTCTATTGGTAAATTCTAAGAGATGAATTAGATTATGGTGAAGAGAAGACTCATCAGTTAATATGATAAGGTTGGTTATGAATGACTTCGGCATGATCCTGGATTTGGATTGGTTAGCCAAGTGTGAGGCAATGCTGAATTGTAAGGAAAGGATGATAACTCTTGAGTTTGAGAGTGGGAAACCCTTGTGGTAGTTGGCATTATGCATGGATTTTATATGCTGATGACAGTTGTACTTAGAGCTAGAGATCTATTGCAAGGGGGATGCATAGAACTCTTAGCTAGTGTAGTGGATACCACTTAGGTTGTGCCAGTGGGGTAAGGAGAGACTGGATTAGTCTATGAGTTCTGGATGTATCTCCAGGGGTTTTGCCAGGGTTACTTTTACATAAAAAGATAAATGGTGATTGGATTAGTGCCAAGAATGGAATCAGATCTAGGGCACTATATTGAACGGCTTCAGCAAAGTTGTAAGACTTAAAGGCTCAGTTATTGAGTAAGATAGTATTCTTCATGGTGGATCTTCAATCTGGTTAGTACCAGTTGAAGATCAGGGATAAGGATATGCAAAAGACTGCTTTTATATTAGATAAGGGCACTGGGAGTGTTGAGTTATGTTTTGAGGATTTGGTTAATGCAAAGTTGTTTTGATGAATCAGATGGACAGAGTATTCAAAGATTATTTGAATTGGATTTGTGATCGTTTTGATCGATGGTATTGTGGCATGAGTTTCCAAGGTCAAGGAAACTTAGGTGACGATTTTCCAAGGTCAAGGAACGCCTTAGGGGCATGAGTTTCCTTGGATGGGCAGGATATTATATGTGTGTTTTGGGAAAGAAAGTTGGATCATCCTTGAGTTGGAGAGCTTAGGTGACAATGTGTACATATGCGGCTGCTCGACCGCCACGACCGAGGGTTTAAAGAGGAACTAGGGTTAAACCCTATTTTGCCGCTTAGGTCAGTTGGTTGTAAATATTTTCTTGTAATTAACCTTTAAATTATATTTTTGGGATCCCAATGTATACAGTAAACGTTTTAGTGAAACGTTGTATCTTAACCAAAAAATTTAATCCTAAACCACTAATCATACTTAGTTACACGATTATGGCCAAATGACTCGATTAGCGAGTTTAGCACTATTTAAAATGCATACCGTAATGGTCCCTAAGTAGTAGGGCGTTACATTTGACATATATGTGATATATGTGTGAGACTAGGCACGAGGCGATCCTAAGGAGCAAGCTAGTGGGAAAGTCACAACAGGACCAATACCTGACTCGGAGTGAGTCAAGGGATATTTTGGGTATTGTACATTACCGGGTTATTGGGTAATGGGAATAAATATTTGAGAATATATTCGGAGTTAGTGAGTTTAGGAGGGAATTCTGGGGATTTTGACTATTTTATTCTGGAGGGCGTTTTTGGGGTACCCCGAGCTTTGGAATTTGCTTAAGGTTACTTAAGCTTGAAGTAACCTGACAAAAAAAAAGAACGTTCAGTTTTCTCTCTCTCCCGTTCTCTTTTTGACGTTGTTAGCCTTTTCGAAGGAAACTTGAGTTTTAGAGCTTGGATTCAAGCAAGATTAGAGTCATAACGATTCTAGGAAATATTAGAATCTTGATAGCCACATGATTTAGCGGAAAAATGGCATAATCAGAGGTAATCAAAGCTTTAAGTTTCTAAGTTTCGATTTCCTTAAGTTTCTTGAGTTTTGATTTGGATTTTATGGTTCAGTGAGTTTTTAATCCATTTGAGTGGAAAGTTTTGTGGCCTTTGACATTCTAGGGATGTTGTGAGATTGAATGGTGAGTTTGTGGTGGATTTGGAGCTGAGAAAGCTGGGTTCGTGGGGTCGGACCGCGGCCCTCAAGAACCTAGGAGCCAGGGCGACTGCTTGAACCGCTATCGCATCGCGACGCCTGTGGTCCGCGCAGCGGCCCGTGTCTAGAATATTTTGGGATGGGCTCTCTACTTGGGGAGAGTTGTGGCCTTAAGTGTGGGGGCGGCGTGACCCTAATTGGGTGAACCACGACGCACATAGAGGATTTTGGCCATTAAGTGTTTTGACTGCGGGAACTCAAACCTTAGGGCTCAGGATCGATCCTACTACCAGGTTTAGTAGAATTCGACGTCCCGGAGGCTAGGACATGGTCTAAAAGCCTGTGTTTATTCGTTATTGACAAGATTCTATACTTGGCTGTCACTAGGTTATCGCTAGGGGATCATAACTAGGATCGTGCTCGAGGGTCGTTCATTTGTAACCTGTGCTTGGACTAAAGGTAAGAAAACTGCACCCGGTATGTGATACATGTGATCATGGCTTGGCCCGAATTATTGAACAGGAATATGAATAGGGTGTGAACTCCTGAGAATGTGCATGATTATGATTATGCTTTTGATTCCCGACTTATTGAACAGGAACATAAGTAAGGCATGAACGCCTGAGTATGTGCATGATTATGATTATGCTTGTGATTGTTGTTTAAGCATGTTGAATGATTTATATCTGGATATTTGATATATGATTAATGTTTGTTAGCATTATATAATTGAGAAAAGCATTGAATTATTAGTCAAGGTCGACAATAGCGCTAAACGTTGGTCGAAAAGCATTGACTTATTAGTCAGGGGTGGCAATAGCATGTTGAGCACTGGTAGTTTTGGTTAGGCTGACCAGGAGTGCATCGCACGCTTGTCTGACCTATTAGTCGTGGAAAACTCAGCGCCAGGTACTGTAATGCCCCAAATATCCTAATAAGGTTTAGGACCTTGATTAGGAGGCCGGGAGGGCCAAAATTGATTTATCATGTTATTAAATGATTATATGCATGTTTATGTGAATTATATTATTATATGATGATAAATGCATGCATATGGGTCCATATTTAATTATAAGGGCGTTTTGGTAATTTGGCCCGTTGAGGGCGTGATTGTGTATTTTCATGCATGTGGGTGAATTATAAATAATACCACCTTATATGTGGATTGGTTCGAGCCATTCGACATGAGACGATCATAGAATGCAAGTTTTTGGTTTAGTCATAACAGGATTAAGTTCGGGGCTCGAAGTGAGTCTCAGGGCAATTTGGTGATTAGAACGTTGCCGGGAATTAAAGGGTAACGGGATATAAATTATTGGTATTTGAGAATATTGAGAACAGCGGGAATTGGAGGGTTGATCACTCTACAAAATATAGTTATTTTACCACTTTTTATGTGCTAATTGTTGCTTAATTCTTGAGTTTTTAATTGATTTATTAAGTTTTAAAGTAATTTTGAATTTATTGGGTTTATTTTGATTTTATATATTTTTGTGTGTTTTTATAGTCATTTTGTTGTAAAATGTTGTAGTTAATTATTTGAATTATTGTTATTTAATTTGAGGTAAAAAAATGTTGTGTCATTGAACTTAAATGTTTAATATAAATTAAGTTTTAATTAATATTTTCATGGAATTTATGTTGTATGTTTGATTATTGAAAATATTTAGTTTTAATTTAATTTATGTTTTTTTTATATAGGAGATATGTTGTTTTTTTTTTCTTGAAAAGCAAGAAAAATGAGAGAAAAGCAGTATTTTTGGGAGAAAGCTAAGGAAGTAGGCCTTTTTCTTCAGCAGGCCCAATGCCACGAAGCCCAGCTCCTTCAGCCTTGCCAACCTGAAGCTTCAGCCCCAACAGCCCACGACCTCCTCTATTCTGCCTTCTTCCTTCAAGCCAGCGCCAGCTCCTCCCAGCAATCAACCACAGTCTTCCCCACCTGCCACAAGGCCCTGCCGAAACCCAGCTGCTCCAAATTCCACACGCCCAACAATCCTCCACTGCCAGCCACCACTTTTTCTCCTCTTGAGCCCAACAAAAGCGAAATGTACCATTGTCCCTTTTGTCAAAAATGCCAACATTTTTACCCCACTTTTCTACACATTTTATCCCAAAACATCATCATTACATCCTAAAATTTACCCATATTTGCCATATTATAATTAATTAAATTAATTTAATCAAATTTAATTAATTTAAATTGATTATTTTAATACTCATTTTTTGGCTATAAATAAGGGATTTGGAGTGTCAATTTTAGAGGGAGGTTACCATACCAAAAATTCTACACATTTCAAAACCTCTCTATTCTCTTCATCTTCTTCTTCTTTTTAGTTTTTTTCTATGTATTTTTAGAGGAAAAATTTGGGGGTTTATCCTCCAAATTTTCCTATTTATGTTTGTAATTTTTAGTTTATATTTGCTATTCTAGTTATGAGTTTCTAATCTTCATAAGATTATTAAGATCATAATGAAGAAACTTGTAACTAGGTAATATTTATGTTGTATATTGATTTCCCTTGTAATGCAACAAAGTTTATGGATTTTTCTTCTTCATATATGTCTTTCATCTTTAATATCTCATATTTTGGATTGTTAGATAATATGCACTTGGTTGATGTGTTAAACTCAACAATACGTGAGTTCATTTGCCTGCTTGACTAGGGTTATATCTGATAGGCGTGTGCCTTATGATTTGATGACATGTTATTACTGTTCATGAGCATATTGAGTTTTCTTGCTGGGCTTCGGCTCACGGGTGCTACGTGGTGTAGGTAAAGGCAAAAGAAAGCTGGACCATCCTTGAGTTGGAGAGCTTAGGTGACGATGTGTGCATATGCAGCTGCTCGACCACCACGGTCGAAGTTTGAAGGGGAACTAAGGTTAAACCCTGTTTTGCCGCCTAGATCGGCCGGTTGTAAATATTTTCTTGTAATAGACCTTTAAATTATATTTTTGGGATCCCAATGTATACAGTAAATGTTCTAGAGAAACGTTACATCATAACCAAAAATTTTAATCCCTAAACTGCTAATCATACTTGGATACACGATTTTGGCCAAATGACTCGATTAGCGAGTTTAGCACTATTTACAAGGCACACTATAACGGTCCCTGGAGTTTGGGGCGTTACAACTTTGGTATCAGAGCGAGCCAAGGTTTATGGTTCCTGAAGACAAGCTGGGCATGTACACTCGTCACTTAAGATAGCTTCACTCAAGGAATGGTAACTATTTCTGTAGTTGTGTGCTTAACTGCTTAAATAGAATGTAAAAGCTTTACCTGCACATTGTATTAGGGAGCATGAGATTCTGATAGAGCCTAGCTCTTGACTATATGATTATATGCTCTGTGAATATATATATATATATATGGATGTGATTGTATGATTACCTGCTCCATGAGTATATAATTGTGATATTTTCATGTTGGAGTTGGAGGCATGGTATGAATGTTGGAAGAGCAGGGATTATGATTGATGTATGAATGCCATGGGTATGTTTTTAGCACTGCAAGTGGGTTGTGATTGTGGTGTGGTAAGATTGTTCCCGTGGGGAAAGCTCTTGATATGCTAATCATGTTTAATGGGTGAAGTTATTGACTGCAGATTCAATCAGCAGGTTTATATCCAAGGCAGATAATGAGGCCTGGTGATGGTTATACAGAGGCTGGGAGTTACAGCCAGGGTATTAGTTCTTCATCTGTTCCTATGAATTTTCAGCAGATGCTTACAAATTTGCAATCAAGATTGCAGAAGCATGAGGAAGAGATCAGGTGTCTGAAGCAACATTGGAATCTGTTGGGGAGCGCCTCTTCCTTTGTTGTGCCAGGATTGGCATCAGCTTTGGCTCAGCCTATGGTTAAGAACAGATGGGAATTTCTTTGTGAAAGGTTCCAGGAGTATTACCCTCCAGTTTTCGAGGGAGGCCTAGATCCATTCAGAGCTGAGCAATGGATGGGCAAGATCAGTTCCATTCTTGATAGTATGGGGCTAGTAGGTCACGATAGGGTGGCTTGTGCGACGTTTGTGTTTGTGGGATGATGCCCGGACGTGGTGGGGGAGGTAGTATCCCAGACACGAGACACAGCTGTGATGGATTGGAAAGAATTTAGGCAGCTGTTCAATGAGAAGTATTATTGTGATGTAGCCAAGACTGCTACGATGAATGAGTTTGTGAGTCTCGTTCAGGGAAAGGTGACAGTAACCGAGTATGTTAGCAGATTTGATGGGTTGGCCAAGTTTGCTTTAGGCATGGTTCCCACAGATGTAGCTCGGAAGGAAAAGTTTGTTCAGGGATTGAATCCTGAAATAGCTCAGGGCATTAGAGCTACCCCGGTGCATGAAGTCTCTACCTATGCTCAGGTGGTAGAGAAGGCTCTTGCTATTGAGAGCATAAAAGATGAGAAGAAGAGTGCTAGGGAGTACGGAGCTCGGATAGCGGTACCTCCACTTATTGGAGTAAGTAAGAAGGAAAGCTGGAAGACTCGTCCAATATGCAGTCGGTGCACGAGGCGTCATCTGGGAGAATGTCGAACAAGGGCATGTTTTGCATGTGATATGGTAGGGGATATCATGAAGAATTGCCCAAGGCTAAGGGAGCATGAGCAAAAGGGGATAGACAGCTCGATTCCAACTCGAATGTTTATTCCAGGGCAGTCAGAGTCTGAGACTGAGACTAGTTCCTTAGGGGTGGGAGGTCAGTTTTCTAGTTTTGATTTCTAAGTTATGTTGATTGGTTTTGGTATCGTGTTGTTTCATTGTTTGTTGCGTATAGAGAAGCATAGAGTTGTTATGCAGATCACATGGTTATGTTGTAATGGGAAAGTGATACTGTATTGGTAATTGAAGAGATCAGGTGAATTATTGTGGAAAGGACTCGTCAGTGGTTTTAATGAGTTGGTTATGACTAACTGGTTTTGGTTTGATCTGGGATATGGATTGGTTAAGTGGTTATGGGGCAATGCTAAATGGCAGGGAAAGTATAGTAACTCTTGAGCTTAAGAATGGAAAGCCTTGTGACAATTGGCATGGTTTATGGATTTGATATGTTTATGACATTTGTGGTGAGAGCTAGAGTTTTATGGAAAAGGGATGCATGGAACTCTTAGCTAGTGGAGTGAATACCACTTAGATTGTACCACTTGGGTCAGGACAGACTAGATTAGTCTGTGAGTTCTGGATGGGCTTCCAGGGGGTTTGCTAGGGTTCCTTTTATATGGAGAGATAGTATATTGATTGGATTGGTGCTAGGGATGGAATCAGGTTTTAGGGCACTGTTTTGAATGGCTTAGCAACGTTGTAAGAATTAAAGGCTCAGTTAGTGAGTAAGATGGTATTCTCTAAGGTGAATCTTGGATCTGGTTAGTACTAGTTAGACATCAGGGAAAAGAGTATGTAGAAGTCTGCCGTTATAACAGATAAGAGCACTGGGAGTGCTGAGTTATGATTTGAGAAATTGTTTAATGCCAAGTGTTCATGAGTCAGATGAACAAAGCATTCAAAGGTTTATTTGAATGGGATTTGTGATCGTCTTGGACGATGGTTTTGTGGTATATTCTCTGCGGAAATTTGCCAAGGTCAAGGAACACCTTAGGGCATGAGTGTCCTTGGGTGGTAAGGATATCACAGGTGCCTTGGGAAAGAGTTCTGATTCTTCTTGCAAATCAGGACCAGTTAGTGGGTTGTTATGACATCTCAGTGACAGAGAAAAGTAATTGCCTATGCAATATGTTGGTTAAAGGATCTGACCAGAACTAGAGTAGAGTTTTTGGTGGGCCAGGTGGCCAGTTTTATGTTTGAGATTATCATCTCGGAAAGGATAAAAAGGAAAGATGACTAAGTGAACCACAGATAAGAAAGATTGAGTGGAAAGTCTTAGCTAGATTAGCTAAGAGTTGTGTTGTGTCAGATATGAATATATTGTGGTACAGGCTCGGATTTGGGATCCGATGGACACTAGGATTACTTGGGGGAGATTCTGGATGAATCTCGTGCTACTCTTGTATTCTCTTCATTTAGGCATCATGGAAATGTGACAGGATATGAAAGCTTCATAGTGGTGGCCTGAGATGGAGAGGGGCATAATGGAATGCGTGGTAAAGTTCTTAGCCTGTTAGCACGTCAGATCAGAGTGTCAGAAATCAGTGGGGCCATTGTAGCCTTTGAGTATTTTATAATGGAAATAAGAAAACAATGCGATGGGTTTCGCGGTGGGATTTCCCAGGTTAGTGGGTCAGCGTGAATTGGCATTGGGTCCTTGTGGACCAGTTTTTCCAAGTGAATTCAATTCTGTCAGTAAGAACAAGTAATACAGCTGATCAGTACTCAGATCTCTTTGTGAGAGGGATAGAGCGCCTTCATGAAACTCAAGGTCTATCTTATCAGATGAAGACTCTATTGTGACTTCCAGGTTTTGGAAGAGTTAAGAAGGTGATGAGTTGTAACGCCCTGGATAGCCAAGACCGTTACACTGTGTGTTTATAAAGGTGCAAGACTAGCTAATCAAGTCATTTAATCCAAAACGTGCTACTGAAACTAAAGTTGAACTAGGGTTAAAATACTTTGGTCTCAAAAGTTGTATTACTATAAATAATCATTTTCTTTTTACATGGGATCCCAAAAAAAATAATAAGTTAAAGACTATTTACAAAAGATTCAAGATCTAGATACAATGATTAGCCACTCTAAGGCAAAACAGACGGTTAAACATTTTTCGTCATGTACCACTCCTCGGCCGTGGCGGCCGAACGACTGACTATGTACATTCAACCCTGTAACTCTCCATCTCAGGATTGTTCCAACTTGCCTTTGCCTTTACCTGCACCACATAGCACCCGTGAGCCAAGGCCCAGTAAGGAAACACAATAACAAAGCACAACCAATCAACAGATAATCAGATATCTCATACCGCATAAACATGTACTTAATCAGTTCAAGCATTCATGATAATCAAGTATTCATCATACCAAGTACATCAATTCATATCAATAACCAATCCACATATGATAACTAGGGTTAACGCCCTTAGGCCGCACCCTCTATTTATCCCACTGACTCCGGCCTGCTTAAACCGAGCTCAGTGAATATTAAGCTGTCCTCGGCTACCAGTGGCCGAGCCGCGCCCTGTGCGCAAATATAGTTTATGACACCCTTAGGTCGTATATCACATGTCCCATGGCGTAATACCATCTGTGACATTATATAGTTAACAGGAGCACTTAGTCCCATCACAAACACATAATCGGGTGCAGTTCTCTTACCTTTAGGTTTGCTAGCTTTGTTCGATTGATCCTCAAGCACGATCCCTCTTGAGCCCTAGCGCACACCTAATCACAACCATAGATCAAAATCATCACCAAACCTCAAGTCCAAAACCCAACCAATCCTCAGGACCAATCCCGAACCCTCGGGAAGCCCTAATTCCACCAAACGGGGTGGTGGAATCAAACCCCGAACCCCCGGGCAAAAACCCTTGAAAATAACCCAAAAACCCTTTTCTGGAAACAGGGTAACGCTACAACGCTCTTTGGAGGGTGCTACAGCACTACAAATAGAACCAAAAATGCCCCAGAACACTTGGCCTAGCGCTACAGCGCCCAAAGGCTAGCACTGTAGTGCTTGTCACAGAACAGCACCCCTGCATTTTTTCCTCCTTCGATTTTCCCGAGCCAAATCTTACCAAAACTTTTCCAAACTTCAACCAAACCTAAAAAAAAGCTTATCAACATGTCTAACTCATCCCAAATGACCCAACCACATAAAATCTAAGCACATGCACACCAAATCCCAAAATTCACCATGGCTGGACCTCAAACTCAGAAACTCAATGAAACCACAGAAATCACAAAGCTTAAGCTTGAGTTCCTTACCTCTGATGGATGAGCTTAGCCTAGGTTGTGTCCCACTCTTGCTTAGCCTTCTCCTCCTCAAATCTTCAGCCTCAATTTCCTAGAATTCCCACAAAATTTTGCTTAGGAAAAACCAGCTCAACATCAATACTAGAAACTGAAAACTACCCTAAACATTACCTCAAATAAATGGATTTCCCTTGCAAAATCCATGCCAATTCTTCAAGCAAGACCAAGGAACTTAACCTCAAGCTTCTACTCTGACTCTCCCTAAGTTTCTGCCCCAAAATACCTCCAGAACTAATGGAGAAAAGCCTAAACCGAGAGAGAGAAAGATAGACTTCCTATTTCTCCTTTTTCCATCTTTTCTTTCTTTCAGAATTCCAGCCCCTTCTACACAATACACTAAGGCATAAAGCCTGATAATACATATCCCTTATAATCCAAGTGACCAATTTGCCCTCCCCTTTATCCCTAAGCCTCTAAATCAACCTAAGGGCATTTTGGTCATTTCACCCAATTTCTGCTAAATCCTCGAGTGTCTCTATTATTTACCACTTACTTCCCGACACCTAAATAATCACCAATTATATTCCTCAATGTCAAAATAGACTCCGATATATTCTCTGAATTCCCAGAAATACCCCAGGCTCGCCCCAAGCCAGGTATAAATCCCCGCCATGACTTTTTCGCTAAACTGCTCACTAGGATCGTCTCGAGTCACAGATTACAGATATATCCACATAATAATGTGGTCTAGACAATTTATCACATATATATACAGTTATACCCTCAACGGACCAAAATTACGATTATGTCATTCTAACCTAATCAGGGCCTACATGCATACTAATACACATAGTCATGCATCACAAATATTCAAATAGTCATATAACATGCTTTTAAATCATTAAATCACATATAATCCAATTATTCCCTCCCAGCACACTAATCAAGGCCCTTAAGCCTTATTAGTAAATTTGGGTCATTACATGAGTATATAGATGGAATTCAATACAGTTTATTACTCTCAGACTGATGGTAAATCAGAGAGAGAGGGTTATCCAATTATTATTGGAAGAACATCTTATAAGATGAATGAATTAATATATATATATCTGGATCCTAAGCTGGTTCAGGGGACTATTGAGATTATTAAAGGTTGAAGCTTGGATGCTCACTTCTCAGGGTAAATGGAAAAGTTTTGCTGAATTGAAAAGTAGGAACATAGAGTTCGAGGTAGAAGATTGTATCTTCCTTAAAATATCACCATGGATAACAGTTGAGCCTAGAATAGTATAACAGTTGGAGTCCTGGATAGGACTGGTCAGGTTGACTTTGGTTCGACCTTATCTTTGGCACTAACAGGTATATACAGTGTATTATGTATTTCCGTGCTGAGGACATGAGTTGAAAGGAGTTCATGAGTTGAGTTATAAGGATCTGAAGGTTAAGTATTCCGGTAAGGAATAGCTAGTTCAGATTGTAATAGAAGTAATAAGGTTCTGAGGAACAAAGTTGTACCTTGAGTTAAGGTATGTTGCAGAAACAGTGAGGTCGAGGGAATGGCCTGGGAAACTGGGATCAGTTGTGCGGAATTCTTATTTCGGGCTGTTTAGATAAATTTTGAGGACGAAATTTCTGTAAGGAGAGGATAGTTGTAATTCCCCAAATTTCCTAATAAGGTTTAGGACCTTGATTAGGAGGTCGAGAGGGCCATAATTGATTTATCATGTTATTAAATGATTATATGCATGTTTATGTGAATTATATTATTATATGATGATAAATGCATGCATATGGGTCCACATTTAATTATAAGGGCGTTTTGGTAATTTGGCCCGTTGAGGGCGTGGTTGTGTATTTTCATGCATGTGGGTGAATTATAAATAATGCCACCTTATATGTGGATTGGTTCGAGCAATTCGACATGAGACGATCATGGAATGCAAGTTTTCGGTCTAGTCATAACGGGATTAAGTTCAGGGCTCGAAGTGAGTCTCATAGTAATTTGGTGATTAGAACGTTGCCGGGAATTAAAGAGTAATAGGATATAAATTATTGGTATTTAAGAATATTGAGAACAGCGGGAATTGAAGGGTGTTAATTATAATTAACGAGATAAGCGGGAAATGACGTTTTTACCCTTGGGGGTCGTTAGAAGCTTTTATTTGACCTAGGGGAAAAATTGTCTTTTCGCCCCTAAGATATATATCAACTCATGGACTGTAGAATGTTAGAGAAAAACAGAGCATCCTCATCCTCATCTCTTTCTCTCCCGTACCTCTCATTCTCTTCTTTTCCTTTTCTGATTTTTGACCTCAAATTGAAGAACCAAGCTAGGAGATCAAAGGTGGGAGCTTAGAAACTTAGTTCATCCATAATTTTCTCTGGTCTACTGATGGTGCCCCAGGGCCATTCCTGGCGCCCCAGCGCTAGGCAGGGCAGATTCTGGGGTTCTCTGACTTTGGGGCAGCGCCCCAGCGCTAGTCCTTTTTCCAGCAACCTATTTTTAGGGCTCGGGATGACTTTTAAGGCTCGGGGGTTGGTTCCTTTACCCCCGTTTGGGTAGATTGAGAGTCCCGAGAGTGCGGGATGGATCCCGGGAGTGAGGTTTTAGATTATAAACATTTTTATGATTTATTTTATTGATGGGATTCCATATTTGGTTATGACTAGGTGACCACTAAAGGATCAAAGGATTGATTGTTCTCAAAGGTCGTTCTTTTACTAATTCTTGCTCGAATCCGAGGTAAGAAAACTGCACCCTGTGTATATGTGACATGCATGGTTATTCTTGATGCATGTCGGATGTTTAAATGTAATGCATATGATGCACGAGAAACATGTGATTAGGGCATGCCGTGAATATTGAATATGAGGTTGTTCAGAGCTTGAGCCTCTGTGTTTATGCATGATTCTAATTGTGCTAGTAATTATTGAGTAAGCATGTTGAATGCCCTGTATCTGGATATTTTACATATGATATATGTTTGGTGGCATTGCTTACTTGTGTATGGCACTGACTAATCAGGTTCAGCACTGGTCGAGTATCACAGACCTAAGAGCCGAGAACGGCATAGCGTCATGAACGCAGGGCCGATTAAAAGATTAGATCTATTCAATATCAGCATTGAATGACTCTAAGGAATTAATACTGGACCGACCCTAAGGTCGATGAATCTTATAAGCGCTTGACTAGTCTAAGCTAGTTACTCAGAGCCAGTGCCTAAGGCCTAGGTGACTGCTTGTCACATGGCTAGGGAACCGAGTTCCATAGTTATGACTCTAGAGTCGTGAGGAAGGTTATGTTGGTGATTAGTCATCGTGCACCTATCCTGTTTAAGCTAGTGAAAGGTTCACTTATCTATAAAGCCCCGGTGACCCTACCGTCACATGGCTATTGGGAATAATCCCACCTTAGTGACTATTACAACTGTCACTCTTCTATTTGGGGCTAAAAGCCCTGGATGATTATTATGATCATTGGTTGATGTGTTAAACTCAACAATACGTGAGTTCATTTGCCTGCTTGACTAGGGTTATATCTGCTAGGCGTGTGCCTTATGATTTGATGACATGTCATTACTGTTCATGAGCATATTGAGTTTTCTTGCTGGGCTTCGGCTCACGGGTGCTACGTTGTGTAGGTAAAGGCAAAAGAAAGCTGGACAATCCTTGAGTTGGAGAGCTTAAGTGACGATGTGTACATATGCAGCTGCTCGACCACCACGGTCGAGGTTTGAAGGGGAACTAGGGTTAAACCCTGTTTTGCCGCCTAGATCTGCTGGTTGTAAATATTTTCTTGTAATAGACCTTTAAATTATATTTTTGGGATCCCAATGTATACAGTAAACGTTCTAGTGAAACGTTACATCTTAACCAAAAATTTCAATCCCTAAACCGCTAATCATACTTAGATACACGATTTTCGCCAAATGACTCGATTAGCGAGTTTAGCACTGTATACAAGGCACACCGTAACGGTCCTTGGAGTTTGGGGCGTTACAGGTACCCTGGGCCAGCTCCAAGGCTGGTTATACAGAGGATATGGCAATGGGCACCGGGGTGACGTATTAATCCCATATCCTAGGGCTGGGCCCCAACATTAACTTATTATTCAAGGATGGCCTTAGCACGCTAAGTGCTAGTCGTAAAGCATTGACCTATTAGTCAAGGACGACCTTAGCACGCTGAGTGCTGATCATAAAGCATTGACTTATTAGTCAAGGACGACAGTAGCGTGTTGAGCGCTGGTCCACATAGTTATGCCTAATCAGGAGTGTTATATACGCTTGACTAACCTATTGGTCATGGAAAACTCAACGCTAGGTACGTTGGGCCACCTCCAAGGCTGGTTATATAGAGGATAGGGAAAAAGTCCCCAGGGTGACTTATCAGTCCCATATCCTAGGGCGTGGAACCTAAGTATGACTTATTAATCGTGTGTTTTGGGCAATGGGCCCCAATATGATTAATTGATCATTTATCTTGGGCTACTGGCCCATATGACAATGTAGTCATTTGTATGAATGGTATGCATGCATGAGTAGGGTTATTACTGCTAGGCATGCTTATTATGACTTGGTAACATGTTATTAACTGCTTATGAGCATGTTTAAGTTTTCTTGCTGAGCCTTGGCTCACGGGTGCTTTGTGGAGAAGGTAAAGGGAAAAAAAAGCTAGACCATTCTTGAGTTGAAGAGCTTAGGTGACGATGTGTACATATGCGGCTGCTCGACCACCACGGCCAAGGGTTTAAAAAGGAACTAGGGTCAAACCCTATTTTGCCGCTTAGGTCGGCAGGTTGTAACTTTTCATTGTAATTAATCTTTTAAATGTATTTTGGGATCTCATGTATGAAGTAAACGTCTTAATGAATTAATGGTACCTTTGACCAAAAAATTTAACCATAAATCATTAATCACATTTAGTTACACGGTTATGGCCAAACAACTCATTTAGCGAGTTTAGCACTATTTAAAATACACAGTGTAACGGTCCCTGAGTAGTAGGGCGTTACACTCGAACATACATCTTAGGGTATTGTGTGTTCCTTGGCAGGCCACTTATCTCATGGAAATCAAAGAATCAGTCCACTGTTTCTCGCTCTTCTGTTGAAGAAGAGTATCGTGTTATGGAAAATGCTACATGCGAAGTCACTTGGCTCCTCGCTATGCTCAAATATTTCCAAATATCTCTCAAGGCATCTGCTGTGTTATATTGTGACAACTCAGATGCTATTCACATATCAGAAAACCCACTTTTCCATGAGCGCACAAAGCACGCGGAGATAGATTGTCATATTGTTCGAGAAAAAGTCTCTAATGACACCATAAATGTAATGCCCCAGATTCCCTAATATGGTTTAATGGCTGGATTAGTAGGCCGGAATGGCCATAACTGTTTAATTATGCCATTAAATGTATTTATGCATGTTTATGAGAATTATATTATAATATGACGTTAAATGCATGCATGTGGGTCCACATTTTGTTTACAGGGGTGTTTTGGTAATTTGGCCCGCTGAGGGCATAATTGTATATTTGTCTGCATGTCAATGATATATTGTGAGACCACATTATAATGTGGATTGGTTCAAGTATTTCGGCATGAGACGATCTTTAAATGTGATTTATCGGTTTGGTCATAACAGGTTTAAGTTCGGGGCTCGGGGTGAGTCTCGGGGTGTTTTTAATGGTTTGAGCGTTACCGGGGATTATAGGGTAACGGGATATGAATTATTGGTGTTTGAGGATATTGAGATTAGCGGGACTTGGGAAGCGTTAATTATGATTAACGGTGTAAGTGGAAAGTACCAATTTTACCCTTGAAATGGTTTTAGAGGCTTAAAATGACTTAAGGGTATTTTAGTCATTTGGATGGATTTATATTACCCTTTAGTTGTGTGACAGTCAGAATCCCGTGATCCGTAGGGGAAAGACCGGGTAAGCTGTGCAATCCCACACCGCCTAGGGAAGGTCAAGTGGGATGATTCTAAGACTGTGTAGGTATGGGACTACATAGTTAAAGATGGCTTAAATGGATTGATGGGTACTACCTATATCAAGAAGGTGCATCTTCTTTTCGGTAGCCCATCACTTGAGAACTCCATGGTTAAGCATGCTTGGCCTGGAGTAATCTAGGGATGGGTGACCTCCTGGGAAGTTTTCCCAGGAAGTGTGCGAGTGAGGACAAAGCACGCTGGAAAGACTTGTCTTGGTTTGTAGGGTCAGTCGTCATTCCAGAAAGCAGCCATAGTGATGTGGGGCGTCACAAGTTGGCTGTAGAAGGTTATAGATTTATACAAAGCAAAATAGGGGTTTTCTTCTCCAACCCGTACACCAACCTTCACCATTTCCTTCTTTGAATTTTTGAGCTCTATGTGGGGTTTCAAGCTAGGAAATCCAAGGGCTGAGTTTGTGGACTTGGTTCAACCATTGAAGGAGGTTCAACCACGAATTTGAGGTGAGTTTAGCCATAGGTTTCTGGTTTGCACTCTGTTTTTCCTTTTAGTGTTTCAGCTTTTGATTCTTGTTGAGAGTTTGGATTTGAAGAGGTTTTAATTGATGTTTAGGTTGGGTTTTGATGAGGGGAAGTTATGGGTGATGTTTAGAGGTTTAATTGTGTGTTTGGAGGAGGTTTGGAGCTGGTTAGAGGGCTTGGTTCCAAGGGAAAACGCAGGGGAGAGTTGGCTGGTGCGTGCTGATTTCTGGGCTGATTTGCGAAATGAGCCGCGGCCTAAGTGGGCTTCAAAGGTGGAAACGCCTCTATCAGGAGGGTGAGCCGCGGCCCATCAGGGCAATTTTGGCCAAAAAAGTGTTTTTAGCTTGGGGATTCAAGCCTTAGGCCTCGGGGTCGAACCTATTACCCGGTTAAGTAGTGTTTGATGTCTCGGAGGCTGGGTTTCGGTTTGGGAACCCTCTGTTATCATTTTTATTGAGGAATCCTATATTTTTGGTTATGACCAAGTGACCGTCAAGGAATTTAAAGGTTGATCGTTCTCAAGGGTCGTTCTTATAATAACTTTCACTCAAACCAGAGGTAAGAAAACAGTGTATGAATACAGTTGCACCCTGTATAGGTATATGACATGCATGGTTTGATATTGAGGCATGTTGGTTGATATATGTGGACATGGATTGCATATTAAATGCTAGTGAACGCTGATTACCTGTCTATGGTACTGACTAGTCAGGGACCGACCCTAAAGTCGATGAACACGCATTGAATGGCTCTATGGCATTAATGTGGGACCGACCCTAAGGTCGAAGAACTTATAAGCGCTTGCCTGGTCTAAGACCAGATGTTCATAGCCAAGGTGTATGACCCCGGTGGCTGTTTGTCACATGGCTAAGGGACGCTGTCCATAGTTACGACTCTAGAGTCGGGAGGAAGGTTATGTTGGTGACCAATCACCATGCACCTATCCTGATTAAACTTATGAGAGAACCACTTATCAGTTAAGCCTTGGTGACCCTATCGTCACATGGCTAGAGGGAGCAGTACCCATCTTTTGTGACTTTGGCTACTGTCACCTATCTGTTGTGGACTGATAGTCCTGGATGATTATTATGGTCGTTGTTGATATTATGTCATGCTTTATTGTGTTTTCTTGCTGGGCCTTGGCTCATGGGTGCTGTGTGGTGCAGCTAAAGGGAAAGAGAAGATCGCCCAACCTTGAGTGGAGAGCTTAGGCAGTGTTGTGTACATATTTGGCTGCTTGACCACCACGGTCAGGGAGTTCTCAGGGGAACTAGGGGTTTACCCTATTTTTGTCGCTTAGGTCGGCGGGGCTTGTAAATTTGAAACAATAGCGACCCTTTTGTATTGTAAACAATTTGTAAACGTTTTGAATGGCTCATGAGCAATTTATTTACTTAATGAAATGTATCCTTTCCTTTTTATTAGTTTTTCACCTTAACCTGATAATTACACTTAGATCACGTTTTTAACCAAAGGACTCGGGTAGTGAGTCAAATTTCCGGTTCACTGTTCACCGTAACTGTTCTGGGGTAACCAGGGCGTTACAATAAAGATGATACATGTTGCCTCAAAGGATATTCTAGGTAACTTTCTAACAAAATCATATTTTTCTTCTCCTTTCTCTAAGATAATTTCCAAGATGGGTGTTATAAATCTATACGTACACTTGATCTTGAGGGGGAGTATTAAGTTGTAATTTAGTTAGGATTGAAAGAATATAATTCCATGCCTTTCATTGATAGTCAAAGGTTCATAATATACAACAATTGCCAACGGTTACAAGCGTGATATTAGGCTAATAATGAGGAAACAAATATTACCTAATAAATACAATTAACTATCGTCTAAATACATACATATACGTTAAATAAATATATACATATTCTATCACACCCCCGCAGTTGAAGCGGGAGGTTGTTGTACGCTGAGACTGTCCCTAAAATCTTGAAATAGCACCAAAGGAAGACCTTTCATGAAAATATCTGCAATTTGATAGCGCGAGGGGACATGGAGGACGCGTACTTGTCCACGGGCAACTTTCTCACGCACAAAGTGAATATCCATCTCGATGTGTTTAGTGCGTTGATGTTGAACTGGATTTCCAGCAAGATATATTGCGCTAACATTATCACAGTAGACCAATGTAGCTTGATGGATAGGACAATGTAACTCCATAAGAAGATTGCGTAACCAACATGACTCAGAAACCACATTGGCAATACCTCGGTATTCGGCCTCAGCACTGGAGCGAGATAGTGTGGGTTGGCGTTTAGAAGACCAAGAGAGCAGGTTGTCTCCAAGAAACACACAATAACCAGAAGTAGATTTTCTGGTATCGGAAAACCACCCCAATCTGCATCTGTATACGAAATCAAAGAAGTGGTTGATGAGGGATAAAGATGCAATCCAAAGTGAAGAGTCCCCTGAACGTAGCACAGGATGCGCCTGAGAGCATGCATATGATCATCCATCGGATTATGCATAAATAAACAGATCTGTTGTACGGCATAAGATATGTCAGGTCTTGTGAAAGTGAGATATTGGAGAGCTCCAGCAAGGCTGCGGTATTGAGAGGGATCCTCATATGGAGTGCTGGTTTTAGCACTAAGTTTCGGTTTAGTATCAACCGGAGTTGGACAAGGCTTACAAGATGACATGCCAGCGTGTTCAATAATTTCTTCAACATACTTTTTCTGGGACAAAAATAGACCGCTAACATGTTGAGTGACTGCGATTCCCAAAAAAGAACTCAGTGGACCCAAGTCTTTCATAGCAAATTCGGAGCTGAGAAGTAGCATGATAGATTTGCGAAGAGCAACAGAAGAAGCAGTGAGGATGATATCATCCACATAAAGTAGAATATAAGCCATCTCCATACCTTTCTTGTATATGAAAAGAGAGTTGTCATACTTGCTCTGAGAGAACCCAATAGAAGAAACATAGTCGGAAAATCGTTTGTACCAAGCTCTAGGAGCTTGCTTGAGCCCATATAACGATTTTCGCAGAAGACACACATGATTAGGATGATCTGGATCCTTAAAACCCAAGGGCTGATGCATGTACACTGTTTCTTTTAGTTCACCATGTAAAAAGGCATTTTTAACATCCAACTGATGAATGGGCCAAGCCTTAGAGAGAGCAAGACTGAGCACCGTTCGAATAGTCACCGGTTTAACTACCGGGCTAAAAGTTTCTCCACAATCCACGCCAAACTGTTGTCCTGCACCATCACATACAAGTCGGGCCTTATGCCGCTCAAAAGAACCGTCAGATTTTTCTTTATGTCTGAAAATCCACATAGATCGAATAACATTAGCATCAGGTGGACGGGGCACTAAATCCCACGTATTATTCTTAATAAGAGCAATATGTTCATCATCCATAGCCATTTTCCAGTTCGGGTCTCGGAGTGCAGACACGGGGTTACGAGGGAGAGGAGACTTTGTGACATTAGCATTTAACCCATGGTGATATTTTGTATTTGGTCTATAAATACCATGTTGGCTCCTCATAACGGGTTTGTTTGCTAAACTCGAGGTAGGTTGGAAAATGGGAGGAAGAGGAAGATGTTGTGTATGGTCTAAATGTGGGCTGAGATCTGGCTGACCCAAAGTTGAGGATGATGATTCTGGGTTGGTAGAGGTTGACTGGATCGACTGTAGGGGTGAGGAGGCTGGTTGGGTCGGTTGTGGAGAAGGGGGAGTTGCATGATTAGGTGAGCGTGGCTGGCGAGGTGACGGGGTTGGGGCTAGAGAAGGGTGGTTCTGCACTTGAATGTGAGGAGTGGACTGATTTTGTAAATGGTGTATCATGTAAGATGATAATCCATTGTCAAGAAAATCATAGGTGGAGGAAGAAGAAGGATGCAGCTTGGAGAAGGGAAATTCATTTTCCTCAAATAACACATGGCGACAAATTATAACTTTATTTGAGGATAAGTCATAGCATTTGTAACCACGATGATTTGACGGATAACCCAAAAAGACACAAGGTGTGGAACGAGGTTGGAGCTTATTTATCATAGTAGAAGGAAATAGAGGATAAGATAAGCAACCAAAGACTCGTAAATGAGAGTATGATGGGTTTTTTTGGTAGAGAATTTGTAGTGGTGATTGATAATTTAGAGTTTTACTTGGTAAGATGTTGAGAATATATGTTGCCATTTCCAAAGCATGGTGCCAAAAAGTAGGAGGGAGCGAAGCATGAACTAATAAAGTTTGAATGATATTATTAATGGAACGAATTTTTTGTTCGGCTTTTCCATTTTGGGATGAAGTGTGAGGACAAGAAAAACAAAAAGAAATTCCATTAGCTTCACAAAGACTCATAAAAGGACCGTTATCATATTCTCTACCATTATCACATTGGATATTTTTTATTTCTCATTCAAATTGAGTTTTTATGTAAGCTCTAAGTTTGAGAAAGGTTGAATAGACTTCGAATTTTTTTGAAATAGGGAAAGTCCACAAAAATTTCGAATAGTCATCCAAAAAGAGCACATAGTATTTGTGACCTAAAGAACTAAAAATGGGAGATGTCCACAAATCACTATGCAAAATATCAAAAGGCATATAGGTAGAATTATGAGAATCAATAAATGGCAATTTAACATATTTACCAAGCGGACAAGAATGACAAAAACTCGAGACTCTAGTCTTAGTACATTCAATCAATTTATTCCCCCTAAGGGAGTCTAAAACAGATGCGCCTGGGTGACCTAAACGGTCATGCCAAATAGAAGTGGATAAAGCTGCAAAAGTGGATGGGGAAACGGCTTGAGTATTTGTGGTGGTGGTGGTGATGGGATATAGCTCTCCCTGACTATCACATCTCATTAGTGCTATCCCCGTCTGAAAGTCCTTCACAGAAAAGCCAAAGGGATCAAATTCAACAGAAACTTGGTTATCAGTGGTGAATTTGCGAACCGAAACTAAGTTTTTAATTAAATTTGGAGCATGGAGGACATTTTTTAACACTAATGGAGTGTAACTCCCTAGATAGCCAAGACCGTTACACTGTGTACTTATAAAGGTGCAGGACTTGCTAATCAAGTCATTAATTTGAAAACGTGTCACTAAACATGTAAAAGCTAAGGTTAAAAAAGGTTTTGGTCTTAAAAGACTCATTTCATATACTTAAACTGTAGTAAACATGGGATCCCATATGAAAACAAAGTTGGAACAAGTTTACAGACTCCCAAAAATACATGAATATCAACTAGCCATACTAAGGCAAAACAGACAGTCTTCAGGTTCCATGTCCTTGCTTAGATCTCAACTGTGGTGGCCGAGCACCTGGCTATGTACATTCAGCTCACTGAGCTCTCCAATCAGGGCTGATCTAATTTGCCCTTGCCTTTACCTGCACCACATAGCACCCGTGAGCCAAGGCCCAGCAAGAAAACATCATAAACAACTCAAACAATAATAACAGACAAATAGTTCAATATGCATGTATTCCCATCAGATACTCCTCAGTAGGTATTCGACATATACAATCCAATTCAAGATACATTTTACCACATATAATACTCATATCACATAATATTCAGGGCCGACGACTTAGGCCGCACCCTCTGTTTAACCCACTGACTCCGACCCGCTTAAACCGAGCTCAGTGCATAATAAGCTGTCCTCGGCTACCAGTGGCCGAGCCGCGCCCTGTGCGCTAGTGTAACCCTTGGCACCCTTAGGCCGTTGGTTCACCAAATGGCTTGCATGGCATAATACCATCTTTTCAAGCATTTACAATAGGGAGCCCTTAGTCCCGTCACATATATTCAACCAGGTGCAGTTTTCTTACCTTTAGTCTGTGCAGTTATTGAATTACGAGCAACGCCTCTCAAGCATGATCCGTTCCCGAGCCTAAGTCTTTATCACCTAGTCACAACCAAAGTATAGGGTTCCATTACTCCAATATAGGTTTCCAATTACAAAACTAACTCCCTGGATTCCAAATTCCACCAAGCACGATGGTGAAACCAAACCCGAGCACACTAGACCACCTTCTCGTGCCTAAAACCCTCAAAAACTCATGTGTGCAACCAAGGGCTGCGGCCCCCGAAGCCTAGCCACGGCCCTTCCCCAAAACAGAACCAATACCCATGCTGAACCACACACGCGCCGCGGCCCTTGCCTTGGGCGCCGCGGCGTTCTCCCTTGGCCGAGCCTCCTTGGCTCCTTTGCATGCTAGGGCCGAAGCACTCTAGAACAGAGCCGCGACCCTCCCTTTCGAACCCAGAATTTACACCATTTTTAAGTCTGAAACCTCACTTTAAACCATCCCAAAGCTTCCCAACTCCTAACCAATTAATTTCCAACTCATTTAGCATGATCTAAACAGCATAATTCCACATAAAACACAACCTAGCACACTCTAATCTTCTCTTTCCAATTTCTGAAACCCAAGAGCTATAAACACTTAAACCAATCATTCAAACTCAATTTAAAACCTCTAAACCAGGAGTTGAAACTTACCTTTGCTGTTGAATCACTTCACCAAGCCATAGCCAAGCTAAGTTCCCAAATTTCCTTCTTAATTATGCCTTAGAACATCAAAACCATATTTGTTTCAACACTTAACCAAAACCCAGCTAGAACTCAGAATTCAACCACAAAAAAGAAGACCAGATGCTTACCTTAATCCCTGTTTTAGTTCTTGATTTACTCCTGAGCTAAACCTCCAAATCCTCACCACCAATCTCAGAAATTCCAGCTTGTTTCCCCTGTTTTCTGTGTTTCATTTCCTTTTGTTTTCCTTGAGCGTGAAAGAGAGCTAAGGCAAAAGCTCTTAGTCGGTTTGTGTTTTTCTTCTAAAAGCTTCCTTATGTCTAACTTACCTGTTAAGTTAATCCCGAGGCTCGGGGTGCCGGAACTGTCCCCGAGGCCAAAATGGTAAAATCCCCCAATATTCCCGCCTAGACATCCTAACCTCAAATATATCTCCATATATTTATTTTCATAACCCGATAATCCAAATCGCTACCCGCTATCTAAAAGTACCCCCGACTTATCCAAAGTCATATCTTAAGCCCCGTTGTGACTTTTCCCGCTATCTGACCCTAGAATCGTCTTGAGTCGTGCTCAGCGAACCTGTCCACATAATAATGTGGTTCTCACATATATCACATATTTATTTCTTATCACATTACCACATAATACCATCAAGTATCATATAAACTTTAATAAACATATAATTACTCATTTAATCACAATTACTCCACTAATGCCCTCCTGGCACACTAATCAAGGCCCTTAAGCCTTATTAGCGATTTTGGGTCGTTACATGGAGGATGGGGATGAGGTAAATTAGCACTACCAAAACCACGAATAGGAATAGAATGGCCATTTCCAACAATTATACCACGACTTTTGCTCAAATTAGAATAAGACGAGAGATTACCTTCCGCAGATGTCATGTGAGATGTCGCCCCGGTGTCCATGTACCATGACGGATCAGGTTGAGTAAGACTGAGAATATGAAGAGCTGCTTAGATATTCTATCAAGGATTAAATAAATATATACATATTCTATCAAGGATTAATTAGATATTCTGTTGAGGTCATGGCTATTAGTTTCAGATTAGTTACACTTGTGTAACAATTTCTGTATCATTATTTGGCTTATATAAAGGGCCCTTTCTCAATTCATTTTGTATAGAAAACATTCAACACAATAAAATTTTCTTTCCTCCCAATTGTTGTTTCCCCAAAGCTAATATGTATATATATCTATATAACTACGTAAGTACACACATAAATCACAAGAAATTTACAATATGTTACGATAAGAACAACATGCATATAACATTTGTATATATAGATATATATGAAGCCAATTCATGAGCTGTGTTTTGTCTGTCACATTTGGTAGGCCATGTGTTCTGTGTAGTGGAAAAAAATAATTTTATATATATCGAAAGGACTATGATGATGATTAATTGATTATATGATTTACGGGTGTCACGCGGGAAATTCAAAAAAAATTCACAACTACTTTATAAAAACACATTATATTATATATATATTTAAAAAAAAAAATTGGAATAAAATTGAAATATCCGAAAAGGGTAATAATAGTGACCCCAAAATGGAAAGGTTTTAGTGAAGTACGGCGAGTTCTAAGGATAAATATATATAATTTATATATATATATGATCCCAATTCCTAGGTGAGCCAAAACTTAATGATGCATTTTATGTCCCATGTTCCATGTGCTATCCTCTGATCAATCTGGCCATGACAAAAAAAAAAAAAAAAGCACTACTGCCTATGGCTTATGAATGATCTTTATCCTTGACATTGTATATATTTATATACATATATATATTATACTATAATGTATATACAAAGTAGAAAACTGTTGCTTCATCTATATATAACCAAAATGTACGTCAAAAAATATGCAAATTAAACCTTCAGATATTTTTATTTTACATGTATTACTATCGATAAAACATAAGTGCTTAGTTATATAAAACGAGAATAAAATCTTCTATGAATACAAGAAGGGCTTTTGTTTTTGTCATTATATATAGAGATGAATATAATTATTATTATGCGGAAAAAGCAACAAATGCTAGTACTACCAGCTAGACGACGTAGTAGAAGTGCCTTACATATAGAAAACAAAATGACCAAGATTAACCGTGTATTAATTATGAATTAATAAATAAATGTTGATTATACGTACTTGATTAATTATTAGAGTGTTAATAATTTGACGAATCAAAATCTCATTCCTATCCTAAGTAAAGAAAAATAAAAAAGCTTCATGCATGTATATTTGTCGCATCCCTAGATAGAACAAAAACAAATAATAAAAGGTTGATTAGTATCGTTATCCTAAGCACACAAGAGTGGAGTAGATGCAAAGCAAAGCAAAATATTTATATTATGATTAATTAGAAGAAGTAATTTTGATATAATATAATGATTTAAGTGAGGAATATAAATATAAATATAAATTAGTTGGAATTTGTGATATAACTTTTAGAAAGGGAAGGGTGATAAGTGAAGTGGGGTTGGGCTCGAAAAGAAAACTCTGAGCCATCTGATGCCCATGACTCATCACAGCCCATACCCCACTTTTGCACATGTACTACTTCCCCAACCCCAATTATTGCAACTTCCCTTTTTTATCTTTTTTTTTTTCCTTTGTTTCACCTTTGATTTCAGTTTCAGCTTTAATTATTATTCAAGTGCCAAACTCCGATCTGGTCTACTATTCATCTTCCTTTATTTTTTGTGAACAGTAAAAAAAGAAAAGAAAAGGTAACATGAAATGTGGCTTGGGACACTACTGAAATTAATGGTTATTAACTTAATTATAATACAAATTGTAACATGTTACAACTTAGCCCTAGGTCTGGGTGTTGCCTTTAATTGCGAATTATATATGTATTAACTTAAGGTGGAAAAAACAAAACATATTAAACTATAGCTTTACGTAAAAATAATTATAATATTTTTATATAACATGTATATGAATAATTAACGAATTTTAGTAGTATATATTTTGACATGAATTATGGTTGCATGTCGTCAAAGCCAATTAGGTAGCAAAGAGGGTCGTGCATGAAAATGCACAAAATTGTCGATGGCTCGGAAATCCGAGTTGACTCGGTCGGCCATTGCCTTGATTCGATCCGAGTTTCCGACTTTTTTGAGCGAGTCGAGTTAGACTTTTTATAGCATCTTTTTTTTTATATTGAAATAATAGGTATAGAGTATAGACTTTTCGTTGATATGGCGGCGTGACTAGTGAAACTCTCGGTTACAACCATACAAGCTTCACATTCCTATATATACATATACATACGTTTTAGTAGTCTTCGTTATTAATACTTTTTGACTTTATATAATAAATGAAAATAATTTGAATAAGAGTAATATCATGTGAACTCAAAATATACCTATGGGATGGGAGTGTTATAGTACGTACTCAATGCTATACATATCGTCATTGTCATTAATGTAATTTAATCATATTTTAGTTAAATTAAAAAATACAGGATTTAATATTAAAATATACCATTAACATTAATTATGTTACATCAAGTAATATTCAACATCACTAAACACTTCATAACAATATTCAAATAATTCAAATTTAAATGAAAGTGAAAATCCTAAGCCAAAATGTCATGTTTCTTTGGAACAACACACGTTTATATATTTATATTTTAAGTGATTTTCCCTCTGTTTCTTTTGGCAAATTATTCAAGTTTTGGGTGTGTTCATAAGTAGTGCTTTCACATTCTCAACGAACAAATATGTAAATGTTATATATATTTAATAACACTGTATAGTCAACTTGTTAGTTTATATATACACATATAAATATATGGTTGGCTTCTTGTGTCAAATAATTATTTTATGCCAAAAAATCATTAATTTATCAATGCACTCACCAAACAAACAAGTGCTCTTAATTATGCTTAGTATATTTTAATTGATAAATAATTATTTGTCACAGACCATTTAGTTGTGGGAAAAAGATGGTTTAACGGTATAATACACATGAATTATATCCTACAATGGAATTTTAAAATATTAAAATCATTCATATTATTGTTAATAATAAATACATCTTTGATCGTTAATAAGTACCTGATCTAGTCAAAAGTCGTTTAAATTAATATATTATTTGCTAATGCTATTGAGACATCTGTCCACTCTAATTAATTAGAATTAAATCAAAAAATCTGCCTGAATTTATTTCTCATAATAATTTTCCAAATGCTTCAATTATTTTTTCTCCTCGTACTTTTTCTATATTTTATTACTAATTAATATATAACTCTTAACTTCTCGACACCAATCCATATGTCAAAGTAGTGGATCATTTTTTTTATTATATTCTTCCCCTACTTGATAATAAGTAACTATTTACTTCTCATCATTGAATCTCCTTATAACCCTAATTCAAACATATGCATACATGTAATTGTATCATATATAGGTGTAAATATATGATAAAAATAAAGATTCAAATTTGTTATCCAAAAACTATGTCTGAATTAGTATTTACTAAGACACGTATTTAACTGTATTTAGTTAGGATTGATATGTTGTTAAAAAGTTAATCAAATAACAAATGAGTCTGAAAATAAATATATAGCTGAAACACAATTCTTACTAGAATAAAAGGGTATTTTCTTTTTTCTTGTCTTTTAATTCACAGATAGAGTCATTAGTAAAAATAAATATTTCTAATGTCATTTTTTCAATATAATTCTTTGTGTTATACCCAAAATTCGGCATTGCCATGTGGCGGCCCGCGAGATGATGATGTGTCAAGACAAAGTGGCCAGACACAACAGTCGCCACCAGTCGCTTTTGAGGAGTGGTCATCGCCACTCTCCTAGCACTTAGGAAGGGGTGAGTCTCGCGAGAGCCAGCATACTTCTCCCATTGCATGAAGCTAAATGATCCTCAGATGGTTGCGCTGGGGCCAATCGTAAGAAGAAAAGGGTGCTAGCCAGTTGCCCTAGCCAGTTGCGCTAGCCAAACGAGTATACACCACAAGCCCTAGCTAGTCGCCAGAGGCCCTCGCTGGTCACCGGGGATATCGTCACTCTAGTGACCCTACCCACATGAGCCTTCTCCTGTACCAGAGTGAGCCTTCAACCTTTAAATGAACAGGACACGTCGAATTACCATTTTCGGTAGGACAGAAACCTGCCTTCATCCAAGTTCCGAAAATTAGCCTGATCAGGAAACAAGTGCCATCGTCAGCTCTTCCCATCTCTGCGATTATAAATAGTGCAAATCGAAATGTAACAAGGGTCGAAAAACAAGTGAGTAACTGTTATTTTTCGGAGAGAGCTCATACTCTCTCCATTACTATAATTGCCCCAAGAACAAGATCAAACTCAGTGTATGTGTTCTTGAGGGTTCAAAGTACATCACAAATAATACTGACTAAAGTGGACGTAAGTCATTTTTTTTTGGTCGAACCACTATAAATCTCTGTCTCATTCATTTATTACTGCATTTATTTTTCTTTTCTTTGGCTCACTGTTCGCAATTGGGGTTCCACTTTGGAATTTGACACACAAAACAACTCTTTATTTATTGTTCTGTGCAAATTGACGAAAAAACCAGTCAACACTTTGCAAAATGACATTCAAGACATAATGTTAAAAAATTTTAATATGGGTGTTGAGTATTTCTCTATAGTGTCATTTTATAAAAAATCATCGAAAATAAACTATTAATAAAAAAAACAATTTTACCCACCCTCTTATATATATAAGAATATATTTATTGGAATGATTAGTAGTAGAAATCTCCAAATATATTAGGTGGGAAAATAGCAACTTTAAGAGTAGAACACACCACAAAACCACCGGAATTAGGTTGGCCTTGTTGGCCATTAATTCAAGCTAATAAGGCATAGGCTAGCAAGGCATGCACATGGGCTGCCATCCCCACGCCAAACCTCATCACCAAAACACGTGCTTCCCTCACACTCTGCCTGAGCTTTTGCAGAGATGATCATCACTTTATATACATATATAAATATATATATTTGTATAAAAAATGAAAAAGAATTTTTTTTAAAAAAGACTTACATTGGATGAATAATTCCCAAAACATGATTGGTTAAAACAACATATACTATAAGCCATAGTTATGCCGTCAAAAAAAGAGAGAGAATATATAAATATATGTGCATAACTATGAGAACCTTATCTATAATTTAAGTGTTATATATTATATAATGGGAATCTTTTGAAGTTCACGTCATAGTTTGCCCCCTTGGATCCGAGCATGTCATAGAGAATGGGAGCCTTTCTTGTTAATTTTATTATTAATATATGTTTATATGATGATATTTTCATATTCAATAAAGGATTCCTCAATAATGTAATCCATTTGGCATACTTAGATTGGTATAACACAATAATGTATGTATAATTAAAGATCTTGCTATGCCACTCTGGCAATCTTTAGTTGTGATCATACATAATTAGATATGTAACATATATTAATTATGATTCAAAAGGAAAGATTATTATTCCAACATATAGACTTTAAACCCGATTAGTCACCAAATATCCCATATGATAATTAAATTTATTGAGTTCAATAATGTTCATTGATGATGCAAATATTTTGGTATATATATGTCTCTTCTATATAATAAGTGTATTAGATAAGGAAATTTTTTTGTTTTAATAGTTTTTTATATTTTTAGTGTTAACTTTAACGGAGTATTCTTATATTTAACAGAATATTATTATATTTAATGGTAGTTTGTAAAAATTTAAATTTAAAAAAAATAAAATAAATAATTAAAAAAATTAAAATATAATATTTTTGAGATATTTTACAATAATAATTATTTTAAAATAACAAATAATTAAACAAATTAAAATATAATATTTTTGATATATTTTATAATGATAATTATTTAAAAATAATAAAATCATATGTTTTATAACTTAAATAAAATTTAATTAAACTTAAATTCACTTATTAGAATGATATCATATTAAACATATAATATAATTTACTTTGAATTAGCAACAATTTAAAAATAAAAAAAAACTAGTCAGAAGCTTAAATTTAAAATTCATGTATAATATTTAATATTACATTAAACATATAATATATAATCTCTTATTATCATTCCCAAATTCAAAAACTAAAACAAGCATAAATTTAAACAAAAATAAATAAATTATTTAATTAAAATAGGATATTTATTTAAAATTTATATGACATTAATATAAATTTAATAAAAATAATTAATAAATTTTATAAATAAAATTAAATAAACGTGTGCGTGTTATTTGTATCTAGTGTATATATATATATATATAACTAGTCGTGTATATTGTAATATGTAGAAAGAGAGAGAGAATCTAACTTATTTTCTTTGCTAAAGAATGTCCGAGTTCATTGTGATTATTAAGAAGGTTTAATTGGGATTAATTCAAGTTGATCATCATTTAGGAGTTGGAAAACGCTAACTCATGGATTGATTTTCTTTCATTCACTTTTGAAAAGTCAACTTATTAATGTCACAAACAATGAAAACCAAACCAAATTTATCATAGGTACCTTTTGTTAGGAAAAAAAAGTTAGCTAGTTGTTAGAACAGTTGCATCAATATATATATTCATCATCTCATAGATGCAAATTAATAATTGCTAATAATGATATATGGAATAAAAACAAAGAGGGTAGATCCAAAAATAATGGCTAGGAAAAGACACCAATTATAGTCCATAAAACTATATATCAAATTCAATAATGATGAGTGTGATATGTATTATGATCGGGAACAATAAGAGTATTTGGGGAACCCTATTTTTTTTTCAAAAAAAAGGCCAAATTTTATTGGACAGTTTTATTAATATTCCCACTTCATTTTCGAGAAAGAAGGTGTTAGACAATGCATGTGTTTTAATTGTTTGAAACATGTATATATTTAGGCTTATATTTTTTATAGTTTAATTTCAAATTTAAATGTGGACCATTTTTACACACGAAAAAAAAGCTTAATTAGATTTCAAGATAGGGCAACACCAGCTAGAAATTTATAACTTCACCCTTTATGTTCTCAAATGAGAAATATGTCACTACACAATTTTTTATTTTAGTGACAAATTTTTTTTTGTGGGGTATTTTAGTGACAAATTTAAATGTGGCTAAAACTGAAAAAAATATCGACTAAAACAATATTATTATGACTATATCATTATTGAAAAGTTTGTGACTAAATGTATATATTAATCATAAAAAAATTATATGATCATTGAATATTATTTTTAATTAGAAAGAAAAAATTATGTTGTAACTAAAAATTTATCACGAAATAATAAATTAATTTTTGTATATATATTATTAATTTAGTCGCGAACGCAAAATCAAAATTTAAGTGGGGATACACATTAGTAACAAATTGTAAATTAAGAAGAGGTGTATTGATTAAATAATATTTAATTTTTTTACACAAGATGGGCATAGAAGTAAATATATATATATGTGTGTATGTATAAATAAAGCTACTATTTTTCTATTTTTAAGGGAAATTGCCCACTCTTATTTATATGTAGGTCCATCAATATATCTATAATGAAAAATGAATAGAGGGATTGGTATAATGATTGGTGGAGATCGAACGAAAAAAATAAAACAATAATTAAAAAGGTTGATTTAAATTCACAATATGAGTAGTAGACACCTAAGAAGGTACATGAAACATTGTATTACATGTCGATCTAAGGGTGTATCAAATAAAACAAGTGGACCCTTTATGGTGAGAAGAAAAACAAAAGAAAACAAAGTAGGAGTGGAGTGGACCATCCTTTAAAACCACATACCATAGGCTCCAAAAATATTGATTATTTCTACCTATAAAACGCCCATTCAATCATGAAATTAGTGTATATATATATACAGTTTTTTACAACCTGTAATCCTGAGATATATATATAGCTGTAGTACCACCATCGGAGGAGTATTGTATCTATAGATATAGATACATACTTATATACATATAGCTATGTAGAAAAACCAACACTTGTACTTTGTAGACCCCAAGCTTGTTCATTGCTTCCATGGTCCCCTTCTTCACCCTAATTTTCATACAACACGACCGATACTAACATATTATTATAAAGTGTTGTTCGACGTTTTGTAGGACCATTTATATACTTCATAATCAGCCTCTTCTTATATACTTTCTTGATTATATACCAAATATGCTGTTGCTCAATTTAATGTCATTTATTAGTTTTTATATTCTTTTAAAAACATAAAACCAAAATCTAAAAATAGTTCTCGATTATAAGTATGTGATACTAACTAATCACCGTAACCGTAACCATAACTGTAATTGTTATTGTAAGGAGGTGTTTGGTATGAGGGTTAGATTTTGTGGGAATGAGAATATCAAATACTACAAGAAAAATTAATATTAGAGGTGGTATAACTAGAGGCGGGCTGAGTAATTATATAAATTAAAAAATATATATATAAAATATTATTAGCGGTGAACTTATAATTATTAGAGCCGGATTTTTCGCCGCTTATACTTAAGTCAGGGAAAATACTCAGATTTTATTATTTAGAATTATTAGCAGCGAATAATTAATATTATTAGAGGCAGATTATCCGCCGCTAATAATATTAATTTAATCATATTTATTCAGCCGTTATGTTATTAGCGGCGGGAGCATAATAATAACGGCGGGCCACATTGCTAATAACTTTGTATATAGAAAGTTTTTTAGACGGACCCTTCATTTGGTTCGTCTCTCTTCTCTTCTCTTGAACGAACCGACTTCCTCCACCACTGTCTCGACGAACTCACCTCCCCCACCACCGTCGCTGTTTTCGTCTCCACCACTCATCTCACGGTAATATCTTATTTATATATATATATATAATCTTTACATATATAAATATATATATTGTTTTTCTAAATAATTAATTTTTTTTTATATTGTTAAGGACACCACCATCGGCCGGAGTACCACCATTGTGAAAAGTATGTTTTTTTTATTTATTTAATATGTGTTTAAATTTTGTATATTAAATAAATGCATGATATATATTGTATATTTTAAATAATGTTATTTTTTATTAGTTAGTAAAATCAGAATTTAGTAATTAATTTTTTAAATTTTGAGATATAATTTTTAAATATTTAAGTATGTAATTTGTTAATAATATAGTTTAAAATATAATTTTTGAAATATTAAGACATAATTTGTTAGTTATATGTTAATGTGTATGTTTTTTTTATAGTTTATGTTTTTTGTGTTAAATATTATGTATTTTTGAACTGTATTTGTTTTGATTTGTAGGTTTAAGATTTTTGAGTATGTTATAATATAGTCGTTATGATGTCGAAATGTCGGTAGAAATTTTACACATTTTAATCAAATTTTATTACTAATAAAAAGTTTGTAAGAAATGTTAAAATTAATAAAAAAATAGTTTAAATTCAATAATGGTTATATTATATTAAATTAATAATTAGTTTAACATTTGAAAAATAAACTAAATTTAATTATAGTAATAAAATTAACAATAATACAAAAATGTTAGTATTTATTAAAATTATTAAAAATAAATAATTTATGGTTGTTTAATATAAATGTAGTTATTATAAATAAATTTAATTTATTTTACAAATATTAAATTAGTTTAAATTGTGGTTGTTCTGACATATATGTCGTCGCAACAATCTCCGCAGTATCAAAATCCTCCACTCTATTTTAACTTTACCAATTTTCTAGGAGAATCGATGCAGCATTCGCAGCCTAATCTTAGGTATGGTGAGGTTGGGGGTTCGTCATTGTAGCAGTCATTTTCTAGGTATGGTGAACTTGGGGGTTCCTTGTAACAGCAGCCATTTTTTAAATTTGGGGGCAGGTCGCAACAATAGGAGCAACCGTTTTTATCCACCCCGATATACCCACATTCTCGGAATCAGTTTGGGGACCTCATGCTTGGACGATCTTCACAGCAGCCTTATATTCATTCACTGCCACAGCCACTGCACACAGCCACTGCCACAGCCACAATAGAATGGTTAAGATGAGGAGAATTACCAAATTGACCTTAATGATTATATTTAGTGATTAGTTTATGTATTTTTATTAAATTAACACCGTGTAATTATTTATTATGACAATATTGGTATTAGTTAGTTTGTTTGATAAATATTAAAATTATATATTAATTTTAATGTTAGTTAAGTTTAAATTAATTAATTGGTTATTTTATTAAAATTTATTATGAACTAGTTTTAAAATTTTAAATGTAGTGAATATTAATTTATTGTAAAAAATATTAAAAAGTTTAATAGAAAAATAAAAAAATATTAAAATCATTAGCAGCACACCCCGCGGCTAATAAATGTTATTTTGTGTCAAAGTTCGATTCCGACACATAAAGTAGCGGTGGAGTTCGTTGCTAATACCCGCCGCTATTAGCCTCAAATTAATATCGACGAGGTATTAGCGACGGATCCTTGCCGGTACTTAATAATAGAGGCAGAGATGGGGCTTTTAATTAAATGTTGTAGTGAAACTAATCCATATTTGGTAAATTTATTTTTAATAGCTTAAAGGGTTTGTGTTATATTAACTTTTCACAATATTCTATTATAAGTATAACATTTAGGTGATGTTTTGGTTGGGGTGATGGAATAGAAGGGAATGGAATAAAAACTTTTTTTTTTTCCATCCTTTTGTTTGGTTGCTTTATAAAAATTAGAATAGCATTTCAATAGAATGCCTTAATAATCATTTGGTGGAATGATTATTCCATCCAAAAATAACAAGAAAAATTATATTCCAATATACAAATAAAAATATATATATAATTTCTACTTGTACTTAATTTCATTCCTATTTTATTATTTTCATTAATTCAAACCAAACGTACCCTTAGTAACATAACGGTAACCGTAATCGTAATCCTAAGTGTATGATAGTAAGAGAATGAGCAATACCATAACTTTTAGTTAATTATTTAGGGATCGATTACATAAAATTTAAATGTTATGAACTTTTCACTATTTTCTATAGGTTTTTAGGTGAGTTTCACTAAATAAATTTTTTAATCAAGATATAATAAATAAATTACTATTGTGTACTATGGTAAGAGAATGCATTGCTATAATTTTTTTTATTGAAGGATCAATTATATTGATTATCTTAAGAGCATGTTTGGATATCAAGTGACAATTGCTGATGAATTATCATTATTATAATTCGCAAAACAGTAATAATTACACAGAAAAATAATATTATGTAATAAATATTATTAAATTAATAATATTTAGTAATTACATAGAAAAATTACACTCAATTCTCATAAGGGTTATGAAAATTTGATAGTGTAATTGAGACCGTTCAATTATCTCCAATTACATAGTTACTGTGTAATTACATAGTAAGACAAACACGCCAAATTGAGTAATTACTCTGAATTACACCAAATTTTAATTATAAGGTGACTTTCCATATTGGGTTTGATAGACGAGTCACTAAATAAATTTTTTTACTAAAACAATATAATTAAGAATTAACCAATGCCTACAATTTTGTAACTCTAATAAATTAAAATTCATATGCTAAACAATATTGGTAACTTTTTTTTTCTTCCAAGAAATGAAATTCTTTATTAAAAAAAATATATGTCTCCAAAAATAAATATTTAACTGAAAATACTATTAATAATTAATTAAGAGTACTCTCTTTCAATTACTATTCCATACTGATTTTTGCATGTTAATTAAGAAACAAAACAATAATTTGCATCAATTATTTGCTGAAGGGTTTATCCTTGTAATTAGTAAATTACTTTGAGTTAATTAAGTACCATAAATATTCCAAATCATGATGAACTCTTTGGTAAAAGTAATTATTATAATTAAATATGAAAATGATTAAAAAAAATTGTATATGTGAAGAGGAGACAGCTAGCTAGAAAGATTAATTACCCTAATAAAAGTTGGATGAAATGAAGAGGGTGAGCCATCACGATCTCTTTCATTATACAATTCGATATTAATTTGGATTTGGGCTAACAATATTACTCAGATTCAATAATAATAACAATAAATAATAATGCATGTAATTATAGTCAACAAAATTTAATCAATAGTGTCAGAGCTTATGATCTTGATTTTTTTGACCTAATTGTACAATTTTTATAATTTCGTTGGTAAAATTCACATAATTGAGCACATGATTAACGATCTTGATGATCGTTGATTAAATAGTAAAAGCAAATCTAACAATTAATAAACACCAATCTTAACTCAATTAATTTTCATAAGAATATTCACACACCAACAAGAATAATAATAATAATTTTATCCAAACATTTATAAAAAAATTTCCCCCTCTCATTACAATTATTCATAATAGATAACCACACCATACAATTATGGTCCCAAAAAAAAAGAATTGAAAAAATAGACCAATAGTAAAGGAGGGAGTGGCCAAAAACTGTGGCTGGCTGATCTGGACCAAAGCTGAGCAAATAGTCCTAGTCCTAGTCCACGTGGGACCCAACTCATCAGAGCTGACAGGCTAGGTCACATGGTGACGTGGCATGTGAATATTTATTTATTTAATTTTAATTTTAATTTATTGGTGGGGTTTATGGCACGAGAGATTGTAGGAACAGTTCCTTAAGTAAGGGATCGAAGAAGAGGGTTGTGTATATATATGTTTGTGGGGGCAACTGAAAAAGAAAGTTTGAGTGGCTTTAAGACAAACCCATCTGGCTATGGCTCTCTCTCTCTATCCACATTCATGTGCCCTCATTAATCGATGTGGGTGAATTAAAAAGCAAAGCAAACTCCCAAAAGGAAAAAAGTATATATGATTCTTGTGCCTTACGAGTCACTACGAGAGAACACTACAATACAAAATATAAATTAAAAAAATATATATATGGAAACTTGTTTGATTCAGAACTGATTTCGTTATGTTATTAATTGCCAAATTTCATTTTTATGCACATAATAATAGGATAACATACCCTTATTCTACTTACCAATATTTTAACCATACCCTTTTTATTTATTTTTCTTATTTACCATAGAATCCCAAAAAATTTGGGACACCAAATGGGGCCATAGTGCCATACCCCCACCTCATTGCCGATTGTGACGAGTAAATTTCACTAGGCCTTTAATTTCACAATGATCATGTCATATATGTATCTATATGTATATTCATTGCCTAATTGTTTACCTTGTTTATTATTGCTCTTGTTATTATTACAAAAGTTACTTGTTACAATAATGAAAAGAAAAAAAAAACATTTTTTTCCTTCATTGGTTTGTAAACTTACATAAATGTAAAACCATCAAAGATATTCATTAGGAAGTGACTATAAAATATTAAAGAAGATATTCATGTAAATAATTATTATATTCAATGACCATAATAAATTTCTGGAAATTAATTTCTCTATACCCTTAATTTTTTTTTTTATGCCAGCTACAACCGAAAATGAAAATTTAATTTCCCGTGTGTTTCTTCCAATTAATGTAATCATTAATGTCAACCATAGATATTTCAATTTCTAATGAAGACCTTAAAAAAAACAATATGTATAATCTATATCTCTTTATATATGAATTGACTTAAAACAAAGCAGGTTCATCCCGTGAATATATGAATGAATACCAAATCAATAATAATAATTATGAGAAGGCTAGGGTTGTGGTGAACCGATATTTAAGCCACTAATTAGGATAAATCAATCATAATAAAAAGTGTCTTTTTTTTTAGTTAGTTATTCAGCATGATAATATTTTTGGGCCCTTGATAAGGTGAATGATTTTTCTTTAATTATAACAAAAAGAATCTGTAATCGGTTTTTATTAGTAAAAACTTTCAGATAATGTAACCGGGTCATGTTGCCAACCCGAACAGCTACCCGTGATGATTCACTGGCTATAACCGGTCAACGCCATGGATTCACCGGCTGCAGCAGGTCAATGTATGACTTTAGAGGTCTCTTGACCTTTTGCTAGTCTCATAGGCAAATATCATAGCTTGAAATAGAGAGAGAGAGAGAGAGAATCTACTATGGTGTGGTGCCAGCTATGAAGTTGAAGGATCAAAGCTTTCTCTGAGGTCAAAGCTGGCATTTTTATTATTTCCATTTTTATTTATTTAATTTAAACATTGTTCTCTTCACCACCTTTTTCTCTTATTTACACACTTGAAAATCTCTCTAATCAGATTCTAAAAAAAACCCACATTTCTCTCTCTCTCTCCCATTTTTCTCTCTTCTCCTATATAGTTCTCTCTATTTATTTCTACAGAAATAAATGTCCGTGATTTGAAGAGAGAGAGAGAGAAAGAGAGAAGGGATTAGATGTTGAAGACTTGAGATAGTTGATTTTCTGGAGAGCAAGAAAGAAGAAGAATAAAAAGCTTAACCAGAGAACCAACAATGGCTGTCAGCACTTCTCCTTGCCTCTCCGGTAATGAGAAAAAGCACTGGTGGCTTAGTAATCGAAAGGTAAGAACAACTCGAAGAAAAAAAAATCATGGGTTTCTTCCAAAATCAGATTTTTATATCTGGGCTGTACTCACATTTGATCAAACTCAAATGGGTATATATCATTTTGCCTGAAACTTACGATATATATATAATTTTTTTTTTATCTTTTTTTCAGATTGTGGATAAGTATTTGAAAGACGCGAGGAACCTCATTGCTACCCAAGAACACAGCGATATCGCTTCGGCTTTGACTCTCCTCGACGCGGCTCTGGCCCTCTCGCCGCGGCTGGAGCAAGCGCTCGAGCTCAAAGCCAGGTCTCTGTTATATCTCCGGCGGTTCAAGGACGTGGCGGACATGCTTCAGGACTACATTCCGAGCCTGAAAATGGCTTACGACGACTCGGGCTCTGAGAACTCATCTCAGCAGCTTTCTAGAGAGCGAGTCAAGCTTTTATCTTCTTCCTCGTCCGACTCATCGGACGGTCGTGATCCTTCTTTCAAGTGCTTCTCCGTCTCCGACTTGAAGAAAAAGGTCATGGCCGGACTCTGTAAAAGTTGCGAGCAAGAAGGGCAATGGAGGTAATAATTGAAACTTTTTCATTACTCTGTTTCATTGATTTTCTAAAACTTTATTTTATTTATATTTTTTTATATCCTTTTTACGTTTCCTCATAAATATTTGTATATAGTAGGTTCTTCTTTTCATGACTTTAATTTAATATTCAGAATTCAGATCAGAGTACTTCCTTTTTCCTCTCTATGGCTGTGAGTAAATGCACTGCCACCGATTTTGAAAGACTCAATTTTTTTTTTTCCCTAAAAAAGTCTTTATCACAAGATTTTTTTTTAAGCTTTAACAATGCTCGGCTTTGTTTGTGCTATTTTGGGTTTTTTTTTCTTTCGTGCGAAAACTTCTGAGGATCATTTTTTTGTGTTTTAATCTCTGGTCTTGTCATTTGTTGTTGAGTTGATTCGTTGGAACTAACCCGGTTCTGTTTTTCAATTGAATCACAGATATTTGGTATTAGGCCAAGCTTGTTCTCACCTCGGTCTAATGGAAGACGCCATGGCTCTTCTCCAAACCGGAAAACGCCTCGCCAGTGCCGCATTCCGCCGCGAAAGCATATGTTGGTCGGAAGACAGCTTTTTCCTCTCGAACTTCCCTCTCTCCGGCGAAGTCTCATCCACCAACAACCGACCAGCCTCGCCGCCACAATCCCTCTCCGAATCAGAAAACGTAAACCAACTTCTCAGCCATATAAAGCTCCTCCTCCGCCGTCGCACGGCTGCAATAGCAGCCCTCGACGCGGGTCTCTACTCCGAGGCCATCCGGCACTTCAGCAAGATCGTCGACGGGCGCCGTGGCGCTCCCCAAGGCTTCCTTGCCGAGTGCTACATGCACCGCGCGTCTGCATACAAATCCGCAGGCCGAATCGCCGAGGCCATTGCTGACTGTAACAGAACCCTCGCTCTCGACCAGAGCTGCATTCAAGCTCTCGACACCAGGGCTTCGTTGCTCGAAACGATCCGTTGCTTACCCGATTGCTTACACGATCTCGAGCACTTGAAGCTTCTCTACAACACCATTTTACGCGACCGGAAGCTCCCCGGTCCTGTCTGGAAACGCCACAACGTTAGATACCAAGAAATACCCGGGAAGTTATGTGCTCTAACAACCAAAATCCAAACCCTCAAACAGAGAGTGGCTTCTGGTGAAACCGGGAATGTGGATTACTATTCTTTGATTGGGCTTAGACGAGGGTGTTCGAGGTCGGAGCTCGAGAGAGCACATCTCTTGCTGTGTTTGCGGCACAAGCCGGAAAAGGCTACTGGGTTTATCGAACGGTGTGAGATTTCTCATGATGGTGATGTTGATTCGATCAGAGATAGAGCTAAGATGTCTGCTTTGTTGCTGTATAGATTACTTCAGAAGGGTTATTCGAGTGTGATGAGTGCTATTATGGATGAAGAGGCTGCCGAGAGACAGAGGAAGAAGGCTGCAGCGGCTCTCCAAGCAGCTCAGGCTGCTGCGACGGCGGCTGCAGCAATTCATGTACAGCAAGCACAGGAACCGTCGTCGGAATCTTCTGAATCAGAATCAGATGATTCCAGCCTTAATAATAATGATAATAATAGTAACAACAATAATAATTCTTCGAATGTATTCCAAGGAGTGTTTTGCCGAGACCTGGCTGCGGTTGGTAGTTTGTTGTCTCAGGTGGGGTTCAATCGTCCTATTCAAGTCAAGTATGAAGCTCTGAGCTGCTGAGGTCCGATTCAAATTCTGGGGTTTAGCCATTAAGCATTACCGGCAATGGGATTCTCTTCTCTTCTTTTCTCTCTCTCTCTCTTTCTCTTTCTCTCATCTCACTCTTTGTACAAAAGAAAAGAAAAACCAAGCCAAAAAAAGAAATACCTTGCCGGGAAATTTTGTCACCCTATTCTCTTTTCTTATTTCTCGTATCTATTGTTACTAGTACTACTACTACTATATCTACATGTACAGATTTCAGACCGAATTTTCTTCTTTTGGATTTTTACTTTAGCTTATATGTTTTTACTTGTTATGTTTCATTAGATTTATATTTTACTTCTTTGCAAATTAGGTATATCGATAAAGGAATGGAGCATACATAACAAGATAACGAGTGTATACATGAAACTAATACCAAACCAAATAACAATGTTGTCTTAAAACATGTAGAAATTCAAATCCTATAAAATGGCGTTAAAAAATAATCTATTTTACCAAACTCATAATTATATTTTAAAAGATGATAACTTGCATCTTTGGAAATAATAATGGCTTGTGCCAAATGAATGGTACAGTGTTAGTCAGTATTACATGGCAGAGAGGGCAGATGGAAAAAGAAAAGCGTTTTTATCACTATTGCCCCTGAGTTATGTATAGATTTCCAGTTTAGTCCTTGAGTTTTTTTCTTAGCAATTAAATCCTTAAGTTTACTAAATAGTATCAATTCGATCCTTTTATTTAACTTCATCTATTTTTTAACAGAAAAAGTTAAGAAAATAAATTATAGCTTAATTTAATATTCAACTAAAATAAAATAATTAATTTTAAAATAATTTAAATAATAAAAAATTTAATTAAAATACAACACTTTTTCTTCTCCTACTCCGACATATTATATATATACTAGATACAAGCAACATGCAATATGCACGCTTGCTTAATTTTATTTATAGAATTTATTAATTATTTTTATTAAATTTATAATAATATCATATAAATTTCAAATAAATATCTTATTTTAATTAAATTATTTATTTATTTTTGTTTAATTTCATGTTTGTTCTATTTTTGAATTTGGGAGTGACAAAAAGATATTATATATTATATGTTTAAGATAATATTAAATATTACACGTAGATTTTAAATTTAAGTTTCTTGCTAGTCTTTTTTAAAAAAGAATTTGTTACTAATTGAAAGTAGATTATATGATATTATTTTAATAAGTGAGTTTAAATTTAATTAAATTTCATTTAAGTTATAAAACATAAGATTTTATTATTTTTAAATAATTATTATTGTAAAATATCTAAAAAAATATCATATTTTAATTTGTTTAATTATTTATTATTTTTAAATAATTATCATTGTAAAGTATCTCAAAAACATCATATTTTGATTTTTTTAATTATTTATTTTATTTTATTTAAGTTTAAGTCTGAGGGTTTACAAACTATAAGAATATTCTGTTAAATATAAGAATATTCCGTTAAAATTAACATTAAAAAAATAAAAAACCGTTAAAATTAAGAATTTATGTTATCATATTTTTATATATACTACACGTTTTATTATATAATAGAATAAATTATAATTCTATAGTATATATCAATATTTATATTAATAATCTCTACATATATGACATCTAAATACAATGTTGACATATATATTTACATGGCTACATGACATATATATAAAATACAATAATATTTTTAAAAAAATTAATAATAGAAATAAAATAAGAATAAAAAAAGTCATAGTGTAGATAGTAGTATACATACATCAACTATTTTTAGTTTCTAATGTATCTCACAATGTCCTTTGGTGAATTCGATGAAGAAAAAAAAACTTCAATCACTTGATAAAAAAACAAATTATCACACAAATTTATAAGATAAAAAATTAATATGTATGCATTTATTATTTTTAAATAAATATGATTTATTTATTTAAATAATCATAAAATATTTTAAAATATCATATTTTAAATTTTTTTTTTTTAAGTTTATGTTTGTTCGAATTTTTGAATTTGACAGTGACAACAAAATATTATATGTTTAATATAATATTAAGTTTAAATTTAATTAAATTTTATTTAAGTTATAAAACTTATGGTTTTATTATTTTTAAATAATTATCATTGTAAAATATCATATTTTAATTTGTTTAATTATTTATTTATTTATTTTTATTTAAGTTTAAGTTAGGTTTACAATCTACCATTAAATATAATAATATTATGTTAAATATAAAAATATTCTATTAAAGTTAATATTAATAATAATAAAAAATTGTTAAAACCAACAAATTTTGTTAAATACACATTTTTTTATATAGAAGATATATCTTTATGTGGGTTATGGTTCATTGAAGAAAATAGTCATTCTTTGTTGGTTGCAAAATTCTGCTGCTTTTTTTTTTTACTAAATACTTTTGTTACCTATGTATTGTATATAGTATATATATATATGTTCCGTAATTGTAAGGGAGGAGAGAAAAAAAAGTGTTGGGTTTTTATTAAAATAATATTATTTAGTTTTTTATTATTTAAAGTATTTAAAAAAAAAAAATTCTCATTGAATTTTAAATTAAATAGAATTTTTTTTTCTTAACTTAACTAAAACTAAAAGGATCTAATTGACACTATTTAATAAACTTAAGAAGTTGATTGCTAAAAATATAAACTCAGGACTAAATTGACAATCCATACATAACTTAAAGGGCAATAATGCTAAAAACCCAAAAGAAAAAGAGTGATGATAAATGGGAGAAATATTAATAGCTAAGCCTTTGGATTCTTTTCCATGTCTTTATCCAGTAGCATTAATGGCTAAGTTCTCTTCTCTCTCTCTCTCTATAAATGTACATGTCCATATATCTATATATATATATATATATATTTATCTCTGCTTAGTCTATCCATGCAGCTGAATACTTTCTGACATTCCACTAGATTTCATTACCCTATAGTGCCACCCCCCAAGTCTTGTTTGGTACACACATGGACACAATACATTTGTGTGGAAAGCTATATGGTTTTGATATTTATATATAGATTTATAATTATGTGAGCACTTTCACTTGGTTTTGGGCACTTGGCTATATCGCTATGGTGGGAAAATGTGAAGTGATAATGTAAGGTCACTCACAGGGGAAAAAGTTTGTCAGTTCATTATTATTATTTATTAATATAATCTTTTTTCTTTTTAAAAGCAAATTTTAGCAAAAGAGTACACAGTAGTAGTAGTAGTAGTAAATAAATAGTACTTAGCTAAAGACCCAGATGGAAACAAAAGAAAAGGTCTAATAGACACTCAATACAAGAAATAAAAGGGTTTAGATAGGAAAGTTCATTTCAGCCTTAAGCCACTTTGTTATTATGATCATTGTTTTTGGGCATTAGTCCCGTACTATACAATGCATACTTTGTCTCTTTGCTTTTGCTTGTTATTTGTACAAATGGAGGGACCATACTCCATAACCCTAGTAGTATTAGTAGTACCTCCCAATCTCGATAAGGGAGATGCCTGTTTGGTGTCCAATTAGAATAGAAAAGAAAATTAAAAAAAAAACACAGTTTTAAGTAAATGGGGTTGGAAGATCTATTTAATGTCTTTATATCTGTTTAAGTGAAATGACTTTTAAGAAAGTTGTTGGGGGAATCAATGAGGTTTCCAACCTCCCAAGCCTAAGATAAGAGAGAGAGGTAGCTTTTATTTATCTTAGGGCAATGGCTTCTATTATAAGGCAAAAGGGGTGTGTTTTTTGCCCATAAAAAGTTAACATCATTATGTTTTTTTTTTTTTTTTGTTCTATCAATTAATGTTGCCAAAACGAATTTTGTTTTTGCTTTAACTATCTATCAAGGAAACTCTCTGCCACTTAATTCAATGTGGTAAATAAATGGAAGTTGCTAGGTATTTAATGCTTTTATTTTATTTTTTTATCAATGATCAGATCAGATGAGCGAATTTTCATTCATTTATTGTGACATAAATTATGATAAGAAACTCTTAAAGAATCCCAACTGAAGAGAAAGCGATTCAAGAAAGCTTCTGTATCACCAATTTGCCACAATTAAGAGAGCTTTTTACAAAATGAGAAAAAACATACAATTCTAAAGCAATTTCATCTTTAGTTGACTAATTATTGTTCTAATTAAATTGAAAAGACTAAAGGGTTGCAAAAGAATACCATAATTATAATTACATGTGTATTTTCCTTCCTTTTGCTTGAAGATTTCCAGTGATTTGAGTCTCTTTTTATCTGAAAGAATCATCTTTATTTTTTATTTTTTGGCTTTTGGCCTTTCAAGCAACTCAACAATTATGTTCACTCACTTGAACTTTCCCCACATTGAGAGATCCCTTAGAAGGAAAATCAATCTGACCTTGCCATCATCTTGGGGCTTATAATAAATTACATATATAATATGTAATGTGAATATTTATATATATATATATATCTATTTAAGCTCATTTACTTTTTTACAATATCTTCTTTAGTGCATATAGCCAAATATTACTATTAATGGCTGTCATATCCCAAAGATAATATTAATTAAAATGGTTGTCATATCTCATTACAAATTCATTCTTATTGATATAAAATAGTGTTTTGTGATTTTTAAAACATTAGAAGCTTTCTTTAGTAGGCGCCAATAGCCTAAAGACAACTTGCCCTACAATTAATCATCCCACGAGGCTGTGAACACATTGTCTTTCTTTTTCTTTTTTCTTTTTTCAATATTAAGCTAAAAAAAATCCCCATGATGAAGAAGTAATTGTCACAGAAAACATATACACTTCATAATAAAAAAAAAATAGAAAAAATTAAAACATACCACGTTCGAATTATGACCATATATACCCACTTCCATATCTGTCTCAAAGTCCACTCTCACAAGAAAACCATCGTTGAATTTATTACTTTTGCCTCTTAGAATCTGAATAGTTCCAATCTAAAAATTAAGTGGCCTATATGGCTGGATCCACAGTACAATAGCCTTCGCGTGACATAATATATATAATTAAATGAATATTAAATCAAATATATATATATATATTTACAAGAAGGCATTTAGTAGTGCCTGTATTGTGAGCCTTATTTATACTATATATTGGTGAATATTAATAGAAGTGCAAAGTCATGCGTCCTTAGAATATCTTCATTTTATCATTTTAATAATACTATATATGATCCTACTAAGAGTTTTTGAACTAGGTAGCTAGAGCCATCCTTATATTGGAGTAATTTTTAGTGAACTACTCTTATCACACTTGACTATATAATATTTTTATATAATAATATATAAAAGATCTTATAGTAGTTAACACTATAGCCTCACAATAAGTCATATTATATTGAAATATATATCAATAAATGGACCATTTTGGAGGCATATTTTATTTTCTTGTGGCGAAAGAAAAGGTGGGTTAGCATTGTTTCTCACGAGGGTATTATTTTTCTTTCTTTTAAAATCCTTTTCTTTATTCTATTATTCCAATAGTCAGAGGCTTTAAGAACATCTCCCCAAGACTTTTTTTTTTCTTAAGAGAGTTTTATTATTGTTATTGAGTTTTTTAAATACTGTTCTTTTTATAAAGTTCGATGATTGATCCACAAATCGCTGGTTTCAGCTAGTTTCTCACTTTACAATTATTCCGGCTAGCTTGATTACCATAATGCCCTAGCAATGTGTGTGACTTTGATGAAGAATTAGTGCAAGGAATGTGGGGTTAATATTGTAAATTTGACATGGTAATGACTCGAAAATGGGAGGTTAAACGAGTTAGAAGGGTGTTGGGGAATATAAACACGTGATGTTTGAATGTTGGGAACATTGAAAAGAGGATTAGTCGTGGCCAGTTATGATGATGTCAGTGACAGCATGTGATGGTATCATGTGCTATTCTTTCTCTCTAATTTTCTCCTCTTATTATTTATACATATATATATATAATGTTTTGATGGCTTGTGTATGACTTTATTTTGGGATTAATAATACAAGAAATATCTGACAAATTCCGTTCACATTATCTGTTTATACTAATTCTTATCAAGAGTAAAAACACAAGACAAGAGTACAAAGAATATGTGTTTTTTTTAATCGAAGGAATTCAAATTTATATGTACATATATGTTACTTAATTAAACCCATTGTGAATGTGAGATCTAAATCTAATAATTCAAATTCTATATAACTTGAACTTGAACAGCCTTTTTTTGAAAAAGCTAGTGATCTCAAATAATAATTATTAGTTTAATTTATAAAAGTTTGAACTGACCTAGTGTGTACTTCCAAATACATAGTCTATAAAAATTGGAGATAAAACTATATATAGCCTCTTATATACTAGAAACCACTACAATGTACTTAAAATAATTTAAACACAACATATGTACGAAAGTTAAAAAGATAATAAAGCTTGAAAGGTGATGTGCATTGGTGTGGTCCCATGTGTATTATTTTATTTATTTCTTGGTTGATCAATAACTAAAAATTAGTGATATTTCATTTAATGGGCATACTTGGAAAAACATATTTTTGTAGTTGTTTTTGATAATTGATTCACACTTATATATTTTGAAAAGTATATATTATTTTCAAAATAGCATTAAAAAGAATCTATTTTCAACGCTAATGACTTTTTTTGGAGTTTGGGTTTTGAAAAACTACAGCTCATACGCTTGCCAGAAAAAGCTACATACATACGTACGTATGTACATGAATAGTGAAAGGTGGACTATTTATATACCATGCTTCATGTTTGTAATTGTATAGTCTTGAATTTACCAAGCCACAAGGCCTGAAATTTTGACAGTGAAACTCGAATAAAGACAATAATTTGATACAAGTGAAAAAATATATAAATAGATATTAGTGCGTATGATAAGGATTAGAGCGATAAAAAGTTGTATGTTTTTTTCTTGGGAAATGTGAGTAAGAAGAAATTATTACGATTGACTAAACCCTACCATATTCAGAGCCAAAAAAAGTATGGTGCTTGGCATATATATATATATATATGTGTGTATGTGTTTGTTTCAGAGTGGTACCACACGTAACCTCTGTCTCCCATGCAGTTGAGAAGAAGCCTCGTAAGAATTATATATCCTTTCTATACATTTATTTTATTTATTTCTTATTATTAAGTTGTTGAAGTTTAGCAAAGAAAAATTTACTTGGAATATACTTAACAACTTGGTCACTTCGGTTAATAATTGTGACAATTTCTTGTTAGTTTACACCAATGGAATAATTTAAAAAAAATATATTGAGATATTCATTCATGTATAAACATGTCAAATCATTACAAAACTATTACTCCACAGTACATTTTGTTTTACTCGAATTTAATTTTCTTTCAATCAGTAGAGGCAAAACGTCGTGTCGTCCAGTAAACAGGGATTCCACGTATGTATAAATATGACTGACTTCGTGGGCATCAATCAGCCTTATTCACAAGAATTTCTGGGCCCAAGAACTTCATAGCAATGGTGGTACGATTTGGAGCCAATTGTATTAAAATGTTGTTTTCAAGTTTTACTTTTAATGACGACTAAATTAAGACTACTCATAACAAAAAACTTACGAGGGATTACTATCACCATAACTACTACTCATAAAAACATCAATTTTCATTTTCAAAAATAAATGAAAATGTCACTTTGGTTGAAAAAAGGTTCAAAAAAATATCTTAAATGTGTTAGAATATTATTTGTTTGGTATATAAAATCAACTAATTGATTTAATATATTAAAGTCAATATTTAATTTATTGACAAAATATTCTAATTAATGGTCAACATTGTTTGTTACCTGATTTTGTTGTTACCCGATTTTTCATATCCCAACTGATTGAGGAAATATCTCAATCTGTGGCAGAGACTCTGATGGTAAGTCTCACTCTATAAATATAGAGTACCGGTCCCCAAGCTCGCTGCTCATTCTGACTTTCAGTAACTCCATCTAAAAGAGTTAGTGAGAGCTTGGAAGTCCGTGTACTCGTTCTAACTTCTGTTCTTTTTCTTTTGTAGATTTAAAGCTAGATCGAGGTTATCAATAGCAATGGCTGGAGGTATACAATATTCGATTCTTTTTTTATATGTTCATTCTATATATAAATTCCGCCTACATGTATATAGGATTGTTCATATGCCCACTTTCATATTATTCTAACATTTGGTATCAGTCGCCAGTTTACATCTCTGCCTTGCTAATTTTATCTGCATATATATTTATTTGATTTATATATGTCTTCATATTCATATTCATATATATATATACATATATCTACGTTTTTTTTTTTTTGTTGGCCTACATTTAACAAAATTTCTTTTGGTAATTTTATTGTTTTTGTATTGTTTTGTGTTTAAATATATGTTATATCTAACATATTTTAGCAATATAAACAAATTATACACATATATTTTTTTTATGATTTATAGATGTGCCTATGTCTTCATCTATACACATATATTATATATTTGTGTATATAGTTTTATATATTGTTTGAGGGCCATATTCATAATTTTTTTTTTATTATTTTTATTTTGATAGAGAGTTTTAATGTCTCATATTTTTTGATTTTTTGTTTCAAAACTAATTTTCCACATAAGTACCATTAGAAATCCTTCATATTATTTTTTCTAATGATCTATGTTTCCAAATCAAGTTTTGAGAATCCAAAATCAGTTTTGCAACCTTCATGTACCCGGTTATGGCCAAAAACAATTTTGATATTAAAGTTCGATTTTTTGTTGTTGTTTAATCAATCTAACTTCATGAATCTCTTTAGACATGAATTTCGAACCAATTTGGACAATAAATTTTCTCTTGCCAATTTAATTAAAACATATAATTTTGGTAAATTATATATTTGGAAATTAATTAAAATGTGCACTTACTTGATTTTGGTGTATGGTATATTTCTTTTATTCATGCAATATTAAATAATTGTGCTATTTTAAGAATGTAATAAATTTTTACAATTAAGTTTGTGCAATTATTTTATTAATTCACGAAATCAGTAAATGATGTTATTGTCTTATTAAGCATGATTTTTTCTGCCATTAAGTATATATATGGAATTATTGTATTTTCTTACATATAATTAATTATACTAATTTGTATGATTATTTTGTTCTTATTCATGCAAAATTTATTTTGAGTATAATTATCTTTAATTTTATATGTATGCCTTTATAATTTTAAATACATTATATATATTCCATTATTGTGCTAGATATATTTAGATTATATTCAAAAATTAAGATAGGTTGAATAATATTTAGCACATTAATTTATTCATAAAATATTCATAAAACATTTAGGGTGAATAAAATTATGAATAATTCATAAACAATTTTGTGGTTGACATAAGAACGCATGAAACTGAGACAAATGCTCAAATCTAGAACGGTTTTTAATGATCTTCGGACGACCACACTAGGAGCACTACTCTCTGTGATTGCCTATTATGTTATAACGAAATTGTTCTTAGGTATTCCTAGAGCCTAAAACATAATGTCTAGTGAACCATATAATTTTACATAATTAGGGAGTAGCCACAGCATCTTTAATTATATAAAATTATATATTAATTTGAAAGGATCACATAATGGACAAAATTGTGATTGATTATATAAATATAACAATTTTACCCCACAGGGATTTTATTATATTTATATAATCAATTAGGATAATATATTAAACTAATTTTCTTAATTTACCCACAGGAGTTATGATAATTAATTTAATAGTTTTATCATAAAGTTTAATAAAGATAGAAGTATCAAACCTTACTTTATCCCAAATAATTCGTTTGAATAATCTATCATCATTTACATCCAATTTTATTAAATTAAAAATTTAGCCCACAGGCAATTTTTGTTTAATAAAATTTCAATCTTCAGCATGTTATACATTGGTAAAACATGACTTCATTAAGCCTCAATCTTCTAAATCTAAGTTTGTAATCCTATTCATGGAGCTTCTTCATCATCCTCTAGTTTCGCTGAAATCCTTACCGAAATCCCTGAGCTTAGGGGTGATAATTTCAAAATCTGGAAGGAACGAGTTCTTCTTCATTTAGGCTGCGCCGACATGGACTACGCAATAAGGAAGGACGAACCTGCTGCAATCACTGTGACTAGCACTGCTGCTCAGATCGCACTATATGAGAAATGGGAGCGGTCCAATCGCCTCAGCATCATGTTCATCATGTCCAAGATCCCTCTGGGAATGCGTGGATCGGTGGAGCAACCTGAGAAAGTCAAAGACTTGATCAAACTGATCGATGAGCAGTTCGACACTTCGGACAAACCACTTTACAACAACCTCATCCACCAGTTCTCATCCACAAAACTCACTGGTGTCAAAGGAGTTAGAGAACATATTTCAAAGATGAGGGACATTTCTGCTCAACTGAAGAAACTCGATGTAGTCATTCCCGAAACCTTCCTGGTCCACTACATCCTTAACCATCTTCCACCTCAATATGGGCCTTTCAAAATTTCCTACAACACACATAAGGACAAATGGAGTATCAATGAACTGATAACCATGTGTGCTCAAGAAGAAGCAAGGCTCCTGCAGGAACAAGGTGAAAGTGCTCACATGGCCACCCAAGGCAAGAAACGCAAACCATCCAAGAAGGACAAGGGGAAAAATAAAGTGCCTCCCCAAGGCGATATAAAGAAGGATTCCATCAAATGTTTCTTCTGCAAAAAGAAGGGACATGCGAAAAAGGAATGCGTCAAGTTCAAGAAATGGATGGACGACAATGGTAATCCAATTTCATTCGTATGTTATGAATCTAATATGGCTAATGTTAATATTAACACATGGTGGATTGATTCTGGATCGACAATTCACATTTCAAATTCCTTGCAGGGTTTACAAAACCTAAGGAAGCCAGTGGGAAGTGAGCAAAGCATCTTATCTGGAAACAAGATGGGCTCACATGTGGAGGCTATAAGAACGTGCCATTTAGTTTTAAGTAGCGGTTTTGTTTTAAAGTTAGAAAAGACATTTTATGTACCAAGTTTCTCTAGAAACTTGATTTCCGTTTCAAGACTTGTACCTTTTGGTTTTTCCTTTACATTTTCAGACAAATCTTTTAATTTATATAATAAATCTGAATGTGTTGGAAATGGTATTTTGTCTGATGGTCTTTACTGCCTTAATTTACAAAACAATACCGCTTATAATACTATGCACGTTCACGCTGGCAATAAAAGATGTGTTATGAATGAGAATTCCTCTACATTATGGCACCGGAGATTGGGACATATCTCTATTGATAGAATTAGAAGGTTAGTAAATGATGGGGTACTCAATACCTTAGATTTTACTGATTTTGATACTTGTGTGGATTGCATTAAGGGGAAGCATACCTCCAAGTCTAAGAAAAGTGGATTCCATAGGAGTTCTGACCTATTAGAAATCATACATACTGATATATGTAGTCCAGACATGGACTCATATGGTCAGAAATACTTCATCTCTTTCATAGATGATTACTCACGCTACATGTATATCTACTTACTTCATAACAAAAGCGAAGCGTTAGATGTCTTTAAGATATTTAAAGCTGAAGTAGAGAAACAATGCAACAAGCAAATTAAGATAGTGAGATCAGATAGAGGTGGAGAATATTATGGTAGATACACTGAAGATGGACAAGCACCTGGTCCTTTTGCAAAGTTTCTTCAAGAAAATGGGATTGTTGCCCAATATACCATGCCCGGTACACTCGAGCAAAATGGTGTTGCAGAAAGGAGAAACCGAACATTGATGGACATGGTGCGAAGTATGCTTAGCAGCAACCCTAAACTTCCTAAATCCTTGTGGACTGAAGCTCTAAAGACATCCGTGTACATATTAAATCGAGTTCCAACCAAGGCAGTCTCCAAAACTCCTTTTGAATTATGGAAAGGTTGGAAACCGAGTTTGCAACATGTACGCATTTGGGGATGCCCATCTGAAGTTAGGGTATACAATCCACAAGAAAAGAAACTGGACCCAAGGACCATAAGTGGATACTTTATTGGTTACGCTGAAAGGTCTAAAGGTTACAAGTTTTATTGTCCATCTCATAGCACTAGGATTGTGGAATCAAGGAATGCAAAATTTCTTGAAAATGCCTTGATTAGTGGGAGTGATCAATCCAAGGACTTAGGTTCTGAGAAAGATCCTTTAGAACCCTCCACCTCAAGAGCAAGATTGATTGTGGTCGATAACACCCCTGCAGTCCAAATGGATGTTGAACCACCACAGCCAATTGTTGAAGATCCACAAGTCAATGATGAAGTTCAAATGGATCAAGTTGTTCAAGAGTTGCCTATAATTGTTGAACAACAAGCTGAACCACCCGCTCCTCAAGAGCCTGCTGGTGTAGCCTTAAGAAGATCCACTAGGATAATAAAATCGGCGATACCTAGTGACTACATTGTGTATTTGCAAGAATCTGACTACAATATTGGAGCCGAAAATGATCCAGAAACGTTTTCACAAGCTATGAATAGCAAAGAATCGGAACTGTGGTACAATGCCATGAATGAAGAAATGAATTCTATGAAAAGCAACGGAGTCTGGGATCTTGTTGAGTTGCCTAATGGGGCGAGGGCTATTGGGTGTAAATGGGTCTTCAAAACAAAGAAAGACTCATTAGGCAACATTGAGAGACACAAAGCGAGACTCGTTGCTAAAGGATTCACTCAAAAAGAAGGAATTGACTACACGGAGACCTTTTCTCCGGTATCTAAGAAAGATTCCCTCAGAGTTATCCTGGCATTAGTTGCTCATTTCGATTTAGAGCTACAGCAGATGGATGTGAAAACTGCCTTCCTAAATGGTGACCTAGAGGAGGAGGTATACATGAAACAACCAGAAGGATTCTCCTCTAGTAATGGTGAGCATTTGGTGTGCAAGCTTAAGAAGTCCATCTATGGTTTAAGCAAGCGTCCCGCCAATGGTATTTAAAATTCCATGATGTCATCTCTTCTTTTGGATTTGAAGAGAATGTCATGGATCAATGTATATACCAGAAGGTCAGTGGGAGTAAGATTTGTTTTCTTGTTTTATATGTGGACGATATTCTTCTTGCAACCAATGATAAGGGCATGCTACATGAGGTGAAGCAATTTCTCTCAAAGAACTTTGAGATGAAGGATATGGGTGATGCGTCTTATGTCATTGGCATTAAGATCCATTGAGATAGATTCAAAGGTATCTTAGGTCTATCTCAAGAAACCTACATTAACAAAGTTTTAGAGAGATTTCGGATGAAAGATTGTTCACCAAGTGTTGCTCCTATCGTTAAGGGTGATAAATTAAATTTGAGCCAGTGTCCAAAGAATGATTTTGAAAAGGAAGAAATGAAGAACATCCCATATGCTTCTGCTGTTGGAAGCTTGATGTATGCTCAGGTGTGCACACGACCCGACATTGCCTTTGCTGTCGGAATGCTAGGAAGATTTCAGAGTAACCCGGGATTAGACCACTGGAAAGCTGCAAAGAAAGTTATGAGGTATCTTCAGGGTACTAAGGATTACAAACTCATGTTCAGACGAACCGACAACCTGGAAGTAGTTGGCTACTCAGATTCAGACTTTGCTGGTTGTACTGATTCACGTAAATCAACTTCTGGTTACGTGTTTATGTTTGCCGGTGGAGCTATATCATGGAGGAGTAACAAACAGACCTTGACTGCTACTTCTACTATGGAAGCCGAGTTCGTTTCGTGTTTTGAGGCTACATCGCATGGTGTATGGCTAAAGAGTTTCATTTCAGGCCTTAGAGTTGTAGATTCAATATCTAGGCCATTGAGAATGTTCTGCGACAATTCAGCTGCTGTATTCATGGCTAAGAACAACAAGAGTGGTAGTCGAAGCAAGCACATCGACATCAAGTACTTAGCTGTGAGAGAACGTGTTAAAGAAAATAAAGTGGTCATTCAACACATTAGCACTGAATTGATGATTGCTGATCCTATGACGAAAGGCTTGCCACCTCATAAATTCAAGGATCATGTAGTGAACATGGGACTTGGTTCCTTTATGTAAATTTATTGTACAAACTGAAGTTATTATCAATGAAACTCTTATTTTGATGTTTTCTCATATTTATGCGCATCTTAATTTTATTTGAGAAAATTTTATCTTCATAGGACCTGAATAAACATAAGGTTTATTCGTTTAAGTACATAGCCACATAAATTACATTGTTATGTAATAAATATATTGTAATACATGGAAGATAATACTCGTCATAAAAAGAGGACCTATCGCCATGATTCATGTGTTTATTATCTAACAGGGATGATCGTCGGGCTTAAGTAATACATTAATTTAAATACTGACCAAGTGGGAGAATGTTAGAATATTATTTGTTTGGTATATAAAATCAACTAATTGATTTAATATATTAAAGTCAATATTTAATTTATTGACAAAATATTCTAATTAATGGTCAACATTGTTTGTTACCTGATTTTGTTGTTACCCGATTTTTCATATCCCAACTGATTGAGGAAATATCTCAATCTGTGGCAGAGACTCTGATGGTAAGTCTCACTCTATAAATATAGAGTACCGGTCCCCAAGCTCGCTGCTCATTCTGACTTTCAGTAACTCCATCTAAAAGAGTTAGTGAGAGCTTGGAAGCCCGTGTACTCGTTCTAACTTCTGTTCTTTTTCTTTTGTAGATTTAAAGCTAGATCGAGGTTATCAATAGCAATGGCTGGAGGTATACAATATTCGATTCTTTTTGTATATGTTCATTCTATATATTAATTCCGCCTACATGTATATAGGATTGTTCATATGCCCACTTTCATATTAATCTAACAAAATGTGGTTCACATTAGGCCTCGTGGAAGTCGAGGTCTGAATTGGGCATGTTCATTCGTACGATTGCATTGACAATGAGCTAACTGAGCTGAGCTCAGTCCCCACAACTTACACTGCTACAATCTACCAGCAGCCAAAAAATAAAGAAGCTTTTCAACCCAATTGAATTTTATTATCTTGAATCACTTGAAAATAAATGTACTACTACTACTACTACTCACTTTAACTCATTATAAGAGTGTCCTACATCTCAAATAATTGTAAAATATTAATACATTCATAAGGCCATTGATTAATTTTTAACTTCAAATCCCAGGAATTTTAAAATGATATCAAAAACTCTATCTAATAATAACTCAAACGAGCATCAATAGTAGCTTAAAAGCAAAATAATTTCATATTTACACTAATTACTGACTTATTACCAATTAAGCACTGATACTCGTCCCAGACAACATCACAGGCCAAATCAACAGTGTTCTCTTTTTGATAATCTATCAATCAACTCAAAAATGTCAAAGATAAAGGGGGCAACCAATAAAAAAAATGCTATTGATCAGGGTGAAATTTTTATTCTAAACTAGTGTGAAATATTTGCATGAGATGATAAAAAACGTTTAAATTACACTCTTTTTTATTTCAAAAACCAATATAAAGAAACTATATAGCCAACTCTGCTGGGAATGCTACTCGAGCCGAAGTGCTCATAAAAAAAATGTCACATTAACCTCGTGATAAATCCTGCCCGGATGTTCAGCATTTTTGTTATTTGAATAACAACACAATATACAAACAATGTCAAAATAAAATAAAATACAAGACAGTCCATAAAAAGCATAAAGTTATCCCCACATATCTATCGATCTATCTAATCTAAAACTTGCTCCTCTTCTTCTTCAATGAAGGGGTCCCCTTTTTCCTTTTCTTATTTGAAGACTGATCACTGGTTTTGCTTTTAACACAGTCCAAGCAAAACCAGTCATCCTCAGGAATATCTTGAAATGGAGGATCACAACAATCAATATGACAACCAACTCCACAACCGTTAGAGCCATCTTCATCACCGCATATCAACATCACATCTCCTCTACCACGAGACCCACATACCTGGCAAGGTACATCATTGTAATCTGGTGGTGTCAGCTCCATCACAACTTTCTCCTCTGCAATCTCTTGGAGTTTGGCAAATGACTTCTCAGCCCAACCATGAGTGTTGTATAGCACATGCTTGTCGAGGGAGTACCCGGGTTTGCATACGTATTCCACTAAATAATCAGCTACCACACATGGTATCTCGTGCTTTAAAAACTCCTGGACCCATGCATCTACACGTGGCATGCCGGGAGAGATGATTGCGAAGTCAACGCTCGAGTTCAGGAAGCGAGTGTAGGGTGGAGATGTTGCTAGTATGGTGCCGTCTCCAGCCTTCACTACGCGCTTCAGGGTGTCCTGTTTGATAACATTGTATAGGGCAAAGATTTAGTGTTCCTTAGTATTTAGCATTGATATGAGAGCTATATCTCTCATAATCGTGACTATGGAGTTTTGATCGTACAAGTGAAGAATTGTATAAGAATCTAAACCAATTGATGTGATACGCTAACATGACAATACACAAAAATATGTTACACACAACTCTTTTGTGTGAGCCATTCTCCCTACTTATAAGAAGGGGTGGAATCCAACCCTTGAAAAAAGACATTGTAAAATTGTATGCATACACCGAAAAAATGTCAGAATAAAAAGGGCCTTCATATGTTAATGAAATAGAAAGAAAATTCATTACCATCGTAATCACTTATCAATTCTAAATGCAATAGAATGTGTACGTACCAAAGGTGGCGCTATACATTCACCATATACGAGTATGCGCATTCCATGAAGAGCACCGTGACCTGTTCTTTGCCTCAAGAGACGCCACTTCCTTGGAGCCTCTAAGTTAATTGCACCATCTTCATTAAGGCCATTCTTGTACCATTCATAAGGCTCCTCTTCCAAGAATTTTCCTGCCTGGTTACAAGCCGTTAAATAATCCATCTTAAGAATCCATCTGCACGAAAGTTGCAACCAAGAGTTATAAATTTATAACTACAGGAAGTCCATATTAATGAAAAGACTACAACATCTAAAAATAAACCTTCCAGATGCTGCTGCAGCAAAAAATTTCTCAGTCCTGCGAATTGGATCCGGAGCAATGAAGTGTGTGGCCTGGTAAGACCACTGATGTGAATCACGGCAAAATTTTCCTTTCAAACGCCTAATAACACTCTGAAACTCCTTCCGTTGAAGTCGATGTCCACTTAAAATAAACATTGCAGGTTCATTTTGAACACTATTTGCATCTCTTTCCACTTGCTTTGAAGAGTTACGACTGCACTTTGAAGCACTTTGCTGAACCTTTGTTGGCGTAATATTAGACTGAACAACTGATTGTTCTACATGCTTTTTAGCTCGACGTTTATTTTCATTTCCACTGTTAGTTGGCTTGTTCTCCTTCTCCTCTTCTTCCACAGAATTCTTTTTGGATACTTTTTGGTGCTTAGGTTTAGGAGGACTTTTAACAGCTTTCTTTTCCTCTGTATCCTGCACACCATTGTTTTCATTCTGAATGTCCTCGCTATTATTAATAGGTTCTTTAGATTTCATTACATCTGCCACCTCAAGAACTTTCTTATTCTTAGTGACTTTTTTCTCTTTATGTGTTTTCCTCTTCAATCCATCTACCTTTGAGCTTGGTTTGGCCGGAGCTGAAGTAGTGCTATCCACTGCATTTTCTGTTTCATTTCCTTTTTTGCCTTGTTCTGAGGCCACTTCCTGAATATTAGTGATGACGTCATTTGATACATGCTGCGTGCTTGTTGATTTCTTCTCTGTGTCATTATCATTTTGTTTGTTAACTACATTCTCCGACACCAGCTCAACCTTTTCTTCTGGAGCCTCTGTTTCATCATCTAGAGATTCTATTTGAGGCATAGCATTATCTCGAGATCTATTAGTATGTTCTGCCACTGCTTTTGTTGGTGCTTCATTGTTGACAATAGGATACGACAATTGAGTCTTTTTGGTCTTGGGAGATTTCTCATTCTTTTCTCCACTCAAACAAGCCGCTGCATCATTTTGGGACGTACTGTCTTTGCCCAAGTAAATGGAACCCTTTTGGTTTGCAGTAGAAACTTTCTTGGGTCTTGTACCCAATGTCTTCTTCGAAACCGTCTTCTTTCGTAGCGGTTTAGTAACTAAGTTCTCATCTCCTAGCAAGTTCAAACTAGAAGGGCCGTTGGAATTATTAATCTCTGGATCTCTGTTACTCTCAGAACCCTTACCATCCTGCTGATCATTCTGGGGTTCCCTTGTAACGGCAACCACAGGTGTAGAATTCTCCTTAACAAAAGTGTTAAAGTCCGGACCACTAGATAAGGTTGTTTCCACTCTATTGAAAGAGGACGGAGTTGTCATCTCGTGTTCAGAACCCTTTCCATCCTGTTGATCATTCTTGGGTTCCCTTGTATTGGCCGCAGGTGAGGAATTCTCCTTAACAAAATTGTTGAAGTCCAGACCACTGGATAAGGATGTTTTTAGTCTCTTGGAAGAGGATGGAGATGTATTCTTACTTTCAAAACCCTTAACATTCTGCTGATCACTCTGGGGTTCCCTTGTGGCAGCCACAGGTGTAGAATTCTCCTTCACAAAATTGTTGAAGTCTGGACCATGGGATAAGGATGTTTTTACTCTCTTGAAAGAGGATGGAGATGTCTTGTCATTTGCATGATCATGCTGCCCAGCATCAGTAGAGCGTGATTCAATTGCAGAGTTCACATTTGCAAACCCATTGTAGGAGCATCCACTACCAAAAGGAACTCGATTAGCGTTAGTATCATAGGAAGACATTGGTTTCAGCCCAAGAATTTTACTGTTTGGTGATGGACTCTTCCTAATGCATGATTTCACGTTGTCGTTTATCTTTTGCAAAATGGGACTACCATAACCATTTCGTATCTCTTTTGGAGGCGAAAAATCAGTTGGATTAACTCCAGATTGTAAATGAAGTGCTTCAACATAATCAGAGCTAATTCTATTCTTTGCTTGTGCTAAAGATGAAAGATTATTGACTTTGGGTTCACCCATAGGTTCTCTGTCAAAGCCACTTCCATTGCCTGATAATTCTCCTAATCTCCTCGGTTTTTTCTTTGAAGAATTTGCAGCACCAGACCTCTCATTAGAACGAACCCTTTCAACACTCCGAGAATTAGATGTCCAGTCATTCCTTGCATTCTTACCATCAGGAGATTGATAACGAGAGTCGAGTTCTTTGCTATAGTAAGTCCCCTTAAGGATGTTAGAATCCTGATTCCCAAAATCCAAACTTGAGGCTGGAGACGATCTTTTCTCTACTCCATGCACTGAAAACTTGTCATCAATAGCAATGACATTTAAAGGACTCTTAGGCAGTGGTGAATCAGGTGGAATATGTTGCGCCTCTGCAGCTGGTTTGGGTGATGCATGTGTCTCTGGAAAGCTAGTTGCTAAATTGATAGGACTTCTATGCACGTTTTCTACTACATATTGCTTAAGAGATGTATCTTCAACCTCATCTTCAGAATCCTTTGCCTCAGCCTCCATCATCTCCAACTCATAGCCACTGTTGAGGGAAAATGAAATCTAAGCACAAAAGTATGCATAGAAAGCAATTGATAATTTGATATGAAAGTGAGGTGACTGTCTTTGTGCCATATAATAGTGCACATGGTACAATACAAGTAACATTTGCTGAATGAATAATTTGCCGAGTACAGAGAAAGAAAATACTTTAACCAACACCTTACCTTGTGTTATAATCGACTTCTGGAAGAACATCCCACTCCCTTAAGCTGCCAAAAGGAGAAGAAGAAAAAATCAATTACTTGAATTTGGGAAACTTGTTTCATTGACTGCCAAGGAGAAGATGTTAGATCACCAAGAATTCAGCTAAAACATACCAATCCTCCAGCCAACGATGATTGACCAGCTTTATCTTGTTCAATCTCTTGGCAAGTTCATATTTTTCTCCTACACAAATAAGTCTCATAAATTTCTATCGCTATTTAAGGCTTGTTTAGTGAAGAAAAAAGAATTATCTACTGTCGCATAAAAAGTAGAGCTACACATGCAATATATGCTCGTTTTTATTCTCCTCTTGAGTTGCATATTGATTTCATCCGATCATAAAACAAATGGTGTAAGCCAATTGGAAAATAATGGTAACTTAACGGAAGCAAAAGCAGTGCACATAGATGTGTTATACACATTTAAAACCCATCAAATATGGTGACAAAAAGAATTACCTTCAAATTTGTAGCAAATGAGATGAGTGACTTTATTCGCCACCAATGGCTTAGAAAAATGTGCACCCATTAAGGCAACCATATTCTGAGAAAGCCAAAAGAATTGATTAATTAAAATAATGAAGTATCTAGAGGAATTCAATATTCAGAACTAAGGAAAGAGAGGATAAAAAAGGGTATGCATACCATAATGTCATCTCTGTCTTGTCGCTGGTATCCAGTCAAGCAAATAATTAAACTTTTAGCACCCGGTATACCATTCAAGTCTCTAAGTGGTCTGTACATTATCTGCCGAAAAACTTAAATCTTTACCAATCTGGCACAAAAAAAATCGCTAGCACAAACTAAAGAGAACCCAAACACAGTATCAATACATATATAAAATTTCAAAATCAAGCTACATATAAAAATTTCAATTAGTCCTTATTCTTAATGGTTTTTATTTGGTAAAGTATCAACCATTGGTGGTATAAGAAATGCTAGAAAGCATTTCACTGTTGATCCAATCCGAGTAAAATTTAGCGGAATTCATCAATGCCACAGACTCTTTATTCTAAATGAACATTTTCATGCTACAAAAGCTGAAATTAACTAAATTAATTTAGACTCCTTTGTCAGCCCAAAATCAAACAACCATGAAGGACCTAAACAAAAATGTATAAAACCTCACCGTAGTGGCGTCAACCACCATTCCAGCGTCAAAACTATGATCTACCCATAAACCAGTCACTACTGTTTTGCAGTCTTTTCGAGCATCAACACATAAAGGATCATCCTGAACAAACAAATGGGTTATGACCACTTAAATTTCAAAATTAACATATGAGATTTTGTACTTCAAGAAAACCCCAAGAACAAAGAAGCCCATTTTACTGAAAATAAAACTTAAAATTCCAATTACATTAGAGAAACAAAACACTTTTAAGAGCACGTACATAAACAACTTTATCCACAATCACATGTGTGCAATTTTGGCTGTACTGACCAGCATCAACTCCCCCACCTTCCACAAGCTTCGATCGAATCTACACGTTTTATTTCACCATAAGTAAAAAAAACAAACAAACAAACTAATTAAAAAAAATCAGGAAAATATATGAAGTTAAGAGACTGAAGACCTTATGTTCATTAATAGAGTCGAATCCAAAGAGGACGAAACGGACGCCGTGAAATAGTTGAACTGATTGAGTAGTTGCCATTATCGAATCGAAATGACTTTGTGGAAAAAGCAAACCCTAACCAAAGAAGAAAGAAACCTAATACAGTACCGCCATGAATGAGAATAAGAAGCTTTTGAATCTGAACTCTAAGAAGAAGCAGAAGAAGAACTGGGTTTTGTGTTTTGTGTGCGCTGAAACTTGCTGTGGAAGAGTCTTAATTAAAGGAGGGAAATTCTTATATATATATTTTTTATTCAAATGAACGAGCGGGATCGTTAAAAATATACCGCGGAATTTAGACGCTCCACGTGGTACCTTCAAATAACCGATCTTTGACACGTGTTTTTTAGTAAGTGTCTCCCGTGTTGGATAAGGTGAAGTGAATGATGGGCTTGAATTTTTTTCTGGCCCATATCGGAAAACACATACTTTTCAGTTTTTCGGCCCAAAAGTTTTCAAAGTTATACTATTTTCATTTGACTTTTTTACGATTTTATACTAGGGAAGTTAACGCTGATCTGTTTACGATTGGAAAATTGTATTTTTAAAATGTATACTTTTAAAATAAAAATTTGGATTTATAGTCTTAAAATATATTTTTAAAAATATGATTGGTTCAGAATCCGTAAATTATTTTTGAATTTTAAAAAACTAAATATGTGATTGGTAAATAATCTGAAAATATAAAAAAGTGATAGATTTTTAAGATTTTATTATATAATAATTTGGATTGGGAGAAAACGTGAAAAATAGTGTATTCTATTTTATAGCTTAAAGTTAGAATCAGTATTTTGATTAAGAATTTGACAAAACAAGCAATCAATCAAGTATTCACGTGGGTCCTACTATTTTTTTAGTTTTAAAATGGGAATTTACTCATTTGGTATCCTATGTTTTTGCAAAGTATCATTTTGGTACCCTCTGTTTTCAATAATGCTCATATGTTACATTGTATTTTAAAATTATACATATTTGATACCCTAGACTCAGATTTGATAGATAAAATTTTGTCAATATAATCAAACTGTCATCATTTATATGTAATTAAGTAATTAAATTTAAATTTAGAACTTATATAATTGACAGCAGTTTGATTAAATTGGTAAAATTTTATTAATTAAATTTGAGTTTAGGGTACCAAATATGTACGATTTTAAAATACAGGATACCATATGAGCATTATTGAAAACAGAGGTACCAAAATGATACTTTGCAAAAACACAGAGTACCAAATGGTTACCTACCCTTTTAAAAATCATAAAATTGAATTTGGATTCACTAACATCTTTTATGAGTTGTTTTTTTACAAGCTTACAAAAATATGGTTTTTTTCAAAATAACTTATTTTATGGTTTTCTTTTTAAATTTCAATTTTATAAATTTAGTTTCCCATATAATTTTACTTTTAATTGAGTTTATTTAAATTAAGAGATTATTTTGGCTATTTAAGTGTTTTTCATTTGATTATTTTTATATTAGTTTTATTATACAATTCTAAAAAATGAACTTGATCTATTTTATTGTTTTTATATCGATCAATGTTTATTTTTCATAATTTAATGTTACAATTTAAAATCACAAATATATTTTCACTTTAATAATTTTAGTTTTTATCTCTTCAATTTCTCTTCTCATTAACGTTTTATTTCTCCTTTTTCTTTGTCAATTTTTTTTAAGAAAACTTCTTATTAAGTCGTCTCTCCTTCAACTCAAAATATTTTATAATTTATTATCTTTTTTTATTATTGTACTTTTTTTTTACCATACATAAAAAAAATCAAATCCATTTTTTTGTTCTAACTTTTTTTTTTTTTACATTTTGTTTAAAGATCATGACTATTTTTTATTTGTTTGGGTTAAGTAACTAATAGCAATCACGTTTTCATATGCACCTTTTTTTTCTTTCTAAATTTGGATGTTCCCATAAGGGTAACCAGGTACTCATTCACATTTTCAAATAAGTTTTTTTTTCTTCAAAGTTGAATATTTACATCATGGTAACTGGTTACTCATTCATGTTTTTTTAGTTCTATATTTTTTCTTTCAAAATGTAGATATTCCTGTATGGGTTACTGGTTACCCATTCAAGTTTTCATTTTTTTTTTTATTTCCAAATTTGTATGTTCCCACTAGGGTAACTGGTTACCCATTTACATTTTCATTAGATTTTTTTTTCTTCAGATTCGAATGTTCCCATCAAGGTAACTAGTTACCCATTCACGCGTTCGTATCTATTTTTTTTCTTTCCGAATTTGCATGTTCCTATTAGGGTTACTAGTTACCCATTCAAATTTTCATATATATATATATTCTCATATTTGGATGTTCTCACTAGTATAACTGGTTACACATTCACATTTTCATATAATTTTTTTTTTAGATTTGAATGTTCTCATCGGGATAACTGGTTACTCATTCATGCTTTCATATTTATATTATTTTTCTTTCCAAATTTGGATGTTCCTATAAGGGTTACAGTTAAAAGAAAATGCTGAAAATTTTGATTTGAATTTTTGTACATATAGTGGAAAAAACTAAAAGAAAAATAATTACAATAATAAAAAATAAGAAATAATAAAATAGTAAATTAATTATGTAATGTTAAAATATACGTGTAAAAAAAATAGAAGGAGAAAATAATAAGTACAAAAAAGAAGAAAAAATAGAAAGAAAAAATAAGGAAAAAAAACAGAGGAAAGAAAACTATAAAAATCTGAAGAAACAAAACAAAATAAATGATGAAGGAAAAAAAAGTAGATGAGTGAATAAAAATGAAAAGAAGAAGAAGAAAAATTGAAAGAAAAAAAAAGGAAAAAATTGGTAGAAAAAAAATGAAAAAAAGGAATAAGCAAAATAAGAAATACAAAAAGGCTCATATGTGAGAAAAAAGAAAAAATTGGAAGGATAAAATAATAAATACAAAAGTGAAGGAAAATAAAAGAAAAAATGAATTTAAATAAGAGGAAAGAAAATTTAAAAATATGAAAAAAAAAATACAAATGAAAGAAAAAAAAATAGATAAATGATTAAAAATTTAAAAAAAATGAAGAAGAAGAAAAAAAATGGAAAAAAAATGAAAAAATTGGTAGAAAAAAATGAAAAAATAGAAGAAAAAATGAAGGAAAATTTTGAAAAAAATATAAAATTACTTTTAAAATTAAAGAAAACATAACTATGATAAAAAAATGTGGCATAATTATCTATTTTTTATCAAATTTATGGAAATAAAATCCCATAAATACGAACTTCCAAATCAATAAACTATAAAAAATAGAAAAATTAAATGTCCATATTTTCATTAAAAATCCCATAAATATGAAGAAAAAAAATAACTTTATACTTATTTGGTACATTAAAATGTAATTAGATAAACCACCATAGTTTTTATAAAGATGATTCAAAATTACAATGAATAAAATAAGAAGTTACATAGATATCAAGTGGTGAGCATGTTTATGAATGAAACTTCATTAAAATAAAAGAATAAATAACATTTTTGCCCCCCGAACTATGACCACTGTATGATCGTACCCCTCGAATGATTTGCGATGTTAAAAATCCCCCCTGAACTATGTACATTACTAAAATATGAGACTTCTGTTAGATTTTGTCCTAGGTGGTTAATCGATTGATGATGTAGCATTTTGTCTCTTAATGTGGCAGTGTCATGTGTAGAATAATTAGAAATTTTGCTCCCCGAACTTTGACCACTACCAAATTGTGCCATTTTTCTTAAGACTATTTTTTTTTTTAAATTAATAATTAAATCCTTAAAAATTAAAAAAAAATCATTTTAAAAGATTAAGAAAATAATCAATACTGAAAGCTTCAAATTAATTAAATAAAATTCAAATACTCAAAAAATAAAAATCTAACTAATAGCAGATAATTTTTTTTTTTTACTTTTATTTTCTTTTACAGTATATATGTTAATATAAAATTAAAAAATAAATCTTAAAACAAAGTCTTTTCCCCTTTGTCCTCTTCTTAAATTAAAATTTATATTTATTTATTTAAGTCTTCTGTCCACCTCTTTAATTAATTTTTTTTTATTTGTTGTAGTATTTTATTTTAAATGTTCATTGTAAAATAGTTTTAAATAATATTATTTAAGAAAAAGTAAAAAATAGTTATTTGCTGATAATTAAAATATTTTATTTATTAAGGATTTAATTATTTATTGACGCCGTTTTTCGTCAAACAGTGAAAGAATAGCACGTAAACTATAACTGAAAATGGCCAATTGAAATGAAACAATGTAAACACACGATTTTTACGTGGTTCAACAGTTAAATCTACCTAGTCCACAAGTCTTTGTTATTAATCTCAAGATTATCTCTAGGAATTCTTCAAGAATGAATTCTCCAGAGTTTTCTCTCAAGGATCAGATTTTCGGTCCTTTACAATGGTGCATGGCTTCTCTATTTATAGAGAAGGCTAAATAATACTATCCCACATACTTTGGGTAGTTACTCTTTTTGTATAAATAAAATTAATGGCTTTAAATGCCTATAATCAGATATAAAAGGAAACGTCCCTTAAAGACCAGGAGACGTATGATACCAAATAATATCCCACGATTCTAGGGGATTTACAATAATAAATGAGGATTACATCTCATATTTATAACACTTGCAGATATTCAAGGTGGTTATCGCGTATCTCTAAGGCTTTAGCCTCCCAGGTTTCCCGTCATCTATCGAGCTATGCATATCTCCCGAGGCCACATGATTTTCGAGATCGTACGTGCGTCGAGCTCGGGACCCCTGATCCGAAGTCCCTGAAGATGAGTGTGTTGCCGGAGCTATCTTCCGAGATCATGAGTACTTCGAGGTCACCATACTCGAGGTCGTCTATATCCTGCAAGCTAAACATGCAATTCTGGAGCATGTTTCCGACCTTATGAGTTCACTGATTTGCGAATCCAACTTTCGAGGTCATAATAACCATAGCTCGAAATCTGGGTATAACATTATTATTTTTAAGAAAAAACATATATATATATTTTTATAAAATGGGTATAATTTGGTAATGGTCAAAGTTCGGGGGGCAAGATTGATAATTATTCTACACATAACATTGCCACATCAACAGACAATATGCTACGTCATCAATCTATTAGCCACATAGGACGAAATCTAATAGAAGTCTCATATTTTAGTAACGTGCATAATTCGGAGGGAATTTTTAATATCGCGAATTATTCACTAGGCACGATCATACAATGGTCATAATTCGGGGGACAAAAATGTTATTTATGTTAGAGTTTTATGCCCTAATTAAAACCCAAATTCTTTGTAATCTCATTTTATTATCAATAAAAGAATAGAAATCATTTTTTTGACTTGGTCAATCACTTTGCTCACATGTTTTATTTTCATGATTATTTGTTTAATATAAACTTCTATTAAATCCCGAGCATATAGCTAATCTTATTTATAGTGACGTAATCACAGCGGAATATAAATATGATTATATGTTCAAAATAAGTTAGTCCTAAGATTAGTCAGTGTACCGGATTTACACTGACTTGCCAATCTACGATATAATCTACTTACACATTACAGTGTTATGTTCTTTCCAGAACATTAGCAAAGTAGAAAAGATCGGATGTATTTGTTACATCGGACAGGACCGATATTGACAGTTGATAAGATAAGTAAACATACCGTTATTATCTATTCTAGTCATATCATATAGTTGACCATAGGTCAATTCAATCTCAATTCTAAGTGGTTAGTATTCTAACTTATTGTATTATTTGAGTTATTTGACTTGTTCGTTACCAGCTTACCCTACGGACTAGCCCATACTTACATCTTGGGAACTTGGTAGTATAATTGAGTGGGAGTATTAATCATAGATATGAACATCTATAGCTTATGATGAAGAAGTGAAACGATGGTTTCCTTTTAGTTTGGTTCAAGGTGTTAAATGATAGAGATCTCATTTCAGTAATTAAATTAGTTCACTGAAATATCATTTACAAGGAACTAAGTGTTTTAAGGATAAAATACAATGAGGGGTAAAACGGTATTTTAGTTCTATCTCATTGTAGACCGTCTATAGAGGATTGAGTGACAATTATGGTTGTAACAATGGATAATTAATAGCGTATCTATATTTGTTATAGAGCGTTCTATGAATTCAAGAGTGCAATTCCAAGTCTATAGTGGAGTCACGAGGAATTAATAAGTTAGTAAATTTATTTGTTAGATTTATGATAACTTATTGGAGTTTGATTTCATAGGCCCATGGTCCCAATTGTACCTTGGATAAAATCATCTAGATAGTCTCAATTAATTGATTTAATTATCAATTAGAATTATCAAAGTTTACCAGGTCAATTTTGGATAGTTTCACAGAGTTGTGTAATTTTGAGAATAAAAGAGAAATTATGGCAGATTTATTAATTAAGATAAATTGGTATCTAAATTAATAAATAAATTTAAATCAAGGTTCAAATTATATATAATTAATTTGATAAAGGATTTAAATAATTATTTAATTAATTAAATCAATAGAAAATAATACAGGCCATGATTTTAAGTCCAATGGGCTTATAATCAAATGGGAAATTTCACGGGCCTATTGCCCATGATAATTTCGACCTAGGGCTTCAAAATGACTGTTATTTTATTGATTTTTTAATTAAATTAAATGGCCTAATTGAGTCTATAAAATGAGTGCTTAGAGAGAAGATTTGTCACAAGTCAGATTTTCTGATAGTTTTATTTTCTCTCTAAACACAAGTCATTTTCTAAGCCACTTTGTTATTTTCTATTATTCTCTCTATATCTATCTCATGTGTTGAGAATTGCCCACACTAGTCTAGGTGGTTCTAAGGATACATTGGAAGATTGTGAAGAAAATAGAAGATCGGTTCAGTTTCTTGATAATACTTTGCGACAGAAAGGATACATGAGTTAGAGAAACTGAAGGAATGACTCTTAATTCCGCTGCGTATACTGTAAGTATTATATTATTTGTTTCTCTTTGAATTCAATTTTAGAAACATATTTTAGGCTATCTTGTATTAATTTATTTAATATTAGATATACACGAAAATAAATAAAGATCATGTATAAACTAATCCAACAATTTATTCAAAATAAAATAAAATCAGTAATATTGCATATTATTAAAAATTGATTGAAGGATGTCTAATCTTATATAAAATATTAGAGACTAGTGAAGTTGTAGCTCAAAAACTAATTCGATATTTGGATAAATAAGCAAGTGAAATGTGCATTAACTAATCTCTTAAATAAGTGAATAATTGTTGGAATTTATTAATTGTGAATTGTTAAAAATAGAAAAAAAATTATCATCTTGACTCCTTAGTGAAAGAGTCTAAGATTGAATAAGAGCACTTTTTTTTTGGAGATGTATACAAGATGGAGATTCTATTATTGGGGATGTGCCCTAATGGTCTGACCAAACTGAGTTGGTGGTGTAGTGTGATGTGACATTTTTATTTTTTTAGAATAAAATTTATTTAATCAAGTCAAATTACCACATATTTATTAGTGTTTTTCTCTATTAACATCTCATTTTTTCTTAAAAAAAAAATAAATATATATTTTTTCATATGAATTCCGAGCAGTAGCAGGATGTTTTGTATTTTTGGTTTTCTACAATGAAGTAAAAGTCTGAAGACAAATGTGAATGTTTTATTATGAGATGACATGATTGATAGTTTACTTGCACAATTATTGACAGTGTCACAATCGTCTTAAAAAAAGCAATATAGTATTCAACTCAATCCAATAATTAAATTTGGTAATTTCATTTATTTTTTATTTTTTGCAACAATAATAATTGCATCCATATTTAGTTTGAGTATGTTTATTATTTTATATTGTAATTAAATGTATTATTATAATAATTTTATATGTTTTTTAGTTACTATTTTAGGCATTTTTGTCTTTTTTAATATTAGTCTATACCTTCAATTTTTTTTTAATAAATACAAATATAATTGTTTTGTAAATGTGTAAAATTTATATGTTCAATTCAAATTTAGTCAACAATGAACTCAAAAGTTGTCTAATTTTTCATTATTGGTCTCATGTGGCATATTAAGTTCATATGAGGTGAGAGAAAAAAAAAAGTAATAAGAAAAAGTCTAAACTATTATGCTCCCTATATCACTTAGAAAAAAAAATTAAGTAATTAAATGTTTATATTTTTTATTTTGTAGTAAAATAGCTTAATTTTTTTTTAATATCACATATTACCAAATATGCTATTTAACAAATTACTATTTTATTATAAATATTTTAATATTATGGTATATATATTAGTTTTGTTTAATTAGTTTTTATTTTAAAGTTATTTTGATTTTTTTTCGTTTTTTATGGGTTGTTAAATAATATATCATATCACAAAATATATATACTGAGTTGAAAAATAATATACCATCAAAACTTACAAAATTATTACTAAAAAATGTATATATTATGCTAACAAAGTTATATACTACCATTAAAATGTATATAATATGATACAAAATTATATACTACCACTATGTATAATAAAATAAAAACTAAATATCACAAAAAAAAATTATATATACTATACCACAAAAAATATATACACTAATTGGAAAATAATATACCAACAAGATATAAAAAACTTAAAAAATCAATATAACATTAAAATAAAAACTAATTAAACAAAATTAATATGCATATGCCACTATATTAAAGATATACAGTTCTAAATAAATAAATAAATTATAAAAAATAACAATTAAGATAATCATTAATGTAAAAAGATCATTTCTCTACAATTTTAAAAATGAAAACATTAACTACTTAATGCTTTTATTTTGGGTCATTTCCTATCATTTCTCGTAATTATATACAAGTAAATAAAAAACAATAAATGAACCCAAAATTGTATAGTTTTTTTATATAAAAATAATAATTGTAGTTTTGTGTAAAAATAATGCAATATATCGTACTTTTGAAAAATAAGTGTTCGAGAAGGCGCCGTTATGGGGAAAATACTAACGATCAGGTATTGGGCCACGTCATCAAAGTAATATTATTACCAGTACCACTACTACTGTAGATATGCCCTCACATTGTTATAAAACCTAGTATTCTTCTTCTTCTACCGAAAAATCTTAATCTTGTTCAGCAAAATCTAAAAATCAGAGAGAGAGAGAGATTGAGAGATGGGTTGGTTGTCTCGATTCCTCACTGCGGTGACTTTCTTAGCTATCGGAGTGATATTCTCACCGGAGAGCTTTGGATCCAAGTCAGACGGTAGCAATTCCCCCAAAATCTACACCTACCTCAAATTGGCTCATCTTCTCTGCTTCTCCACCGCTTGGGGCGCCGCTCTATGGGTCACCTTCATTGGTGGTATCATCATGTTCAAGTACGTTTTCTTCCTTGTTAATATAGAGTACCTATTTATCGTTTGAATTGTTATATTGTTCTTCATTTCTAGAAAAATACAAATGTGGAATTGGATGTTGATATGGTCTGTTTGGTTGATGGGAAAGTGGATTCTCGGTTTTTTCTTTTGTTAAACTTGGAGAAAATTGTGAGATTGGTCAGGGACAGTAAATCGTGTCAGGGCTATTCATTCTAAAAGGGTTTTCACTGATAATTATTCGAGTTGATTTCATATAATTTATTGTCTCCTATTTCTCATGACTGAGAAAAATTAGTTCTTTGATCTTTTCTCCTAGAAGTCAATTCAAATAAACTAGGCTAATTCAGAGTTTGGGCTTATTCTTTCAGTAATTACTATTATTCAACATCATTATGAATTCTTTAATGTGACACTGTTGGTGGTTTTTCTAACATGGAAATTCTTGTTTTGTGATTTAATTTACTAGGAACCTTCCGAGGCATCAATTTGGTAATTTGCAGAGCAAAATGTTCCCTGCATACTTCTCAATGGTGGGTACTTGTTGCGCAGTATCAGTAGCATCGTTTGGGTATCTGCATCCATGGAAGACGTCAGCTACTACTGAGAAATACCAACTCGGGTTTTTGCTTTCTGCATTCGCCTTCAATCTAACAAATTTATTTGTCTTTACACCCATGACCATTGAGGTCAGTTTCTCTTAAAACTTGTCTATTTTTCATATATACTTAGAAGCCTTGTGTTTTTCATATAATTAGTAGCTAAATGATTGATTTAAGTTTCCATTGTTTCTCAAAAAATGTGAAAGTTCTTAGATTTTCTTGTTAGCTAGCAGTTCTTAGGTTATGTTTACTAATATGTGATTGACGATAACGCAAGTACTTCTCTTTCTCATTCATTGTCATCATTGATGTGTTTTACTTATTCATTATACACTTGGACATTACCCAAACGAGGAAGGAATAGCTAAGGTTGTGCTTCGGAAGTTACATGTTAATTGGAATTTGATGTAATTAGTGGGGAATTAATAGGTTAGACATGTATGTTTAACTAAGTAATTACATTGTAATTATGGAAATGGAGAAAATTGAGGCACTCTACAATTCTCAAGGGAGCATGAGAATCGGTGTGATTATACTGAGTACTTATCTTGAAAAAATGTAAAAATTTTATTTTAAATTGATGTATAATTACTAACTTCATTGCCAAGCTTGACAATGGAAATTTAGATGATTACTATTTGACTTCGAAACACGCCAAAAAGTTTTAAGTGTTTGTCAGTTGCTTTCAAACAATTTTCCATACAATTCCATTTCATTCAGTTGGGAATAGGAAACAGAATCATATACGTGTGCACATCTATTATTATGCTAAATTGCGAATACTAAATTAGCATATTGGTCCTTCATATTGTTTAGATGATGAAGCAAAGACATAAGGTGGAGAGAGAGGAGAACATTGGGGGTGAAGTTGGGTGGTCAAAGAATGTGGAAGTTGCCAAGGTGAATCCAAAGCTTGCAGCCATGAATAAGAAGTTTGGGATGATTCATGGCTTGTCTTCTCTTGCTAATATCATGTCCTTTGGTAGCCTCGCCATGCACTCATGGTATTTGGCAGGTAAAATTAATCTGTAGTGAAATGCTTTCGTTCCTTTACAGTGGAAGAAATTGTTCTCTCGATGCATAAACTATGTCGAACATGGAACTCATGGAAAATCAGTATAGATTTTTCCTGGAAAGCTTGTATTCTGATTGAACAGTTTAATCAAAATCACGAGGTCCGTCATAGTGGAATGAATATGCTTTGTTATAATAAGAATGGACTTGTTGTGATGATTATGCGGTGGAGTTTGCTTGCTTTATACATAGTTTATAGATTGAAAAAACCAAGTGTAGAACTATATAAAAGTATCAGAGTAATTAGCTATCACAAGACAGAGCACACCAACTTCGAGGTGGATTATGAGAATTTTACTACTGAGATCTCATCTTTTTGGAATGCAAGGATTTGCTGGCTTGTTATTTTGATTCTATTTAGAGTGAACTAGTCTGTCTCAATTTTAAGCCGAGACATTTTCATGGTAATTGGCTATGCTAAATTCTAATGTGTGAATGTACACTGATATTGGGGGGATTTGGGTCGAAGTTGGGTTGGGCCTTTAAGTAGCATTTTCTAATGGGCCCTAATAGAGAAGCATTACATTTTATATGGGTTTCTTAATAAAGTTTGCAAAAATAAGGTTTTTTGTCAAACAAAAAAAAAGTTGTTATATGGCTTTTATTAAGAATTTTTACTTTCAAGGGTTTAGTTTCTCATATTTTTGTATTAAAGTTAGTTTATGCTATAATTTTACTCTTATTTAGTTAGTTGAGTTCCATTCCTTATTTTTTTTCTTTCATAATAATGGCATAAAAGCATATTTATGAAAAATCTACTTTTTGAATTGAATTTCCTGCGGCCCTCCCCAAAAGTTTCTCAAATTTTATAGAAAATGCCAAAATGACCGTATTTTCACAAGGATATGAAATGTAAAATTACATATATAAGTATATTATCAAGCGAGGTATGTAAACTGTAAAATTGGAGACATAGAAAAATAAAAGGGAACAGTATAATAAAAAAAAATGCTATATAGTTTTCAATGTGAATTTGTATTTGTACGGACATACATGCTCAGGCAGATTTAAAAAATAAAAATCTGCAACACATGGAGTGGAGAAGAGGAGGAGGTTCTGTGGTGGATATTTGGGTTATGTTATAGGCTGCGAAAGTATAATACCATATAGACACGTTTTGAATGATATTAAAATACATGTGTCAACAAATGTAGATGATCTGTGATTTATATTGCATTCCACCACAACATATCTTAAACCATTCTTTAGTAATTTTGTTTATTTATGTTACTTTTTATTTTAAAAAATATATATACTTTTGTTGCACTACTGTATAGTTCATTCTAGTTTTTTTAAAAGTATTTAAAAAAAGAAAACTACTTTCTACGATTTTAGAAAGAAAAAAAATGAAAGTTAAAATTTTTAAAATTTAAATATATAAAGTCTTGAACACATTAAATATCTATTGTATATAAAAAGTGTGTATTTAAGAGTTTTTTGTTTTAACGATTTTTGTTTTTAACTTCAGTGAAATATTGTAAATATTTAATAGAATATACTTTTAAGATTAATAAAAATTATTTTAAAATATACAGTAAAATAATTATTTAGTAATTATATTAATATATATTCAAATATTATAAAATATTATTATTATACTAATATTTAATACAATACTAAATATTTAATAATTGTTACACCCAGATTTCGAGATATGTTAATTATGACCTCGAAAATTGGATTCGCAAATAAGTGGACACATAAGGTTGGAAACATGCTCCAGGGTTGTATGTCGAGCTTGCAGGATATAGACGACCTCGAGTATGGTGACTTCGAAGTATTCATGATCTCGAAAGATATCTCTGGGAACACACTCATCTTCAGGGACGACTTCGGATCAGGGGTCCCGAGCTCGACGCACGTGCGATCTCGAAAGCCATGTGGCCTCGGGAGATGTTTCTAGCTCGATAGATGACGGGAAACCTGGGAAGCTAAAGCCTTAGAGATACGCGATAACCACCTTGAATATCTACAAGTGTTATAAATATGAGATGTAATCCTCATTTATTATTGTAAATCCCCTAGAATCGTGGGATATTATTTGGTCAGTTATACGTCTCCTGGTCTTCAGGGGATGTTTCCTTTTATATCTGATTATAGGCATGTAAAGCCATTTATTTTATTTATACAAAAAGAGTAACTACCCAAAATATGTGGGATAGTATTCTGCAGCCTTCTCTATAAATAGAGAGGCCATGCACCATTGTAAATGACCGAAATTCTGATCCTTGAGAGAAAACTTTGGAGAATTCATTCTTGAAGAATTCCTAGAGATAATCTTGAGTTTAATAACAAAGACTCGTGGACTAGGCAGATTTAACTGCTGAACCACGTAAAAATCGTGTGTTTACATTGTTTTATTTCAATTGGCCATTATCAACTATTGTTTATGTGCTCTTCTTTCACTGTTTGACGAAAAACGGCGTCAACAGTTTGGTGCTTTCATTGAGAGCCTTAAGCATTCATCCCTGAGAAAATCATGACCACAAACAATTAGAACACCCCTGAAGAAAATTACCCAAGACGTCCTGGAAAACAACCAATGGAGAACCCGGATGTTGAGGAGAGGAGTGAGTCTTCTGATTCCCAGGGACCACCGCCTCCACCAAGGGATGAGGATATGTACTACAATCCTGAGCGTTACGTTCCTATTGTAGAACTGGAAAACCGGCAGTTGAAACAGCTGTTGGCAGAGGCCAACAAACGGAATGAGGAGTTGACTAGGATAGCTGCAGAGGCGCAGGTGGCTTAGCCCCCGCCTCCGCGCGAAAACCAAGTCCCTCCTCCAAGGGACGTGCATGTTCCTCCCCGGAGGCCCCGTGGGCGTCCACGGAAGGATGTTGCCACAAGGAGGCCGACTCAACCTTCGGCGCCAGCAGAGCCATCTGCTCCTCCTAGGCCCCAGAGGAGTACCCGAGCTCGGGCCCCACCTAACCCGCCTGTGGAAGTGCCTGCAGGAACTGAGAATAATTGAACCCCTGTAGAGGCTCGGACTCAGGTACCTGGTAGCGCACCGAACGCGACTGACCCATCTCGGGCAAATTCTGGACCCTCTAGACCGCGACAAGGATGGCAGCCACCGTCGCCTATACGGTTCCCTCCATCACCCATAAGATATCCTTCGCTACCCCGCAGAAACGCTCAACCTGTTCGAGATCAGGATCAAGGGCGTGCAGGGAATGGACAAGGAAACAGGGAGGCGCTCCATCTGAGAGAAGTCAGACATCTCGGTCTCGCACCGCGGAGACGAGGCGACGTGGAAAGAATCCATCGCGAAACAACCGAGCAATGAGTCTCACCAGTGACGAATCCGGAGAGACTAGGTCCGTCAGCAAACACGACCGAGGTCGTAAGAATACTGGAAGTCGCAAGAATCATCCCGACCTGCGCAATCATCTGAATCAGAGTCGGGGGAATGGAGATCAAACAAATCCGGACCTAAGGGATCGCTTGAATAGGCGTAGAGATCCCTCGTGGAGACGCGATCCTGGAATCACGATCAATGACAGTCAATTCCAGACAGCACCTCCTACTGACCCAGTCCAAGAAAGAATCGATCAGCTCGAAAGAGCCTTTAGGTTTTTGAAGAATGAACGAGGATTGAGTCGATATGAGTACTCTGATGAGGAGCTCGAACCGTTTGCTCCCCATATTTCTGACACTCAATTTCCTCAAGGGTTTCGGATTCCTCACGTCCCAACGTTTGAAGGAAAGACCGACCCATGCAGTCACCTGAGCACGTTCAACACTATCATGAGAGCCAATAACGTGGGTTATGAGCTCAGGTGCATGTTGTTTCCAACATCATTGGCAGGACCCACCAAAATTTGGTTTGAAAAGTACAAGATACACTCAATAACCTCATGGGAGTAGTTGTCTAAAGACTTTAAGAAGCAGTTCAGAGCAATGGTAGGGGTCAGACCAGAAGCATCCACCTTAACTGACGTCCGGCAGCAACCGGGTGAAACATTGAAGAGTTACTTAACAAGATTCAATCTGGAAGTAGCCCAAGCTCGGGATGTGGATGACAGTGGACACCTAATGGCAATCCGAGCTGGAGTATTACCGGGAAGTGCCCTTTGGGACGACATGCAAGGGAAATCGGTAAGGTCAATAACCGAGTTTAACAGACGAGCGCAGAGGTTTGTCAATGTAGAGGAAGCGAGGTCGACGCTCAAAGCGACCTCCCAGTCCGAAACTACAACGATAAACATCAACTCTGCCTCAACCTCGGCGGACCCAGCGGCACCAAAGCCTGCCTCGGAGAACCCATCCAAGAGGAAAAAGAACGAAGGAAGTAATCCCGAAGCTGAGGGAGGAAAGAAAAAGAAAGGAGAGAGGTATTTCTCCGTGTATAAAGTGCACACCGAGCTCAACGAGTCTCGGGAAAACATATACCGGGCTAATGAAAACCAGGTCCCCTTCAGGCGTCCGGACCCAATGAGAAATCAAAAATCCAAGAGGGATTCCAGTAAGCATTGCCGGTTCCACAGAGACACCGGGCACACAACTGATGAATGTCGACAACTGAAGGACGAGATCGAAGGGTTGATCTCGAGAGGTTACTTCCGGCAGTATGTCAAAAACCAGAATACTGGTCAGACGGCCGCAAGCCAGAGAGTAGCCGCGCCTCCGACGACACAAAATAATAACTCCCAATCTCGGGAAGAGGACAGGCGCCCCCCCTCCCCCCCCCCCCCCCCCGATAGATGGAGAGGACGTAATAACCATCTCGGGAGGGCCTCATCTCGCAGGAGGGGGTAGGAATGCCCAAAAGAGATATGTTAACGAGCTTAAGACAGGGGACGGGTCTCCTTATGAACCCGAACCTAGGGCACCTAAAATCCAGAGGATTGAATCACAACCCATAACCTTCACTGAGGAGGACGCCTTCCATGTTCAGTTCCCACATCATGATCCGCTGGTTATTACTCTTCAGCTCGCCAACAAAAGAGTCCACCGAGTTCTCATAGATAATGGGAGCTCAGTCAACATTCTTTACAAAGCAACCCTCGAGAAAATGGGACTCTCCCTTCGCGACCTGAAGGCATGTGCAACTACTTTGTATGGCTTTTCAGGAGAAGGAACTGCCTGCATGGGATCCATTAAGCTCCCCGTGACCTTGGGAGACTATCCAGTCTCGATGACCAAGATAATGGAGTTCGTGGTGGTAGACTTGCCATCTGCCTACAATGTGCTGCTCGGGAGACCTGCCCTGGTCGGGCTGGGGGCAGTTTCATCAGTAAAGCATCTGGCCCTTAAGTTCCCGACCCCTAGCGGGGTCGGGACATTAAAAGGGGACCAACTGGCAGGGAGGGAGTGCTATAGCATCTCTTTGAGGGGAAAGAAGCAAACGAGCGCTCAGGCACTCGTTATCATACAAAATAAAGATGGAACGGTCTTAGAAATCGACGAGGAGATTGATCCGAGGATTGAGGAGAAAGTTGACCTCGAACCTCTAGAGGAGCTCGAAGAAATTCAGCTCGAGGAAGCTGGACCCTTGAGAAAGGTGAAGGTCGGGAAACACCTCCCAGATGAGACAAAATAACAATTAATTTGCTTTCTGAAGAAAAACCAGGATGTCTTCGCATGGTCGCATTCCGACATGGTGGGGATAAGCCCGAATGTAGCAAGCCATGCTCTAAACATAAACAAAAGCTTTCCCCCAAAGCAACAAAAGCAAAGGCAGCTGGACGAAAACAGAAAGAAAGCACTGAAGGAGGAGGTTGACAGGTTAAAGGCAAACCATTTCATTAGGGACGCCTTTTACCCTGACTGGGTAGCCAATCCGGTGTTGGTCCCAAAGCCCAATGGGACGTGGAGAACCTGTATTGACTACTCAGATCTCAACAAAGCTTGCCCAAAAGACTGTTTTCCGTTACCAAGGATTGACCAGCTCGTGGATGCCACAGCGGGGCATGGCCTGATGTCGTTCATGGATGCCTATTCTGGATATAACCAGATTCCCATGCACGCCCCAGACCAAGAACATACGAGCTTCATCACGGATAAAGGGCTATATTGTTATAATGTCATGCCATTCGGGCTCAAGAATGCTGGGGCCACATACCAGCGGCTCATAAACATGATGTTTTCGGAACAAATTGGGAACAACATGGAGGTTTATGTTGATGACATGCTTGTAAAGTCTCAACTCAACAAGAACCATGTTGACGACCTCGAAGAGTGCTTCGGCGTGCTCAGAAAGTATAACATGAAGCTAAATCCTCATAAGTGCACTTTTGGGGTATTTTCAGGAAAATTTCTGGGCTTTATTGTGAACTCCCGTGGAATCGAGGCTAATCCCGACAAGATCAAGGCCCTGATTGACATGCCCTCGCCTCGAAGGCACAAGGATGTCCAAAGTCTGACTAGCAGGATGGCGGTCCTAAGCAGATTCATCTCGAAATCTACGGATCGTGGTCTTCCATTTTTCAACTTACTGAGAGGAGGTAAGAAATTTGAATGGACAGAGGAATGCGAGCTGGCCTTTCAGGAGCTCAAAAAGCACCTAGCAGAACCGCCCATCCTATCAAAACCTGAAACGGGAGAAGTATTGTACCTATACCTCTCAACCACCGAACACGCGATAAGCGCAGTGCTCATTCGAGAAGAAGAGAGGGTGCAGAGACCCGTTTACTACATCAGTAAAAGATTACTGGGGGCAGAGTCAAGGTATCCACTGATGGAGAAACTCGCGCTCAGTTTAGTTCATTCATCCCGTAAACTCCGCCCTTACTTTCAGGCACATCCCATTCATGTACTGACTGATCAGCCACTTAGGCAAGTCCTATCCAAACCAGAGGCTTCAGGTCGACTTCTTAAATGGGCTGTTGAGCTCGGACAGTTCGAGATCACCTACCACCCGAGGACGACCATTAAGGCACATGCACTGGCGGACTTTATAGTGGAATGTACTGGAATAGCCGACGACGAGGTAATAACCACAGCCCACGAGCTATGGAAACTTTACGTCAACGGCTCATCAAATGAAAATGGAGCAAGGGCAGGGGTTATTCTGATCACCCCCGCAGGGAGTAAATTTCACTCCACTTTAAGATTTGGCTTTAAAGCATCGAATAATGAGGCCGAGTACGAGGCTCTACTCGCGGGACTACGAATAGCAAAGGAGCTCAAGGCTAAATCTATACATTGCTACAGTGACTCCCAACTCGTGGTTAATCAAATCTTGGGAGAATACCAGGCTCGAGGCACAAGAATGGCAGCTTACCTGGAGAAGGCAAAATCTGCATTAGAGTATTTTGAGTTTTATGCAATCGAACAAGTCCCCCGAGAACGGAACTCAAATGCAGATGCCTTAGCTCGACTCGCCACATCCACCGAAAATGAAGAGCTGAATGTTGTACCCATAGAACACTTATCAGAACCTAGTATAAACGAGCCAGAAAAGGATGATGTGTGTATGATCGAAACAGAGCCGACTTGGATGACCCCGATAGTTGATTATCTCGAAAACGGAGTTCTTCCAAAAGATCGGAACCAAGCTCGAAAGTTGATGTACCAACTTCCTCGTTACACAATTTTGGATGGAAGGCTGTACCGAAGGGGATATTCCATGTCGTTACTCAGGTGCGTAACCCCTCCCTGAGGCTAAGAAAATCATCGAAGAAATTCATGAAGGGTTCTGCGGAGATCACACTGGGGGGCACAGCCTGTCCAAGAAGATCATACGCCAGTGATATTTCTGGCCAACCATTAAAGCGGATTCTTTCGAGTATGTGAAGAAATGCGACAAATGCCAGAGATTCGCCACGATACCCCGAGCTCCACCATCCGAGCTGACCATGTTGACATCCCCATGGCCTTTTGCAGTATGGGGCATCGACCTCATAGGCTCTCTCCCGACTGGCAAAGGCGGAGTAAAATATGCTGTAGTCGCCGTGGATTACTTCACAAAATGGACGGAGTCTGAACCATTGGCAACTATAACTTCAAAGAAAATCCTTGATTTCGTTGTAAAGAGCATCGTGTGCCGATATGGAGTACCGAGGAAGATCGTATCCGACAACGGAACTCAGTTCGATTGCGACCTATTCACCAATTTTTGTGAGAAGAACGGTATAATAAAGAGTTTTTCATCAGTGGCCCACCCTCAAGCGAATGGCCAGGTCGAAGCTGTGAACAAAACTCTCAAGATTTCACTAAAGAAAAAGTTGGAGGAAGCGAAGGGACGGTGGCCCGAAGAATTGCCCCAAGTCCTTTGGGGATACAGGACAACGGCTCGAACCTCGACAGGACATACCCCGTTCTCTCTAGCATACGGCTGCGAGGCAATGTTGCCCATAGAAGTTGAAATCCCAACGATCTGAACTCAGACCTACGACCAAATTTCAAACCATACTCAGCTCGAGGAAACCTTAGACTTGATCGAAGAAAAAAGAGAAGAGGCCCAGCTGAGAAATGCTGTCTACCAGCAACGAACTACCAGATATTTCAACAAGAGGGTTCGAGATCGAAAATTCGGAATGGGAGATCTGGTGTTAAGACGTGTATTCTTGGCTACTCGAGATCCGGCAGTTGGAGTGCTCGGGCCGAACTGGGAAGGACCGTACCAGATAGAGTCAGTCATCCGACCTGGTGTGTACAAACTTGCGAGATTGGACAGGAGCCTAATACCGCGAGCATGGAATGGCGAACACCTTAGACCTTACTATCAGTAGTATAGGAAAAGTGTTGCCTATAACCATGAGTTTCTATTTGTATTAGCTTATTTGTTTTTGAATGTCATCAAATAAAAGTTCCATTTCGTTCAAATATGTTATTTCTTTTCATTTTTGCAATCTCTCTTAATTTAATAACCTATGGTCACACTCATAGGATATTAAGGGGGCATCATTGGTACATATACCATTAGCTTAAAAAATAAAATAACATATGCAAAAAAAATATATAAAGTATTTGGATATAACCAAATACACGAGCTGAGATAGTTCGGACATAACCGAATTATCAAAAACATAAAGTAGTTGGAGATAACCAAGTATGCGAGCTTAGATAGTTCGGACATAACCGAACTACCAAAAACCTAAAACGTTTGGAGTTAACCAGATGTGCAAACTTAACAGGTTTGGAACAAACCAGCCAAAAAATTAATCGATGATAAGTAGGAACCTAAACCTATCGCGAAACAAGTCGAGATCGAGGCTGGAATATCTTAAAGAAAAATAGTTTCGAACTCTTAACCTCGGAGCAAAAACTGAGGATGAGTAAAAGTGACTAAACAAAAAAAGATATAACCAAATCATTCACATTACATACCATATAAGTACTTTTGGGTTCATGGTTAAAGTAATACCCGACTTTGAAAAATAACGAGGTCGGAAGCGGATAATTTGAACAAACTATGCATGAATGCATTGAGCTTCGAACCTAAATCCATGATATGTTTGTATGAGTAAATAAACATAAATGATTCATCCATAAAAAATGTGCAAAATATTTCGAGCCAAGAAATGTAAAGCACATGTAAGTGATATTTAAAGAAATTGTATCAGCCCCGTAGGCATAAATTAAGATAGTTACAAAAATAGGGGGACGCAGCCCCAATAAATGATTTCCCCGAGATCAGATTTAAGGAAGATGAGTCTCCTTGGCCTTCTCAGCATCAGTAGCACCGGACCCCCCAGGACGAATAGCATGACTATCCTTCTGAGCCGCCTCTCGAGCAGCTTCACTTGCCTCAAGACGGGCATTCCACCGCTCAACATATGTGGCCTCGAGAGGGCCCAGGAAGCTGGTATCGAGGTCGGCATTATCAGCCCAAAGTTTGTACATGGCTTGGTCAACCGCTTTCTCCTTCTGCTCCTTATACTAGTCCAGGAGGCGGGCCTTCTCGCTCTCCATGAAGTCGAAGGTGGCAGATTTCTCCTCTTCGAGCTTGGCATTGGCCTTCTCGAGACAAGTCTTTGCCTGCTCAAGCTCGGCATTCGACTTCTCCAGCTCCTCGAGACGGGTCTTCATTTTTTCAAGTTCAGACTTCGAGTCTTTGAGCTCGTCAGCCATCTTAAGCTCGAGATCCTTCGACTTCTGGGCCAGAGACATGCTCGTTTGCACCTCGTTGGTCAGCTTATAGTTGAGCTGTGCTGAAACGACAAGGGCCTGAAACACAAAGAACGAATCAAAATTGTGAACTGAGGCACAAATATTTAAAATAGAGCTGCGAAGGCTACCGCGGCGGTGAGTTCGATACTCTTATCATAAAGAGTATTGCAGTCCGAGGCCTTGCGCACGAGGTCCCAGTGGTCGGCGTCGAAGCCAGAAAAGCTCTGACCCACTCGAGAAAGGACATCCGAGCTGAGCACAACCCCTTCTGTCCCAGCGGCGCCATCGAGCAAGAACTCCTCAATATGAGTTCGGTCCGTCGGCAGCTGAACCTTGGAGATAGAAGGTTTCTTCGAGGGCCGAACAACTGTTATTTGAGTTTCGGTCGGAGGAAGCGAGATGGGCGCGGTCGAGCCAGACGCATCAACCTGGACAGTCGGTTCCGTGGCTGTGCTCACAGTAGTCTGGGCCGTGGGGGTCGTCTCGTGGCGTCTGGGTACCTTGGATGGTCGGTCGGACCTCCGTGGTATTCTCGGACGTTTGCTCTTCTGGGCGCCAGCTCCCCCATCGCTAAAGAGCACAGCGTCGAGGTCGGGATTCATGGCACCTGCGCAGTTCCAATAAGTTAGACAATGATAATAAGTTTGGAAAGAGAGGGAAACCAGGTAAAGAAAAAACCTAACTGGAACTCTCCCCCGAGCTCGAACTTGGGGACCATGAAATTCCCCCGTCTTAAGAGGAGGCGGGGGGAGTGCCTTCCCTATATGTGGGTGATAACCTCGAGAGGTCCCTATAATCGTTGGTCCCATACTGAACGACTATCCCGTTCCACATCTCGTCCGTGGTGTACATGGTGTCGTTTTCCCGAGCCCACTATCAAACCTATGGACACAGTCATCTACCCAACTCCATATGTAGAAGTGGTATCTATCCTGTGGGCACGAGACTAACCTATTGGGCCTGGGTTTTAGTAAGGTCGGGGACCACATTCTCGAGGTAGGAAGGAATTTACCTTCATCTGAATCCGAGCTTGAGGCTTCATCATTAGCCTCATTCCTAGACAGCGGGCTCCTTGGGCGAACTGGAAGTGGCGGCCTCGTTTCTCTCCTCGAAGGAAGGGCGCCTGTGGGCAGTGGCATCTGCTCCCAGTTTTCATATTTTATATTGGACCAGTCAAAGGTGGACTAGCCCTCCCCCAAAAGTCCGCACTTTCGGAGCTTATCCTCGTGTATAAGGTATAAGAGACCTCCTGCCATGTGGGAGTTGGAGCAGGGTCTCTCTATGCTCCTTCATTGTATCGTCGGGAGTGGGACGCTGAAAATTGGCTGAAAGACAACATATTTCTACTAAGTACGGGTCTAAGAGCTAAAGTCACGAGCACAGAAATAAAGATAACAAGAATACTTACGAATCCGCCTGAACGAATAGTGTCGAGACGGGGACAGACCATCTGTCCAGAAGAAAGCCCTTTTGAAATCGAGCGGATGATTGGGAAGATCTTCAAAGACCTTCTTCTCCTTGGGATAGCTCGAAGGGTAATAAAAGCCATCCCCTCCCCGAGCTTGGGAGGGGTTACTTTTCAGACAAAAGAGATACAAGATCTCTTGAGGCGATGGTCCTTTCCACCCCATCTCGTGGTATAAGGACCTCAGGGCAGACAGTACCCTGTAAGAGTTGGTGTTGAGTTGGAACGGAGCCAACCCAACGAAATCCGTGAAGTCCTTGAAAAAAGACTTCAAGGGCAACAGAGCTCCTGCCCTCATATGTTCCTGGCTCCAGGCCGCGTATTTCACACTGGTGTCGCGACCCCCAGGGGTGAAGCAGCTTCGTTCATGGTTGGCCGGAGGTCGACACTTCAAGGAGCCTGACAGGCTAAGGCCGTGGAAAGCCAGGATGTCACTTATCTGGCTAGTTGTGGTAACCAAGCTCCAGTAGTGCTCGGCCTCAAATATTTCTCTCCCCGGCTGCGAGGAGGAAGGTTCCCCCATTAGTGAGAATTTGAGCTCTCCCGGATGGTACGCGACAGTAACCTTTAACGAAGGATCGAGAGGAATCGGCCTAGGTCCTGAATTGGATTCCGGATAGAGGGCCTCTCGAAGAACTCTCCTCTTCCCCTCTATGACCTCGTCAATCTGGCGGCGGTAGTGAGCTCGAATGTCCTCTTGCTCGCGCGCAAGCTCGTATTCTCTTATCCGACGTTGATTGCGGGCGAATAACGATTCTGGGCTCGGAGATTTTGGCTTGTAAGGGAGTGCCAGCAACGACCCCCATCGTCTTTCCAGATTCTGTGATATCTAGCGAGAAAGAAAAAATGGTGAGGGCCAGGCATGCAAGAGTTCCGAGCTCGAACTTACGAGCTCGGGGTTTAGGAGCGAAACAAGCTAAATATCAAGACCCTTATTGAAGAGTCAGGGCGTGCGTTCCACGAAAAAAGAAAGGAGCGTGGATAATTTTTTGAAAATCTCGAAAATCAAGGGAAAAGAAAGTGGCGGTTAACCAGGAAAGGCAACCTTGGGTTTCGTATATTTATCAAGGCCCATGTTTTTTACCCGAAAACTTAGTGTACAAGAAACGTCGCCCAAATTTTTTTTTTCAAAACCCAGAAAATTGAAACCTCACTCAAATATGAAAACTGGGTATAAGCCAGTGATGTAAATCCAGTATGGAAGTCTAAAAAGCATAAGAGTCTATCGGATCAAAACCTCCTATCGTATTATGCTAAGGATGTAAACTAGTATATACACATACACAGCAAGAACAGTTTGAATAAAAACTGACAAAATGGGAAACAAAGATTGCTTACTTACACAATAATGGCGACGACAGAGAGATTGTCGATTGAAGAAGAGGTAGCAAATAAGAACTCACTGACTCGAACAGACCAGGATTTCTTTGTTTCTTTGGCCGAGAAAACATGCGCGGGACAGAAGCTTTTTAGGAAGGTCTCTGGTTTTCTTTTTTCTTCTTTTCTTGCTTATGGTGAACAAAAGTGAAAAAGAAGATGAAGAGTGGGGTCTTGTATATATAGGTGGGAAAAAGGAATTATTCTGGAACGTTGAACAAAATCCTTGCAAAATCCAACGGTCAGGGATCAATGACAAGATGGCGCCGAAAAGGTGTCAGACGGACGATCGTGGGCGTGTTTCCAAGGTACTCAAGTACCAAAAATGAGCAATACCCAATTGACGCATGTCCATTTTCAAGAGTGTATGACGGTACAGTTCTCAAAGAAAGTAGTTCAAAAGTTTCCTTCTCTTAGGATTCGAACAAATACTTTTGAGGGGGCAAGATGTTACACCCAGATTTCGAGATATGTTAATTATGACCTCGAAAGTTGGATTCGCAAATAAGTGGACACATAAGGTTGGAAACATGCTCCAGGGTTGTATGTCGAGCTTGCAGGATATAGACGACCTCGAGTATGGTTACCTCGAAGTATTCATGATCTCGAAAGATAGCTCCGGGAACACACTCATCTTCAGGGACGACTTCGGATCAGGGGTCCCGAGCTCGACGCACGTACGATCTCGAAAGCCATGTGGCCTCGGGAGATGTTTCTAGCTCGATATATGACGGGAAACCTGGGAAGCTAAAGCCTTAGAGATACGCGATAACCACCTTGAATATCTACAAGTGTTATAAATATGAGATGTAATCCTCATTTATTATTGTAAATCCCCTAGAATCGTGGGATATTATTTGGTCAGTTATACGTCTCCTGGTCTTCAGGGGACGTTTCCTTTTATATCTGATTATAGGCATGTAAAGCCATTTTTTTATTTGTACAAAAAGAGTAACTACCCAAAATATGTGGGATAGTATTCTGCAGCCTTCTCTATAAATAGAGAGGCCATGCACCATTGTAAATGACCGAAATTCTGATCCTTGAGAGAAAACTCTGGAGAATTCATTCTTGAAGAGTTCCTAGAGATAATCTTGAGTTTAATAACAAAGACTCGTGGACTAGGCAGATTTAACTGCTGAACCACGTAAAAATCGTGTGTTTACATTGTTTTATTTCAATTGGCCATTATCAACTATTGTTTATGTGCTCTTCTTTCACTGTTTGACGAAAAATGGCGTCAACAATAATTATATTAATATATATTTAAATATTATAATAATATATAATGCATAATATTAATTTTTATAAAATTTTAGTAGAATAAATATTCAGTAATTATATTAATATAAATTCAAATAATATAAAATATTATTATTAATATTATATAATAATATTATTTAATACATAATCCTAATTTTATAAAAAAAAAATTTATCATTTATTTTTAAAAAGAAAATATGTTTACTTTTTTTTTATCACTTAATCTAACATATATAAATATTAAATAGTAACAAATATTATATATAGTATATATCAGTGTGGTGTGTACAAAGAATATGATTGTGTAACCTTATAAAAAAGTAGAATAATATTTTTTTTCTATCAAGAATAAACAAGTGTCTTCCCCAATCGTTGATGTGTGTTTTGAATAATATCATGAATGTTTTCTATCTTAAATATGATAGTTTGTGATCCAAAATGTTATCATATTATTTATATATTTTAAAAAAATCATAGGGAATGTTTTGGTTTATTTTTTTTTAATATGTTTATGTCATTCTTTTATATATAATATTTTTTATTTTTTAAAATTTTATATGACAATCATAAAAAAATTATAAAAATAATTAATAATTTTTTTTAAAATAAAACTAAACAAACATGCATTGCAAGTTGCTTGCACTTAGTATATTAAACGTATACGTCTTATATTTTTAATTTTTTTTAAAATTTTATTATAAATATTAACAAAAATTACAAGTCAAAATATTTTTTCAATTCTCCAAACAACAAATTTTAGGTAAATATAATTTGTTTTTTTCATGATTATTTCAATCCAATAGATACACATACATACATCCAATGAAATTCTATCCAAATTTTTGGATTATACGGTAGAACACTACCAAAGGAAAAGGGAATAAAAACATGTTTTTTCTTTATGACACAAAACGTGGCAAAACAATTTAGATGACAAACAAAATAACCATTTTTGAAAAAATACTAATACATTACAACTCTTGCCATTTAGTACCCAAAATGTTGCTCTTACTTCTTAGCATACTAAATAGAATTAGTCAAATATAATATAATTTTCCAACACTGTTGAGTATACGAAACTTAGGGAAGTTGCTTAGAAATTCAACTCATCCCAATTGATAACTAAAGATAAGAAACAAACTATCCAAAAACACAGCTCATATTGTATGCATATCACCATACAAAAACTATGTTTTCTTTTTCATCATCATTTACACGTTTGACCAAAAAAGAAGACACTAAATCTAATGTTATATCAACTCATAGCCTTGGCCTCTTCTTCCAATTTTCCCCTATATTCAAGCCCCACACGAAGAAGAAACAAGGAAACGGTTAAAATGGACTAATATTAATTTATTTATATAAACCATTCAAAACTCATGAAAGGGATTGGTCTACAACTACTACAACCCCCTTAAGAAGTGAGATTCATACATAGATTTTGTACTGACAAAAAGGCCTAGGTTTATGCAATATGCATTGTTGGATGGATAGGTATTAAGGGCTTGAGCCATAATGGACTGGGTACGCCTGTTTTGTCTTCTATTTTAGATTTATTTGTATTTGTATTTGTATGGAACCCAAAAAAGACTAAGAAGACTTGAGTTGAGATGAAGGGCCCTCAGATTCATCACATGTGAATAACTTGGTCATGCAATTTGCAATTTTAGTCTTATCACCAAAATGAAAAAAGAAAGTGTGTGCTTTATAAGAACATTATAAGCATTGTAGAAAAAGAAAAATATCAATGGTTATTTATTGGTATCTACTTATAGGTAATAATAATATCAGTGCTTCAATTATTGTGAAAGATATTATTGACGATACCGAATATTGCTCACACTACAATTACAAACCACCACTTAGCTTTTAGCTCATAATCCAACACGCAAGAATCAATATTTCACTTTCAATGGTATAATGTTTCGTTAAGTAATAAATAACCCATCATTTTCTTACCTCCAATAATTAATATCTTTGATTAAATCAATAAGCTTTCAGTTTAATATATTTACATACATACATATATCAATAAATATATTAAAGAAGATAATAGAGACACCCAACAAATACCATTAGTAATTTAATATAATCCAAATAAATTCACAAGAGTGAAACTTTCTGATTTTTGTAAGTGTATTCTCAATAATGTTTTTCCTAACTGTATTTGACTACGCTAAACAAAGACCTCATTTTCTTCCAAATTTGGAAAAAAAGATTGAATAAAGAATCATCTAAGCAACTTGCCACCAACTTCAATGGAAGTTCCACCTGTACAACTGTCCCACCAAAAAGAAAAAGAATAAAAAAAAAAAGCTAAAGGGAGAGACAATGCAATCCCTGCCAGCCCTCAATTCAACAAGACAAGTCAATTGGAACTGATCATGTTGAATGCTCCTAAGAGTAACAACCGCGCAGGGAACAATAGCACAACAAACAAGTGCATGTGCTGTGATGTCACAAGCCTGCTGAATCGTTTCAATGATGCTCTACCTGTTTTTACAATGCCGGAAAAGTTAAACTGCTCTCGGCCCATGTTGCCTGCTGCTGTCCCAAGAGTCCTTCCCACAACAATGCCGGCATTAACACCATGCAGCGCCACAAGCGGCCACCACACCTTCCGGCGATTCTCTCTCTTGGCCTTTCTAATGAGGTTTAGCTCTTGGCGAATAAACCCTCTTACACTTTTTAAGTAGGAGTTCATGTCATGATCTCTTTGGATGGCTCCTTCGGAACCATAGGCAGATCTGTCTCGTAGAATCTCAAGTGGGTGTGGTGAGTTTAAGAACACTGACTTTGCATCTCGAAGAAGCTTCTCTGCATCATCAGTGTCCGACAATGGATAAGTTAAATGATATAGACCTGTGCCTGAAGGTAGAAGATGATGGTTTGGGGAGAACTTCTCTTCCGGCTGAAGAATCAAAAGGTTGCCCATTGGAGCATACAATAGTTTCTGTTATATAGAAATACACAAAAATAAAGGTTAATGACAATTCAAAAGAAGGTGAATAAGAAAAGGACATGCTTAAGATTTGGAACAAAGTACACATTCTTTACCTGGTTATTGAGACAAGGAAGATTCCGAAAGCTCCCATTAACAGCCTTGAGAAACTCGGCGACATGGTTAGGGTAATTGCAAGAGAAAGCTCTAGGAACAATGTCCCTGTGCATTGTAACTGACTGAACATGACTTAGCGGCAACCCTAGTTTGCGAAGAAGACGATCGCCTCCACACATAATGGATGGTGAACCAAAAGTTATTACAGGTAGCAAGGAAGAAAGTGGCACTTTATTCCGTATTAACAACATGAGATTTATCAGTAGCGCCAAGCTTCCCCCGAGAGAATGGCCAGTGAAACGAAAGGTTGCCTGGTCTCCCTTAGATTTAAGATGCGCAAGGACTTCAGGCAGCATCTGTTCATATAACCCTTTTGCAGCCTCATATATACCTCTATGCACAAGCACGTCCAATCCCTGGAAAGGATGAAAACCAACTTTGCTAAGAATTCACTCATCATCACTAGTTACTCAGTTCTATAAGACTTACAATCACAAACAATGAAAATGCAAAAACCGATAAGCAAACGAACAAAATTTACCTCAAACCGAACAGGTTCAAAAAGTAAATTTGCTTGCCAAGATGCTAGTGACTCTGATCCCTGAACATAATAAGGATACATTAGCCAAACATAATCAAATGGTAAACTTTTGTTTGCCCAACAAGGTATGGAAAACGACCAATTCTTCCTTTTTCTTACCTGAATAACAAAAAATCTTGTGGCTCTCTGATCATCATCGCACACAAACCACTCACAAGGCGATGAATGTGTTGAATTCAAATCGTCAGCAACGGCCTGTTTTACTTCCTCCTTTGCGGCAACCACAGCAGTAACAGAATCGGTGGTAGCCATCAAAGAAGCCATCTCAGAGTTCATCATCCTGACACCCTCATTGGTCCTTCCACTTTCTTCGGACAAATCTTTGCCAGCCTCACCTTTTGAAGATTGGAAGGGAAGTATGCTCCTTGTATGAGAATGCAAATAAGAAGCTGCAGAAGCAGCAATATGGTAAGCAGCAGATGCACTTATTCCATATCCATTGTTTTTGTTATTTTCCACTTCCTCAACCTCCTTCGATTCTTTTTCTTCTTCTTGAATTTCCACTGGCTCCTGAGTTTTCTCAGCTTTAGCAGCCAATTCCCTTTTATCTATGGATGATGTTACAAAACGCAGGCCATAACATCTGAGAAGATTTCGTGGCTGAATGAACAAAACAAATATAGTATGTTCAAAACCGACTTCGATTTCCATAGAAACTTATGATCTTTATATGGAAAATACAATGGCAAGTAATGATATCAAAAAGCAAGGGCATCAATCTAACTTGATTCATTTCGCAAAAGCCGGGTTAAAACAAACCAAAAAGAAAGAAAGAAAAAAAGGTGGCTTTCTTGTAAATAATATTTGCAATAATATGAATAAAAACAAAACAAACATTTCCATGATCTAATCCAGAAACTCCTAATGATAATCTACATCAAACTCACAGAGTCACATAAACCAAGTTTATATACAACCATCATATAATACGAGATCTAACTATTTCCAGAATCCGCCATTAAAATCCACATTCTTAAATTCCCAATTCTGGCGAAAAGGAATCATTTGTTCTACATCATAACAGCTCAGATCGAAACCAGAAGTTTTTGGGAGTCAATTTTTTCGTACCTTAATTCTGGGAATGCAGTAAGCCAAATTCCCCAAGTATGACATTTGAGCATATAACCTGGCCTCGGCTAATGAGACTTTCCGAAGCAACCTTGAAAATGAATCTCTATCAAACTTAGAATCTTTTTCGTCATCATCTTCTACTCTACACCCATCACAACCCTCATCATTCTCACCCTCAGATCCTTTCTCCTGATCATCATCGACCCCACTTCCATTCCCAACCTCCTTCCTTAGCTTAGCATCAAGATCAAAACTTTTCCCTTCTTCTTCTTCTTCTTTCTCCTCATCTTCCTTCCACATCGATCGAACATGCAAAATCTTCAAAACCCAGTTTCCATTTCGTCCATCGGAACCCATTACACCAATCCTCTGACCACGAACCTCATCGACCTTCTTCTCTTCACCGTTTTCCGTCAAAACGGTGTCGTCAAGGGCCATTCCACCATACCTGCCTCCACCACTCCGACCTCCTACTCCTCCTCCGCCTGACCAAAAAGATTTCAAAGAATACTTAAACGAAAACCTCGAAGACACTGTCGTCTTATTTTGAGCCGTTGTTGACTTGTCCCCTGTGTTAGACCTTCCTACGGCGCTTAACTGAGATGGGTTTGTACGGACATCAAGCCCTCCACCCATTTGGATCGGCGGAGCTATGCCAGGAATCCCTGTTTTCAAAAACAAACTGTCCATGCCTTCTTCTTCTCCTTCTTCTATACAAAACTCTGTTTTTGTGTATATATATATATATATCTATGTATATAAGCGAGGAAAGGCGATTACTTATCTTTATTTCAGCAATCTTTGAATTGAAAATGTATGATTACGAATTTAAAGGGAATCGGGATGAGAAAGATGAAAGCTTTAGCAGAAATCGGGATACTCCGGCATGCGTTTCTTTTCCAAACTCAACCAAAACTCATAACCTTTCGAACGATCCCTCCATTATATATAATATATATAATAATATATACACAAAAATATTTTTTTTTGAAAAAAAAATCTAAATTAAAAAAAAAAAAAACTAATTTTAGGTTCTTACCGAAAACGACACCGTTATGCTCTCTTTTTCTATGTCGTTTTGGAATCCGTGTGCCACGTGAGTGAGACAACGTAATCGGTCTGTTTTGTTTATAAAAAAATAAAAAAGAGGTAGTGGGACCCACCATTCTGTGTTCCAAAAAGAAACTAAAGGTTGCCACGTCAGCGTTGTAGATGTACAATTGCACGTACGTATCCGAATGACGTGTCGTTTAAGTGTATTTTTTGGTTTATGTAACAGTGATTACGTGTCAACGGATAAACACGTTCTCAAGTTGAGTAGCGTAATGTATGACAGTTCCTATCGAAACGTGACAGTTGTCCCTCCTAAGACCGCGTTTGGATCCATAAATTTAAATTACTATTGTAGCTAGCTAGTAAAAGTATCAATATTTTGTTGGTGACCGTCAATTAGTTTTAAAAAAGAGCTAATAATAATTTCACACGTTAGTGTTTTAATTTAGAGAAAACATATTTATTTGGATTATAACAAATATCACGATTTTTTGCTCAAAAGGAACTATATAGCATATACTTGAAATGGTTATGTACATAAAAGAATGGAAAAAATTGTGTGTACTACTAACCACTAAGTCAAGCCAAATCTAAATGTGTACCAAATTATAGGTGAAATAATTAGAAGAAAGAGCTTGCCCACATACTTGTGTATCCTAATTTAAAGACCGTCTAAGGTAGATGGATGTTGGGTGGACCGAATTGATAGATGTCATAATTATATGTACATTTTTGTAGAGTTATTTATTAATGTTACTATTATTAATAACTAACATCCATTTTCAACCACCAATGCGGAAAAAAAAATTAATTAAGAATAAATTAAGTAAAATATTCTAATTTATTTCTTAAAAGGGTTTTTCAAATTGAAGATATATTTTTTTGTCATTGTTGTGATTATCTCATTAAGCTGAAAACTATAACATGTGAATATAACAATATTTTTAATGGAGTGTCAAATTGGTGATGCATTGTTAACATATGACTCATTTTACAAAATTGAAGATATATTTTTTTGTCATTGTTGTGATTATCTCATTAAGCTGAAAACTATAACATGTGAATATAACAATATTTTTAATGGAGTGTCAAATTGGTGATGCATTGTTAATATATGACTCGTTTTACAAAAGAATAGCTCTAATGGTGTGCTAAAAACTGCACATACTAAAAATTTGGCCAAATTTAACATACAATATAGCATGATGCATATTTTGCATTGCCGTAAATGTTATATTTTTTTTATTTACTTTTATTATTTTAGTATTATTATTATCTATTAGTATTAAATGCTAGATTTTTCACCTTATTATTTTATTATTATCTTTGACTATCAACAATAAAATATTGTTACACTCAAATTTCGAGCCTTAAGAATTGTGATCTCAAAAGCTAGATTCGTCAGGTATGGGCTCGCGATATCTAGAAATACGTGTCCGCAACCTAGGCACCGAACCTATAAAGTAGGTGGCAACCTCGAAGATGGTAGCCTTGAAATCCTCACCAGCTCGAAAGACAGACATCGAAGTACATCTATTCTCGGATGACCTCGGATCAGAGGTTCCGAGCCTGACATAAGTATGAGCTCGAAGCCACATGATCTCGGGAAAAATACTACAACTCGAAATTCATTGAGAGACCTGGGCTGGCACGGCACTGACGATAACTTTGAATATCTTAATGAGTCATTTTGGAGAGACGCAGTCTACATTTATTGTTGTAACTTCCCTAAAATAAAGGGGTATTTATTATTCAATTATGCCCCCTGGTCTTCAGGGGACGTTTTCTTGTATATAGGAGTTACAGACTTTTAAAGCCATTAAATTTATTTACATAAAGAATAACTTCCCAGAGACGTGTGGGAGAGTATTCTGAGACTTACTCTATAAATAGAGAAGTCCTGTACCTTTGTAAATGACCGAAATTTTATGATCTTGAGAAAAACTCTGGAGAATTCATTCTTGAAGAATTTCCAGAAATCATCTTAACTTCTAATAACAAAGACTCGTGGACTAGGCAGAGTTAACTACTGAACCACGTAAAAAATCCTATTTGTTTTATTGTATTTTTCTGGCCATAACTATTTATTGTTTTCGTGCTCTATATTCACTGTTGACGAAAAACGGCGTCAACAAATATAAAGAATTTTTTTTTGTATATTTTCAATAAATATTAATAAATGATTTTTGCATCAGCTTTTACAATTGTGTATTCAAGTATAGTACTAAAAATTATGTTAAATATATCACATATTAATTTTTTTTGTCAAATATAACTCCATACTTACATCTTCCATTGGAGATGTTCTAAGTCTTTCTTTACTATAAAAGTTGTTACACCCGGATTTCGAGCTATGTTAATTATGACCTCGAAAGTTGGATTCGCAAATCAGTGGACTCATAAGGTTGGAAACATGCTCCAGGATTGTATGTCGAGCTTGCAGGATATAGACGACCTCGAGTATGGTGACCTCGAAGTATTCATGATCTCGGAAGATAGCTCCGGGAACACACTCATCTTCAGGGACGACTTCAGATCAGGGGTCCCGAGCTCGACGCACGTACGATCTCGAAAGCCATGTGGCCTCGGGAGATGTTTCTAGCTCGATAGATGACAGGAAACCTGGGAGGCTAAAGCCTTAGAGATACGCGATAACCACCTTGAATATCTACAAGTGTTATAAATATGAGATGTAATCCTCATTTATTATTGTAAATCCCCTAGAATCGTGGGATATTATTTGGTCAGTTATACGTCTCCTGGTCTTCAGGGGACATTTCCTTTTATATCTGATTATAGGCATTTAAAGCCATAAATTTTATTTATACAAAAAGAGTAACTACCCAAAATATGTGGGATAGTATTCTTTAGCCTTCTCTATAAATAGAGAGGCCATGCACCATTGTAAATGATCGAAAATTCTAATCCTTGAGAGAAAACTCTGGAGAATTCATTCTTGAAGAATTCCTAGAGATAATCTTGAGTTTAATAACAAAGACTCGTGGACTAGGCAGATTTAACTGCTGAACCGCGTAAAAATCGTGTGTTTACATTGTTTTATTTCAATTGGCCATTTTCAGTTATTGTTTACGTGCTTTTCTTTCACTATTTGATGAAAAACGGCGTCAACAGTTTGGTGCTTTCATTGAGAGCCTTAAGCATTCATCCCTGAAAAAATCATGGCCACAAACAATCAGAACACCCCTGATGAAAACTACCCAAGGCGTCCTGGAAAACAACCAATGGAGAACCCGGATGCTGAGGAGAGAAGTGGGTCCTTTGATTCCCGGGGACCACCGCCTCCGCCAAGGGATGAGGATATGTACTACAATCCCAAGCGTTATATTCCTATTGTAGAACTGGAAAACCGGCAGTTGAAACAGCTGTTGGCAGAGGCCAACAAACGGAATGAGGAGTTGACTAGGATAGCCGCAGAGGCGCAGGTGGCTTAGCCCCCGCCTCCGCGTGAAAACCAAGTCCCTCCTCCAAGGGACGTGCATGTTCCTCCCCGGAGGCCCCGTGGACGTCCACGAAAGGATGCTGCCACAAGGAGGCCGACTCAACCTTCGGCGCCAGCAGAGCCATCTGCTCCTCCTAGGCCTCAAAGGAGTACCCGAGCTCGGGTCCCGCCTAACCCGCCTGTGGAAGTGCCTGCAGGAACTGAGAATAACCGAACCCCTGCAGAGGCTCGGACTCAGGTACCTGGTAGCGCACCGAATGCGACTGACCCATCTTGGGCAAATTCAGGACCCTCTAGGCCGCGACAAGGGTGGCAGCCACCGTCGCCTATACGGTTCCCTCCGTCACCCATAAGATATCCTTTGCCGCCCCGCAAAAACGCTCAACCTGCTCGAGACCAGGATCAAGGGCGTGCAGGGAATGGACAAGGGAACAGGGAGACTTTCCAGGAGCGGAGAGGCGCTCCATCTGAGAAAATTCAGACGTCTCGGTCTCGCACCGCGGAGACGAGGCGACGTGGAAAGAATCCATCTCGAAATAACCGCGCAATGAGTTTTACCAGTGAAGATTCCGGAGATACCAGGTCGGTCAGTAAGCATGACCGAGGTCGTAAGAATACTGGAAGTCGTAAGAATCGTCCCGACCTGCGCAATCATTTGAATCAGAGTCGGGGGAATGGAGATCAAACAAATCCGGACCTGAGGGATCGCTTGAATAGGCGTAGAGATCCCTCGCGGAGACGCGAGCCTGGAATTACGATCAATGACGGTCAATTCCAGACAGCACCTCCTACTGACCCAGTCCAAGAAAGAATCGATCAGCTCGAAAGAACCTTTAGGCTTTTGAAGAATGAACGGGGAAATGGTCGATACGAGGACTCTGATGAGGAGCTCGAGCCGTTTGCTCCCCATATTTCTGACACTCAATTTCCTCAAGGGTTTCGCATTCCTCACGTCCCTACGTTTGAAGGAAAGGCCGACCCGTGTAGTCACCTGAGCACGTTCAACACGATCATGAGAGCCAGTAACGTGGGTTACGAGCTCAGGTGCATGTTGTTTCCAACATCATTGGCAGGTCCTGCCAAAAGTTGGTTCGAAAAGTACAAGAGACACTCGATAACCTCATGGGAGTAGTTGTCCAAAGACTTTAAGAAGCAGTTCAGAGCAATGGTAGGGGTCAGACCAGAAGCATCCACCTTAACTAACGTCCGGCAGCAACCGGGTGAAACATTGAAGAGTTACTTGACAAGATTTAATCTGGAAGTAGCCCGAGCTCGGGATGTGGATGACAGTGGACACCTCATGGCTATCCGAGCTGGCGTATTACCGGGAAGTGCCTTTTGGGAAGATATGCAAGGGAAACCGGTAAGGTCAATAACCGAGTTTAACAGACGAGCGCAGAGGTTTGTCAATGTAGAGGAAGCGAGGTCGACGCTCAAAGCGACCTCCCAGTCCGAAACTACAACGATAAACATCAACTCTGCCTCAACCTCGGCGGACCTAGCGGCATCAAAGCCTGCCTCGGAGAGCCCATCCAAGAGGAAAAAGAACAAAGGAAGTAATCCCGAAGCTGAGGGAGGAAAGAAAAAGAAAGGAGAGAGGTATTTCTCCGTGTATAAAGTGCACACCGAGCTCAACGAGTCTCGGGAAAACATATACCGGGCTAATGAAAACCAGGTCCCCTTCAGGCGTCCAGACCCAATGAGAAATCAAAAATCCAAGAGGGATTCCAGTAAGTATTGCCGGTTCCACAGAGACACCGGGCACACAACTGATGAATATCGACAACTGAAGGACGAGATCGAAGGGTTGATCTCGAGAGGTTATTTCCGGCAGTATGTCAAAAACCAGAATACTGGTCAGACGGCCGCAAGCCAGAGAGTAGCCGCGCCTCCGACGACACAAAATAATAACTCCCAATCTCAAGAAGAGGACAGCCCCCCCCGATAGATGGAGAGGACGTAATAACCATCTCGGGAGGGCCTCATCTCGTAGGAGGGGGCAGGAATGCCCAAAAGAGATATGTTAACGAGCTTAAGACAGGGGACGGGTCTCCTTATGAACCCGAACCTAGGGCACCTAAAAGCCAGAGGATTGAATCACAACCCATAATCTTCACTGAGGAGGACGCCTCCCATGTTCAGTTCCCACATCATGATCCGCTGGTTATTACTCTTCAGCTCGCCAACAAAAGAGTCCACCGAGTTCTCATAGATAATGGGAGCTCAGTCAACATCCTTTACAAAGCGACCCTCGAGAAAATGGGACTCTCCCTTCGTGACCTGAAGGCATGTGCAACTACTTTGTACGACTTTTCAGGAGAAGGAACTGCCTGCATGGGATCCATTGAGCTCCCCATGACCCTGGGAGACTATCCAGTCTCGGTGACCAAGATAATGGAGTTCGTGGTGGTAGACTTGCCATCTGCCTACAATGTGCTGCTCGGGAGACCCGCCCTGGTCGGGCTGGGGGCAGTTTCATCAGTAAGGCATCTGGCCCTTAAGTTCCCGACTCCTAGCGGAGTCGGGACATTAAAAGGGGACCAGCTGGCAGGGAGAGAGTGTTATAGCATCTCTTTGAGAAAGAAGTAAACGAGCGCTCAGGCACTCGTTATCATACAAAATAAAGATGGAACGGTCTTAGAAATCGACGAGGAGATTGATCCGAGGATTGAGGAGAAAGTTGACCTCGAACCTTTAGAGGAGCTTGAAGAAATTCAGCTCGAGGAAGCTGAACCCTTGAGAAAGGTGAAGGTCGGAAAACACCTCCCAGATGAGACAAAATAGCAATTAATTTGCTTCCTGAAGAAAAACCAGGATGTCTTCGAATGGTCGCATTCCGACATGGTGGGGATAAGCCCGAATGTAGCAAGCCATGCTCTAAACATAGACAAAAGTTTTCCCCCAAAGCAACAAAAGCAAAGGCAGCTGGACGAAAACATGAAGAAAGCATTGAAGGAGGAGGTTGACAGGTTAAAGGCAAACCATTTCATTAGGGACGCCTTTTACCCTGACTGGGTAACCAATCCGGTGTTGGTCCCAAAGCCCAATGGGACGTGGAGAACCTGTATTGACTACTCAGATCTCAACAAAGCTTGCCCAAAAGATTGTTTTCCGTTACCAAGGATTGACCAGCTCGTGGATGCCACAGCGGGGCATGGCCTGATGTCGTTCATGGATGCCTATTCTGGATATAACCAGATTCCCATGCACGCCCCAGACCAAGAACATACGAGCTTCATCACAGATAAAGGGCTATATTGTTATAATGTCATGCCATTCAGGCTTAAGAATGCTGGAGCCACATACCAGCGGCTCGTAAACATGATGTTTTCGGAACAAATTGGGAACAACATGGAGGTTTATGTTGATGACATGCTTGTCAAGTCTCAACTTAACAAGAACCATGTTGATGACCTCGAAGAGTGCTTCGGCGTGCTCAAGAAGTATAATATGAAGCTAAATCCTCAGAAGTGCACTTTTGGGGTATCTTCGGGAAAGTTTCTGGGCTTTATTGTAAACTCTCGTGGAATCGAGGCTAACCCCGACAAGATCAAGGCCCTAATTGACATGCCCTCACCTCGAAGCATAAGGATGTTCAAAGTCTGACTGGCAAGATGGCGGTCCTAAGCAGATTCATCTCGAAATCTACGGATCGCGGTCTTCCATTTTTCAACTTATTGAGAGGAGGTAAGAAGTTTGAATGGACGGAGGAATGCTAGCTGGCCTTTCAGGAGCTCAAAAAGCACCTTGCGGAACCACCCATCCTGTCAAAACCTGAAATGGGGGAAATACTGTACCTATACCTTTCAACTACCGAACACGCAATAAGCGCAGTGCTCGTCTGAGAAGAAGAGAGGGTGCAGAGACCCGTTTACTATATCAGTAAAAGATTACTGGGGGCAGAGTCAAGATATCCATTGATGGAAAAACTCGCGCTCAGTCTAATTCATTCATCTCGGAAGCTCCGCCCCTACTTTCAGGCACATCCCATCCATGTGTTGACTGATCAACCACTTAGACAAGTCCTATCTAAACCAGAAGCTTCAGGTCAACTTCTTAAATGGGTTGTTGAGCTCGGACAGTTCGAGATCACCTACCACCCGAGAACGACCATTAAAGCACAGGCATTGGCGGACTTTATAGTGGAATGTACGGGTATAGCCGACGACGAGGTAATAACCATGGCCCACGAGCTGTGGAAACTCTACGTCGACGGCTCGTCAAATGAAAATGGAGCAGGGGCAGGGGTCATTTTGGTTACCCCCGCAGGAAGCAGATTTCATTCCGCCCTAAGATTTGACTTTAAAGCATCGAATAACGAGGCCGAATACGAGGCTTTACTCGCGGGACTTTGTATAGCTAACGAGCTCAAAGCTAAAGCTATACATTGCTACAGTGACTCCCAGCTCGTGGTTAATCAAATCTTGGGAGAATATCAGGCTCGTGGCACGAGAATGGCAACTTATTTGGAAAAGGCAAAATCCGCGTTAGAGTGTTTCGAATTCTATACAATCGAACAAGTTCCCCGCGAGCAGAACTCGAATGCAGATGCCTTAGCTCGACTCGCCACGTCCCTCGAAAATGAAGAGCTGAATGTTGTGCCCATAGAACATCTATCAGCACCTAGCATTAACGAGCCAGAAGAGAAAGATGTGTGTATGATTGAAACAAAGCCGACCTGGATGACCCCCATAGTTGATTATCTCGAAAACGGAGTTCTTCCAAAAGATCGGAGCCAAGCTCGAAAGTTGATGTATCAACTTCCCCGTTACACAATTATGGATGGAAGGCTATACCGAAGGGGATATTCCATACCGTTACTCAGGTGCGTAACACCTCCCGAAGCTAAGAAAATCATTAAAGAAATCCATGTAGGATTCTGTGGAGATCACACCGGGGGGCATAGCCTATCCAAGAAGATAATACGCCAGGGATATTTCTGGCCAACCATGAAAACAGATTCTTTCGATTATGTGAAGAAATGCGACAAATGCCAGAGATTCGCCACGATACCCCGAGCCCCACCATCCGAACTGACCATGTTGACATCCCCATGGCCTTTTGCAGTATGGGGCATCGACCTCATAGGCTCTCTCCCGACTGGCAAAGGCGGAGTAAAATATGCTGTAGTCGCCGTGGATTACTTCACAAAATGGACGGAGGCTGAACCATTGGCGACCATAACTTCGAAAAAGATCCTTGATTTCGTGGTAAAAAACATCGTATGCCGATATGGAGTATCGAGGAAGATCGTATCCGATAACGGAACCCAGTTCGATTGCGATTTGTTCACCAACTTTTGTGAAAAGAACGACATAATAAAGAGTTTTTCATCAGTGGCTCACCCTCAAGCGAATGGTGAGGTCGAAGCCGTTAACAAAACTCTCAAGAGTTCACTAAAGAAAAAGTTGGAGGAAGCAAAGGGACGATGGCCCGAGGAATTGCCTCAAGTCCTTTGGGGGTATAGGACCACAGCTCGGACATCAACAGGACATACCCCGTTCTCTCTAGCATACGGCTGTGAGGCAATGTTGCCTATCGAGGTCGAAATCCCAACGATCCGAACTCAAATTTACGATCAGAATTCAAATCACACTCAGCTCGAAGAAACCCTAGAATTGATCGAAGAAAAAAGAGAAGAGGCTCAGCTGAGAAATGCCGATTACCAGCAACGCACTATCAGATATTTCAACAAAAGGGTTCGAGATCGAAAGTTCGGAATGGGAGATCTAGTGTTGAGGCGCGTATTCTTAGCAACCCGAGATCCAGCAGCTGGAGTGCTCGGGCCGAACTGGGAAGGACCATACCAGATAGAGTCAGTAATCCGACCTGGCGTATACAAACTTGCGAGATTAGACGGGAGCCTAGTACAGTGAGCATGGAATGGCGAACACCTTAGACCTTACTATCAGTAGTATAGGAAGTGTGCTGCCTGTAACCATGATTTTCTATATGTATTAGTATTAGCTTGTCTGTTTTTGAATTCCATCAAATAAAAGATCTATTTTGTTCAATATGTAATCTCTTTTTGTTTTTTTTATTTTTGCAATCTCTCTTAATTTAACCTATGGTCACACTCATAGGATATTAAGGGGGCATCATTGGTATATATACCATTAGCTTAAAAAAATAAAAAATATATACAAAGTATTTGGATATAACCAAGTACGCGAGTTTAGATAGTTCAGACATAACCGAATTATCAAAAACATAAAGTATTTGGATGTAACCAAGTACGTGAGCCTAGATAGTTCGAACATAATCGAATTATCAAAAAGTATTTGGATATAACCAAGTACGCGAGCTTAGATAGTTCGGACATAACCGAATTATCAAAAACATCAAGTATTTGGGTGTAACTAAATACGCGAGCTTAGATAGTTCGGACATAACCGAACCATCAAAAACCTAAAACATTTGGAGTTAACTAGATGTGCAAACTTAACAGGTTTGGAACAAACCGGCCAAAAAATTGATCGATGATAAGTAGGAATCTAAACCTACTTCGAGATAAGTCGAGATCGAGGCTGGAATATCTTAAAGAAAAATAGTTTCGAACTCTTAACCTCGGAGCAAAAACTGAGGATGAGGAAAAGTGACTAAACAAAAAAGATATAACCAAATCATATACGTTACATACCATATAAGTACTTCCGGGTTCATGGTTAAAGTAATATCCGACCTTGATAAATAACGAGGTCGGAAGCGGATAATTCGAACAAACTATGCATGAATGCATCGAGTTTCGAGCCTAAAATCCAAACTATGTTTGTATGAATAAATAAACATAACTGATTCATCAACAAAAAATGTGCAAAATATTTCGAGCCAAGAAATGTAAAGCATGTAAAAGAATAGTTAAAGAAATTGTATCAGCCCCATGGGCATAAATTAAAATAATTACAAAATAGGGGGACGCAGCCCCAATAAATGATCTCCCCGAGGTCAGATTCAAGGAAGAGGAGTCTCCTTGGCCTTCTCAGCCTCAGCAGCACCAGAGTTATCAGGATGAATAGCATGACTATCCTCCTGGGCCCCCTCCGAAGTGGCCTCCTGAGCAGCTTTTTCCTTCTCGAGCTGGGCAGCTTCTTCCTCCTCGAACCGAGCATTCCACCTCTCAAGAAGAGTCGCCTTGTGAGGGCCTAAGAAGCTGGTGTCTAGATCTTCATTGTAGGCCCACATCCGGTACATGGCCGAGTCGACCGCCTTCTCTTTCTTCTCTTTGTACTCGGCAAGGAGACGAGCTTTTGCATCCTCCATGATGTCGAAGGTGGCGGCCTTGTCCTCTTAAAGCTTCTTATTGGTCTCCCGAAGCTGGGTGATCTCTTTTTTATGCTCCTCGAGCTCGGCCTTCATACCCTCACGCTCCTTAACTCCCGCCTCGAGTTTCGCATTCGCTGCCTTCAGATCATCGCTCGCCTTGAGGTGAAGATCTTTCGCCTCTTGAGCATGAGTCTTGCTCGAATGGATCTGATGGTTTAACTGGTAATTGAGTTGAGCAGTGAAGGCAAGAGCCTGAAAAGGGAATAAACCACCATTAGCTCCAGGTCAGTATGATTACAAGTAGAAAATGAAGGAGTATAGAAGAATACTTACCGCGGCGGTGTGCTCGATACTCTTCTCATAAAGAGCAGTGCAGTCTCAGGTATCATTTAAGCACTGCCACTGGGGAGCTTCGAGGCTGCCATAGCTCTGGCCGATCCGGGACATGACATCCGAGACTAGCGTGGATCCATGGGACCGAGCAGCATTGTCCACCGCATATGCGTCTATATGGGTGGAGATTGATAGCTTCTGAACTCGGGAAGCAGAAGGCCTTTTGGAAAGCGGAGCAGAGGATGATTGACCCACCACAGGAGGTTGGGGCTCAACCATGATGGGGGCACCAACCAGCGTAGTCGGTGCCACCGCAGAGGCGATGGCCTGCGAGGATGGAGCCGTCGTGGAAGTGCCGGCCTGAGTAGTCGACGCAGCAACATAGCTCGAAACCGGCGGAGCAAGGGGAGGTGTTTTCTTGGACCTCTTAGAGCCTTTGCCCGGCTGGCCGGTCTTCAGCGACCCCGCCCTAGGGCGTTTGCTCCTCTTGGCACCAGCAGTGTCGATGAGGGTGTCAAGGTCGGAGTCCATCTCGCCTGCACAAGTCACAACACGGTGAGTAAAGTGAAGCACACAAGCTGTTTCAGTATCACAGATATAGAGTGATGATAGAAGAAACCTAACTGGAACTCTCCCCCGAGCTCGAGCTTGGGGACCATGAAATTCCCCCATCTTCAGAGGAGGCGGGGGGAGTGCCTTCCCTATAAGTAGGTGATAACCTCGAGAGGTCCCTATAATCATTGGTCCCATACTGCACAGCTATCCCATTCCACACCTCGTCCGAGTTGTACATGGTGTCGTATTTCCCGAGCCCACTATCAAACCTATGGACACAGTCATCTACCCAACTCCATATGTAGAAGTGGTATCTATCCTGTGGGCATGAGACTAACCTATTGGGCCTGTGTTTTAGTAAAGTGGGGGACCACATTCTCGAAGTAGGGAGGACTTTACCTTCATCTGAATCCGAGCTCGAAGCCTTATCATTGGCCTCATTCCCAGATCGCGGACTCCTCAGGCGAACTGGGAGTGATGGCCTCGTTTCTCTCCTCGGAGGAAGGGCGCCTGTGGGCAGTGGCACCTCCTCCCAGTGTTCATATTTTTTATTGGACTAGTCAGAGGTTGACTGGCCCTCTCCCAACAGCCCACAAGCTCGGAGCTTGCCCTCATGTAATAGGTACGAGAGAGACCTCCTGCCATAAGGGAGTTGGAGCAAGGCCTCTCTGTGCCCCTTCATTGCTTCATCAGGGGTGGGACGCTGAAAATTAGCTGAAAGGCGAAACACATTTCAACTAAATATGGATTTAAGAACTAAAGTCTCGAGCACAGAAATAAAGGTAACGAGAATACTTACGAATCCGCCTGAACGAATAATGTCGAGACGGGGACAGACCATCTGTCCAGAAGAAGGCTCTTTTGAAATCAGGCGGGTGGTTGGGAAGATCCTCAAAAACCTTCATCTCCTTGGGGTAGCTCGAGAGGTAGTAAAAGCCATCCCCTCCCCGAGCTCGGGAGGGGTTACTTTTTAAACAAAAGAGATATAAAATCTCTTGAGGTGAAGGTCCTTTCCACCCCAGCTCGTGGTACAAGGACCTCAGGGCAGACAACACCCTGTACGAATTGATGTTGAGTTGGAACGGAGCCAACCCAACGAAATCAGTAAAGTCTTTGAAAAAAGACTTTAAGGGCAGTAGTGCTCCTGCCCTCATGTGCTCCTGGCTCCATGCCGCATATTTCACTGTGGCGTCACGGCCGCCAGGGGCGAAGCAACTCCGTTCTTGACCAGTCGGAGCTCGACACTTCAAGGTGCCCGACAAACCAAGGCCATGGAAAGCCAGGATTTCAGTTATTTGACTGGTTGTGGTAACCGAGCTCCAGTAGAGCTCAGCCTCGAACATCTCTCTCCTCAGCTGTGAGGAGGAAGGTTCCCCCATTAGTGAAAATTTGAGCTCTCCGGGGGGGTATGCGACAGTAGCCTTTAAAGCAGGATCGAGAGGAATCGGCCTAGGGCCTGAATTAGATTCCGGATAGATGGCCTCCCGAAGAACTCTCCTCTTCCCCTCTATGACTTCGTCTTTCTGACGGCGGTAATGAGCTCGAATGTCCTCTTGCTCGCGCGCAAGCTCGTATTCTCTTATCCGACGTTGATTCCGGGCGAACAGCGATTCTAGGCTCGGAGATTTTGGCTCGTAAGGGATTGCCAGCGATGACCCCCACCGTCTTTCCAGATTCTGTGACATCTAACGAGAAAGAAAAAATGGTGAGGGCCATGCATACAAGAATCACGAGCTCGATGGAATGAGCTCGGAGATTTAGGAACAAGATAAGCTAAATATTAAGACCCTTATTGAGGAGTCAGGGGCGTGTGTTCCACGAAAAAGAAAAGGAGCGTGGATAATTTTTTGAAAATCCCGAAATTCAAGGGAAAGAAGAGTGGCGGTTAACCAGGAAAGGCGTCTTTGGGTTTTGTGCATTTATCAAGGCCCATGTTTTTATCCGAAAATTTAGTGTACAAGAAACGTTGCCTAAAATTTTCAAAACCCAGAAAAATTGGAACCTCACTCAAATATGAAAACTGGGTATAAGCCAGTGATGTAAATCCAGTACGGGAGTCTAAAAAGCATCTGAGCCTATCGGATCAAAACCTCCTATCACATTATGCTAAGGATGTAAACTAGTATATACACATACACAACAAGAACAGTTTGAATAAAAACTGACAAAATGGGAAACAGAGATTGCTTACTTACACAATAATGGCGACTGCAGAGAGAATGTTGATTGAAGAAGAAGTTGCAAATAGGAACTCACTGACTTGAACAGACCAGGATTTCTTTGTTTCTTTGGCCGAGAAAACATGCACAGAATGGAAACTTTTTATGAGGATGTCTCTGGTTTCTTTTTTCTTCTTTTCTTGCTCTTGGTAAACGAAGGTAAAAATGAAGACGAAGAGTAGGGTCTTGTATATATAGGTGGGAAAAAGGGATTAATCTGGAACGTTGAACAAAATCCTTGAAAAATCCAATGGTCAGGGATCAATGACAAGATAGCACCGAAAAGGTGTCAGACGGACGATCGTGGGCGTGTTTCCAAGGCACTCAAGTACTAAAAATGAGCAATGCCCAATTGACGCGTGTCCATTTTCAAAAGTGTGACGGTATAGTTCTCAAGAAAAAGTAGTTCAAAAGTTTCCTTCTCTTAGGATTCGAACAAATACTTTTGAGGGGGCAAGATGTTACACCCGGATTTCGAGCTATGTTAATTATGACCTCGAAAGTTGGATTCGCAAATCGGTGGACTCATAAGGTTGGAAACATGCTCCAGGATTGTATGTCGAGCTTGCAGGATATAGACGACCTCGAGTATGGTGACCTCGAAGTATTCATGATCTCGGAAGATAGCTCCGGGAACACACTCATCTTCAGGGACGACTTCAGATCAGGGGTCCCGAGCTCGACGCACGTACGATCTCGAAAGCCATGTGGCCTCGGGAGATGTTTCTAGCTCAATAGATGACGGGAAACCTGGGAGGCTAAAGCCTTAGAGATACGCGATAACCACCTTGAATATCTACAAGTGTTATAAATATGAGATGTAATCCTCATTTATTATTGTAAATCGCCTAGAATCGTGGGATATTATTTGGTCAGTTATACGTCTCCTGGTCTTCAGGGGACGTTTCCTTTTATATCTGATTATAGGAATGTAAAGCCATTTATTTTATTTGTACAAAAAGAGTAACTACCCAAAATATGTGGGATAGTATTCTGCAGCCTTCTCTATAAATAGAGAGGCCATGCACCATTGTAAATGACCGAAATTCTGATCCTTGAGAGAAAACTCTGGAGAATTTATTCTTGAAGAATTCCTAGAGATAATCTTGAGTTTAATAACAAAGACTCGTGGACTAGGCAGATTTAACTACTGAACCACATAAAAATCGTGTGTTTACATTGTTTTATTTCAATTGGTCATTTTCAGTTATTGTTTACGTGCTCTTCTTTCACTATTTGACGAAAAACGGCGTCAACAAAAGTGTTTTTGCTTGCTATAACTTTAGGATACTTCTCAAATTAAGAAGATATTTTGGTGTGTTTGTTTGTATAATTTGAAAATTATTATCATGATAATATATCGATTTTAAAAAGAAAAAAAATAATTGGTTTATGACGGAGAAGTATCATTTCGTTGGCAACAATCGATTATTTATTTTTTTATCATAATGAGACATAAGTAAACAAAAACATTGCAAATTAGTTAATATAACTAGAAAATATAAGCGCGCTTCACGCAGTCTTTCGTAATAATTAGTTTTTTTTTTTTTAGATTTTATAGCTGAGATTCATTTTTATCCTACTCATATAACATGCTTCTTACATGGACAAGTGATTATGTCTTTATCATAGGTTTTTAATGATGATGTTCATTCTATAGAAAATCTTAGGTTTTCAAAAAATTATAAATAATAAAGTTATTTTGGCCGATTATCCATTTTGACACTTTATTTTTAAAAATTACTTTTGGACCATGTATTTATTTAAAAAGTTAAAAGTTATTTATAAAATGAAAATTATATAAATTTATATAATTAATATTTTCTGTATTTTAAAACTTGTATTTTAGCCGATTACCTGTTTGGACTATTTTTTTTTTAAAATATACTTGCGGACCTCGTGTTTTGTCAAAAGGTTAAAAATATGAATAAATACATAGATTATTTGAACCATGTATATTTTTGTCGATTACCCGTTTAGACATTTTATTATTAAAAACTAACTTTAAGCTTACATGTTTTATCAAAAGTTAAAAATAAAAATAGATAGATTATTAATATTATTATTATATATAGATATTTTTAATTTACATATATTATAATTATTATTAAAATAAAAAAGAGAAAATAAATAGAATTTTTTCCTAGATTAATTTATACATGTTGTAAACATGTATAGATTGAGAAAAAATGACATTTATTACTATAATTTATATATATTGTAAACATATATTTTTAATAAAACTATTTATGTTAAAATAAAAAGCATAAATACTATGAATAAATTATTTTTCATGACACTGTTTTCTCCATAATTTGGTCTTGGTGGTTATGAATTGTCCATCAATTTATTAAGTTTGTTATGAAGTTGTTTCATTTTATTTCATTCAAAAGATATTTTTTTAAAATGAAAATAATTAAACTTCTTCAAAATATCAATAAATTATATCCCTCTTCAAAAATTAATAATTATAATAATACCAATTTGAATAATTGGACTCTATTAATTACTTTTATATTTTTTATTATTTATCCATCAATGGTTTTAATTAACTATATGATCATTATGAATTTTAACTATGATCATCGCTATAATAATTTTAATTTTGTGATCCCTGATTTTTATTGTTTTTATACAATCACACATAGATATATACCATCCTAAAAAAATAGAACCTAAAACGGTTGATTTGTACCAAATCACAAATCCAACAAATAAAAATTTGTTTAATTTTGTTTTTAGTTTTCTTATTGTTTTTGTTTTTTTTTTCTTGCAATGTTTAAAATTTGTTGGTTGGTTCTTAGATCTCAATTTATTTTTAAAATAGAACAATTTGGTAGAAATATTTATTCTAGCAATAATTGTTTTTTCTTTATTTTTTTTCTTAAATGTTGAATGGTTTTGTATAGCCTTTGGTTTCATATTTTCCTCATGAATAAAATCTAATACATGGTATAAATGGATATCGTAACATACAAATCAAAGGCAGTTGATCTGATGGTGGCACAATACTTTTGGAGATTTGAGAAAGTATATGATTACAAACAACATCATGTTAACAATCTCAATATCACCTACACCACATAAACATCCGATAACATCTAAAACATGATAGAAAAATAAGATGAAGATGTTAGAATATAAATATCAATAATTTAAAATAAAAACTCTAAAGATTAACAAATATTAATAATTGAATAAAAATATGAGAGAATTATGTTGTCATTAACACGTAAATCACTCAAATTTGGACTCGCCCGTTCGAAATCCAGCATCAAGGGAGCTGATCCCATTGTATATGAATTGGAATTGATTGAAATTTGAAATTGAAAGAGTTTAGAGAGAATAAGAGGGAAAAAAAGAGAAATTAGAGTTGATGAAAATATAAGATTGATATAGAATGTTTAGAATATATATAGATTCACGAAGAGATATTTATATATATATTTAAAAAATAATATCTCATAAATATCTCATTTAAATTTAAAAAATTACATTTATTATTATTATAACGTGTATGGTAATTTATTAGTGTAACTACGTTTTTTTTAAATAATTAATATGGTAAATAGGAAATAGGAGAAAACGTACTTAAAAAACATGTAAATAGTTTTTAATTTTAGATATTTAGATATTATAGTTTTGTCTTTTTTAATTATTAACTAATAATTTTATAGATATTTGGATAGTGTAGATATTATAGTTTTTTATTTTTTAATTATTAACTAATAATCACAAATTTGAAAAAGAATAATTAAAAAATGTGAAACATTTAGAAAATAGAAATAGTGGTTTGTTTTTTTAAAAAAAAAAATTAATATAGTAAATAGGAAATAGGAGAAAACGTACATAAAAAAACGTGCGAAGAGTTTTTAATTTTATATATTTATAGATATTTAGATAATAACTACTGATATTTCAATAGTATGATTTTTTTATATAAATTTAAAAATTAATTATATATATTAGTACTCGTAATTTACCTATAAATAATTACATAAATTTCTGTTAGATATTTAATAGATGATTCTAATCAGTTTGATAATAATAATTATAACAATTTGACATTTAAAATTAATAATAATAAATATTTTTTTTAGAAATAAGACTATCATACATAATTATATTAAAAACTCTTGTATACATATATAATTTATATTAATGTGTAACTAAATTAATTTTTTTTTTTTAAAAGTAAAAGTGTTAATGTGGATTGTGTAATGTTTCTTTTCTTTTTTTTTTTAAAACAAAAAATAAAAAAAATATTTAAAAAAAAAAGAAGAAGTTAGGTGTACTGAGATAAAGAATCATGTTATTATATTATATATAATATGAGATATTTATATATAATATTATTAATTTAAATAAATAATTTGTAAATATCTTATTTAAATTCAAACTAATATGCAACTAAAAGACTTCTCAATGGTTATTACCCATAGATGAGTACTAACAATTATGATGATGTGGCAACATAGTGACTTGGTATAGCAAGTCACCAACAAGTAAATATTTTTTTTCTATATTATTTTCGAATTTAGTTATTTTTTTTGCCATAATTAATGGTATTTTCAACAAATGAGAAACACTAGCTATATTTAGAAATTGACATATATTTGAAAAATAAAAAAAGTTTACAATATTATATTTTCATAATAAATACACATTTTTCATCAGGTAACTTTTCCAAAAATTTGAAAAAAATCAAAATTTATTTTTAGAAATATTAATTAACAACTATAAATATGGAACATTGATCTTAATCCAATGGTTAATGTTAAAGTAATCATCCATGGGTAGTAACCATTAAGAGTGCACCTATATATATATACTAGATACAAGCAACGTGCAATATGCACGTTTGCTTAGTTTTATATATAAAATTTATTAATTATTTTTATTAAATTTATATTAATGTCATATAAATTTCAACTAAATATCATATTTTAATTAAATAATTTATTTATTTATGTTTAAATTTATGTTTGTTCTAATTTTTAAATTTGGGAGTGACAACAATAGATTATATATTATATGTTTAATGTAATATTAAATATTATACGCTCTTGCTATTTTAAAAAAAAAAACAATTTGTTGTTAACTGACAGTAGATTATATTATATGTTTAATATGATATTATTCTAATAAGTAAGTTTAAGTTTAAGTTTAATTAAATTTTATTTAATTTATAAAATGTATGATTTTATTATTTTTAAATAATTATTATTGTAAAATATCTCAAAAATATCTTATTTTAAGTTGTTTAATTATTTATTATTTTAAAATAATTATCATTATAAAATATCTAAAAAATATTCTATTTTAATTTTTTTAATTATTTATTATTTGTAAATAATTATCATTGTAAAATTTCTCAAAAATATCCTATCTTAATTTTTTAATTATTTATTTTATTTTATTAAAGTTTAAGTATTTACAAATTACCGTTAAATATAAGAATATTCTGTTAAATATAAGAATATTCCACTAAAGTTAACATTAAAAAAATAAAAAACCGTTAAAACCAAAAATTTCCGTTATCTACACACTTATTATATAGAAGAGATATATATTTATAGATAGTTGATAAAAAAAAGGAAAATTAAACAAACGTGTATTTCAATTAAGAATGAGAGTTACGAAAGGATTAAAATAGAAGAAAAAAATTGATAAATTTAAAAATCTTAAATTAGATGTGGTCTTAATAGTATTACATCTCTTATTACAAAATACTTCATTCCCTCTCCCCAATATCCCCCCCCCCCCGCCCAAAAAAGTAGTTAAAAGACCTCTCAGTAAGTGAAAGACATATCGAAGAAGCTCATTATCACTACAAATTTTATTTTGGAAAAAAAGGCTATTTTTTTTCATTATGTTAACGAAAATAAGAACCTTCATAAAAATCATTGTAAGAAAATACCCAAAATAAAACACACACAGAATATTACAAGATAACTTATTACACTGAAAAGTAATTAATTACAATATAAATACCAAATTAAACTAAGTGAAAAAGAAATACGAAGACCATAAACTTATAAAAGTGGTTGGATTGTGAATTTGTGATATAATAGTGTCCAAAAACAGTAAAATATACAATTTCTTAAAAGAAAAACTAACATGAAAAGAAAGTGCGAGGAAGGAAATCATTGCCGGCAATTGGGGATTTGTTGAATATATATTTGATATAACAAAGGGAGGACACATTTGATATAAACAGTTCAGAAAGTGCTTGTTTCTATTTGAATATATAACAAAGGGAGGACACACTAATAAAATTATAAGCACAGTAACTTCTGATCCAAACAAGTTCTATTTCATTGATTATGATCAATTCTAACCGTGATCCTTTCTTGATTCTCAAGTAGAAACAAGCAAGAGAAGAATCATATGCCTAAAGCAGTAAAAGAAAGCCAGAAGAAAGGTATTGAAAGTATTACAGAGCACATCAAAATCATCTTTTTTTTTCATATATTAATACCACTATTTCTTCTTCAACAACAAAAATGGGAGGAAAAGCCTCTGGCCTTAAATTCTATAATGTGAACCTCATATTACAATGGGAAATGTTAACCCATAAGAAAGGAGAAAAAAAAGTTAGACTACGAACGATCTAACCGAAAATTTCCTTAATCTTTGTCTTTTGGTCCTCTGTTAGAGAAGTGGGAAATAAAACCTCATATGTGACATAGAGATCTCCTTTCTTTGTGCTAAAATGTAGAGGCATACCTTCCCCTTTAAACTTCCTCACCTCCTTTGGTTTTGTAATTCCCTGAATAGTAGTCATGTAAGAAAATTGTGTTATCGTAATTTTAAAAGGGTAGGGAAAAAAAAAATAAACAAAATACAAAGCCACTGGCAGGAAAGAAAACTTGAATTTTGTTCTTACCTTTGTGCCAATATTCACTAAATGGTCGTCAAGGTGTTTAATGGTCTTTTCAAAACCAACAAGAGCTTGAACCTGGAAAAAAGAAAGGGTTGAAAAATGAACTCTGTGTTGAAAAACAAGGCTAACTGATACACAAGTAAGAACATAAGACCATTATTGGGTTCAACGATGATCAACTCCACAGGACCATTTGGTCTCAGTTCATAGTTCTATGGCTACTTATAAATCCAAATTGCCAAAAAGAAAACAAACAAAAAACCCAAGAGACAGTACCTCAAACTTAGTTTCAACACAAAATTTAATGGCTAAATGGAACTTGTTAATATTAACAAGTATGGTGCTAACATTAATGATCTAATTACCAGTGTTATAGTGACGGTTGCGTGTAAGTCGTTGCCCTTTCTATTGAAGCGGTCATGTTTTGCAGTGTGGATGCGGAACTGCCATAAAAATGAGGTGCTTTATCGTCAGTTCAAACCAAAAGCTTATAACATTCCAGCAGCAGAATCGTAAAGCTACCATCAAATGAACCAACCTTTAGATCTCCAGCTTCTCCATCTATTATAGGCTCACCATCTTCATAGAAGAGCACCTCCTGGGAAAGCACATCACCCGTTACTTCTTTATTAATTTTAGAAAAGTGAATTAACCCAATAAAATATTGGACATGAAATATTCACCAAATAAAAGCAAACCTTCTGTACGCTACACAGCAGTCAGCTTATTTATGCTCTAATTTTTTACGAAGTATTGATCTTACACCTTTTTTTTTGGAGAAATTTTTTTACCCAATACTTATACAATGATGTGACATATTCTGTAACCGCTAGTGTTTTTTCAAAGTGGACCATACTATATTTATATATTCTGTAACCGCCCGTGTTTTTTTCAAAGTGGACCATACTATATTTATAAATGGTTGAAAATTATGCCACATTAGTGAGTGTAACTTTTGGGTGTAGTTTTCTGTGTATTTCTAACAGCACTGTATTACTATACAGTTTGAATGAAAAAGGGAACAAAACACAACAATTTTCTAGTGAGCATATGTTTTGGAGTTAAGAGTACTATGATAAGTACAGAAGACAGATAAAAGAGAAAAAAAGTGGACCAGACTTAAAAGGTAAGATGGCATACACAGATAATAAATGCAGAAAAGGCGAAGTATTCAACATCCCTACTACTTAAAGCACAAATTGCAAAATGATGTTTTAAAGCTTACTTGACCATCTTGCATCCCCTTTTCAATATCAACAGTAATGAAATATCCTTCTCGTTCAAATTTGACATTTTGACATTGCTCGCAGACCTGAAATTAAATATCATAAAGAAATGCAAAACATTAGCTAATGAAGTAATGCAATAAAATCAAACAGCTCGTGCAAAGATCAAGTTTTACAGATGGACGAAAATTTTGTTCTAGAGGCTTGATATCTAAAACCCCTTAAACAAAACAGCAGAAATTTTTCACCAACTTCTAACTATAAATTTCCAAGTAATTACACTTACCTCTTCTGTCATCTGTTGGAACATTCCTGGACCAATTTGCCTGTGGTAGACTTCATTTCTACAGTTACAACGTCTCTTTCCAGGTGCTGGCTTTATGACGTTCTTCTCCCTCCAAACCTAACATTGAACTCAATGACTCAGCCTCACATAAAAAATGAAAAACACAAAACATGGCAAAGTGGAAATATATCACACGCCAATACAATACTAAGCAGGTAATCACAAATCATTTAGCTGCATTCGATTCTCACCTTCAGTGATCCTCCCATGTATAAATCTTCCAGTGTTGCTTCCAAATCGACAATTACATCATCACCTTTCACGATTTTCTCTTCCTCTTCACCGCCGCCACCTCCACCAAACAAACTAGAAAAAACATCCACACCAGACCATTATAAGATACAAACATGGCAAAGTGGAGACATTACAATGGCAAAGGAAAGCAACTCAGGGAAACTAACTGAGCAATTGAGTTTAGTACATAACAAAAAAATATACACTCCACGATTTCTAAGTGTTTAAAAACAATCGAACAACAAAACAATCTTCTAGTTCCGACTGCTAATGGTGTATTTTCACTTGAATATTTTCCATGTTACAAACATTCAAACCCCAAAAGAAAAAAAACTTACTTGGAAAATATGTCATTGATGTTCATACCCATTCCTCCGCCTCTGCCTCCTCCACTAGCAGCATGTTGTTTTAGACCCTCTTCTCCATACCTATCATATATACCCCTCTTCTCGCTATCACTCAAAACCTCGTATGCTAACCAATCAAAACCAAAAAAACCCACATTAATTAACCCTAAACCATTACAAATTTATAAATTTTCCGAAATAAAATAATGAAATACCATTGTTAATCTCAGCGAATCGCTTGTTAGCCTCTTCGTTGCCCGGATTCTTATCAGGATGGTACTTCAACGCAAGCTTTCTATAAGCTCTCTTGATCTGATCGTCTGATGCCCCCTTCGGCACTTGTAGTATATCATAATAACTCTTTCTGCAACAATACACACATAACTAACACATATCAGTATAATTCGACCCACGCAAAAGTTCAAAAGAGAGAAAAAATAGAATAAGAGAAAGCCAACCCGGCAATGACGGTGAGAACGTAGCAGAGAGCGCAAAATAAGAAGAGAAGCTTTGAGCTTCGATGCGCCATCATCGAAGACTTGCGAGATCAGATCCAAAATGGGTTAGGCTGGAGGAGGATCTCTCTCGGAAGAGATAAAGTACCTTTTCTTTTGTATGTTTGGTTAACAGGAAAACGTTTTCTAGGAAAATCAAAAGCACATCTCCTTCCTCTCTCCCGGGAGCTGGGCAAGTTTGTTGAGTTCCAAAAATGGGGTCCGAAGAGGAAATTGACGGGCTTTGTTTTCGTGACTACGATATGCAACGTGGTTTTTGTCTACACTGGCCAATCACAGAGAGCCTTTGGTTGTTTCGTCCAATAAAATTATGCCACGTACTCATGCGCTTTTCATTCGGTTTCCTTTGATATGGCCCAGGATGCGAAGACGAACGAGTTGTGAGTCAACTCCAGACCGCGTGGCTGACTCACTCTCATCATAGACTCTTGGGCCTGTAACTGTGCAAGTAGCCCACCTCTTTACATGTAGACCCAACATAGCCTATATTCGACTTCTATTACTTGCCCTCAAACCATCTTCAAAATAGGAGAATTTACATTGTTTACTTAATTTTGTTAAAAATTTATATTTTTACTAGACTCACAAGTTTTTTTTTTTTGAGAAAATTATATTTTATATGAGATTTTTAATAGTATGCAAAAATATGATTTTTTTTCAAAAATAAAATTAATCTATGACTTTTTCTAAGAATTTTCACTTTTATGGGTTTATTTTTTCATAATTTTTTTTTATAAAAATTGGTTTATGTCATAGTTTTACTCTTAATTAAGTCTTATTAATTTGGAAGGGTATGTTTGTAATTTGATTATTATTTTTTAGCGTATTTATTTTTTATATTACTAATTTTATATTAAATTTTTCTTTGTTTGCTTTGCAAATATATTTTTTTTGTAATATGAATTGTATTTATTTTTTTTATTAATTATAAACATTTTTTCCTTTTTATTAGATTGTACGTTTCATTTTTCAAATCTTGGTTAAGATAACCAATTACTTGTTGATATTTGACAGTTATGTAAAAAAAATCCTAGAGCTAGGCTAAATAAGATGTACTAGGAGGGGTAACCAGTTATCCTGAGAGGAGTAATTTTCTGCCATAAAAGGGGTGACCAGTTACCATAAGAGGGGTGATGAGTTACTCATATTAAATATGAAAATAAACATCTTTGAAGAAAAAAAATGAAGAAAAAGTAACTATGATTTTAGTAACATATGTAACCAGTTACCTTAAAGAATCTATAAATATACACACAAATCAAAACGTGAAGACAACCAGTTACCCTAGAAATACACACAAAGAACGGGAAGGTAACCAGTTGCCCCCAGAAATATACACACAAAGAATGCGTTTGTGCGGCTGGGGTTTGGGAGAGAGAAGAGTGGAAGCTAATTTTACAATAGTACCCATATGTTGGCTGATGTGTTTTTATTTAAATTTAGCTTCCATATTTTAGTTAGCTACTAAGTGTGTTTATCATACTTTAATTTTTTCTTTAATAAATTTTCTCATACAAAGTAAGAAAAGTATAATTCCTATATTTTTGCACATTAATGGTATAAAAGTCATATTTTTGAAAAATTTCCAGTTTTTTTTTCTTTCAATTTTGCAGTTTAGAAGAAATTTTACATTTTTATAATTTTGCCAGTTTTTCATCTTTTGTGTTGTTTTTTAGTAGTTTATGTATAGTTGTTTTCATGTTATTTTTTTAGTTGTTTAAGTTTATGTGTAATTGTTATGTTGTTGTCTTGATGTCTAATTGGTGTTCGGTTGCTTTCAGATATATTTTGATTTTTTAAAAAAACGTTTAAGTTTATGTATAGTTGTTATGTTGATGCCTAATTGACGTTTAGTTGATTTCTTATATATTTTGATTTTTTTAAAATGTGTTAGGATGTAATAAGTTGACTTCTAGTTGTTGTCAAATTATTGATTTTAGTTATTTATTAATGTGTTAGTATGTTGTGGGTTGATGTCTAGTTGTTAAATTATTGTTTTTTAGTTGTTTTTTTTATATTGTATTTTTTTAAATAAAATTTTTTGAAAATCGTATTTTTGAAAATTTAAAGTAATATTTTTGAATAAAAAAATTAGGCATCGTAAAAAAGTAAAAAAAATACCAAAAAAATGTACATTTATGAAAAGAAAAGAAAAAAAGGGAAATCTATAAAAATGCACTAAAAGTAAAAAAAAATCTGAAAAATACGGTGCATTACAAAAATACAGAATTTTTTGATAAAAACACGGAATGACAAAATTGTAAATACGGAGTGGCAAAATCATAAATAAAAGCTATAAAATACAATTATTTGTGAACACTATTTACAAACTAGTAAATATCTGTTACAAACTTGTAAATATCTGTTACGTGTTTGTAAATAATATTTACAAAATTCGTTATAGAATTGTAGATTTTTTTTTTGTTTTTTTGTAGATAAAACTTACAAACAAATTTGTAACTAAATTTTTTATTTTTGTAACAATAGTTTACAAATCTAGTTTTACAACTAAGAAAGATATTTTTGTAACTAATATTTACGAAAATATTTTATAGTTAAGAAATCATAAACAAAATATACATAAAAATATTATATTTTTCTATATTATTACAATATTGTACCAAAAAATTACATGAATCATCATATTTATGCTATACAACTTAAAAATACAAATTTAAGATATTCATTATCTATAAAACACTTTATTGAATGTAGTGGTGAAATACAATATTTTTTTTAAACAAGTTTTACATTTTTGTAACAACAATTTACAAAACTAATTTCACAACTAAAAAGTTTATTTTTGTAACTCACATTTACATAAATATTTATAAATTTATTTAACATGATTATTACAAAGATTTACAAAACTAACTTTTTAACTTTAAATATATTTTTGTAACAAAACTTGAAACTTGGATTATATTATGATTTTAGTTTAACATTGAGTGTTGAGACTTGACTAGCTATGATTTAAAAAATATATATAATATTTTTATAAAGAATAATAATATTGTGATTATCTTTAATTGTATATTGTAACATATAGTTATTAATATTAATTTTAATTAACAGCATATTATAGCTTGTATAAATATTTATTTTAATATTAATAAATACATTATTTTTAAATAAAAATAAATTAATCTATTTTATTGAAGATAGTAGCTATGATGTTATCACTTTTATTATTATATTATTTGTTAAGCTTAAATTTTCATTAAAAATGGACACAAAAAGACAAAAAAAAAATTAACACATACAAATCTAAAAGTAATAAGTGAGAGAGAATAATTTATATATATTATTTCCTATTGTGAAAGCATCTGAGTATAAATATAAATACATAATTGAAATTACAAGGGTAAGCATATACCTAATATACCGTATAAAACAATTTTTTTTTTTAAATTACGGTGTTATATGTAATTAATCTAAAAAAAAAAATCCTAAAATATAGGCAATACAAGACTATACGTCATACAGGCCTAATTTTCCAGGCCCATATTGGAAAATTAGGATTTTTTTTTCAAAACTATACCTAAAGTAAGGAATGGTTACAAAAATATCGGACATGAAAATAATTACAAAAAAATATTGCCCAAATTAAAATAATTACACAAATATCAGTATATGTAAAAACATCACTTCGGGTAGCAAAATAGTTACAAAAATATGGGAGATTTTTAAAATAATTAATTTAGGGCTTTTTTTTCTGGCTAAAAAGTCATGTTTATGGGGGTTTTTTCCCCAAGTTTTTGTGTAAATTAGTGATTAAGCCATATTTTTGTTGTTAATTATAGTTTTTTAAATTGGGTTAATTTTGTCATTTTATTTTATTTTTTACTTATTTTTTAAATCAGTTTTTGTTAATATCTATTTATTATTTGAAATGTTTTTTTAATTGTTATTTTTATAACAATATTTCTATTAAATTTTACTATATTTATGACTGTTTTGCAAAAAAAAATTTTACTTTACTTTTTCTATTTCTTCATCACGTTTCCAATATATCTTTTTTGCTTATTTTTTTATCTTTTTGTTTTTTAATATTAATTTAATATTATATAATGTTTTTATTAGTTTTTTTTATTTATTGTACGCATTTTTTTTTCCTTTTTTAAGACTTTTATTGTATTTTTTTTAAGATTTGGGTTGGGTAACTAATTACTTGATGGATTACCTTTCACGTTTTCAAATTTGATTTTTTTTTCTTCTATATCTAGGTTAAATAACAAATTATCGTAAGAGGTAACATGTTACCATAAGAGGGGTAACGATTCCCTATATTTACAGTTATATGGGTAATCGGTTACCTAAAAAATCTAAAATTATACATATAACAAAATGTGATGGTAACTAGTTACTTATCTCAATTATGAAAATAAGCATCAAATTTGAAGAAAAAATAAACCTAGTTTGATCTTAAAAGTAATCGTAAAAAAAAAAAAACTATTGAAGAAAAAGAAACACTGCATCAAAAACACAAAGAAGAAGAAGCTATATTTTTAGTAACATACGTAGCTAGTTACCTCAAAAAGCCCATAAATATACACATGTAGTATGTTATACCCAGATTTCGAGCCATAGTAAATATGACCTCGAAAGCTGAGTTCGCAGCAAATGGTCTCGTGAGGATTAGAGTGATCTAGGATTGTAAGTCGAGCCTGCAAAGTATGATATATGATCTCGAATGCGGTGATCTCGAAATGATCTCGATCTCGAAAGGTAGCTCCGAGAACACCTTCATCTTCAAAAACTTCGGAGCATGGGTGAGCTCGATATCCCATCTCGAAAGCAACGTTAGCTCGGGAGATGTCAGTGGCTCGCACAATGACATGAAACCTGAAATGCTGGAGCCTTGAAGATACGTTATAACCACCTTGAATATCTACAAGTATTATAACTATGAGATGTAACCCTCATTAATTGATGTAAATCCCCAAGAATTGTGGGATATTATTTATTCAGTTATACGCCCCCTGATCTTTGGGGGACGTTTACTTTTATATCTGATTATTGGCATTTAAAGCCATTTATTTTTATTCACAAAAGAGTAACTACCCAAAATATGTGGGATAGTATTCTGCATCATTCTCTATAAATAGAGAAACCATGCACCATTGTAGAGGACCGAAATTCTGATCCTTAAGGGAAAACTCTGGAGAATTCATGCTAAAGAATTGTTCAGAGATAATCTTGAGGTTAATAACAGAGACTCGTGGACTAGGCAGATTTAACTGCTGAACCACGTAAAAAACCGTGTGTTTGATTCGTTTGTTTCTTTTGGCCATTGTCTTTAATTGTTTACGTGCTCTCTTCTTTTATCTGTTGACGAAAAACGGCGTCAACATAGTATAACATAAAGATAGCCAGTTACTTATCCAAAATTTGGAGGAGAAAAAAAAAAACAAACTAGATGTGATATGTAACACAATATCAAAATTTGAAAAAAATTATTGAAGAGAAGAAGAAACTATATTTGCAATAATATGAGAAATCGTTTACCTAAAAAAACTTAAAATATTTGACAAATAAGTGGTTACTTTCCGGATCTAAAAAAAAGTTTAGAATTGGAAAAAATAAATTAGATTTGAATATTGCAGCAACAACAAAATAAGAAGAATAGAAAGAATGCAACAGCAACAAAAGAAAAAGAAGAAGATTGATGGAGATCGTTGGAGATGTTGTCGGCAGCAGAGTTATGGATGAACGTTGTCAGAAGGTTGGGGCAACCGGTTAGAGGTGATTGTTTTCACCGAATGTCCCTAGAGCTGGTCAGAGGTAATCAAGAAGTGCCAGGGTGATCAAGAAGTGTTCAATCTGTTGGTATTAAATTAGAAAAATATCAAAATACACAGCGGAATGTATATGGATGGATTTTCAAAAAATCATTAATACTAGCAAGAATAATATATATATATATATGAGTTCACTCTTAATGGTGATTGAGTTTTTACCCCATAGATGAGTTGTCAATTAATAGCCATTGGATTAAGATCCAATAGTTCACATTTAAAGATGTTAATTAATGCTATCTTTGACGTTTTCAAACTTGGTAACAGGCTACGTGCTAATATGGCAGTCACTTTTTAATTTAATTAAATAATTAAAAAAATAATTATTTAAGATTCATTCCAAGATTCCATATCTCCATTCATTTTATTCATTGTTCATTCCATGCTCTTTCCAGATTTATTCTTTATACATTAATGACTCATATTTTCCCCACTACAATTATTTGGCTAATTAACTATGCATATTTCGAAATTTATATATATTATATATATTTTTATACAAAATTTACACATCTTAAAAACTTGTTTATTGAAGAAGCTCCAATTTTGAAAGTGTTTTCAAGTAAGATTTCCAAGTTTATGCCATTTTCGAAAATCACTAGTAGATTTTCTATTTTTTTTAAAAAAATTCCAACTTTTTTTTTTTTTTTTTATGTTATGTAGGATTTAAAATTCACATAGATGAGTAAATATTATTTCTCTTGAAAAACTTGTTTAGTAAAAACTCACAAGAAATTTTCTTTTTGAAAGTGTTTGATGAAAAAACTCTAGATTTTTCTTAGTGTTCCTTGTAAGATTTTCAATCATTTTTGTGCTTTCTTTATTTTTACAAACAAATTATCATCTATTTCTCCAATTTCATATTTCGAAATTCACTACTAGAGCTTTTTTTAAAAAAAAAAGAATTCAACTTAGTTTTATTTGTCATGTAGGATTTGAAATTAAAAAAGACGACTAAATCTTATTTCTTTTGAAAAACTTGTTTAGTAAAATCCCACAAGAACAATTTTTTTTTAAAAGTGTTTGATGAAAAAGCTCTAGAGTTTTCATAGTGTTTCTTGCAAGATTTTCAATTATTTTTGTGCTTTCTTTATTTTTACAAACAAATTATCATCTATTTCTTCAATTTCATATTTCGAAATTCACTACTAGAGCTTTTTTTTCCAAAAAAAAAAAAATCCAACTTATTTTTATTTGTTATGTAGGATTTGAAATTAAAAAAAATGAGAATCTTATTTCTCTTGAAAAACTTGTTTAGTAAAAACCCACAAGAATAATTTTTTTGCGTGTTTGATGAAAAAACTCAAGATATTTTAAAGTGTTTCATTCAAGATTCTCAATTATTTTTTTTCTTTATTTTTACAAACAAATTATAATTTTTTTCTCCCACTGTAAAATTCGAAATTATTCAAACTTCTTAGATGTAGAGTCCAAGAACTTTACTTAGCTAAGATAGATAGTAGTATTATAGTATGTATAGTATTATCTTTGTTACTGTGGATTTTTGGTTTAGACCGGGAATTATTTGGACACTCATAGTAGTACTTATAGATTTTCTAAGTTAAACCTATAGTTCAAGAATATTAAGTATAACCTAAGGTTTGATTATATAACTGATATTAAGGATAATATTTGTTATATTATAAGGTTTAAATATCAACCAATAGGATTTTAAGCACATGTTATGAATGGGTAATTAAGGATTAAGTATTTTTGAGGATTAAATTAAATAAGGGTAAAGTTTGAATGTTATAGGGTCAGTCAGCAGCTTTGAATACGTTGAAGGCTTAGTCAAGGCTGTTTACTCCATTCAAACTTAGCTAAAAATGTGTAATTTCGTGTTTAAATATTCAGCGTGTGCCGATATATCGCAGCTATAGGGGGCGATATATCGCAGCACGTAGATACGGAAAACACGAGACGATGCACGGTCGCCTCGGGCATACTGGCCCAGGCGATATATCGCCTACAGGGGGCGATATATCGCCTCCTCCAGCATAAATTCAAACATTTTTGAATTCTTTTCCTTTCAGCCATTCAAACTTCTTCATAAGTCCAGCATCTTTTGAACGAGTCTTCAGCCTTTGCTGAACGATTATTCAAATGATTTTCACCTAAAAAGCCATTATTTTTATTCAAGTAAAATCAAGATACTTTCATTCCCAAACTCTATAAATAGGACCTAGTACCCAGCCATTATTCACCTTTTACTCTAAGTTCAGAAGCTGCTAGTGCTAAGTGAGTGTGAGAGTGTAAACACCTGGTTTGGGAAATCATAAGCTTAAACATCATAAGCTTATCAAACACTTTGGGAAGTGAGGTTCTATAGTATTTCGGTTGTGGTATAGATTGGTCTTTCAAGTCTTTGAGGTAAACCCGAAACTCTATTTCATTTGTTTCATGTTATTTTCTTTCTCAAAGCCTTCTACTCAGTCCCCTAACCTCATTCTTATTTTGGTTAGGGAATCCAAGTTCTTAAGCACATAAGTTGTGGTAAGCACATTTCTCAATGGTTTAGTCTTCCTATTCATTTTCATTTCTTCTTCTTCATAAGACTCACTCTTTCTAATGGTTATTAGGAGTGTTCCAAAAAGTCCCAACTCAATCCACTTATCCCGGTAACTTTGGTAAGGAAAATAGGATAGAATCTATATGTGTATTGCTTATGTGTTATGTTATGAATATGTTATGAATGTGTATGTTTGTAGGCTTGGGCTTATGCCCTATTTGACTAACAAGACCCCAAAAAGATTTTGGGCATATGCCTACTTAGCTAGTAGGACCCCACTAATCTCATGGGCATAAGCTTGTTTAGTCTATGGGACCCCAAGTAATAATGGCCATTATAATAAGTGTATGTATTAAGTGTTATGATATGTCTTTACGTTTATTATGAAATTTATGTGTATGACTATGTGTTAGATTTTCCTTGCTGGGCATTAGGCTCATTCCTTTTTGTTTTATGTGCAGGAAAATAGCTTTAGAGGCAGTAAGATTCGTGACGCTTAGAGGATGTGTATCGATGGTGAATGGAGTCAAGGGGCCGAGCGTTATTCGATTTGAGGATGTAGTCTCATTTTATTTTTTTATGGTTTTATATGTATTTTCCGCATTTCTTATGTAATTCTTTTCATTTAAATCATGTTTTGTTTTTTTAAAGACAATGGGATCCCATATCCTTCTTAGTATTTATTTGTAAGTAACTCTTATTTTACAAGTTACTCAATAAAATTATGGTATTTTCGTAAAAATGTAAGTTTATGTATAGTTTCGTTAATGGTCCAAAAAGTCTAGATTAGTGGGTCATTACATTAGATATCAACTATTAGGATTATAAATTTACATTGAATGTTATATGGAATTTTCTTTAACACATTATTATTACAAATTATTTTGTAGTTCATTTTTCTTCAATAAACTAAAAATGTGAGGAATTTTAAAGTTTTGAAAATTTCATTATGTAAAATTTTCAAACATATATTTTGTTTGTCTTGAAGGAAATATTTCTTATAGAGTGATAATCTTCATTAACTTTTTTTGTATAGAAATTCGTGATGGAATAAAAAATGGAATAGAGGATAGTAATTGAACACGAGTTGAAAGAGTTGAGAGATGAACTCATAATAATTTCTTAAAATTTCTTTTCACGCACCCTTTAACAAAAAGTACAAAATGACCCTTTAGTAAATAGTTATGTTTTTTTTAAAATTAATTTCACCATTATAATTTATTATTTAAATAAAATTAAAACATATTTAGCCTTATTAATTAAAAATATAAATTAAAAAAAAATAAAAATATATCACAATTTTTAATTTTATTTTTAATTCGAAAGAAGCGTAAATATAAATATTTTAAATTATTTTTTTTATAAAATGATTTTTTTTCATTAGAATCAATTTCATTAATAAAATAACAATATTCAATTTTCATACTAGTAAAAATTAAAATATCGCTAAAAAAGTTCTTACAAATATGAATTAGTTAATATTTAAAGTGTTATACAGTAAAACCTATATATAACAATAACTTTAAGATCAAACTAATTGTATTCTAATTGATAGTTTAAAACTGAATAAAGGTATTGGTACAAAAAGATTTTCAAACTTCCAAAAGTACCAATTTTAACAACAATAATTTTTACATATTTAAAAGTAATTTAAGTAATTCAAATGTGGGATAAATCTTTGATTTTCTACCTTGAGTACAAATAAATGATATTATATTTATTTGATTGTATATATAATTATTACTATGTAGATGTGGAATAAATACTTATTTGACTGTATATATAATTATTACTATGTAGACGTATACTTTCTTAATGCGGGACTTAAAATATATATAACTAATTACATTTTAGTGATTATTGTTATTTATAACTGGCCTAAATTTGGATTTTTTTTGTGTGATAAAATAAAAGTTATTATTATATAAAGTATTATTATATATATGTTTTATTGTATTAATTGTTTTGAAGTTGTGTTAGAAATAAATTTGTATTATTTCTTACTATTCAAATAGAATATTTACATAAATTTACTAAATTTATATAAACATATGGTAATAATTAATTAATGAAAATAAAATCAAGAGAAAATTGAGACAAAACATTCGTTCACATTTTACTAAATCTCAAAATAAAAATAATTTCGGTAAAAGCTATAAGGTATTGCTACTGTGCAGGTTGCACCCGTGAATAATTTTCAACACGAAATTTTTTTATGACCGTGTATATTGTAGTTATTTAGAGCATCTTATAAATTTTTAAAAAATTCTGAATAATTTAAAGTGTTAAAAATTAAATTCAAATAGGTTGTTGCACATGTAACTAATTTTTTTAATGCGCGTGCAAAACACATATTTGAATCTACTTTTTGGTACACTAAACTGTTAAGAATTTTCTAAAAATTTACAAAAAACTATAAATAACTATAATATATACGGTCACCAAAAACTATTCATGAGTCCAACCCTAAAAGGTGCACCGGTACGGCTGCACCAAAGAAATATCCAAAGCTATATATCATTAAAAAGAATAAAAAACCTATTAATCATTAATGATGTCATCACGTTAAATTGAAATCAATCAACCACAATTAAATAATACTGAAGTCACCACAGTTATGAGACCTGCAAGTTGCAGTGACAGTGGTGCCTGTACTGGGCGTGGTAGGGTTAGGGTACAAGTACCCAAGTCGCATCTTAATTAATAACTAATATTTGCCTCAACTTCTGATTATTATGAGACAATACTATTTACTACTTATAATTGGTTTGTGTTGACGCAGTTTTTCGCCAACAGTGTATTACGTAATTAGCTGGAATAAACTAGTGCTTAAGGGTAAACCGTAATAAGAATAATAACTCTTAAGGATGCTTAGAATGATATAGTAAGAACACTCGTTCCTTTTTTATGTGGTCTGGAGGCTAAAATCCCCCTAGTCCACGAGTCGATATTATTACTGTATATCTCTCTATATCTTGACAGCGTATTTGTATTACACAAAAAAACCACCTCCCTCCTCTATCCAATGTCTTGGTATTTATAGGAGAACCATCCCAGGATAGGTGCAGGGGTCATCGCGTGGATACCCATCCTATATGTGACCCGTCTTGCACAAATGATGAATATTACAATATATATTAAGGTATGGTATAATCATTAGGTAAAATTTATCATGGGTCGTCTGGCATACTCGGACATGTGATGTTTGACCATGCACGTTTATGTTACGTGTCTGAGAATTCAGGGATAACAGACATGTAATGTCTGACCACGCACGTCTATAAATAACATATCTAGGTTTATAAAGACTCCTGGACATGGCAGGTGGTTAGAGTACTACGACCTGAACATAATGCCAGCTCATGCCCAAAAGGCTGTATTTTATATCCATCTCCAGCTCGTGCCTTAATGCTTCATATTCCTCAGATCATGTTATTACTTGGGGAGTCGCACTGCCTTCGCCGAGGAAATATCAACTTGTAGGTCCCTTAGTACTGTTCTTAGCTAGCCAGCTGTACTTGAGCTGCATAAAAGACCTGGGCTGAATATTAGGGCGTACATTTGCCCCCAAGTCCCTGCCCTGTCTTATGACGTCATTCTCTGACGGACACGGTGAGGACTTTTAAACTTCTGTTGCGATTACCCATGTTGGCTCATTACTTGAGTATTGGACACGTGGAATGTCGTGATTGGCGTCTGTTCGAGTTTCGAGGATTGCATTAAATGGCCTGTCCACCTTTTTTGTCGCCGTTTAATCTTTCAAAACATGATCCTCGCATCTCGCATTAGCTTGATCGGACGGTCCACAGTTCTTTAGGCCTATTACATATAAATTGGGTTGGCGATTTTCAGTGTTCATCACCTCTCATTTGAAACTTTTCCTAATTTTCTCTCTTCTGAACTTCAAAAACCCTTCTTCATTTTCTCATAAAATCCTAGAAATCTGCCACCGAAACCTTCGGAAACCCAGTCACCAAGGACTTTTCAAGAACTCTCCTTCTACGTTGCTTATTCATTTCGTTGAAGAACACACTGTAAGTTTTCTGTTTTACTGAAACTTTTCTTTTATGGGTTTTTGTGTGTTTCTCTTCTTTCTTTATCATGCTAATCCGCACTTAATCGTCACTAGCATTAGGCTGTTCCCACACGTTTTTGGTACATAGGTTTCGGTTTAGGTTTATTGAGTAGGTCCTAAAATATATCTAGGATTGTGATGTTCATAAACTGGGTAATTCCTGGGTAATTTTTAGAAAATACCCATTCGGCATGTAGAAGATGAAAGGTTTTTAGGGTTCGACATTAGGTTGCTTAGGGGCTACGCTTCTTGGGCGGTTTTGCTCTAAACTGCTCCCCAAGGGGGGTAGTGGCCTGATTTTCTGACACATAGATCCCTAAATACTAGGGGTCTGCTGGGAAACCTAGGCGCGTAGCATTACACCGCAGGCTGATATTGCATCAACTCATGTGTTAGAACCCCCGACCTTCATCATTTCTTGCCTGTACAAAAAATTCTACGTCGCCCACTAAAAATTTCACCGTTCTTATTCGATAGGCGAGCTAATGGCACCCAAGAAAGGCGCGTCCAAAAAGAACGTAGCTGGCTCGTCGTCCCAGCAAACTCACAAGGGAAAGGAGGTCGTCCCTGATTCCCTCATTCCTGAATTCGGCCCAATGGTGGAGAAGGAGGTCGTGGTCGCTCTTGATGCATTTTTCGAGGCCGAAAGGATTGTCTCCAAAATAACGACCCAAGAAGGGCCAACAAGATTATGCTGTCCCACAACAACGAGGTTGGGACGGGTGCTTTCATCGCCCGACCTCTTTTAGAGGGGGAGCGGAGCTGTGCACCACTCCAGGACTTCAAAGATCTGCCTAGTCATCGAGCTGCCCAGTCATCCCAACGACTTCAAAGATCAGTTCTTTATGTCAAATGGGTTTCGCAACTGCAAACACCGATACTTCAACCGCCCTCGTAAGTCTTCTTTCTTTTCGTAGCTTGAAAAAAGAAAGTTCTTTTCACACTTAGTTTTCTTGCGTGTATATTGCCTGGAGTGTCTTTGTGCAGCCATTTTTCCGAGGACGGCCAAATCAGTGACCTTTGGGGGTCAATATGATACTTTAGCGGGGCTCCCGCCTAGCGAGAAGGACTATCGCCAGCTCGTGTCTGATGACACGATGTTGGCGTGTAAGTTACTTGCTGAAGGTCAAACCTTGGCCTTGAGAAGAACGCAGGCCAACGTTCCTATAATTCATGAGCTCCCGCCCGTCCCTGAAAGGAACGCTAAGGCCATCGACAGCGAGGAGCCAGAAGAGGACGGGGTACCCCTCGTGCGAAAGAGGCTAGTTCCCGAGGCCACCCAGGACCCCATTATTGAGCGAGCTGCATCGGGGGCAGCTACCGGCCCCTCTGGCCAAGGTAACCCATATCCCTTTAGGGATTTAGATAAAGTTGTTGCCGATCTTAGGCTAGTTAGGTTCAACCCAAACCAGCACGTACACCGTCACCCTAACGACCCTAATCGTAACATAACCTTGCTCCAGTGTGTCGACCATTTAGTGTTGCGTCATGACATGGGCCATCCTAGGGGGACCGTAGTAGTAGACAATACCCTGTCCTTTAGGTCGGCCTTCTTCGAAGAGTATGGAACCAACCTTAGGTCGTGGCCTTCCCTTTTACAAGGTGTTGTTGCTCCTGGACTTAGGCAATATGTAGAGGAGTCCAGTCCTGAGGTAGAACCTGACCTAGAACCTCCCCTCTGCGCCAACTATATGCCCAAGAAAAGTCACCTCTGGCAACCGAAACTCACACTTCTTACACTTGGCATATAACCGATGCTCCCTTAACCACTGTAAGACCTGTCGAAGATGTCGCTCGTGCTCTACATCTGAACTGGAGTATACTAAGATGTCGTCGATGAAGACAATGACGAACTGATCCAAGAAGTCCTTGAACACCCTGTTCATTAGATCCATGATAGCTGCTGGGGTATTGGTCAAACCAAAAGACATGACCAAGAACTCTTAGTGCCCATACCGCGTTCGGAAGGTCGTCTTCGGTATGTCCTCATCTTTGATCCTTATCTGGTGATAACCAGATCGAAGATCAATCTTTGAGAACACCATCTTTCCCTACAACTAATCGAACAAGTCATTGATCCTTGGTAGAGGATACTTATTCTTGATGGTTACCTTATTCAATTCCCTATAGTCTATGCACATCCTCAGAGTCCCGTCTTTCTTCTTAATAAACAACACTGGAGCGCCCCATGTAGAGTAGCTAGGCCTGATGAACCCAAATTCAGAAGTTCCTGTAGTTGTATCTTCAATTCCTTCAACTCTACTGGTGCCATCCTATATGGTGCTCTTGATATTGGTTCTGTCCCCGGTGCTAATTCAATAACAAGCTGAATCTCCCTACGCGGCGGCAATCCTAGTAGCTCCTCAGGAAACACTTCCAAAAACTCACAAACCACCCTCATCTCCCCCGGCCCTGCTGGCATAACCCTGGTAGTATCCACCACACTAGCCAGAAAACCTATACATCCACCCTGTAACAAGTCTTTGGCTCTCAACGCTGATATCATGGGTACGCGGGGTCCACATACCGCCCCCGCGAAGACAAAAGGATCCTCGCCATCAGGATCAAAAGTCACCATCTTCTTCCTGCAGTCAATAGTAGCCCCATACCTGACCAACCAAACCATCCCTAAGATCATGTCAAAATCCTCCATATCTAGCTCAATAAAGTCAACTGAAAGCTCCCTACTATCAACCATCACTGGCAGTACCCTAATCCACTTCCTAGAAACTACCAATTCCACAGTAGGCAATAAAGTCCCAAACCCTGTAGTACGACACTCACTAGGTCTACACAATCTATCAATCACTTTACTAGAAACAAATGAATGTGTAGCACCATAGTCAATCAATACAGTAAAAGGAGAGCCAACACTAGAAAGCTTGAACACTCGAGCTGGAGTCAAGCTGTCCACCTTTCCTGCTTCCCCTTTCTTCACTGTTGGGCAGTCCTTCTTGAGATTCCCCACCATTCCACATACATAGCAAGCCTTGGCCCGACATTCGCCCTGATGGCGTCTTCTACACGTCGGGCACTCCGGATAGGTCCGCCACGCTTCACCGTCGCCCTGACGGCCACCCTGACAACCCCGACCCCTCCTATCAGGACCAGCAGCGGTCGAAGTATCAGGTGTCTTCCTCTTCACATCACTGGGGCCTCCGCCCCTACCTGACCCAGAATAAGGCAGCACAACTCTGCGACCCTCGCGCCTCACTGCACTTTCCTTCCAAATCTTGTTCTCCACTTCCTCAGTGGTAAGAGCCTTCTCAACGGCATGGGCATAAGTTGTTCCCCCAGGTACCGTTGTGATCCTAACATCCCATGCTATCATAGCATTAAGCCCTCGAATAAACCTGTCTTTCCTAGCTGCATCTATAGGCACAAGGTCTGGTGCAAATTTGGCAAGTCTATCAAATTTTAGGGCATACTCAGTAACGGTCATGCTGCCCTGCACCAAACCCACAAACTCATTAACTTTTGCTGCCCTGATGACAACATTGTAGTATTTTTGACTGAACAAGTCTTTAAATCCTTCCCAACTCAAAGCAGTGACGTCCCTGGTCTGTGATGCCACTTCCTACCAGATGCGGGCATCCTCTCTCAACATATATGTGGCACAGGCCACTCTGTCATGCCCATCTATCCTCATGAAGTATAGGATAGTAGTAATCATAATCAGCCATTGCTCGACCTTCAGTGGGTTAGGTCCTCCCTCAAAATTTGGGGGATGCTGCTTCCGGAACCGCTCATACAATGGCTCCCATCTGTTCCCAACCTCTCCTGGCTGAATAACTGGTGCCACAACATGTGGCACAATAGGTGCAGCACTCCCTGTTGGAGCCTGTTGTCGTAGTAGACGAATCTATTCATCTTGGCTCTATAATCGCACTTACATATCTGCCATAAGTTGCTGCCAGTTCTCAGGGACTGGCGGAGGAATCTGGCCCTGGTCATCACCCCCGGTCCCAGACCTAGTGCCGACTAGTCGTGTAGATTTTCTTGGACGCATGGCTATCCAAGTCAATCTGCAATCAACGACTCGGGAATCAGACCATGATGACAAGGTAAAAGCTTCTCCAAAATCCACCAATGAAACATAACCAATCACAAACAATCAAGATATAGGCATTTATCCACATGCACCGACATTGCTAATAAGCATGCCTCAACATCATCACACAACAGTTAAGATACAGCCATCCATCCATCCATACACAATATGCAGTTAATCATTCAAATATTCATTTACATGCACGACGATGCTAATAAGCATGCCTCAATATTTCTACACAACAGTCAAGGGCCAGGCCCTATCAATATCTCATGCTTCCTATTAATCCAATAAATAACAACATTCATAATTCATTCCAAGCACACAAGCATATATACACATGACCAAACCCTGAATCGAGCTTGTCTCTAGTAGTGAATGTACATGTCCAGCCGGTCTTTAGGAACCCTTAAACCTAGGACGCTCTGATACCAAGTTGTAACGCCCTGGATAGCCAAGACCACTACACTATGTACTTATAAAGGTGCAGGACTTGCTAATCAAGTCATTTAGTTAAAGACGTGTTAGCTAAAATCATTAATGTGCTAGGATTAAAAGGTTTTGGTCTCAAATGATACTTTTCATATAATTAAATGTTTTACACCAGGGATCCCAAAAGAGAGAGCGTTTAAAAAGTTAGTTTACAAAATTTCCAGAGTACAAACAATCACTAGCCACTCTAAGGCAAAACAGACATATATAGTTCTCCTGTTCCTGTCTCCCCCTCAACCGTTGCGGCTGAGCAGCTGATCATGTACATTCTGCTCGCAGAGCTCTCCGAATCAGGGTTAATCAAGCTTACCCTTGCCTTTACCTGCACCACGAAGCACCCTGAGCCAAGGCCCAGCAAGAAAATATATCACTATATAATAAGCAATAATAACATTTGGATAACCCCTTAAGCATGATCATACACTTAACATACCATAATAATCACAAAGCACGAAGATTCAACCAAAGATTCAGCTAATCAACACTCAGCTATACAGCATGACAATCCACCAATCAATAATAACAATCAAATCACATGATAATCAGGGTCGACACCTTAGGTCGCACCCTCTGTTTACCCCACTGACTCCGGCCCGCTTAAACAGAGCTCAGTGCATAATAAGCTGTCCTCAGCTACCAGTGGCCGAGCTGCGCCCTGTGCGCTAATGTAAACTCCGGCACTCTTAGGCCGTTCGTCTACTATTTACATGGCATAATACCATCCTCTATAAGGCATACAAGTCAGGGAACCCTTAGTCCACCGATGCAGTTTTCTTACCTTTAGTTCCCAAGTGTACTGCTTACGTGAGATGCCTCCTGAGAACGATCTGTTTCCCGAGCCCCTCGCTTATACCTAGTCACAACCAAGATAAGGGATACCAATAATAATCGTAAAAGGGCTTCTAGATAAGGTTCTAGTCTCCGGAACATCGAATTCCACCAAACACGGTAGTAGATTCGATCCCGAGCACCCTAGGTTAAATTCCCATGGTTAAAATCCAAATACCCCTAATTCCCTTAAGGGCTGCGACTCTAGCCTCCCATGCCGCGGCATGGCCCTCAAACAGAGACCTCCCATGCTCAAAACTAGACATGGGTTGCGGCCCTACATAGACCATGCCGCGACCCGCCCTTCATCTCCCACATCCATCAGCTTCAGAGGGCCGCGACTCACCAAGAACTATGCCGTGGCCTGACCCCTTCGAACCCAGAAAAACCTCCATTTTTGACTCTCAAACCTTACTCAAAATCATCCAAAACCATCCCAATTCCACAACTCAATTATCATAAAACTTCTAACATGATTCCAGCAACATAATCCAGCGAAAACCCAGCCTAGAAACTCATCAAAATCCCACTTTAATCTCTGAAACCCAAAAGCTTAAAAAAAACAAAACCAGTCATAAAACTCATAATTCAAACACTAAGTCATGAATTGGAGCTTACCTTTTTTGATGAACTAACTCTCTTAAAGATTTCTGAGCTAACTCCCAAGTTTCTGCTTCAATTCAATCCTTCAATATTGAAACCCATAAACACCTTAAAACCCAGCCATAAACACAAAATTAATCACCATGCATAAAGCTTTTAGCTTACCTTAATTCTGGTTAAACTCCTTAGCTGAACACTAGGTTAATCCTCTAAGACTTCAGCTCAATCCACTGAATTCCAGCTGAGTTTTCCTTAAGTTCCTTGTGGTTTTTCTTTGAGAGAGAAAAGGAAAAGGAGGGAAGGTTGGTTCTTTTGTTTCCACCGATTTCTGAGTTTTTACTTAGTCTATCCTTAGGTAATTAAGTTAATCCTGAGGCTCGGGGTGCCGGAAACGTCGCCGAGGGAAAAATGGTAAAATTCCCCAGTTTTCCCACCTAAGCTTCCTAACCTCAAATATATCTCCAATAATTTATTTCCATAACCCGATAACCTAAATGACCATCCAATACCTAAGATACCCCTTAACTTTCCCCAAGTCAAGTATTAAGCCCCGTTGTGACTTTCCCGCTAACTAGCTCCCTAGGATCACCTCAAATCGCATGCTGCAGATTTAACCACATAATAATGTGGTTCTCACAATTATAACATACAATCACATTTACATTCATATAACCATACTAGCATGCTTATCATATAATCATGCGTTATATTAATAAATTCACACATAAACCAATTATGCCCTCCCGACACACTAATCAAGGCCCTTAGCCCATATTAGTGATTTTGGGTCGTTACAACATAAATTAAACAATTCAACATAGAGATGAAAAAAATATCATAAACTCACCATAACTAATAATAGAGGTTCAAGTGAAACTACATTAAAAATCCTAGAAAAGATGTTTAGTTCATAATAACAATAAATACAGTCATTCAATTAATATAAATGTGCATAAAAAAGAAAGAAGAAAGAAAAACTCTAAGATGAATCCAATCTTTCTCTCTAATAGCCTCCAATGTATTCCCCCTAGATTAGGGCTCCAAAAACTGACTTAAAACGCATATAATTATGTTTATATAATGCTCCCCACGTTAAAATGTCAAAATACCCATTTTTCCTCTCAAAACTACACAAAAATCATTTTTCGAAAGACTTAGCGTGGTCGCACCACTCATAGGGCGTAGTCACCTCCTTAAACCCGTGTTCCTCGCAAAAATCCTACTGTGACTAGTGATCCTATTTTGAAAATAACTCTCTCTATATAAATCCAAATTTGATTATTGAAATAGATATTGCAAGCTAAGAGAAAGATCTACAACTTCTATTTCTATGAGTTTTTCCAAAAAGTGAAGAAATCATGGCCGAATTTCGACATGCGTTACCAAGTATAAACAATGCATGTCGAGCATTTTCAACGTAGTATCTTAATATGGCTAAGAAATACCTAACTAAGATAAATTTAACATTATAAAGTGTTGATCTAATGCTATGAATTGCTACCATTTGATCAATGGATAATCTTAATAGTACATTAATAAGTTTGAGAAAGAGTAACTAAGATCAATTTAACAACTAGAAAATGTTAAATTGATCTTAGTTACACTTTTCTCAAACTTATTAAAGTACTATTAAGATGATTCATTGATCTAATGGTAAATCTCCATAGTATTAGGTCAATAATTTATAATGTTAAATTGATCAAAGTAAGATATTTTTTAAACTTATTAAGGTACTATTAAGATGATCGATCTAATTGTAGCTTTTTCAAAGTGTTAGATCAAAACTTTATAATGTTAAATTGATCTTTGCTAGAATATTTTTAAGAAAAAAATTATTAAGATACCATTAAAATGATTGATGAATTTAATGGTATCTAATCCTAGCATTGGATCTTAGTTACACTTTTTCGACAACCAGTTTGAAATTTATGATGACCGGGTTGAGAATTCAACAACTTGTCTGGATATTTTGACAACTTGTCTGAAACCTTCGACAACTTGTCTGGACATTTCAAAAACCTGTCAAAAAATTTCAACGATAATATTTCAACAACTATCCAGGATATTTCGATCAGTTGTCTGTAAATTTCGACAGCCTATCAAAAATACCAATAACTAGTCTGGGATTTCTACAATCTATCTTAAATCTTTCACTAAGTACAAAATCAGATCTATAACATAAATTTTGACCAGGTCTAAATCATGCTTTAAAAAATTACACAAAATTATCAAAAAATTACATATCAAACCAAGTCCTAAATAAATAAATAAAAATATTTCTTGCATGTGGTTTGTTGTATTCATATCATCCACAATTGAAACACTTTTGTTGCTTAGTTCGTACCATACTTCCTCTTGATCGTGAACAATTTAATATTTATTTCCACTAGTTTTCATTCTTTTTCTACAATCTATCATATAATATTACAATATTTTTTTATAACATCTAAGAAACAAATAATACAAAAAATAAATGCACATTATTGGTATTAATAAAATTAAAAAATTATATAAAAAAAATGAAAATCTAGAAATTTGATATCCTGTCTAAAAAATTCAACACGTCATGAAAAATACACAACTTGTTGTCTAAGAATTAGACTACTGGTCTAAAATTCAGACCAATAGTAAAAAATACACAATGCATGTTCTATCAATTAGACGGGTGGTCGAAAATATACAATGGCTGGTTTAAAATTCATACATGTGGTTTGGAATTTTAGACACCTTGTTGAAAAATTAGACATGGTGTCAGAAAAATCTGGGTTTCTCTATCTCCCAAAATAGATGAATCTGTAGGATCTCATTTATATAAGTCTATATGCATGCTCCCTATTACACAAAATAACATACAATAGAAAACATAGAAACATGCATAGATGTGATTTTCATACAAAGATTCGTAAATAGCACAGTAGATGTAGCGTCCCAAAACTCCTAATAAGGATTAGTATGTTGATTGGTGTGTCGGGAGGGCATAATTGAGATTTTTGGTGAATTATGTCATTTTAATTATATATATGTGATTATGTGGATTATATGAGTTACATTACGATATGATTGTTTATGCGTATTTACGTGTATTAAATGTGCTTAAAGACCTGCTTTTGTTAAAAATTGGCATTTTCGTATTTTTGACCCGTTGATGGTATAATTGTAATTTTGTATGCTATGAGTTTGCGACCACATTATTGTGCGTATATATTCGAGATATTCGGCATGAGTTAATCCTTTTGAGCAAATTGGCAGAAAAGTCACAACGGTGATTAATTCCCGGCTCGGGATGAGCGTAGGAGTATTTTGGTAATTTGGTAAATTACCAGGATTTTTGGTAAATGGAATTAATTGGGAGAAATATTTGCGTTTAGTGGACTGATGGATTGAATTTGGAAGTAGTGGTGAAATTTGAGGTTTAGTGGGGATTTAGGAAAAATGACCAAATTGCCCTTGGGGTGTGTTAAAGGATTAGTTTAATGGAGGAGTAAAAGGGTCTTTTGACCCTAAGAATAGACTAAGTGGCTAAGTATGACAGCAACCTTATCCCTCATTCACATTCCCTCCTTCTAGTTTCTTCTTCAATTTCCCTCACAGCCAAGATTTAAAGTTTTGTACAACACATTAGAGTTCTTTGAGGATTTTAAAGGGAAATTAAGCTTCAAGAATGAGACTTGCAGCTGCTAGAGGTCATCATCACCATAGGAATCCAAAGGGTATGAGTTTTCTCTTTATTGTACTTCATGTGTTCTTGAGGAAGTTGGGAAATTTTCGAATTTAGGATCCTAGGTGGTTTAGATATATGTGTTGATGGTAAAAATTTGCTTGTGAGCTGATGTTGTTGCTTGAATTCCCATTGAAAGTATGTTTTGTGTTGAATTTAGGGTTTGAGGAAGAATTTGGAGGTTTTGAACTAAGTGTTGGAATTGTGGTTTAAAACTTGAACTGGGCATTGGGTTATTGTTGTTAGATGTCCTAGAGGTTGTATGCTTGCTTTGGGTACTCAATTTTGAGCATATTGCAGCTTTGGGTAGGATTTTCCAAGTTTGGGACAGAGAAAACGAAGAAAAAGAAACCCAAAACTCTAGGTTCGCGTTGTGGCACCCATTCGCCAGAGGTTGGCGCCCCTACGCTGAAGCAAGGGAATTTTTGGGCATCTTTGTGCTTCTGGCGCCCCTGCGCTAGGGGGTGGTGCACCTACGCTATCACCGTTTCAGAATATGGTTTTTTAAGGTTTTGGGAAAATCTTGGGGCCTCGGGGGATTGTTCCATCACCCGGATTGGTGGAATTAGAGGTCTCGAGGGCTAGGGAATAATCCTGGAGTATGTATACAGGATTAGCTCTTAATGAGGGTAATCTTTATGTTGTGACTAGGTTTACCACAAGGCTTGGAAAATGGGATCGTGCTCAGGGTCATACCACTATGTACACATGACTCAAGGTAAGAAAATCGGTACTTGCACCAAGATTAGGGCATTGGCCCTAGTTATCAAACATGGTTTTAACCACGCTTTGTATATCTGTTTAAATGTGAACATCTTTGGACTATGTCTGATTGTGTTATATTGGTGGTTCATATCTGTTTGTAATTGATTGGAAATGTTCGGCTAATGAGCCATAATCGGTAATATGCATGTGTAATGTAGGCCGTTATGGCGGGGCCATTATAGTAGTGAGGTATGCACTCCTTCAGCATAGAGGCCGCATAAATGAATTATATGCTTGGTTAAGTTTGATTATAATTGTGAAGCATGCGTTTTATGATTCTTATTTTGTTGATTAGCTCAAATGGGGTTTTTTTCCTGGGCCTTGGCTCACGGGTGCTATGTGGTACAGGTAAAGGCAAAGAAAAGCTGGACCAAGCATGAGTTGGAGAGCTCTAGAGGCGGTGTGTACATATGCAACCTGCTCGATTGCCACGGCCGGGAATACTTTTGAGGTCCTAGGGTTATACCATCTTTTGCTGCTTAGGCCGACCACTTTTGTATTTTGTTTGTATTTGTTATTAGCTTATAAACTCTTTTCGGGATCCCGTGTATAAACTCAAACTTTTAATGAAAAGTACTACTTCTTTGACAAAAATTTTTAATACCTAAACCATTAGTTAACTTTAATTACACATTTAAGTCCAAATGACTCGCTTAATGAGTTAAGAACTATTTTAAACCCAAAGTGTAACAGTCTTGGATTAGTAGGGCATTACAACTTGGTATCAAAGCTGCCAAGTTTTAAAGGTTCCCAAAGAATGGATGAATATGTACGTTCGTAGCTTAAGATAAGCTCGACTCACTATTCGGTATATAATGAATGGAATATCTGCTTAATTAATTAATTGGGGTATATATGCCTTATCTTCATCCTAGAGTATGAAGCATGAGTTATATTGATAGGGTTTGGCCCTTGACTGCTATGTGAATGTGAAAATACATGCTTATTAGCATTGTTATTGCGTGTGTGTGCTTATTTGTTCGGTTTTGGACCATGGGGTGGTACCCTAATACTGTTATCATTGCTTGATGAGCTGAGTCATTGATTGTAGATATACTTGGAGAGTTATGCCTTCAAGGCGATCAAATTGACTAGCCAGCGCTGAGATTGAGGCTAGAGATGATAATCAGGGTCAGAACCCTCTGCCAGCCCCTTAGAGCTGGCAGCAAATGTTTACTGAAATACAAGCAAGGTTACACATACAGGAAGATGAGATTTGACTATTGAGACAAAAGGCTCCGCTAGGGAATGCTGCACCAGCTGCTATGGTACCAGTTCTGGGATAGCCAGAAATTGAGAATAGGTGGGAGCCACTTTATGAGAGGTTCAGGAAGCAACACCCTCCTACCTTTAAAGGAGAGACAGATCTGTTGAGAGCTAAGCAGTGGATGAGCATGACTTCCTCCATCCTTGACTTCATGAGGGTGGCAGGTAATGACATAGTGTCCTATGCCACAAACATGTTACGTGATGATGCCCACATTTGGTGGGAGGTTGGATCTCAGACCCGGAATATCGCGGTACTGAGTTGGGACAAGTTCAAGGATTTATTCAATGAAAAATACTACAATGACACAGTTCGTACTGCGAAGGCAGATGAGTTCACCAGGTTGGTTTAGGGCAACATAATTGTGACTGAGTATGCCTTGAAGTTCAACAGGATGGCCAAGTTTGCATTATACTTGGTGCAACCAATGTTGCAGGAGAGAGAGGTTTATTCGGGGATTGAACCAAATGATAGCACAGGATGTCAGGATTACTTCAGTGCCTGGAGTCACCACATATGCTCAGGTAGTTGAGAAGACCCTTACTGCTGAGGGCGCAGAGGATAAGATTTGGCGCTAGAGCGCCGTGAGGCGCGATGCTAGAAGGGTGGTACCACCATTTTTAGGATTTGGTAGGGGTGGAGGACCTAGTGACTAGAAGAGGAAGACCCCAAACACTTCTACAGTTTCAGGTCCAGACAGGAGGGCTCGGGGTACTTAGGGTGGCCGCCATGGCGGCAATGAGATCTGGAGAAGCTATCCAGAGTTTTCCAGGTGAAGGAGGTGCCATTTGGGAGAATGTCACGCTAAGGTCTGCTTCTTGTGCTGGGTAGTGGGGCATCTCAAGAAAGACTACCCGCAGCCGAAGAAAGATGAGCAGAAGAAGGGCGACAATCTGACTCCAGCCTGAGTATTTCCATTGACACAATCAGAGGCCGAGGCTACTCCATCGGTAGTGACATATCAGATTTCTAGCGTTGGCTCTACTTACATCGTATTGATTTATTCTGGTGCTACACATTCCTTTGTATATAGTAGAGTGATTGATAGACTTTGTAGACCTTGTGATTTATATGTTGTGGGGTTTGGGACATTGTCGCCTAATGGGGACTTGGTAGTTTCTAGGAGGTGGATTATATCTCTACTAGTAGAGATTGATAGTAGGGAGTTGTCAGTGGACTTGGTTAAGTTAGCTATGGAGGACTTCCATATGATTTTGTGTATGGATTAGTTGGCCAAGTATGGGGAGACTATTGATTGTAAAAGAAGGATGGTGACTTTTGAGCCTGAGGGAGAGGACCTGTTTGTGTTTGTGGGTATTGTGAACGGACCTTGCATTCCTATGATCTCGGCACTGAAGGCTAGAGACCTACTGCAAGGAGGTTGCATAGGATTCCCAGTGAGTGTAGTGGATACCACCAGGGATGTGTCAATCGAGGCCGGTAGAGACCATATAGGTTTGTGAGTTCCTAGATGTGTTTTCAGAGGATTTTCCAGGGTTTTCACTGCATCAAGAGATCAAGTTTGCCATTGAGTTGGTGCCAGAGACAGAACCAGTATCTAAAGCACCATATAGAATGGCTCCGGCAGAATTGAAGGAATTGAAGGTACAATTACAGGCGTTACTTGATTTGGGATTCATTAGACCCAACTTTTCACTGTGGGGTGCGCTTGTATTGTTTGTTAAGAATAATATGGGATGTTGAGAATGTGCATTGACTACGTGGAGTTGAACAAGCTGACTATTAAGAACAAGTATCCACTGCCGAGGATTGATAACTTGTTTGACCAGTTTCAGGGTAAGACAGTATTTTCAAAGATTGATCTTCGATCTAGTTATCATCGGCTGAGGATCAAAGAGAAGGATATTCTGAAGATAACTTTTCACACGAGGTATAGGCATTATGAATTCTTGGTTATGTCATGTGGATTGACCAATCCCCTAGCAACATTCATAGACCTGATGAATAGAGTGTTTAAGGACTATTTGGACAAATTTGTGATTGTTTTCATCGATGATATACTGGTTTACTCTTAGACAGAGGCAGAGCACGAGCAACACCTCATGTTAGTACTATAGAGGTTGAGGGAGCACAATTTGTATGCTAAGTTTAAGAAGTGTGAGTTTTGGTTACCTCAGGTGACATTCCTTGGTTACATTGTCAATAAGGATGGAATCATGGAGGATCCAGCCAAGATCGAGGCGGTGAAAGATTGGCCAAGGCCTAGGAGTGCCACAGAGATTAGGAATTTCCTGGGTTTAGCAGGATATTATTGGCGTTTTGTTGAAGGGTTCTCAAGGATTGCAACGCCACTAACAGAGTTGACACGTAAGAACTTTAAGTTCGTTTGGTCTAATAGATATGAGAACAATTTTCAAGAGTTGAAACAGTGACTGATCACTGCTCCGGTGTTGAATATTCCTTCATATCAAGGAAAATTTGTGGTTTACTGCGATGCATCTAGGCAGGGGTTAGGCTATGTTTTTATGCAAGTTGGTGATGTAATTGCCTATGCCTTAAGACAGTTGAAATAATATGAACATCGGTACCCTACTCATGATCTAGAGTTGGCAGTAGCGGTATTCGCACTAAAGGTGTGGCAACGCTTCAATCTACGCTTCTTGAGAGAGTAAGAGAAGCTTAAAGGAATGATCCTCAGTTAGAAAAGAGTTGGGAGGACGTCTAGATAGAGTGGCAAAGGACTTTACCATTGCTGAGACAGGTATGTTGAGACACAAGGATCGAATTTATGTTCTGATGGATGCTGGTATTAGACGAGAGATTTTGAATGGGTCTCATACCACTCCTTATTAATTGCACCCAGGCACGACAAAGATGTATCAGGATCTGAAATCTCTGTATTGGTGGCCAGGAATGAAGAGAGATGTAGTGGAGTCTGTGGCAAAGTGCCTAACCTGTCAGCAAGTGAAGGCTGAACACTAGAGGCCAATTGGGTTGTTATAGCCTTTAAGTATTCCTGAATGGAAGTGAGAAGACATCATTGTGGATTTTGTGGTAGGCTTGCCTAGAACGATGGGGCAACATGACTCAGTATGGGTGACTGTAGACAAATACACCAAGTCAGCCCATTTTCTGCCTGTGAGGACAAATTATATAGTAGATCAGTATGCTAAGTTGTATGTCAGGGAGATTGTACATCTCCATGGGCCTTCGAAGTCTATAGTATCGGATTGAGACCCCACTTTTACTTCCAAGTTTTGGGGAAGCCTGGAGAAGGCTATGGGTACTCAGTTGAAGTTTAGCACAACATATCATCCACAAACAGATGGAAAATATAAGAGGATAATTCAGATACTAGAGGACATTCTTAGGGCATGTGTATTAGATTTCGGGGGGTCCTGGTTTAAGTATCTCCCATTGATTGATTTTTCCTACAACAACAATTATCAGTCAACGATTGGAATGGCTCTGTATGAGATGTTGTATGGTAGGAAATGTAGATCACCCATTCATTGGGATGAAATGGGTGAGAGGAAATACTTAGGTCCTGAAGCGGTGTAGAGGACCAGTGAGGCCATTAAGAAGTGTGAATTTTGGTTACCGCAGGTGACATTCTTGGGTCATATCGTTAGTAGAGATGGGATCAGGGTAGACCCATCTAAGATTGAAGCTGTTAAGAACTGGCCAAGGCCAAGGATTGCCTCAGAGATTAGAAGCTTCCTTGGGTTGGCAGGCTATTACAGGAAATTTGTGGAAGGATTCTCCAGAATATCATCCCCATTGATAGAATTAACACGTAAGAACCAGAAGTTTACATGGTCAGATAAATGTGATAGTAGCTTCCAGGAGTTGAAGCAGCGTTTGATTACCGCTCCAGTCTTGAGTCTTCCGACTGATCAGGGGAAGTTTATGGTTTACTGTGATGCCTCGAGGCAGGGGCTAGGTTGTGTCCTTATGTAGACAGAGAAGGTGATTGCCTATGCATCACGACAACTAAAGGATTATGAGCAGAGGTATCCAACTCATGATTTGGAGTTGGTAGCAGTGGTCTTTGCATTGAAGGTATGGAGGCATTACCTTTATGGAGAAAAGTGTGAGATATATATAGACCACAGGAGCCTTAAGTACTTCTTTACACAGAAGGATTTGAATATGAGATAGAGGTGTTAGTTGGAGCTAGTGAAAGACTATGATTGTGATATTCTTTATCATCGAGGGAAAGCCAATGTGGTGGCTGATGCCCTAAGTCAGAGAGGTCCAGGGCAGTTGTATAGTGTGAGATAGATATCCAAGAAGTTAGCAGAGGATATGACCAGAGCAGGGATTGAGTTAGTAGTGGGCCAGTTAGCCAACATTACCCTATAGTTTACTCTCCTAGACAGAATAAAGAAGAGTCAGTTATAAGAGCCACAATTGGTGAAGGTTAGAGAGGATGTTCTAGCTGGAGCAGCTAGGGACTATTCTATATCTGATATGGGCCTGCTAAGATACAACGGTCGGATTTGTATTTCGATGGATGCTGATATTAGACGAGAGATTATGGATGAATCTCATACCACCTCGTATTCCTTGCATCCCGGTACCACCAAGGTGTATTAGGACTTAAGAACTTTGTATTGGTGGTCGGGGATGAAGGGTGATGTAACTGAATATGTAGCCAAGTGTCTGGCGTGTCAGTAGATCAAAGCTGAACATCAGAGACCTGCAGGATTATTACAACCCTTAGACATTCCAGAGTGGAAGTGGGAAGACATCGCAATGGTATTAATGTGGTGGGATTTCCTATGACAGTGGGTCAGCATGATTCAGTATGGGTGATAGTGGACAGATACACTAATTCAGCTCACTTTCTACCAGTGAGGACAACCTATACCATTGATCAGTATGCAGATCTCTATGTTAAAGAGATAGTACGTCTTCATGGAACTCCGAGGTCGATCGTGTCAGATCGAGATCCTACTTTTACTTCCAAGTTCTGGGGAAGTTTGCAGAAGGTAATGGGCACGCAACTAAAGTTCAGTATAGCGTATCATCCTCAGACCGATGGTCAGTCTGAGAGGACTATCTAGATACTGGAGGACATGCTGAGAGCATGTGTACTAGATTTTGAGGGGTCTTGGAGTAAGTATTTACCCCTGATAGAGTTTTCCTACAACAACAGCTATCAGGCGACCATAGGAGTGGCTCTTTATGAGATGTTGTATGGTAGGAAGTGCAGATCACCTATTCATTGGGATGAGTTGGGTGAGCGCAGATACTTGGGTCCTGAGGCAGTTCAGAGGACCAATGAAGCTATAGAAAAGATCAGAGCTCGGATGCTCGCATCGCAGAGTAGACAGAGAAGTTATGCAAATCCAAAGCGTAGGAATGTGGAGTTTCAGGTGGGAGACTATGTCTTCCTTAGAGTCTCACCATTCAAAGGGGTGAGAAGATTTGGCAAGAAAGGCAAGCTGAGCCCTAGATTCGTAGGACCATTTGAGATTCTAGAAAGAATCGGTCAGGTAGCCTATAGGTTGGCATTACCTCCGGCGTTGTCGGCTGTGCACAACGTGTTTCATATTTCGATGCTACGGAAATATGTTTCTGACGAGACTCGTGTGCTGAGTTATGATGATCTGGAGCTGCAGACAGATTTGTCCTTTGAGGAGCAGCCAGTCCGGATATTAGACAAGAAGGACAAGGTCTTAAGGAATAAAGTTATACCTTTAGTGAAGGTATTATGGAGGAACAACAAGGTTGAGGAGGTGACTTAGGAGTTGGAATCAACTATGCGGGATCAGTATCCCAAGGAGGGGATAGTTGTAACATCCTAAATTTCCCAATATGGCTTAGTGCCTGGATTAAGGGGCCGGGAGGCAATAATTGAGTTATTATGTGAATTATATTATAATATAATCATGCTTGTATGTTAGAGATATTAAATATGTGTATGTGGGCCCGTTTCTTATAAGAAGGGTATATTAGTAATTTTACCCGTTTAGGGTATAAATGCAAATATGTGTTTGTGTGATTGAGACCACATTATTATGTGGATATATTTGAGTTACTCAACGAGACGCGATCCCGATGAGCAAGTTAGCGGAAAAGTCACAACGAGGTCTTAATACCCGCCTCGGGGTGAGCTTAGGGGTATTTTAGTAATTTAGTACATTACCGGGAATTAGTGGGTAATGGGAATTTATTGGTAACCGTGTGAGAATATTGGAAGTAGCGGGAATTATAGGATGCAAATTGTGGATAGCGGGATTTAAGGCAAAGGACAAAATTGCCCTTGTGAACATTTGAGGTATAAGCTAAAGGCAAGGGGCAAAATGGTCATTTTCTCTTTAAGTGTAATGTAAGATAAGTTGGGAATGTTTGAGATGACTAAGGAATAAAAGGAAAATAGCAGCAGCACTCTCTTTCTCTCTCTCACGTTCTCTTTATGCTCCATGGATGCTTGAGTTGTTTTTGGAAAATTGAAGAGTAAAGCTTGGGAAATCAAGGTGTTAGGCTTGGGGAAAACAGAGGCTTAGCTTAAGTGATTCATCTCAGCTGAGGTAAGATTCTGAACTGAAAGTTATTAAGTTAGTTCAGCTGGTTTATTTAGAACTATGGTGTTTATGCATGCTTGAAAGATGGGAGGGTGGGTTTGGGGATTTTGATGAGTTGTACCGTGATAATTAGTTGGGTTTTATTGGTGAGAATGAGTATATAGCTTGTGGGAATTAAATTGGAGGAGTGGGATGAAATTAGATGAGTTTAGGTTGGGTTCGGTTGAAGAAAAACCTAGAAATTTTTGGGTTCGTGGGGCTGGGTCGCGTCTCTTTTATGGTGAGCCGTGGCCTGTGAAGGGAATTTTGAGCCAGCAGGGCTCGGTGGCAGGGGCGGGCCCTGAGGCGCCGCGGCGCACGTTGGTTTCCAGGGAGGCCGAGCCTCTGGAATTAGAGGCGGGCCGCGGCTTGGGTGTGAGGGGCCGCGGACCTTAAGGGGAAAATTGGTTTAGACGGGATTTTCAGATTGGGAACTTAACCATTTGGACTCAGGATCGATTCTACTTCCTTGTTAAGTGGAATTTGATGTCCCGAAGACTAAGATTTGGTATGGAAGCTTTTATTTATCTGTTGTTGATGGAACTTCCTTATTATGGTTGTGACTAGGTTTGCGCTAAGGGCTCGAATCGGGGATCGTACTCAAAGGGTCGTCGTTAGTAACTCGCATTTGGACCGAAGGTAAGAAAACTGCACCTGTTATGTGAACGCATGATTAGAGCTTGTCAAGGTGATGAGCATGATTATAATTATGTTTGTGAATATCTGATTAGGTACATTGTAATGTGCATAACTATGATTATGCTTATGACTGTTGTGTGAATGTATCATAATGCATTGTGATTGTTGATAAGTATGCTATATGAAACATGTGACCGTCTGTTATGACTGTGAAGCTTGGTTTATAAACTAGAGGGTTATTAGGGTGCTAAGTGGGGATCAACTTATTAGTTAAGTATATGTCCGACTCTGGGAGACTCACCTCATAAGTTGAGAGTCCCAAGGCTTCAACTTATAAGTTGGAGGCACGTGGTGGCTTGACTTATAAGTCAAGGGCTTAAAGAACTTAGTTTATAAGCTAAGATTGGCATAATGCACGTGGAGTGCAGGCCACCATGGCTGGGCCACCCTGGGAGTGCGACATGCACTTGACTGGCTCGGATGCCAACAACTTGAAAGGAAGTGCAACATGCACTTGTGTGACTCTATGGTCTCCAGTTTGGTTTAATGAATGCATCAGTTTCATTTATTACTATTTGATAATCGTTTTATTCTGTAAGCTGTTGAATATGTTTTCTTGCTGAGTCTACTGGCTCACAGGTGCTTTGTGTTGCAGGTAAAGGTAAAGAGAAGCTCAACCAGCCATGAGTCGGAGGGCATTAGCAGTGGTATGTACATATGCAGTCCGCTCGACCACCACGGCCGAGATGCTCAGGGGAACTAAGGTCAAACCCAGTTTTTGCCGCCTAGGTCGGCTTATTGTGTAACCTGAGTATTGTAATTGACTTTTAAACTGATGTTTTTGGGATCCCATGTAAAGAACATGTTTTTAACTTAATGGAAATGTTTATGAGTTGACCAAAAGTTTTAATACCTAAACCTTTAGTGGCTTAATCACATGTTTAGTCCAAATGACTTGTTTAGCAAGTCTAGCACTGGTTTTAAACACACTTGGTAATGGATCCTAACTAGCAAGGCGTTACAGGGCAGGTAGCCAATAGACTGGCTATGACTCTAGCTTTGTCAGGAGTACATAACGTGTTTCACATGTATATGCTTAAGAGGTATGTATCAGATATGACTCATGTGTTGAACTATGAGGATGTGGAGTTATAGACAGATTTATCATATGAGGAGCAACCAATCTATATTCTGGATAGAAAGGACAAGGTCTTGAGGAACAAGACTATTCCTCTAGTTAAAGTACTATAGAGGAACAATAAGGTCGAGGAAGAGACTTGGGAGCTAGAGTCAGATCTGCGGGAACTATATCCCGAGCTATTCAGGGAAATTTCGAGGATGAATTTTTATTAGGAGGGGATAGTTTTAGCTTCCAAAATCTCCTAATAAGGATTAGTATGCTGATTAGTGTGTCAGGAGGGCATAATTGAGATTTTTTTTGTGAATTATGTGATATTAATTATATGTGTATGATTATGTGGATTATATGAGTTATATTATGATATGACTGTTTATGCATGTTTATGTGCTTAAAGACCCGTTTTTGTTAAACATGAGCATTTTCGTAATTTTGACCCATTGAAGGTATAATTATAATTTTGTATACTATGGGTTTGAGACCACATTATTATGTGGATATATTCGAGATATTCGGCACGAATTGATCCTTTTAAGCAAATTGTCGAAAAGTCACAACGGGGTTTAATACCTGGCTCAAGGTGAGACTAAGGGTATTTTGGTAATTTGGAAAATTATCGAGATTTTAGTAAATGGAATTAATTGGGAGAATATTTGGGTTTAGTGGAATAATGGATTGAATTTGGAAGTAATGATGAAATTTGATGTTTAGTGGGGATTTATGTAAAATGACCAAATTGCCCTTAGGGGTGTATTAAAGGATTAGTTTAATGGAGGGGTAACCCTAAGAATAGACTAAGTGGCTAAATATGATAGTAACCTTATCCCTGATTCATGTTCTCTTCTTCTCTCCCTCTTCTAGTTTCTACTTCAATTTCCCTCACAACCAAGTTTCAAAGTTGTCCTGCACATTCGAGTTCTTTGAGGATTTTAAAGGGAAATTAAGCTTCAAGAATGAGACTAGCAGCAATTAGAGGTCATCATCACCCTAGGATTCCAAAGGAAAATAACAGCAAAAAGGGTATGAGTTTTCTCTTTCTTGTACTTCATGTGTTCTTGAGGAAGCTGGGAAAATTTGTTTCAAATTTTTGAATTTAGGATCCTAGATGGTTTAGGAATTGGCTTGTGAACTGATGTTGTTGCTTGAATTCCCATTGAAAGTATGTTTTGTGTTGAATTTTATGTTTGAGGAATAATTTGGAGGTTTTGACCTGAGTGGTGGAATTGTGGTTCGAAACTTGAATTGGGAATTGAGTTATTGTTGTTAGATGTTCTAGAAGTTGTATGCTTGTTTTGGGTACTCAATTATGAGCATATTTCTGCTTTGAGTATATAACCATGCTTTGTATATCTATTTAAATGAGAACGTATCTGGACTATGTCTGATTGTGTTGTATTGGTGGTTCACATCTGTTTGTAATTAACTGAAAATGTTCAGCTAATGAGTCGTAATAAAAAATAAGCTTGTGTAATGCAGGTCGTTATGGCGAGGCCACTCTAGGATTGCGGTATGCGTTCGTTTGGCATAAATCCAGCATATATGAATCATATAAGTTTGATTATAATTGCAAAGCACGCTTTTATGATTCTTATTCTATTGATTATCTGTTTTTGTTCAAATGAGATTTTTTTGCTGGGTCTTGGCTCACAGGTGCTATGTGGTGCAGGTAAGGGCAAAGAAAAGTTGGATCAGCCATAAGTTGGAGGGCTCTAGGGTCGGTGTGTACATATACAGCCTGCTCGATCTCCACGGCCGAGATTACTTTTGAGGAACTAGGGTTATACCTTGTTTTGCCACTTGGGCCGGCCATTTTTGTATTTTGTTTGTATCTGTAATTAGCTTATAAACTCTTTTTGAGATCCCGTGTATAAACTTAAACTTTTAATGAAAAGTATTACTTCTTTGACCAAAATTTATAATACCTAAACTATTAGTTAACTTTAATTACACGTTTAAGTATAAATAACTCGCTTAACGAGTTAAACACTATTTTAAACACACAGTGTAACAGTCCTGAATTAGTAGGGCGTTATAGTAGAGATTAGAGCACTTACGAATACGTGGCAGAATAAGACTGCACCCTTTGGATTTCCTAACCTTTTGTCCTTGTTGAAAGCTAGGTATTGCAAGGAATCCAAACTGCTTTGAAACAAGACAACAATCTTCCATGTCTTTTTCTAAAACAACCTAGTGTTTGTGTGGGCAAGTCTCAACACATGAGAAGAGAATTCCTAGAGAAAAAAACTAAGAGAGGGAGGGCAACTAGGTATAGAATATTAGGAGCGAATTTTTACCTTGTCAAATTCATTAACCTAGTGCATTCTATAAAATAGTATATATGAATTAGCTAGGACATAAAATAGGTTTTAGTTTCCCATTTTATTTTAATTATTTAATAATTATAATTAATTAAATACTTGTCAAGATTAAGCAATTATAATTTTGACATTTATTTAATTCATTTTATTAATATTAATACCAATTTATCAATATTAACAAAATAGTCTCAATTGGCTATAATACTTTCTTTTTGAAATTTTGCAATAAAATTCTCAATGTTTCTTCTATTTCTTTTTTTTTTTGATGGAAAATAAGAATATATTGCAAAAAAACCAGCAAGATTACAAACCAAGCTCAAAGAGCCAAACAAAAACAATTACATCTGAGTAATAGCCTCTAAGAACGCCACCTCACAGGTCCTAACTTTCAGCTTAGGCAACCTGGCTAGTCTAGATCTAATACTGGACTTAATCAACTGAATTACAAGACCAATAGCCAAAGATCTCAACTCAAACACACAGAGGTTCCTATTTCTCCAAACCATGTACACAGCAGCTGCCAATGCAGCAGCCAACACCTGATGCTTCAGACTTTTCAGCTTCCCACACATCCAGGTACACCAATTAGCATAAGTAATCGGCCAGATATCCCTACCCAACCAATCCAACAAATGAGCCCTGAGTTGTTGAGAAAAGGGACAAGCAAAAAACAAGTGGGCATGAGATTCCTGCTCCAATTCACAAGCAGGACACAGTAAAGAAGGCAGCTCCAAGTTACACTGATGCAACTTATCCCGAGTAAGAAGATGGCCGAGAGAAGCTTGCCACAGGATGAATCTATGCTTCGGGACTGCCATAGAGCACCAAACCACATCAGCGAATTCAACTCTTTTCCTGTTAAGTAAACTGTAATACATCACCTTCAAACAGAGTTTGTCACCCTTCATAGCCGCAGCTAAGCTGATATCAGAGAAGACTGACCTCAATTTCACTAGTCTCCTCCAATACCAACTAACATCTTGAGGAATAGAATAAGACCAGAAATCTTGACCCTTTAGATAGATTGAGTCCACCCATTTTACCCAAAGAATGTCTTGCTTACTAGAAACAGCCCAAACAAACTTAGCTAGGAGAACAGTGTTCCAAGAACTGCCCTCCTTAAAGCCAAGACCACCCATACACTTCGGAAGACAAACTTGACTCCAAGTAGTGAAGTGTAATTTACTACGGTTAACATTGCCTTCCTTAACTCCCCAAAGAAAATTTCTACATAAACGATCTGTCTCCTTAGTAACACTCTTAGGGAGCATAAAAATGCTCATCCAAAACGATCTCAAGCTCAAAAGCACTGTATTAACCAGTTGAGCCCTCCCTGCAAATGAGAGATGACGACTGGCCCAAGTATGAAGCTTTTGCTGAATCTTAGTAATTATGATAGCACAATCTCCAGCCCTCCGCTTAGTTGTTCGAAGAGGAACCCCTAAGTATTTGAGAGGAAACTTCCCTTCAGTGAACTGAATCTTCCCTAGCAATTGTTGAGTCTCTCTATCATCCAAACCCCCAAAAAACACCTGCGATTTCTGTAAATTAGCAGACAAACCCGAAGCCATACAGAATTCAGTGAAACTATCCCTCAAAATCTGAACAGAATTAGAAACTCCCTTACAAAAAATGACCAGATCATCAGCAAAACACAGATTGACTAGCTTAAGAGATTTGCATTTCGGGTGGAATCTGAACCTCTTATCCAAAGAAGCTTGACTTAACAGCCTAGTACAGTACTCCATAGCTAAAACAGACAACAACGGAGACAATGGGTCCCCTTGTCTAAGACCTTTTTTGCCTCTAAACTCCCCTTGGATTCTACCGTTCATAAGAATCAAATAGGAAGGATCCTTCAAACACGCCATAATCCACTTAATAAACTTGCTAGGAAAACAATACTTGGAAAGAATGGTCTCCATAAAATCCCAATCAAGCATGTCATAAGCTTTACTCAAGTCGATTTTCATCACACATCTAGGGGAAGCATTTTTCCTATTATAACCCTTTATAATATCCTGAAGAAGAAGGATATTATGCGCCAACAATCTATTTTTGACAAAAGCTCCTTGGTTTTGATGGACTAAACTAGGCAAAACAGTGGCCAACCTCCCAGAGAGAATTTTTGAAATACACTTGTATATAGCATTGCAACAAGCTATAGGCCTAAAATCTATTGCCTTAGTTGGTGTCTCAACTTTAGGAACCAAGCAAATGGTAGCATTATTAACTTCCTCTGGCAAAACACCACTCTCAAAGAATTCGAAAGCAGCCTCTGAAATTTCAGCTTCTAAGCTGCCCCACATAGCTTTAAAAAAAAGAGAACCGAACCCATCCGGCCCCGGACTTTTTATAGAGCTTATGCTAAATAAGGCATCCTTCACTTCCTTCTTTGTGAACGGTCTAACAAGCTTAACTTGCTGCTCCAGGGATAAACAATGACCAAGCCTGAAACAAGAGGACTGAACAGGAACTGAAGCATTACTACTACTGCCCATAATTTTCTGAAAATGGTGAACAAAATGTGTCACAACATCTTCAAATTTCTCAATTAATTCACCTGAATCCAAAACCCCTGAAGTAATGCAATTATTGGCTCTCCTTTGCTTTAAACACGCATGAAAATAAGCCGTGTTATCATCCCCATATCGCAGCCAATCAATCTTGCTTTTTTGTCTCAAAAAGCTGTCATAAGCTTTAGAATGATAAGCAAGACACGCACCATCCAGAGCTTCCTCCCTTTGCAACTCAGTCGAGTGGGGATTTCTTTGAAGCAATCCTTGAGCATTTTGAAACTTCTCCTTCGCCAGATTGTAATGCATAGCCACATCACCCACAACGAGTTTATTGAACTTGCTTAGAACAACCTTAAGTCTACTCAATTTTCTGACAATACGCACCAGCCCTCTTCCTTTAATAGGCTTATTCCAGCTCTGTAAAACAGTGTCTTTAAAACTCCTATGCTCAGTCCACATATTAAAAAATCTAAAAGGCTTAAGACCACTGTTAATAGCAGCTCCCATTTTGATGATGCAGTAGCAATGATCAGAAAGAAGGTCCCAATTAAACAAAGCTTCAGCTTGAGGGAACAAATCCAGCCATTCTTCGTTTTTAAACACTCTATCCAGTTTAGAGTAGATTCTATTATCATTTTCTTGATTGTTAGTCCAAGTAAAATGAGACCCTATGGAACGCAGCTCATCAACTAACCCCAAAGCCCTCTAATTTTGAGCATCCTCCAACTCAACAGCAGTGATAATACGACTACCCACTCTATCATTACCCTAAAAAACAACATTGAAATCCCCTGCCACAACCCAAGGTTTAACAGGGAAACTTAACCCAGCAAGATCACTCCATAGAGGAAATCTACCCTTTATGGTGTTCCTTCCATAAACAAAAGTAACACAGAATATTTTACTTGAATTAATCCCTTTAACATATATGTGAACAAATTGGTCACTCTCCATTAGGATCTCAATAGTCACCACCTGAGGCAGCCACAAAACCAGAATACGACCCTCCAAATTAGTACCCGAGTAGTAGTTCCACCCTTTAAAAGAAGCACTCATCATTTTCCTAATTTTATCACCATAAAGTTTGGTCTCCAAAAAAGCTCCAAGACCAATCTTATTCACAAAACAGAATTTACTCAGAGAAACCTATTTCTCCCTTTTATTAATGCCTCTAACATTCCAGCTAAGCAAGTTGTGACTCTCCATCAAACAAACTTGTTGAAGCTAATCCCAAGTTTGCGACCTCCATTACCTTATCCTGCAAAACACCATAAGAGTTTCTCAGGTTGCTCTGAATCTTCCTATTAACCTTCTTAAGACCACCTCCTCTTTTAGGAGCACTCCATTCCAGCTTGTCTGTCACATTAACATTTCTATCAGGAGCAACATCAGTGTGATCTGCATTCCTAACTTGAGCCTGAGACTGAGATATCCCCTGACCTGCATCTAAATCCTTATCATCTAAATCCTTCGTGACAGCAACCTTTTCTCCACTAGTAACATTCTTTTCTTCCGAAACTGGCTGTTGTTCCGTGTTACCTTGTTTAGTCTCAACTATTCCAGTATGGCCTTTCTGCCTCCAAACCTCAGTCGGCTTCCTTTTACACATACTAACTGTATGACCAAACACCTTGCACCCACTGCACTGAGTCGGGAGCCACTCAAACTCCAGCAGCTGTTCCATTAATTGCCCTTTCTCATTAAGGAACTGAATAGATTTAGGGAGAGCCTCAGCGATCTCAATTTCAACTAACACTCTAGCAAATTGCATCATCGACCTTTCCTTAGTAACTTTGTCTACCAGAAGTGGGTTTCCTATTGTGCTCACAAGAGCACTTAAGCATTTCGTACCCCAATATTGCAAACCCAGTCCTTGCAATCTAATCCAAACAGGGACAGTTTTCACAGCCTTAAGAGTATCCAAATCAGCTGACCAAGGCTTCACTATCACTGGTTTTCTATCAAAGTGCATAACCCCAGCTTCTAAAACCAAATCTCTTGTGGCCTCATCACGGAACTTAACGAGTGTAAGACCAGAATTAAGCCTAGCAATTCTCTCAATCCCTAGTTTACCCCAAATCCTTTTAACAAATCCCTCAAAAACTGCGATTCTTCTATTTCTTTTCTCACAAAATATCAATAAATAATTTAACATTATTTATTTCCTTTGACCTATCAATATGATATTTGTTATAATTAATAATTAAATTAATTATCCAAGACTATTAGGTTTATTTTGATAAGAGATGACATGGGACCATAGATCCATGAACTCAAGTTTCAATAAGTTACCATGAGTTTATTTATAACAAATAATCTCACTACCTTATTAATTCCTCGTGACTCCACTATAGACTCAAAATTGCACTCTTGAATTCATATAACACTTTACACCAAATGTAAATACGTTATCCATTGTTATAACCATAACCGGCATTCAATCATCTATAGATAATCAACTAATGAGATGGGTGCAAATTATCATTTTACCCCTCATTGGTATTTTATCTTTAACTCCCACTAAGTTCCTTGTAAATGATATTTATGTAAACTTAATTACAGAAATGAGTACTCTATCATTTAACACTTGAACCAAGCTATAAGGAAATCATCGTTTCACTTCTTTAACAGAAATTGTAGATTTCATGTCTATGATAAATACTCCAACTCAATTATACTACCAAATCTCCAATATGTAAGTATGAGCTAGTCCGTATGGTATGCTGGTAACGAACACATCAAAAGAATTGAATAATACAATTAGCAGAGTATTAATCGCTTCGAATTAAGATTGAATTGACTTATGGTCAACGTTGTGATATGATTATATTAGATAATAACAATACTTACTTATCTTATCAATAATCAATATCGGTCCAGCTAAATTTAACAAAATACATATGATCTTATCTACTTAGTCAATGTCCTGGATAGGACATCTGTAATGACCCAACTACTCTAGACTTTGGACCATTAACGACAACTATACATAGACACTAATCTTTAATAAAACTTACAAGTGAAATAATCGTTACTTTATTAAAGACTTGTAAAAACAAATGTTAAATTACATAAAACTTAAAGTAGGATATGCGATCCCATTGTTTTAAAAGAAAAACATAACATAATTGTAAATAAATTGATTACATAATAAGGTGCGGAAAAATACATATAAAACCATAAGTAAAGAAACTTCATCCTCGAATTGAACTCTCGGTCCTTGATTCCATTCCGCCTCAATACACATGCCCAAACTACCAGGAACCTTTCCCGCCACCAAAGTTATTTTCCTGCACATATAAACATAAAGGAGTGAGCCTAATGCCCAGCAAGGAAAATCTAACACATAAATCATATACATAAAATTCATAATACAACATAAAACATATCATAAACATATGGTACATGTATTATAATGGCCATTATTACTTGGGGTACCATAAACAAACAAGTCATATGCCCATTAGATTTGTGGGGCTTGCTAGCTAAGCAAGTCATATGCCCATAAATTTATTGGGGCTTGTTAGTTTTACAGGTCATATGCCCAAGTCTACAAACATACATAACATCACATAAATCACAGGTTAATCATAACACATATGTTATAAGATAACACATAACATAACATATAGAATCCTATCCTATTTTCCTTACCAAAAGTATCGGGATATGTGAACAGAATTGGGACTTTGGAACACTTCTAAGAACCATAAATGGAAGGGTGAGTATACTAAAGAGAATGAGATGAAAAGAATGGACGAACTATACCATCAAGAATATACTTACCAAAAACCTTATGTTCAAGATCTTAGATTTCCTATCCAAGAATAAAGAATAAAGTTAGGGTGCTGAATAGAAAACTATAAAATCTTAAAGAAAATAATACCAAATGAACTAGAGTTTGGAATACCTTGAATGCTTCTATGATCAATCTAAACCTTAAACCGAAATGAGCTATAAACCTTACTTCCCAAGTGTTTGGTAAGCTTATAATGATTAAGCTTATAACCCCCAACCTAAGTGTTTACACTCTAAAAAATAACCTAGCAACTTGCAACCTCTGAACTTAGCTTGATGAATGAATAAATGGCTGGGTACTAGGTCCTATTTATAGAGTTTAAGAATGAAAAGATCTTCATTTAACTTGAATAAAAATAATTGCTTTTTAAGTGAAAAATATTTGAATTATCGTTCAGCAGAGGCTGAGGACTCGTTTAGAAAGATGATGGACTTATCAAGAGGTTAAAGATTTAAAATGAGAACGTTTTCAAAAACTTTCAAAATGCACTGAAGGGGGCGATATATCTCCTGGGCCATCATGCCCGAGGCTCGTCGAGGTGCTCGTGCGAAGTTACGTGTTTTTCGTATCCCCGTACTGCGATATATCGCCCCCTATAGCTGCGATATATCGACATACGCTGAATATTTAAACACGAAATTACACAATTTTAGCTTAATTTGAATTGAGTAAACAGCCTTGACTAAGTTCTCTAACGTTTTCAAAGCTGCTGACAGACCCTAGGATATTCAAATATTACTCTTAATAAACTTATTCCTCAAAAATACTTAATTATCATTAAACATACACATGACAAGTGTTACTTTCTTATTGGGTTTATCTAAACCTTATAATATAATAAATATCACCATCAATATCAGTCATATTAATCAAAGCTTAGGTTAAAACTAATATTCTTAAACTATAGGTTAAACTTAGAAAATCTACAAGTGTTACTATGAGTGTCCAAATAAATCTCGGTCTGAACCAAAGTCCATAGTCATAAAAATACTACTACTATTACTATTATACTACTATCTAACTAGCTAAGTAAAGTTCTTGGACTCTACAACATCACACCAGATGTGTAAGTAGATCTTATTGTAGATTACTGAATCAATAAAAATCCAGTGTACTGATTTAATCTTAGGACAAATACTTTTGAACATATAATTACAATTATAATTCACTGTGATCAAATCACTATAATTGTAACTATACATATGTTCGAGATTTTATAAATATTTGTATTAATAATAATTAATCATGTAATAAAACATGTAAACAACATAATTTGATTGAACAAAATAATTTCTTATATTTTATTGATAATGAATGAATTACTTAAAAATGTAGTTTTATAAAGACATAAAATCCAACATAACCCACATTTTTTTTCCAAATTTTCAAGCTTTAAACTCCAAAATACTCCATAAATAAATCTAATTATTTCTAATACTTTTAATATACTAAAACAATCCTGTTATATTTTTAATCTACAAAAATAACATTAAATTTTACTTAGAACATAAAACTATATAAACTCACATTTGAAGTAGATGTTTGCAATCCTAGAGTGCTGGAGTTGTGGAAAGATATCAAGGGATGACTACCGACGTTGGTCGCTCATGGTATGTGTCACAGAAAAAGGTGGGTGTGGGTGAGTGGATCAAGAGGGGTGAGGAAGAAAATGGAAAATTATGACTTTTGTTTTGATTTTAATTATTATTGTTTTATTTTATTTAAAGGATAAAATTGTCAATACAATTAATTCTCTAACAAAAATAGGTCATTTTACCAACCAAAAAAACCCAAATTACTTATATAAATTATGGAATACACACTCTAGCCAGCCGGCCGGCCGAACTCGACCTGGAAATCTATATATTCGCTATTTTTAAGTATGATATTATTACTGTTATTATTAGTAATTATAGTTGCAAATGAGACTGATTTTAAAACGGATTTTTTTATTATCCTAATATCAAATTAGTACCATGTATGAGACAAAAGGCAAATAATCGTTATATAATATATATTTATATATCTTGTCCTAGATGCACCGAATTATATGCCTAACCTCTTGTAAGAATTAGCGTAATAGACTACACGTTTTTTCTTCTTTAGTAGGCATATGTTTTGGTGATCAACCTAAATTAATAAATTTAATTGATAAGTTGACATTATATATATTTATATGGCTTAAAAAATTGTATTGGACAAACATTTTGAATTACATGGTCCTATATCTAAAAAATAAACTATGCAATACTCTTCTTAATATACATACTATTTTTTTTTTAGTGACAAAAAGATTTCATTAAGGCAAACTTAGCAAATCAAACATACAAAAGAAGATCAAGAATTAAGGTTCGATACAGACAGGCTGGCCACCAAACTTTGGGCGCCTCCATAGAGAGAGCCAACTGAACTAGGAAATGGGCTACACTATTATTTGAGCGATTACAATGCTTTATGGACACAAGACTAAGCTTATTACCCAAACTAATAATGTCCTTAATTAACAATAACAAGCCAAACTCTAAGACAACATCTGAGTTATTAAGGATTGCTTGGCACACTTTTAAACAGTCTGATCTGAGATGGACTTTACTGTAACCAAGTCTACCATACTTGATGCTTCCGCAATATGAGGTGCCACTGTTGAGAGGTGCGGGGTAGTCGCAGATGCTACAAATTTTCGTGCAGTTCCATAAATAACGACACCAATCCCTATCTTCATCCTTCTGTCATCCATGCCAACATCCACATGCAACATTACAGAGTCCTCCATAGAATCATCATTCGAATCCATGGGCCCTGGTCTCATCTCCTCATTCCCACCACTAGTATTCTTCACTTGGGCATCTTGATACCTACAAAGGAAATCCAACGTCCATGCGGACACAAAAGGTTCAGTGAGCCAAATATGGTCATAAATGGCCTTACTTATTTCGCCTATACCAGATTCTCCAGTACAGAGTAAATAGTTCTCCATCTCTTGTTTGGTAAGGCTTGTTGGGAATAGTGTCCTTAAAGCAATTGTAGTTGAAAAATGTTTTAAATGAAATAAATAATTGAATTGAATTATTATATTTATAGACTATGTCTGATATTATGTTGATAATATTAAGTAAATATCAGAAAATTTCAAAGTTCATCTATGTGGTCTTAATCTCATATTAGTATGAGAGGATCGAGATTGAGATAATAAACTTAAAACAGTTCGCAGTGAAAGAAAGTTATGGAATCTTTAGATTAATTACTGCTAGTACAGTTCGCTAGTTTTATGAATACAAGTGACCTAGATCCGGGTCACTAGTGTAGTAGGACACTTTAGTGAATGTACTTTATATATAGTGATATATAAACTGGACCAGACGTGATTTGTTAGTACTTGTTTAAACATTGTTTCGTAGTATTAATCAAACACATCAAACGATGATCATATACATGATGATCTTAATCCTGAGGTTACTATGAACTCTTATATATGTCATCTGATCCTTTTATTCATGCGTTAAGGTTTGTCAGAATGATCAGGCTAAGAACAATTGTTTTGGGGACTCAATGATATATATGGATGGGGACATAGTTTAACAGATATGGAATCTACACCTTCTTATAGATTGAATAATGGTTCCCCATTGGGTTGACTTTTGGAACAAAAAAGGTTATGAGCGCTCACGTCGCAAACTTGTTGTGACACAACCTTCACTAGTAAAGTCAATGGTACACTAGGAACTAGATATAGTTAAAAGGGTAAAATGGTAATTTCATTCCCTTTTAATTATGAACTATTAATATAGGATTAACGTTGTATGTAATGATTATATCAATGAACATTTTACTCTTTAATAAAGTACTATGTAAATGCAATGCCCCAAATTTCCTAATAAGGTTTAGAACCTTGATTAGGAGGCCAGGAGGGCCACAATTGATTTATCATGTTATTAAATGATTATATGCATGTTTATATGAATTATATTATTATATGATGATAAATGCATGCATATGGGTCCACATTTAATTATTAGGGCATTTTGGTAATTTGGCCCGTTGAGGATGTGATTGTGTATTTTCATGCATGTGGGTGAATTATAAATAATACCACATTATATGTGGATTGGTTCGAGCCATTCGGCATGAGACGATCATGGAATGCAAGTTTTCGGTCTATTCATAACAGGATTAAGTTCGGGGCTCGGAGTGAGTCTCGGGGTAATTTGGTGATTAGAACGTTGCCGGGAATTAAAGAGTAACGAGATATGAAATATTGGCATTTGAGAATAACGGGAATTGGAGGGTGTTAATTATAATTAACGAAATAGGCGGGAAAGGACGATTTTACCCTTGGGAGTCTTTAGAAACCTTTATTTGACCTAGGGGGAAAATGGTCTTTTCACCCCTAAGATATATATCAACTCATGGACTCTAGAATGTTAGAGAAAAATAGAGCATCATCATCCTCATTTCTTTCTCTCCCGTACATATTCTTCTCTCCTTCTTCCTTTCAATTTTTGAGAGCCAATTTGAGGATCCAAGCTAGGAGAGCAAGGCTTGAGGGCTTAGGACCTTGGTTCAACCATTGAAGGGGATCTATATCAAGCTTGAGGTAAGAAATTCAGCCATGAAAATCTTTGGTTTATACTCTGTTTTTCTAGTAAGTTTTCAGTTGAGAATTTGAGGTGTTATTTGTGAGAATTCATGGAAGTTTTGTGTAAGATTGCTTGGGTTTTGATGAGGGTGTGATGTAGATGAAGTTTAGGGATTGAAATTGATGTTTGGGTGAAGTTTGGGATTGGTTTGGATGCTTGGTTTTCAAGGGGGGTCACAGGGGAGAAGACCAGAAAAGTTTCTGGTCTGCTAATGGCGCCCTAGCGCTAAGCAGGGCAGGTTCTGGGCTTCTCTGACTTTGGGGCAGCGCCCCAGCGCCCCCGCACTAGTGCATTTTCCAGCAACCTATATTTAGGGCTCGGGATGACTTTTAATGCTCGGGGGTTGGTTCCTTTACCCCGTTTGGGTAGATAAAGAGTCTCGAGAGTGCAGGATGGATCCCGGGACTGAGGTTTTAGATTATAAACCTTTTTATGATTTATTTTATTGATGGGATTCCATATTTGGTTATGACTAGGTGACCACTAAATGATCAAAGGATTGATCGTTTTCAATGGTCGTTCTTTTACTAATTCTTGCTCGAACCTGAGGTAAGAAAACTGCACCCTATGTATATGACATGCATGGTTATTCTTGATGCATGTTGGATGTTTAAATGTGGACAATGATAACATTTTGAATGCTTAGCAATCTTACTTACTTGTATATGGCTATTATTGAGGCATGCCGAGTGATTAAATGTGATGCATTTGATGCACGAGAAACATGTGAATAGGGCATGCCATGATTATTGAATGTGAGATTGTACAGAGCTTGAGTCTCTGTGGTTATGCATGATCCTAGTTATGCTAGCAATTGTCAAGTAAGCATGTTGAATGCCCTATATTCGGATATTTGAAATATGATATATGTTTGGTAGCATTGCTTACTTGTGTATGGCACTGACTAGTTAGGGTCGGCACTAGTCGCGTATTACTGACCTAAGAGCCGGAAATGGCATAACCGTCTTGAACGCAGGGCCGATAAAAGATTAGATCTAATCGATATCAGCGTTGAATGACTTTAGGAGCATTGATGTTGGACCGACCCGAAGGTCGATGAAAATTCTAAGCGCTTGACTAGTCTAGGACTAGTTACTCAGAGCCAGGGCCAAAGGCCTAGGTGACTGTTTGTCACATGGCTAGGGAGCAGAATCCCATGGTTGTGACTCTATGGTCATGCGGTAGGTTATATTGGTGACTAGATCATCGAACACCTATCTTGATAAGCTAGTGAAGGGATCACTTATTTGTAAAGGGAACAGAACCCACCTTAGTGACTTTTGCAACTGTCACTCTTTTATTCACGGCTATAAGCCCGGTATGGTTACCAGAACCACCAGTGTTAAATCACTTATTTGATTAGGATTGACTTGATAGTCATCCATTCAGGAGGGCAGGATTCTTTATCCTGGATACCCATCATTACATGAACTTATTTGCCTGCTTGAATAGGGCTATATTTGCTAAGCATGTGCCTTATGATTTGATGACATGATATTCCTGTTCATGAGCATATTGAGTTTTCTTGCTAGGCTTTGGCTCATGGGTGCTATGTGGTGTAGGTAAAGGCAAAAGAAAGATGGACCATCCTTGAGTTGGAGAGCTTAGGTGGCGATGTGTACATATGCGGCTGCTAGACCGCCACGGCCGAGGGTTGAAAGAGGAACTAGGGCTAAACCCTATTTTGCCGCTTAGATCGGTTGGTTGTAAATAATTTCTTGTAATAGACCTTTAAATTATATTTTTGGGATCCCAATGTATACGGTAAACGTTCTAATGAAATGTTACATCTTAACCAAAAATTTTAATCCCTAAACCACTAATCATACTTAGTTACACGATTTTGGCCAAATGACTCGATTAGCGAGTTTAGCACTGTTTATATGGCACACCGTAACGGTCCCTGGAGTTAGGGCATTATAGTAAATATATGTCTACAATTATCAAGAGTTCAATCTCATATTTATATTGGAGATTTATAGTGGAGTAATCATGAGATTGATAAATACAATTGTTTAATCAAAGAGCTTTGATTAATAATCTAATATTTATTGGAGCTTGATATTATAGGTCCACAGGTACTCAGGGTGGCTCTATCAACATCATATCAAGGTAAGAGTTGATACAAGGGTAAAACTGTAATTTTGAAATTTGAGAAGAATTTTATTCTTCGGGTCAAATATATAATTATATGATAATTGATGTTGAATAATTAATTTAGAATTAATTATTGAATTTCAAAAATATATTTATTTATTTAAATATAGAATTTTTGAAAAATATATAATAATAAATTAATTGATTTTTGAAATTAATTATTTTATTTGAGTGTGAGGAAATAAAAATGTTAAGTCAAAATAGTTTTTATTTATTGATTTTTAAAAGATGATGATAATGATGATCATTGATTTGAATTTCATATTTTGAATTTAAAATTTAAATTTGAATTATGGTTGTGATATTTTCCTTAAAAAGATAATACCATATTTTGTGGGAATGATTTATTTAAATAAATAAATAAAAGCAAATAGGAAAAATTCAATATTCTCTGAAAGGGAATAGTGCTAGACGCATGACACAGTCCAAGGATTGTGCCATGCGTGTATATGATATTGATAAAGTATCAGTATTGTTTTTATTTTATTTATTTAATTAATTAATAATTTGAAAATATATTTTTTCAAATTTGGTAAGTTAGATATTACCTAAATCAATTCTTATCATCATTACTATTGTGTTAATATATTATTGTTATTATTATGAATAAAAATATAATATATAATCTATATATATTATGTGATAATAAGAGAAAAACAATTGTGATTCAGAATAATTTTATAAAATTGTCAGACAAGAAATTCTCATCTTCTTCTCTTATTGTTCCAACATTTCTCAAGCCATAATCCAAGTACTCATGTGTTGAGATAAACTTTGATTTCTAAATTACAAACCCTTGTTCTCTATGTGCCTACCCACATCTTGAGGTGTAAAGAACACTCCAGAAGATTGTGGTTCGAGTACTCAAAGTGTTGGATAGGAAGATCGTTATTTGTACGAAAAGACTCAAGGACACTTGACAGGCTTCAAGATGGAAATATTTGTGTCCTTGAATATATTTGTATACATGTGCATATAATATATAAGTTAGCTACATGGGAGCGACGTAGTCATGCGAACTCACATGTTCAATGTATTTAGCCCTGGGCATAAACAACTTGCATATTCAAGTGCACGTCTGACTCGACAAACTTGTTTCCTATTCCAGCACGGCCACTTTCTCCATTGACCTTGTCCTTATTGTTTCCATCTTTACTGCTCATATTCTCTTGGTTTGATGCATGATTTGTGCCAAAATTCCTATACTCAAATAATAAATTATTTCAAGTCATGGGTCTACTCAAATTAGAGGAGATTGTGTCCATATTTGGAATTTGCTCATTCAAATATCCATCACATGGATTTGGCAAACTTGAACCTTCCAAAAGTAAGCTATTGTACGCACTAGAAATGGGATGCCACTTTACAGTCCCATCTTTTTTGGGAAACTTCCCTTTCTCTTCCACTATTTTCGGGATCCTTTTCCACTCTCATGTCCACAGCCATACTGGTTTTTCCTCCACCATTCCCATCACCACCTCAACCACCAGTTCCACTAGGAAAATCGTGGCCTCCTTCCTTACCTCGACTTCTTTTGGCCAGATGAACCAGGCTTTTTTCCAGCATCGGTGTTCGGATCCATTCCCCAAACTTCATCACTGAATTGTTATCTACTCCTTTGGGCTTTGACTTACATTCTCGGAGAGGGTGGCCGAGGATGCCGCAATAGTAGCATAGTTCAGGAAGCCTCTCATACCGGATCAACATAAGGATCAGATTTTGACCATCGTGAGTGGTTTTGAGACATCCACAAGTATTCGAACTCACATATACTTCCCCATCGAATCACCTTTTACGTTGCATATTACCTTGAAGACAACACCCACCAATTTCCCCAACTCTTAGACATAAAAAAGACGGGTACTTTCATAATTTGAATAAAAAATGGAGCCCAATTGAACTCCACACTAATCGGGTCACACATCTCAACTAGTTCCCTTAATACTAGCAAGAAATTTTCAAAAATCCATGGTCCCCCTTCAAATACTCGCTTACGATCAGCAGTCAAGGAGAATCGAAAGAGAAAGATGTTCCTCCCCAGTTGTTCTAACTTAAACAATCCTTGAATCCTTCGACATTGACAAGCCTTGTAGTAATCACCTTTCCCACCAAGGACATGGCAACTGTTTCCGTCCCCTTCTCAATAAGGGATTGTTCATCCACATCGCAGAACTCGTCTTTCTCCTCATCTTCCAATGCAAGAGATTCATACAGGGCTGCTAAATCATCAATGTTCATGTTGAAAATCTTGTTTAGAATAATAAGCAATTGTCACCCTTCAATAAGTCACGTCTACACCATGGTCCCTAGAGAGAAAACGCAGGCAGAAAATATTTAATATATTTTAATTTTCTTAATATTCATAATATTATATACTTATTTCTATGGACTGTAGTATAAGATTTATGCCATAACTTGTTACACCCAAATTTATGCCATAACTCGAAATGTAGGCTCGAAAAGAGTAAGCTCGAAAATAAACAAGTGTTGGATGTACACTTGTATAAATTGACATGATTCCAGATCTGTTATCAGAATTCGAACATGAGTTTCAAGCTCGAATACACCAATCTTCTCTGAGGAATGAGTTTGGAAAAACTCACTGGATAAGGGGGATGTTATAACCAGAACGACGAGCTCGAAGTGTGGATTGGTTTCGAAAGCACGTCAGCACTACGATCAAGTTCAGTGACGCGTTTTGCACGCGGGAAGACTGTTAGGAGAGCCCTATTCCTTAGGGATTTGATCTTTTCATATATTAAATCCCTATTATCATGGGATATTATGTAATTAATGAATTTTTTGTATTTATTTCAAATTTAAATACTTGATTGTAACTTCCTGAAATATTGGGAATATATTCTCTCAACTAGGTCTATAAATAGTTTGGGGAATTTCATTTGTACACACACAAATTGTACTGGAGAATACTCTGTCAAATTGCTTTCTGAAAAAAGCTTTGAAAGAGTAGTGAGAGTAATAATAGTGACTCGTGGACTAGGCAAATTTTTACTACTAAACCATGTAAAAAGCATTTGAATCCTTCTATTTTTTTTCTATATCTTTGTTTAGTGCTCTTCATATCTGTGTTTACGAAAAACGACGTCAACATAACTTTGATTGAATTTGGTATAATAATTTAATTTATTTTTTTTAACTCAGATAGCATTGATCACAAATATTTAATTAGTGTCCAAAGAAAGAAAAATGCTAAAGAACATATGATAATAACCCAATATTTTATATTAGGCTATTTAGGATTTTTACCCCCCGAACTATTACATGTGCATTATCGTGCCCCCGATTTTTTTAGGCAGTTAAAAAATCCCCCCGATCTATTCACAGTCATGTAAATTAGGACTTCCGTCCAATTCCGTTCATTTTTTGTAACGAGAGGATGATGTGGCCTGTTTTTTACATAATTTGGGATGACACGTGGGACTCTAAAGTGTAAAAAAAGAATTAAATAATTAATTAACAATCCCTCTCTACATATAAATTTATATATATATATAATTATTTATTTATTTATTTTCACTCTTATAACAAAGTTTACATGATTAGTTAACATTACACATGCCCAAACAAAGTTTTCAATCTTGAACATCATCCTCCTGTTACAAAAAATGAACGGAATTGGACGGAAGTCCTAATTTACATGATTGTGAATAGATCAGGGGGATTTTTTAACTGCTTGAAAAATTCGGGGGGAACGATATGCATATGTAATAGTGCGGGTGGTAAAAAACCTAAATAGCCTTTATATTATTATTGGTGTAAATAAATATCGAGTTCCATATATTTTAATTTAATTTAAATTAAATTAAAATTTAAATCTGTGTGACCGATAATAAATTTCATCAATGATATGTCATATTCTAAGATGTTGAATATATACCATTATCTTTTAGCAATGCTTCCAAAGAAAAGAAAAGAGCAATTAATCGACAAGAGTTTCTAACGTAACGATTATAATTCTCAATTAGGAATTATCTTATAAAATATGTTAATTATTTAATGAATTATAACATATCTATTAATGAGTTAAGAGAGATATTGTAGTAGTTTTCTTAAAAGAACTTTTAAATTAAGATAAGAATTTGGAACGAGTAACTAAGTAACTTTGTTAACTCATTAATATTGGGTCATTATATTTGCACCTTAAAATTTAATTAAGACATTTATTTTTTATTAAAAAATAATATATAATATATATTTTCTTCGCTCACATTTTTCTAATTTTTTTTCTCTTTTTCCTATTCTAAAAAATACATATAAATAATATATATTTTAAATATTTAAATAAAAAAAATATAAATACTTGTTAAAGAGTTTTTTTCTAAAAATTATACATTATAATATAAAAAAATTATGCATGAAAATTAGATTAACTTAACAAAAAAAAAAGAATATCAAAAAGTGTCAATGGCCTTTTTCGCTATCAACTTAAAGATTATAGATTAAAGAAATAAACAACAAGAACACAACAATTTTTACGTGGTTCACGTTATAAAAGAGTCTTAGTCCACAAGTCTCTGGTATTAAGGGGATTGGAAGCCTGCTAAGGCAATCTCCAATGAAGTTTCTCAGACAGCGTTTATATTGCTTTGAGTACAAGACTCTATTTCTATAAAAATTCTGAACCCTTTAGAATGAGATCCGCAACCTTATTTATAGAGGCTGGGGTCATTAATTGCTAATCATCTACAATTAATACATGTTGGGCTAATTAATACTCATTCTCCCCGTTATTGGGGTATTAATACCACTTTAATGCATTGGGCTGCATTAACTAAACACCACGGCCCAGGCGAAAAACGATGGGCCCACTACAGGAGAGCATTCCCCTGGCACTGTCAGGGCATGCCACACGTATTTCCTTGTCAGGCAGCGTAGTGGGAGTGCGAATTGTCGAGTCGTACAATTGACAACACTGTGGACAGATCGCCAAAAAGGTTGTCAGGTGATCAACTGATGCTGCAAACCTACATTGGTTGACAGCTGGCTAGCCTTCTAGGTCCCAAGGACAAGATCCTTGGCTTGGAAGACAATTGTTTGTAAGGAAACCGAGGACCACTATCTAGTTCTCGAGGCATGGCCTTGGAGAGACGTCTGTACCCTACCTTTATCTGAGGAACGCGACCTCTTGCCGAGATATCAATTCTCCGAGGACTGACCCTCGGGGCGTGGCCTCAATTGAAAAAGTATGTGTCCTTGCCACATGCCCTATTAAGATTTCGACATGTCCTTTGGTGAAAACACGAACAACATTTGCCCCCCAAGTCTCTACTTGTCCTCGGACAGTGGAGACTTAAAACCAAGGAAAAATCGAATAGTCCTCGGATGGAAACATTTGGAATTCTGCTGACGCCACTACAAGATTTCCTGCCATGTGTTGAACCCCCATTGTTGAGCCCATCAATCCGTGCATTTAATGAAAGGTCAAGCCCGTGGCCCAAAATGTCTTTTCCGTACCCTAGGTGTCTTTTCAGCCTATACTCGAGATTTCCCTTTTCCAATGCCAATGATCACGATCCATACCTTTCTGATCATTGACCATTGGATCGCTCTCGAGTACCTATGTCTTAGGTAATCCGACGGTCGGGGTGAACTTACTTCACCCCCAAGCACTGGACATATAAAAGGTCCAGAACTAACTCTCCAACGTTACTTTAGTCCATTTTAAATTTCCTGTGCTTTCAACTCTTTAGCCTCTCTCAGCCTCCTAAACCATTCTCTGGCCTTGCATCATTTCTAACTCTTCTGTCACTCTGGATGATTGGCATGAAGCCTCTTACTTCTGAGCAAATGACAAGAAATTTTTCAGAGTTCACACACAATTCAGCACCATCCGACGCTTCATTTCGAGTAACTGCCTCTGAACTGTGGCTCGATTTTTGCGTATGTTTGATGACTTAGGATGCATGTCTAGGAGTTGTTTTTGAGCTTTTTAGATGTTGTTTTGACCTTATTTGTCGTCGAAAATGGTCTAAACGACCTATTTAGTCGTTTTGGGGCAATTTTCATTATTCTGGTCCTTTGACCAGAATCTGGAAAGTTTCCAGATTTTTTCGATGATCATCATCTCCGATGGTGTTCATATTTTCCAGTGGTGTCTCTGACGCCAGGTTTCTGGCTTCGAGGACACCCCAATGTCATTAGTTTTTCTTTTCCTTCCTTTTCCCCGAGCAGCAGTCTTAGGGGTTCTCGTTTTGGCCTTGCTTTCTTTGTTCCAAGGCGCTAACTACTTGGTGTTTGTTTCAGATGTCCGAGGAGCTTCATCAGGTCCATCAACAAGGTTTCTACGCCTTTGACACTGAGATCCTTCAAATGGCCTGAGAAGTGGGACAACGCCCCGAGAAGGGGAAACAAGTGGTTGGTAGCAGCCAAGCTCTCGCAGTACGAGAGAGCTCGGAACCAGTGGCGACGAGACCTCTCAGAGTTGGTCTCTTGGAGGAAGAGGCCAATACGTGCTCGACGCCTTTAGACTCCCGGTGGACCCAAAACGGGTATGTTTTAATTATTTATAAATCTCAAGCGCACGAATCGTTCATATAGAATAGTGATCGTGTAAGTAAAGATGTCGAACCCAAGGAGTTATCTAAAATCGAAAAGAAAACTATTTTAAACCAAAATTAATAAACTCTAACCTAGCTCCAAAGATTGATGAGATTTTTGTATAATGAAAATAAAATAAAAGTTAATAATAAAGAAATTAAAGACAATAAATTAATATTAGAAATCAAGATGGTAGAAGAAAGATTATTAAGACAATAAAACCCACAAAATATAAGTTCAATAATATTTATAAGTACATTGATTCTCAAGTTTTAGTAATAGTAGAAATTAATCAAACCATCACTTATTCAAAATAGATATTCTATTTAAGCACAAATTATTATGTAATTGCAAGATTTATCTTCACTTTTAAAATTATAATTTCAAAGTATTTAATGTAAATCAATCTAATGAAATAACAAATAAATCAATTTACATTATTTATAAGACAAAACATAATATTTTTGTTCTAAGCATTGGATGCGTACAATTTAATGGCACATCTTACACAAAGAATATTATGTTTTTGCACTAATGAAGAACAAAGTGTAAATATGTGTTAACAATAAAAAATACATGATATTTAAGATGAAAGAAGATATTTGAAAAAGAAAAATCCATAAACTTTGTTGCACAAAATGGGAAATCAACATACAAAATAAATACTATCTAGTTACATATTGTTTCATCATCACCTTAATAATCTTAAAAAGATTAGAAACTCATAACTAGAATAGAAATTACAAACCAAAAAATTACAAACATAAATAGGAAAATTTGGAGGATGAACCCCCAAATTTTTCCTCTAAAAACTCATAGAAAAATGACCAAAAAGAAGAAGAAGATGATGAGAATGGAGATGTCTTGAAAGTGTAGAACTTGTGTAGTGTAACCTCTCCCAAAATCAACCCCCAAATTTTCAAGAGAATGGTCTTGAAAATTCCCTATTTATAGCCAAAATGAGAGTATTAAAATAATCAATTTAAATTAATTAAATTAATAATAATATGGAAAATAGGGGTAAATTATAGGGTGTAATGATGATATTTGGGTAAAATGTGTAAAAAAAAATTGGTAAAAAGTTGGCATTTTTGGGCAAAGGGGACAAATGAGCTTTTGTTGGGCACAAAAAGGGAAAAAGAAGCTTTGTGGAAGGCCAAGGGGAGCTATTGGCGTGTTGGGCCCAGGGGGAATGTGGAGGCCTCAGGTTGGGCCGAGTGAGTGCCAGGCAAGGCTGTTGAACGTGGGCCGGCTAGAGCTGCTAGCTGGGAGGAGTGGAAAGCTGGAGAAGCAAGTTTGGCATGGCTTGGGAGAAACGGGCCTAAGGCAGGCGGCCCAAACGGCTGGAGGAAGTCTGGTGGTGCTCGGCTGGGTGAGTGCAGGAGTGGGCCGAACTGAGCTGGGCCAGGTGGATTTGCTGAAGGCAGGTGTGGAAGGATGGGCTTCGGCATGATGGGTCGGCCCAATGGCTAGGGAGCTTCTGGCTTGGGCCATGAGGTTGGCTTTGGGCCTTTTGTTCTCACATTTGCCACAATTTTTCTTTCTTTTTCTTGGCTTTCAAGAGCTAAAAAAAAATACAACATAATTCCTACAAAATAAATAAAAATTAAGTCATGATAAAATATTTTCAATTATAAAATAAACCATATTAATTCTTTGAAAATATTAATTATAACTTAATTTATATTTAACATTTAAGTTTAATAATACAACATTTTTTACCTCAAACTAAATAATAATAAATCAACTAATTAACTACAAATTTTTACAACAAAATAATTATAAAAACACACAAAAATATAGAAAATAAAAATAAACCTAATAAATTAAAAATTACTTAAAAACTTAATAAAGCAATTAAAAACTCAAGAACTAAGCAACAATTAGCACATAAAAAGTGGTAAAATAACTCTATTTTGTAGAGTTATCACACCCCCAAACTTAATATTTTGCTAGTCCTCGAGCAAAAGAAAAATTAAAAACACACACTTTTTTTTTTAATTGGTGATGCCAAATATTTTCGTCAAAAATTACATAATGGAATTAGTTCAAAGAAAATCACAAATAAAAGTAAAGCTTATGTAATTAATTAAAAAGTTAAAATTGTTTTTAAAATAAATATTTAACATGCAAACACAAAAACATCAAATCATCATGTGAACATTAGACAAGCTTATGCAAACAAAAATAAATTAAATCTCAAAAGATAATCAAGCAAATTCTAGGATTTTTCCATTTTTTTTTTTAAGAGATTGAAAGAATTTAATGTTTAAATAAACTTTGTCAAAATATCACAGTAGTTCAAATAGAATAGAAAAGTGACATATTATGAAAAAAATATATATTTAAACAAAACTAACTTAAAAATTAAAAATAAAGCTTAATAATTATTTATATTTTTCTAAGAACTAAGAACAATTTCAATCATAATTCTTATCATTAGAAAATGAAAATCACAAAAAAAAAAATTTCAAACAAAACAAAGAAAATAATATTTTTTTAACATTATATAACAAATGAAAATTACATAAAAACAAAGAAAATAAATTTTTGTTTTTGAATTTTAAAACAAATAAAAAACATGCATAAACACAAAGAAAAACACATAAACACAAAGAAAAAAACATACACACTACCCCCAAACTTAAATGAAACATTGTCCTCAATGAGTAATAAAATGGAAAAAGTTAAGAACTACTCCCTTTGATGAATGCTTCCTTGATTTGGCTCCTTTGTTTTCTTCTCTTCTTTTTGGCAAGAAGTTTCCTTCAAGCTTTTGAAAAACATGAAACAAAAACACACAACAAAAGTGAAATCTAAAATGAAACATAAAAATTATGGGTTGTCTCCCACAAAGCGCTTTAGTTTATAGTCTTTAGCTCAACTATAAATTTTTTTTCTTTCAACCTACACCCAATCGATGGTGTAAAATTTCATTAGTAGGGTGAGTTATGACTTTGATGCATATGCCATAAATAATAATTGATAACATCATACCTACAAGAAAATTAGAAATATGCAATTTTAATGGAATAGCAATAAAATAAGAAAATTGCATATCTATATTAGACTCATTTTCATTTTGAGTAAATATACAAATTTGTTCATTTATGGGCTCTTGAGATATAATCATATCTTTTTCATTTTCCTCATGAGCCTCTAAAATTATTTCATTCAACTCTTTTGTTTCATTAAGGGGTTGGATGCATATTACAAGTTTTTCAACAACTTCATTCTCCTTTTCATTTTCAATTTGACTATTTGGATTAAGAATGGGTTGGTTGGGATAAACTTCTTTTTCCGACTCTATAACAGTTGCAAGTTGTCCTACTATTGTGTCAATTTTTGAGATTGACTAAGACTGGGCTAGTAAGATTTGGTAGGTTGATTGCATGAACTGTTGTAGGGTATCCTCTAAAGATGGGCTCGTTTCTTGTTGAATGGGATATGATAGGTCAGATTGGGCATGACTTTGATTATGCATGTTGAATACATGCCCTATTGGAGACTGGGTATGACTCCATGAAAAAGTTGGATTATAGGCGGTGGTAAAAGGGATATCTAGGGATTCATGCATATCATACAACGCCTTCGCAAGGAGGATACGGAGAGCATCCTCACCATCAAGGCGGCTGCGGAGGCGAAGGAAGACGAGGAACTTTAGGCGTGGATCAAGTCATCTTCCATGCCTCAAGGTAAATCTCTAATCTTACTTTACTATGCTAGGCGTGTAGGGGAGGGAACTAGTCCCAACCATTCATCCTTTTCTCCCTCCCTTCTTGGATGTGGCCAAGTCTCGGGGTGTCGCTGGTCCGAGGAAGAGTACTAAGACTACCAGGACCTCATTGACGTGTTTCTTCGCAACCCGAGGAGGAAGAGGCACCCTTAAGGCTTCGTGCCTCTTGACGAGACGACGACCATGCACGCATCCTGGTTTTGTCAATACGAGACCAACCTAACGCAGGATATGGGTTGAATTGTACGCAAATTCGCTTATTCTGCACTCCATTCCGAGGAGCCTGATCGTGGTAGGGCTCTCGAGGAGTTTTATATTTGGTCTCACATTTTATTCTGTTGTGATTTTCCTTTCTTTTATTGAGACTAACCAGGGTGTTTTCTTTGTGCAGAAAGTATCGGCATTTCTGATCTAGTGCGGTCGAAACGTTAGAGGTTGTCGGGGCCTTCCGAGATTGACACCCTGACATCTCTAACTGCAATGCCCAAAACTATCTCAACTATCTAGGCGGCCACTGCCGCTGCTCCACCAACCCCTGCCCTGAGCCCAACAGCTGCCGTGAGGTTATTGACCTCGAGAAGATGGATTTTCTGGGAAAGAGAATGAGATCCCCTCGAACTCCTCTCAAGCCAGGGTGCCTCGGCTGGTTATCTTCTCGGAGCACTATGAAGGGGATGACACAGAGCTTCACAGGGAGGTCTTCGAGTACTACAACGCTCATATCGGGGAGGGCAACGAGGAATGCCGACTCCTGACCGAATACCTGCACGTTGACTGGCCAAAGGAACCCGTCGTCCATCCTCACCGTGAAGAGTTGGAACCTCTCCTTGTAGGGAGAATAGAGATAGGGCCTTACCGCTCGGCATGGAGCTCATGCCAGGACTAGCGGCGTCCCTGTGTATGATGCCCATTAGCAGCTTCGCCCATTGCAGCAGCGACAATGAAGTTGCGCTGGTGGCTACCAGCTGTCATTCTTCCACAGAGAAAGCCACTTGATTTCTACCTAATTTCAGTGTATATTTTTGTCTTTTTGGATGACTTGATATTCTGGTTTTACAGATTGTGGCCCTCAATCAACTACTCGGGGACCTTGTGCTGACACGATCTCTCGATCTAAAGAAAACTCGAGAGGAGTTGGCTCTGGTCCAAGTGGAACTTGCTCAACTCCAGGAGACCGTAGTCCCCATAGAGGAACATTCATGACTCCAGAAAGAAGTAAAGGATACTAGGACCCATGTCCGCAAGGTGGAGGACCTACTGGTCACCAAGCGGTCGAAGTTGTCTGCCTTAGAGGAAATATCCTCCAAGTTATTAGAAGATGTTTCAGGTCGTACGTGGACCATGGAGGAGGAGTTGGCCCATGTTCGCAAGGAGCTTCGGTTGAGTCGGACGAAGTCTTTAGCCCGTGCCGATGAGTTAGAAAAGGCCAAGAAAACTGTCGAAGAACTGGCAAAAGTCCTCGATATGATGGTCAAGGATATGCTCGTTCCCAGAGGATCCCAATATGAAGACCAAGGAAATGGCACGTCTCGAGGCGGACACTGCCCGTGCAGCTCAAGAGAAAGAGGATTCAACAGTGGGTCATATCCCTGAAGTTAACCTGATGATCGAGCTGGCGGTAGAGGTGCCTTGAGGTGAAGGGCCCCAGTAACTTTGTCTTGTTTATAATTTTTTTCTTTTTAAACCGAGTAGGCCTGCGTGTTACAACTTATTGGGGTATAGACAAACACCACTCAAGCCCTTGAGCATAGTTGTAACTATTTTTCCATCTAAAACTATGCAGTTTGCACTATTTTTAAATTCCTTTGATTCTTTTAGTTCGTCGTAACATTGCATTCACGAGAACAAGAACCCTAGGTCCTGCTTCTATAAATTCAACGTAACATAGATGCCATGAGAATAAGCACTCAAACCATTTTAAATATTTGATTTGGTTCTGTAAATTCATCATAACATTACTGCCAAGAGAACAAGAACTCAAAATCATCCTTAATATTTGATTTGGTTATGAAAATTCAACGTAACATTACTGCCACGATAACAAGAACTCAAAATCGTTTTAAATGTGATTTTCGGCATTTAGTGTCTCTTGTAATATCATAGTCCTAGAAGTAACTTTAACGTGAAATTTGGCATTAATTTAACATAGCTCAACATCCTCAAGTTCCTACGACTCAAGATGGAGTCAGCCTGTTGTGCTCGAACCTTTAGACGTTTAGTGTTTTCCCAGGCTCGGAGTCCCCGAATTAACTTGTCATCCTCATGTGTTCCCATAGTCCAAAGACTTGGGCTTTCAGGAGCTCTTGCACACACCCAACTTGCCCCCGAATATGCCATACCCGGAAGGTCATTTAGAGGCTTTAACTTTGCCCCCCGAGCGTATATCCCGTGGCTTCCGCTCGCCTTTTAGAATTAGCTAAAAAATATATGGGCTCGATGTCCACAGGAGGTGATGTTAATCTGTACTAGCACTACTAAGGATTATTTTTAGGGTCTACTCTTATAAAGTATTTAGCTTGGATCCTGACAACGTGTCAAGATTATGACTCGGTCAGCAGTTCTCGGGCGCGATGTCCACAGGGGATGTCCGAGGAAGAATGACTCGATCACCCATTCATATCTCAAAGATTAGGATCTGGTTATTACTCCTCGGGTGCGCGCTGTCCTCGGGAGGTAACCTGAATCTCTAAGTTCGCGTTACTAGACTTTTTACGCTGGGTTTTCTCCAGGTTTCTTAGCTATGGGATCCCGCAACACTAGGGGTGCTTCACTCATCGACTAGCTAAACTCCCCATGTCATGGGCTTCCGGACACTATAAAATTCGAGGCATTTTGAGGACTTGAGCATAACTCCTCGAGCGTAGTGTCCACCAGAGGCGTCCCAAATCTGCCCCGGGACTAAGTACAGAGTACTCGGTCTTCCGTTTGCATCTCGAGATCAAAGACTTGATTAGAGCTCCTCGAGCTTGATGTCCACAAAAGATAACAAAAGGATATTCTCGCGCTATTAAGATTGTCTAATTTCTAGGAGCTAAGCCTTGTTCTGCTTGGAATACGCTTAGTCTCCTAGGCTAGACTCAATTAGTTTCCTAGGTTTTCCTATACTCGGGGTGGCGACACTAGGCTTACTCTGCTTGACATGCTTAGTTTCCTTGGTTGCTCCCTACAAGTCGTGACACTGCCTTAACTCCATGCCCCCCAAGTGATCAGAGGCTAGTCTGTGTTCACTTGTTCAGGCCAGTGAGCGGGTGTTATTATTCATAGTAATAACGAAATAAAGGAAACTAAGAAATATAAGTAGACAATAAATTTCTTTCTTACCATGTTTTATATACACGGTTTTCATTAAATGTGCCTAAAGGCTACAAAGGATACTACAGAAATCGACAAAGTTCATTGCTTATATTACTAGTAATACCAACGAAGATGCATGACATTCCAGGCGTGGGGAATCAACTTTCCACTTATTCGGGCCAATTTGTATGTCCCCGGACACACAATGCTCTTAACTTGGTATGGGCCTTCCCAGTTATGTCCCAACACTCTTGCACCGGGGTCTCGGGTAGCTAAGAAGACTCTTCGCAACACCAAATATCCAACCCCAAACTTTCCATCTGTGACAGTCAGAATCTCGTGATCCGCAGGGGGAAAGACCGGGTAAAAGCTGTGCAATCCCACATTGCCTGGGGAAGGTCAAGTGTGATGATTCTAAGACTGTGTAAGTATGGGACTACACAGTTGAAGAGAGCTTAAATGGATTGATGGGTACTACCTATGCCAACAAGATGAATCTTCTTTTCGTTAGCCCATCACTTGAGAACTCCAGAGTTAAGCGTGCTTAACCTGGAGCAATCTTATGATGGGTGACCTCCTGGGAAGTTTTCCCAGGAAGCGTGAAAGTGAGTACAAAGCATGCTGGAAAGACTCGTGTTGGTTTGTAGGGCCAGTCATTATTCCAGGAAGCATCCATAGTGACGTGGGGCATTACAAATGGTATCAGAGCCTTGACCCAGCCGGAAATGTGGCCGACGGGGACGTCACACCCCTAAGGGGGGGTGATTGTGTCGGACCCCTAAGGGGGGGTGATTGTGATAGTCAGAATCTCGTGATCCACAGGGGGAAAGACTAGGTAAAAGATGTGCAATCCTATATCGCCTGGGGAAGGTCAAGTGTGATGATTCTAAGACTGTGTAGGTATGGGACTACACAGTTGAAGAGAGCTTAAATGGATTGATGGGTACTACCTATGCCAACAAGATGCACCTTCTTTTCGGTAGCCCATCACTTGAGAACTCCAAAGTTAAGCGTGCTTGACTTAGAGCAATCTTATGATGGGTGATCTCCTAGGAAGTTTTCCCAGGAAGCGTGTGAGTGAGAACAAAGCATGCTGGAAAGACTCGTGTTGGTTTGTAGGGCCAGTCGTCATTCCAGGAAGCAGCCACAGTGACGTGGGGTGTTACACCATCCTTCACTTTAGAGTTGAAATACCTAGCTACCTTCTGTTGGTAGGAAGATACGCAAAGCTTAGAAGCTTCACAGAGCTCCTCCACGAGGTCCAGGGATTCTCGTAGCAAAGCATGGTTCGTGGTCGGGTCATATGTATCTCGTCGATGCGTAGAGATTGCTGCCTCAACTGGGAGCATAGCCTCATACCCATAGGCCATGGAGAACGGTGAGTGACTGGTGGAAGTCCTAGTAGTGGTGCGATAGTTCCACAATGCCCTAGGCAATTCTTCAGGCCAAGCTCCTTTTGCCTGTTCCAGTCTTTTCTTCAAAGCGGACTTGAGTGTATTATTAGCTGCTTCCACTTGGTTGTTTGCTTGCGGGTGGGTCTCGGTGCTTGGCTGTTTGCTTTCTGTTCTTGGCCTTCACCATTCCCAACCCTCGCCGTTATTTTCCTTTGTCGTTCATTCACATATATGCACATATGGCATAATTAAACAAATACTTAAACACATATAAACATATTCAATGGGGCTACGCCCTGCAATACAATCATATAGGGTCATGCCCTGCAACACAATCTATAGGGCCTCGCCCTACTCTACGAGTACAGCAGTTTTCTTACCTACGTCTTGAGCTTTCCAAGCACCGATGTCCCAAGCACAGTCCTCTAGTCCGAGCCTCGCTAAAAACCTAGTCACAACGTATCAATAACATCCATCCATCAAGTTCTAATCCAATAAATAACTTCGAGTTACCATTCTAGTTTCTGAAACCTTGGATTCTATCAATCCAGGTGATAAAATCCATCCCGAGCCTTAACAATTGGGTTCCCAAGCCAAAAACCCACAAAACAGCTAACACTTTGAACTAAAGTCGCGGCCAAACCCCTAAAGGGGTGCGACATGCCTCAAAACAGAGGCAAAACGCCTCCCTGGAAGGAGACACGGGCCGCGACATGCTTAGCCTAACGCCGTGGCGTGCCTCAAGAACAGAGGCCTCCCCAGTCCTCACGTACACATGGGCCATGGGGCGCGGCATGCCCCTTCAAGGGCCGTAGCTCGACCTGCAAACCCAGAAAACTAGTTTTTCTCTCAAGTTCTTCCCCGAGCTTAATCCCATTTTTCACACCCCAAACTTCAACCAACCCCAGAACTAAGCCCAGAATTCATACCCATATAGCCTAAACATCCTAACAAACTCATAAACCAACTCCTACACCCATCAAACATTCAAAGCCAATCTTGGAAATCAATTCATGCATGCCTAAGTTCTAGAGATCAAAACCAGCAGAAATTTCAGCTTGATCAATAAATTTAAAAGCTTACCTTGAACTTGAATGAGTCTCTGAATTAATCCCCTAAGTTCCAAGCTTCTAGCCCCCAAAGTTCCAGCTTTGAATTCCTCCCTTGATCCCAAAGAAGATCAACTTTCATCTCCTTCCTTTCCTAGCTTCTGGTTTTCTCTAGACTTCCAACAGAAAATCAGATATATGCCTAAGTGAAGAAAATGTGAATGACTTCTCCTCAGCCAAGTCTATCCATCCTTAAAGCCAAATTACCCTTTTTGCCCCTTAAACCTATCATTAACCCTTAAGTAACCCCAAGGGCAATTTGGTCATTTAGCAAATCCTGTTAAATCCCCGAGTGTTCCTATAAATCTCCGTTAAATCCCAACATATCCCAATCATTACTAAATTACTACCCACTACTCAATAATTCTCGAACACATTATAATATTCTCAAAATACCCCTAAGCTCCTCCTAAGCCGGGTATTTGACACCGTTGTGACTTTCTAGCTAAACTGCTCCCTAGGACTGTCTCGGATCGTGCATCTCAAATATATCACCACTCGCACGTAGTGTCAATCACAAATATCACATTTATGCCCTCAACGGGCTAAAATAAAAAACATGCCCCTAATAACCAAACAGGGCCCACATGCATATTTAAATCACCTAAACATGCATTTCTAATCACATACTCATCAAATTCACATATTATAATAATAAATCACTTATTTCCCTCCAGGCATGCTAATCAAGGCCCTAAGCCTTATTAGCAAATTTGGGACGTTACACATGTACTGGTCATTTGCGTAAGCTCATTTCGGAGGTGCTCGGGGGAAGTTCGCAAAGAGCGGGAACTTGTCGCATTTCTTGACATAATCCATCGTGTCTACATTCATGGTGGGCCAAAAGTATCCCTGTCTTAAGATTTTTTTGGAAAGACTTTGCCCCCTGCGTGGTCCTCGCAAAAACCTTCGTGTACTTCTCAGAGTATTAGATTGGCTTCTTGCTGGGACACACATTGGAGCAAAGGCATAGAATAAGCTCGCCGATATAGCTTACTATCCATGATCACGTACCGAGGTGTCTAATAGAGCAGGTTCCGAGTCGCCTTCTTATCTAGAGGCAACTACCCGGAGACAAGATATTTTATTATTGGCTCCATCCACCCATCTTGTGGTTGTATAGCTCCACCTCGTCGGGAGTTGAGATGCTTAGAGAGTTCAAGTAATTAATGGGGACCACATTGATCAACTTAGCATCTTTGGTGGTGGCCAATTTAACCAGGGCATCGGCATTGGAATTCTATTCTCGCGGCACCTGTTGAATAGTGAATTTTCTGAAGTTATGCAGCATTTCTTGAGCCTTTTCTAGATACGCTGCTATTTTTGATCCCCAGGCCTGGCACTCTCCGAATACTTGGTTTACCACGAGTTGAGAATCGTTGAAGATCTTGAGGCCCTCGACTTTGAGCTCAAATGCCACTCGGAGCCTAGTGATTAAGGCTTCGTACTCCGCTTCATTATTTGAGGTGTTGAGCCCAAAGTGGAGGGCACTGTGCACTATGTGCCACTCGAGGGAAACCAAAATGAGTCCAGCTCCGACACCACTTCCGTTTAAAGACTCGTCCACATACAATTTCCAGGTTGATCTGATCACTAGGACACCTTCGGGCTTCTCATGATTCCCTGTACACTCGGCGATGAATTCGGCTAGTGCCTGACCTTTTATAGCAGTCCTCAGATGGTAGGTGATGTCGAACTAACTCAACTCCACCGACCACTTCAAGAGGCTTCCCGATGACTCTGGCTTTTGAAGGACTTGCCTAAGGTGATGGTTTGTGAGGACTTTAATTAGATGCGCATGGAAGTATGGCCTTAGCTTTCGAGAAGCCACCATCAAGAAAAAAGTTAACTTCTCCATCAGCGGGTACATAGATTCTGCACTGAGGAGTCTTTTGCTAATGTAGTAGACGGGGTGCTGAACACGACCTTCCTCCTGCACCAAAGCAGCACTAATAGCATTATCTGAGACTGCCATATAGAGCAAGAGAGGCTCTCCATCTACTGGCTTGGACAAAATTGGGGAATTTTCCATGTGCGCCTTGAGCTGCTAGAATGCCTGTTCGCATTCTTCCGACCATTCAAAAGTCTCACTCCCTCAAAGAACATTAAAGAAAGGGATGCACTTGTTCGTTGCCTTGGAGACAAAACGGTTCAAAGCTGTGATCCTCCCTGTCAGGCTCTGAGTATCTTTATGCTTCTAAGGAGATGACATCTCGATTAGGGCCTTGATCTTCTCGTGGTTTTCCTCAATTCCCCGAGCACTAACGATAAAGCGTAGGAACTTTCCGGAGGCGACCCCAAATGTGCACTTTTGGGGATTTAATTTCATTTCAAAACGACAAAGCACCGAGAAAACCTCCACCAAGTAGCCCACATGGTCGAGAGCTATCCTATACTTGACATACATGTCGTCAACATAGACCTCCATGTTTCGACCCAACTAGTTCTAGAACATCCTATTAACCAGCCTCTGGTAGGTGGCACCAGCATTCTTCAGTCTGAAAGGCATCACGATGTAACAGTAGACACCCTTATCGGTCAGAAAACTAGTATGCTCTTGGTCCGCGATATGCATGGATATCTGGTTATATCCCGAGTATGCATCCATGAATGACAAAAAATCATAGCCAGAGGTGGCATCGGCCATCTGATCTATCTTGGGGAGCGGAAAGCAATGTTTCGGACAAGCCTCGTTAAGGTCTAATAAATCGATGCATGTCCTCCATGTGCCATTTGGCTTTGGCAGAAGAACAGGGTTAGATAACCACCTGGGATATTGGGCTTCTCGAATGAATCCGTTGATGAGGAGCTTGTCTACCTCGACCTTGAGAGCCTTTTTCCGAGTTTGATCAAATGTCCTCTACATCTACATCTACATCAACATTCAAGGTGTGTCATATGATGTTCGGATCAATGCCAATCATCTTAGAATGCGACCATGCAAACACATCCTAGTTTTCTCGAAGGAAGTCCACCAGTGCTTCTCAGACTTCCATCTTCAAACTTCCCCCAAACTTTATTTTTCTATCGGGGGTGGAGGTATCAAGAACAACCTCCTCCGCCTTCTCTATTGTCTCAATGCCCCTCTCCTCTTGAACCCTTGAGTCCAATTCGTCTGGCTTGGATCCTTGAACAACTTGTACCTCTGATGCCTTAGGCTTCTCGTGGACGCCTTCCTCCACCACCATTACTGGAGTTTTAAGAGACACATTGTAACACTGTCTCGCCTCTTTCTGGTCTCCACGAATGGGACCAATCCCTGCCTCCGTGGGGAACTTCATGCACAAGTGGCGGATGGAAGTGATGGCTCCAAACTCTACCAGGGCAGGCCGTCCAAGGATGGAGTTATATGCCGAGGAGCAATCCACCACCACAAAGGTACAATATTTTAAGGCCTGGCGAGGGACTTCTTCAAGTGTTACAGGAAGCGTTATCTGCCCCATTAGGATGAGGGCTTCTCCCGAGAATCCATATAGGGTTAAAGCGCACAAGGACAAATCTGTAGTGGTCAGCCTTATTTTCTTGAAGGTGGATCTAAAGAGGATGTTCACTAAACTCCCGTTATCCATCAGAATCAATGCCACCATTTTTTTGGAGACTTGGCTCTCAATTACCATCAGGTCGTGGTGCAGGAAGTGTACTCTCCGAGCATCATCTTTGGAGAACGTTATGACTTGGGGTCAATCATCCGGGGCATTTGGGCAGGCAACTGAGCCAAAGTCGTCACCTCGTTGTCATGATTCAACGCTCGCACATACCTGTTCTGCAAGCCTCAGGAGGTTAGGTAGGGTCCTCCAGATATGGTTCCTACTCGCCCGTTCACTGGAGGAGGTCCTCAGACCACTAGATGTTGCGAGGCCACAGGAGCGACTGTTGGGACCTGTGGGCCCATTGGCGACACAGACACTTCAGCCGTGGGGAGTTAGGCCTGGTGCGCTCCACCCTTAGCATATTGGTGGAGGTGTCCGAACTTGATGAGGTTTTCAATCTCATCCTTGAGCTGGCGACACTCATTGGTGTGGTGCCCTATGTCGTTGTGAAAATGACAAACCTTGCCTGGTTCTCACCATTCTCTGTCCCTTCGGATGGGTTCTGGCTTCCGATAGTGAACATGTTATTCCGTGGCCACGAAGATGTTCTCTTGGGAGTCCACCAAGTCATTATACTCAGAGTACGGCGAGACATAATTCTCACTAGAGCTAGCTCCCTGCTCGGCCGATGCATTTCCATTTCCCTTGGGCTTCCGACCCTTGCCTTTGCCCTCGTGTCTACTGCCACTGAGGTTTGACTGGGGTGTAGCAAACTGGGGCTGAGTGACAACTCCAACAGTGAATGCAGGCTGAAAAGCATTTTATTCAGTGGGCGCTACTCTATATCCTGTCGGGGCCACACTAAAACCAAGAGTTGGCACGACACTGAAACCTGCGGGCGGGACGCTCAGTTTTGGCTGGACTCCTCTGAAGCATGGCTGGACATGAGAATAAGGAGAATACTAGATTCTTGAAGCCACGGGGACAAATGCAGTCGGAGTGGGGAAGGTAACGAGCCCTCCGAATGGTCCAATCTAGGCATCCTCCTAGCTGATATACTATTGTGCCCGACAAATGAAGTCGTCGAGCCGTCGACATCCCCTTCGCTGGAGGTCATCCGAAAGCAGGGACCCCACGCAGATGCCAGCTGGCAAGGCCATCTACTACTGGCCATCATCAACCATCTTGGTTCTTGCCGCCTCCTCCTTGAAGCATTTGATGTATGCCTTGAGGGTCTCAAATGACCCTTGTTTAATGTTGGCCAAAGCTTGACCTCAAAGCTCACCTTCCAAGCTCCTATGAAGTGCCTTCAAAAAGCAGATGACAGCTGATGCAACATCAACATGTTGAACTTAGAAAGGTGGTTGGTGGGATCCCAGCCACCATCATAGGGCAGGATGGCCGACATCTTGAAGCCCTGTGGAAAGGGAGCATCCCAATTGTAGGGAGTGCATGGCTCCACTTCTTCATCTTCTGAGTCTGAGTCATGGCCTTGTCGCCTGGCCATTCTTAGCATGATCTTCTTCAGACTCTCTAACTCCGCACGGAGTGGATCACGGTCTCGGTTGGCACTCTGCGCCGGTTTATCTCTTCTTTGGGTGTTGAGGTTGTCCTGTAGGTCTGATAGACCTTTCCTGGCAGGTTCACGCGCATTGGTCTTATTACATCTTTCGGCATTAAGGTTGTCCCGCAGATCCGCTTGACCCTAGGTCGCACCGTTATTCTCGAGACGAGCCACCTTGAGGTTTCCGTTGGACTCAATATTCTCATCATTCACCGAGATATCGATGCCTTGTTCTCGGTTCTGCGAGACATTCCTTGGGCGAACCCCCAGACCGTTGTTCCTATGGGGTTGGTGAGGTCCTGAGGGGACACCACCTTTAGGCCTCGCGCAATCCGTATGGGTGCGTCGGGGAAGAAAACCCCGAGCTCGACGAGTGCTGACAGCCTAGCAATGTCCTCGGGCCCCTAGGCCATTACCATTACCAGCCTGCTTAGGAACCTGGTGGCCCTCGGGGTCTTGATGAGCCATCTTCTGATTTGGAGCAGGATTATCATCAACATTTCCTTTGCCACGATCCTGTGGCGGCACTGGGGTTCCAACTCCAGCTGGATGCTTGGTGGGCACTCCAGCTGGCGGATCTTGCGCCTCTTCAGCCGAGTGCTCTAGGGCCACACCGACTACATTGACAAGTGGCACTCCAGCAAGGTGTGCAGGTGGCACGCCAGTTGGGTGCCCAGCTGGTATATTACAATTGGGGTCCACTCGTAGCCCTTGTGCTACAATAGTGGCCTTCATGGCCAGCACCATCTCCTATAGGGCGGCGATGTTACCCTCTTGGGCATCAATCTTTTACTGTTAGGTGGCCACCTGATCACGGAGTACCACCACCTCCGGTGTTTCCTCCGCATCCATAGGTTGATGGTATTCTTCCTCATAGTAATCCTGGTCGCCACCGTCATCTTTACTGTCGTACTCAGAGTCTTCGTCATAATCCATAGGTTGATGTTCTGAGGTGGTGGTTGACTGGTTTCCCCTCCTTCAACTCCGGTAGGAGGGACTACATCGTCTATGACATTTCTTCGAGTGGTTACCATGGCTGTAAATGTTCTGAATGCTTTCTTCAAGCTCTCAATGATAACACCAAAATGTTGACTGCCTTTTTCACTATCAACTTAAAGATGAGAGATTAAAGAAATAAACAACAAGAATTTTTACGTGGTTCAGGATATAAAAGAGCCCTAGTTCACGAGTCTTTAGTATTAAGGGGATTGGAATCTTGCTAGGGCAATCTCCAATGGATTTTCTCAGGTAGCGTTTATATTTCTCTGAGTACAAGACTCTCTTTCTATAAAAAATTATGAACCCTTTACAATGAGATCCCCATCCCTATTTATAGAATGTGGGGTCATTAATTGCTAATCATCTACAATTAATACACATTTGGCTAATTAATACACATTCTCCCCGTTATTGGTGCATTAATACCACTTTAATGCATTGGGCTGCATTAACTAGAGACCACGACCCAGACGAAAAATGTGGGGCCCACTGTAGAAAGTTACCTACTTTATGGGGAACATGCCCCCGGCACTATTAGGGCATGCCACACGTATTTCCTAGCCAGGCGGCATAGTTAGAGTGCGAATTTCTGAGTCATACAATTGACAACACTGTGGAAGAATTGCCAAAAAGGTTGTCAGACAATCCTCTAATGTTGCAAACCTACATTGGTTGACACCTGGCTAGCCTTCTAGGTCCCGAGGACAAGGTCATTGGCCTGGAAGACAATTGTTTGTAAGGAAACCGAGGACCACTATCTAGTTCTCGGGGCATGGCCTCGGATAGACGTCTATGCCCTACCTTTATCCGTGGGACGTGGCGTCTAGCCGAGATATCCATCCTCTAAGGACTGACCCTCGGGGCGTGGCCTCACTTGAATAAGTACGCGTCCTCGCCACATGCCCTACTTGGATTTTCACGTGTCATTTGATGAAACCGGGGAAAAATCGAATAGTCCTTGGATGGAAACATTTGGACTTCTCCTGACGCCACTACGAGATTTCCTGCCACGTGTTGAGCCCCCATTGTTGGGCCCATCAATCCGTGCAATTAATGAAGGGTCAGGTCCGCGACCCGAAATGCCTTTTCCGTACCCTAGGTTTCCTTTCAGCCTATACTCGAGATTTCCCTTTTCCAATGCCAATGATCACGATCAACACCTTTCCGATCTACAACCCTTGGATCGTTCTCGAGTATCTATGTCTTAGGTAATCCGATGGTCGGGGTGAACTTACTTCACCCCCAAGCATTGGACATATAAAAGGTTGAGAACCAACTCTCCAACATTACTTTAGTCCATTTTAAATTTCCCGTGCTTTCAACTCTTCAACCTCTCTCAGCCTCCCAAACCATTCTTTGGCCTTGCATCATTTCTAACTCTTCTGTCACTCTGGACAATTGGCGTGAAGCCTCTTACTTTTGGGAAAACGGCAAGCAATTCTTCAAGGTTTGCACACGATTCAGCACCATCCGACACTTCATTTCGAGTAAGTGCCTCTGAACTGTGAATCTGTTTTTGCGTATGTTTGATGACTTAGGATGCATGTATAGGAATTATTTTTTAGCTTTATAGAGGTTTATTTGACCTTATTTGTCGTTGAAAATGGTCTAAATGTCCTATTTAGACGTTCTTGGGCAATTTTTGTTATTCTGGACCTTCGACCGGAATCTGGAAGTGTTGACCACGTTTTTAGCCAACGACGTGAGAACGTCAAAAACGATATAGCCTTCAAGAGAAATACAACGACACAGACAGTTTTTAACAGAAAGTAAATAAAACACGCAATTTTTATAGTGGTTCAGCCCCAATATGTTGGTAATAGCCTAATCCACTTAGAGATTTGATTATATACTCACACTCAAGATCAGATGAACCTGTGTCAACTGAGTTTCTTCAGTATGAATTCTCAGAATACAAGAGTTCTCTCACGAAAAAGCTCTTTCTCTCTCTAGAAAATCCAGACCCCAAATTTTCCAAAAGTCCCATTCTAATCTCATAAGCCATATATTTATAGGCTTAGGATCATACATATGCTATCCCCTAAAATCGGGATATTTCATTAAATTTATTACATCTAAATTACAAAAATATTCAAAATATAACAGAACACCCAATTTTGTGGAAAGAATGAGAGATTCCCGCGTATGTCAAGACCGATTCTTGTTGAAGCCGTTCCTGGGAATCTTGACGTAGTCTGCTCTACCTAGTTGATGAATATCACCTTCTGGTCAGCCATACCTCTGCTGGTAGGACATTCACTTGCTGGTCGGACATGCAATTGCTGGTAGGACATGCAATTGCTGGTAGGACACTCACTTGCTGGTAGGACATGTGCATAGCTGGTTAGACATTCACTTGCTGGTAGGACATGTGCATAGCTGGTCAGAAATGTGCATGACCGATCGGCCAATGTCATTCCAAGCAATGTCACTCCTGGGCAGCAATGTCACTCCTGGGCAGTAATGTCACTCCTGGGCAGTCATGTCACTCCTGGGCAGCAATGTCACTCCTGGGCAGCAATGTCACTAATGTCACTCCTGGGCAGCAATGTCACTCCTGGGCAGTCATGTCACTCTTGGGCAATAATGTCACTCCTGGGCAGTCATGACACCTCTCAAGCAGCCAAAACTCTTCATTAATGCAATGCGCTACTCCTAAGCCAGGTCACCCAACCATTCCTTGCCACTTGTCATTTCTATTGCAACATCATCATTTTCAAATTTTGGGGATAACAGGAAGATTTCCAGATTCCGGAGATGTTCATCATCTCCGATGTTGTTCGTATCCCCATCACATTGATTTGGCAAGCTTAAACCTTCGAAAAGTAAACTATTGTACACACTACAAATGGGATGCCACATTATTGTCCCATTTTTTTGGGCAACTTCCCTTTCTCTTCCACCAATTTCGCGATCTCCTTTTCCACTCGCACGTCCACAGCCGTACTGGTTGTTCCTCTACCATTCCCATCACCACGTCCACCACCACTCCCACTAGGAAAACGGTGGCCTCCTTCCTTACCTCGACTTCTTTGGGTCGGATGAACCAGGCTTTTTTCCGGCATCGGTGCTCGACTCCATTCCCCAAACTTCATCACTGAATTGTTATCTACTCCTTTGGCCTTTGACTTACATTCTCGGAGAGGGCGGCCGAGGATGTCGCATTAGTAGCATAGTTCGGGAAGCCTCTCATACTGGAACGATACAAGGATCGAATCTTGACCATGCTTCAAGCATTTCTTAATGACCCTCGTGAGTGGTTTTGAGACATCCACAAGTATTCAACTCTCATATACTTCCCCAGCGAATCACCTTTTACGTTGCATATTACCTCAGAGACAACACCCACCGATTTCCCCAACTCATAGACATAAAAAAGACAGGTACTTTCACAATTTGAATCCAAAATGGGGCCCAATCGAACTCCATGTCAATCGGGTCACACATCTAACCTAGCTCTCTTAATACTAGCAAGAAATTTTCAAAAATCCATGGTCCCTCTTCAAAGATCCGCTTACGATTAGCAGTCAAGGAGAATGGAAAGAGAAAGATGTTCCTCCCCAGTTGTTCTAACTCAAACGATCCTTGAATCCTCCAAAAAATCCTTATACTGTAATTGGAATTGTCAACATTGACAAGCCTTGTAGTAATCACCTTTGCCACCAAGGACTTGGCAACTGTTTCCATCCCATTCTCAATAAGGGATTGATCATCTACATTGCAGAACTCGTCTTCCTCCTCATCTTCCAATGCAAGAGATTCATACAAAGCTGCTAAATCATCATTTTTCATGTTGGAAATCTTGTTTAGAAGAATAAGCAATCGTCACCCTTCAATAAGTCACCTCTACACCATAGTCCCTAGAGAGAAAACACATGCAGAAAATATTTAATATATTTTAATTTTCTTAATATGCATAATATTATATACTTATTTCTATGGACTGCAGTATAAAATTTATGGCCTAACTTGTTACACCCAAATTTTGAGAATAAATAATAGCCCGAAATGTAGGCTCGAAAATAACAAGTGTTGGTTGTACACTTGTATAAATTGACATGATTCCAGATCTGTTATCAAAATTCGAGCATGAGTTGCAGGCTCGAATACACCAATCTTCTCCGAGGAATGAGTTTGGCAAAATCACTGGATAAGGAAGAGGTTATAACCAGAACGACGAGCTCGAAGTTTAGATTGGTCTCGAAAGCATTTAAGCACTACGATCGAGCTCAACGAAGAGGTTGGCACGTAGGAAGACTGTTAGGAGATCCCTATTCCTTAGGGATTTGATATTTTCAGATATTAAATCCCTATTATCATGGGATATTATGTAATTAATGCATTACTTGTATTTATTTCAAATTTAAATGATTGATTGTAACTTCCCAAAATAAGGGGAATATATTCTCTCAACCAGGTCTATAAATATCCTGGGGAATTTCATTTGTACACGCGCACAAATTGTGTGAGAGTAATAATAGTGACTCGTGGACAATGCAGATTTTAAGTGTTGAACCACGTAAAAAGCCTTTGAATCCTTCTATTTTTTCTGTATCTCTGTTCAGTGTTTTTCATATCTAAGTTGATGAAAAACGACGTCAACATAACTTTTACTGAATTTGGTATGATAATTTAATTTATTTTTGTTAACTCAGATAGCATTGATCATAGATATTTAATGAGTGTCCAAAGAAAGAAAAATGCTAAAGAAAACCTGATAATAATCCAATATTTTATATATATATTTTTTTTTTATGAAAAGGAAATATATTGAAAACAAACCAAACAGATTACAAACAATCCAAACAGATTACAAACAACAAGCCTTACATCCGAATCACTCTATTAAAGAAGGCTAGATCCTTTGTCCTAATAAGCCTCTTAGAATGATAAAGAAGTCTACCCCTAACCCAGTATTTGATCAACTTAACGACAAAGTCCACAGAAAAGGAGCTAAGTTTAAAGATGCAATTATTTCTGTTTTTCCAAATTAAGTACACTGAAGCTGCTAAAGCAGCAGCCAAAACAGAATGCTTCAGGACCTTCGGCTTACCAGCCATCCAAGCACGCCACCCATCCAGCTGAAGCGGCCATAAACCCCATCCCAACCACTTCTCCACAAGGGCTCGGACCTGCCAGGAAAAATGACACTCAAAAAACAGATGAGCGTGAGACTCTTGCTCCACTTCACAGACTGGGCAAAGCACAGAAGAAAGCTCCAAGTGACAACGACTGAGATTGTCTCGAGTCAACAGATGGCCCAGCGTAGCCTGCCATAAAATGAACCTGTGCTTAGGCACCGTCAAGGAGTTCCACACCACATTCGCATAGACAACTCTGTCTTTGTTGATGAGCCTGTGGTACAGAAATTTCAGGCTAAGCTTGCCGAGATGGACTGCCTCATCAAGTCTGCAACCAGGGAAAATATCTCTAAGTTTTAATAATCGCTTCCAGTACCAGCTCACATCTTGAGGGACTCTATAATGCCAGAAATTCTGCCCCTTTAAGTAGATAGAATCCACCCACTTGACCCACAAAATATCATGCTTAGAAGAAACTGCCCAAACATATTTGGCCAGAAGCACTAAGTTCCAAGTATTACTATCCTTGAAGCCAAGACCACCCATACACTTAGGCAAACAAACCTGATCCCAGGCAGTAAAATGCAATTTACTCCGCTGAAAATTACCATCCTTAACTCCCCAAAGGAAGTTCCTACATAACCGATCAACCTCCTTGGTTACACTCTTAGGAAGGATAAAGATACTCATCCAAAAAGTTCTTATACTCAGAAGCACTGAATTGATCAGTTGCGCCCTCCCCGCAAAAGAAAGGTGCCGACTCGCCCAAGTATGTAATTTGGACTGAATCTTTTTGATAATAAGAGAACACTCACCAGCCTTCCATCTTGCTGTTCGAAGAGGCACTCCCAAGTATTTTAGGGGAAAATGACCTTCAGTGAATTGGAGCCCCTCAAGCAAATTTTGAGCCTCATCTTCAGCCACACCACCAAAGTAAACCTGGGATTTATCCTTGTTAGCAGTCAAACCAGAAGCACAACAGAAATCACTGAAACTTTCCTTAATAATCTGAACTGAATTGTGAACTCCCTTGCCAAAAATAACCAAGTCATCTGCGAAGCAAAGATTAACGATCTTGAGGTGTTTGCACTTAGGATGAAACCGATACCCCTTGTTCATTGATGCTTGCTGAAATAAGAGGGTACAGTACTCCATGGCTAAGACAAATAATAACGGAGAGATAGGGTCCCCTTGTCTAAGCCCCTTCCGACCTCTAAATTCCCCTTGAACCTTTCCATTCATAAGGAGAAGATAGGTTGGATCTTTCAAGCAAGCCATGACCCATTTGATGAATTTAGCCGGAAACCGAAACTCATTGAGAATATCCTCTAAGAAGTTCCAATCTAACATATCATAGGCTTTGCTCAAATCAATCTTCAAAACACGCCTAGGGGAAATGTTTTTCCTCTTATAGCCTTTTATAATATCCTGAAGAATAAGGATATTATGAGCCAATAATCTGTTTTTAACAAAGGCTCCTTGGTTTTGGTTAACAAGACTAGGAAGCACCAAAGCCAATCTACTACAAAGCATCTTAGAAATGCACTTGTAAATAGAATTACAGCAAGCAATAGGACGATAATCCGCTGCGCGGGAGGGAGTCTCAATTTTAGGGACTAAGGAAATAATATTTTATATTATTATTGGTGTAAATAAATATCGAGTTTCATATATTTTAATTTAAATTAAATTATGTGTGTCCCAATAATAAAATACATCAATGATATGTCATATTGTAATATGTTGAATATATACCATTATCTTTTAGCAATGATTCCAAAGAAAAGAGCAATTAATGAACAAGAGTGTCTAACGTAACGAATATATTTCTCAATTTGGAATTATCTTATAAAATATGTCAATTATATAATGAATTATAACATGTCTATTAATGAGTTAAGAGAGATATTGTAGTAGTTTTCTTAAAAGAAATTTTAAATTAAGATAACAATTCGGATCTAGTAGCTAAGTAACTCTGTTAACTCTCGTTATATTTGCACCAAAAAATTTAATTAAGACTCTTTTTTTTATTAAAAATTAATATATAATATATATTTTCTTCACTCATATTTTTCTAATTTTTTCTTTTTTTTCATATTCTAAAAAATACATATAAATAATATATATTTTAAATATTTAAATAAAAAATATATAAAAACTTGATAAAGAGTTTTTTTCTAAAAATTTTACATTATAATATTAAAAAAATTATACATGAAAATTAAATTATTGAAATTAACAAAATAAAAAGAATATCAAAAAGATATTGAGAAAGCCTGTTAAAATTAATTTTAATTTTTTTTAATTAATAAGGTGTCTATATATATTTTTTGGGTGCAAATATAAGAATAAATCTTCTGTCCCCCTCCATCGCACTAATAATAAACAATCATGTGTCTTCTCTTTTTTTTTTACTCACTTGATGCACATTTCTCCGTTAGTTTTAGTCTTCTCCATTAGTTTATTCTTCCAAAAAAAATTGAAATAATAAATACTTTAAATATTTCATAATATATATTATGTTTGTCATAAAATATATATCAACTTCCAAATAAGCTTTATTTGCACAAAAAGGGTCGGTTAGTATTTTAATAATATTTTATACTTCATCATTAGAGATTAAAAGAAATTAAAATATTATATATATGTAGGTGTTGAATTTCAAACTTTTGTTATGTTAAATAATTTTTTGTAACCAAAATTTATATGATAAAATTTGTTATCAGCAAAAAGTTTGAGTATTTCTTCTTCTAAAATTAATATGAGAGTACAATAAAATAAAACTCCCAAAACACGCTAACAATGACTAGTAAAAAAAAACTATAAAACCAATAGTGAAAAGCTTTTTTCTATTATTATTTTAAATAAAAGACTAAGTACATAGTTTTATAAATAAAAAAAAAACACTACAACCAATCAAAAATTAAACTATAAAGTGTTATTCAAATAAATAAAAAATAACAAGTGTTTCCCTATATTACATGATAAATGGGGGTCCAAATACTCCACTACATCATGAGCAAATTATATATTTTTCTTGAATTCTCCGTTAGTGTTCAAATTTGATGAAACTGACAATACAAAACACACTTGATTTTAGTTCAAACATAAACCATAATATTTAGCATATATATAATAACATATAAATAGACACACTTACTTGACTAAAATATAATGGTGATCTAATAAATGAACTTGATACATTTAGTCCAGTAAAGATATCATAGTTAAAATTATAAGTTGATGATGCATGTATAATACAATTTTAGAAAAGTTAATATACATATTTATATATTTATTCAATACTATACATACATATAAGGGTGATAAAATAAGGGTGATGGCCAAATACTTTTGATCCATTTTATTCACTAAGTGTATTACTATTGATGTTCAAATTTGAAGAAACCTTTCAATACAAATACTCTTAAGTTTAGATAATATAAGATATATATATATCCGTAAATTTATTTAATACAATTTTAAGCATATATTTATCACATATATTTATATATACAACAACAAATAAATATGTTAAGCTTACTTGATTATGATAAAAGGGTTATGTGTGAAATACTCTTGATCCATTTTGTTCGCTAAAGCCATCACTATTAATATTCAAATTTGAAGAAACCTTACAATAAAAATATATTTAAGTTTATAAAAAATAAGATATATAATTATATATTTATTTAATACTATTTTAAGCATATATATATATACACACACATATCTACAACAATAAATAAATGTGTTAAGCTTACTTGCTATAATAAAAAGGTGATGTGCAAAATGCTTTTGATCCATTTTGTTCACTAGAAGCGTCACCATTGATGTTCAAATTTGGTAAGACCTAACAATACAAACATGTAATTTTTGAAATGATTGGGTTAAATATATATATATATATAATATCATAAACAAACAAAAAATCATAATTTTACCTCTTTTGTTGACAAGTTTTGGTATGAAGCTTTTTTTTGTTTCTTGATTCTTTCAAGAGCACATTTTGGTCTTCTGGATTTACCACTTAATTTTTTCTTTTATTTTGACACCATTTAATTTGGTATTAATTGGGCTGCTAACATCATCCTCATATATTCTATTTTCTTCACCTCATAAACATGTGTCAACTTCCTCCAAAGTTTTTTAAAAACCTTGTCTAGCAATTTTATGAGCTTTCTCAGTTTTTGATCCCCTTGTTGCGATTTGAGTGTGAAGTCGGCTTAATTCTTGGTAACGTCTTGCCATGCATGTTTTAGGATCATCAAGATATGTACTTCTGTGTGTAAATGTTGTGGATCCTATATTTGCATATTTTTTCCATCTTTTCATAATGTATTGAGAATGAATTTTTCCTATATTTCGAAAAGAAAAAACTTAAGAATATGTGAGCACAAAATTCCTGCGAACTCAAACTTCATGCAACTACACACCACTGTTTCATTTGATGAGTCATATTTAATTGTATGATGGAAATGTTTTCCATTAGGAGTCAACTTATGTAGTCTTCATCTCTAACTCAAGACAAATCTCAATAACACAATTATATGCCTTTGAAAACTCAAGCTCAAACATTTTCAAAATTGTCGGGGTATATATAGTTGCAGCATGATTTATAATTTCAATTGGAAGAGATGGTGGTAGCTTACGTTGAGTTACTTTGAAGTCTGTTTTTAGTTCTTCGTAGCGATGATCATCAACCAACCTTCCAAAATGTTGAAAAAATCACAACATGCTATGTTGGGAACTAACATAATGTTTCAAAACATTATTCATACTCTCACTTCGTTGAGTAATGGTCATATTTGCACAAAAAATGTCTCTGTTGTAGACCAAAGCCCATTTCTCCTTCAATTTGAATTGTTGATGCAACCAATCATTATCTTTGAGATCATATCTTTCAAGAATCTTGTTCCAAGCATTGATGAATTCATCTTCTTCCCCATACTCATATAAATAGTCACCAAAATCTTGTGCAAATTGGCAAAATTTCTGAAAAACACTACTAAGGTGTTTTGCCGCATTTTAATACATATGCCAAATGCAAAGACGGTGATAAGTTTTAGGCCATCGAGATTCTAATGCCTTAGCCATTGCTGCACTTTGATCTGTGAAAATAGTTCTTGGTTTTTTCCCCAACATTGCTGCTGAAAATGTATCAAATAACCACATAAAAGTTTCATAAGTTTCATCATATAATAATGCTGCTCCAAACAAAGTAGTTTGCTTATGATGGTTAACCCCAACAAACATAGCAAAAGGCCTACAATCATGATTTTTTCTATAAGTTGTATCAAAGCAAACAACATCCCCAAAGTTAGAATATGCTTCCATCATTTTTGCATCTGCCCAAAAAATATTAGTTATCAAGTCATCCTTATCTGCTTGCAAGGCATAAAAAAAGTAGGATCTTCAGACTTCATGCGTTGAAGATATTCAAGAACACCACCTGTATCCTTTGCTCTCATTTGGATTGTTCTTTTAGTGTGTATATAATTAAGAAAATCATCAAGAATAAATCCAAGATTCTCACATCCACTAGCTCTTCTAGCCATTAATTCCAAACTACTTTTTAGAGCAATCCCAAATGCCTCAGCTGTTGACCACGATTTTGGCCAACGACGAGTAGACGTCAAAACTACAATAAATCTTCAAGAGAAAATACAACACTGATAATTTTATAGTGGTTCAGCCCCAATATGCTGGTAATAGCCTAATCCACTTAGAGTTGTGATATATAGATCTACACTCAAGATCAGATGAACCTGTGTCAACTGAGTTTCTTCAGTGTAAATGCAAGAAAATACAAGATTTCTCTCAGAATACAAATGCTCTCTCAGAAAAATCAGAATCTGAATTCCTTCAATGATGCCATGAGCTCTTTATTTATAGGCTCGGGATCGTACAAATCGAAACCCCTCATAATTGGGATAATTCAGTTGCTTTAGCCAATATTTAATTAATAATCAAATTTAAAATACAACAATATGCGATTTCTTTGGGATAATCTGAGAAATTCCCGCTGTGGGTACGACTAATTCTAGCTGAAGTCGTTACTGAAATTCCGCTGCATAATGATGATCTATCTGGTCGGCCAACTTCAATCCTTGAAGTGGGACTGGTCGGCCAAAACACCCTTCCGATTAGGCAAAACTTTTAACTGACCGATTACACTTGACTCCAAGATGACTGGTCGGCCAAAACGAACGACTGGTCGGCAAAACGACTGACTGGTCAGCCAAAACAGATGACTGGTCGGCCAAAACGACTGACTGGTCAGTCAAAACAGATGACTGGTCAGTCAAAAATCTTTACCGGTCGGACAGAAATTCTACCAGGTCGGTCAGAACACTTCCAAACCAGATAAATAATTTTCATGTCAATAATATCACAAGATTAATCTCAAACCTTTGACCTAGCCATTTATTGCCACTTGTCACATTTATTGCCACGTCATCGTATTCAAATTTTGGGGATAACATTTGCCCCCAAGTTAATTATATGATATACTCACATAATAAACTTTTTCTCAACTGCCGACGGCACAAAAAGAGAAAACCGACTTTACACATTCTCCCGCCTTTGCAAACAAACCACGACATCTTACCGGACCACGATCATTGTAGTTAACTGCTCCCAATCGTGGGGAAGAGAATAGCAAAAAGAATTTCAAGAGTCTAAGGGTAAGTGAAAATTTCCACTCTCTTCCTTTAAATAGACCCATAAGTGATCCCAATTCATAAGCAAAAAAGAGGCTCACAAACTTCCCATTTTTCCCTTGGCTGAAACCTTCAAGGTTTCCTCTCCTCTTGGCCGAAAACTTCCAAGAACTCCAAGAAGGGCTCCAATCTTCTTCAAGCAAACCCAAGGATTCTTCAAGAAATCAACACCTCTTCAAGATATTTGGGTAAGCTCTTCCTCCTCATCTCCATTTGTAAGCTTTTTTAAACTCTAAAATTCACATAAAAGCTTGTTAAACCCTTGTATATGCCGAAACCCCTTTTAGAATACACTCTAGGATTTGTGTATGAATCTTTGATGAATGATGCAATTTGTGGCTGTTTTGATGTAGTTTAGGCTATGGGTAAATCAATTTTGTCTCCAATTTCATGAAAATTTGAAGAAAAAATTAATTTTCACCCCACATTGCATATTTGGGTTTATGGGTATTTGATGAGCATATGAAATCCCTAGAACCTCATGAACTTTTCAAATCCCACCTTTTGATCTTATTGTAGTGTCCTATAAATGGAAGAACATGTTTGTGCTTCAAGCCTTTGAGATTTATGGTCTTTTCGGACCTTATTACTCTTTTTGGCCTTTAAATTCTTACATGATTAGTAGTAAAATCTAGCTCCTCGGAAATAGATTATTAGGGATGCTTGTGTATGGCTGATCGGCTATTCTCAACTGTTTGAACACTCGGACATGCCCCTAAACCGTTTGGGCATGCCTCCTCTTGCTCGTACGCAAGGGCACAACTACTCGAACATGCCCATGGCTGCTCTGACACACACGTCACCCGAGTGATTGCTCCTCCATCCGCTCAGACACCTGCACCAACCGATCGACTACTACGCGCATCCTCTCGGGCACTTGCATCATTGGCTCAGACGTTCCTATATCCGCTCGGACGCCCATGCCAACCAACCGGACACTATGCCACTCGTTCGGTCACCGCATCTATCCACTCGCATCAGTGCCCCAACTGATCGGTCATTGCGTGCATCTGCTTGGACACGCTACGCCTCCGCTCGGACACCACGTCTATCCACTCAGATCCCACGCACACCTGCTCAGACACACCCTGCCATCCGCTTAGACTTTCGCGCCAACGGCTCGGTCACCACGCCATCTGCTCGACCCATGAATGCTCCCAAGCCTTTGGGCTTGTAAAAAATGATTCATACATTTTAGGCACCAAAATTTATGCTTATCATTTTTTCCCTCATACATGTGTATTCTAGGGAGTAAAAAATATTTTTACTACCCAATAAAATATTTTTTGAGTAGTAAATAAATATTTTTCCTTTACATTGATTGATTTATGTTTGTTTGGTTCACTCACCTCCCCATACTTTTTTTTTGTAGATAAATCGCTTCGACTACAGGGGAGGTGACAACCATACAAATTCTGACTCTTCAATTCCCAAGTCAAGTGACACTCCTCAAAGTAGCGACTCTTCATCTAAATCTCCTAGCAGTTGGACTCCTGAAGATCGCCTTCATCGCCTTAAAAAGATCCTTCCCCGATCGACTTTATACTTCCTTCACGAAGAACAGTTTCTCAATCAATAGCTTCAACATCCACCAATGAGGGTGAAAAAATCTAATTGACTTCCTCAAGACCAAGATCCTCAAGTGGCTCGTAGAGCGACACAGAAGGTAGTGGAACGTGGTGAAGCCCAAATTGCGGCTTCTTCAAGGCCGCCACGACAGGTCCAAAAAGCTAGCAAACCCCAAGAGAAAGATTATCCAGAAATTTACAACTGAGATTCAACAATCACCTGTTCTAAAACCAAGAAAAGATGAAGACGAAATGCCCTCTTGGTTCATAGCCAAACCTTCCAAACTTAACTCCAGCATGCTCGATAAACACATTCAAGCTTCGAGCCTGGAAGGGGTAAACGCGATATGCTCGCGACCTCATCAGAGAGCTAACAAGCCTGGTGGACCCTATTGCGCCTGGTCCAGATACCATATTTTTGCAGGAGCTACCATTCCACTGCACCCCTTTTTTCGGTCAGTAGCATATTATTTCAATGTCTCTTCTTTCCAAATAGCTCCTAATGGGATTCAGGCATTATATGCTTTATATATTCTCTATTACCTTCAAGGTTGGGAGCCACCAACTCCTCATGAAGCACATTACCTTTTCAACGTTAGGACTAACCCAAGCCATAAGAATACGGGTTTTTTCCACCTCTTCCATAGGCACAAAGGGATTAAATACCTCCATGGTATCGCGCATAAATCGAATCCCGGAAAATACTACACAGAGTATTTTCTTACTTCAGACATTAAGGCCAACAATTTGGCTTTCACACATGCAGGCCCTTTCCATCAACCCCTACCAACTAGGGAAATGCATTCCTGGGCAGAGGAACTTGCTAGTATGTCTACCGAAGAGAAAAATGTCAAAGGGTTGGTGACTGTGGACAATCTTCAGCTGGTGAGGTTGTTACCAAGCAATCAAAACATCATAGAAGATAGCACTACTGAAGAAGCGCACACAACTGACCAGTCAAACGCTGACACTGAAGTAGTGACTGATCAGTTCTCTCCTGAACCGTCTCCCTACTTTCTCCGACCAGGTGACCTTATTATTAGGGAACCCCTTCCAGAGGACCATCGTAGACGTGCCATTCCTACAAAGCCTGGGAAAGGAAAGACCCTTGAGCTCGATAGAGATGTCAGCTCGTCATCTGAAGAAGAGGATGACTTTCTTGATCAAATTCTAAAGTCAGGTTTTTCTGCTAATCAGTAACCATAGTTTGGTGTTTTGATATAAATAACTTCCTTCAAGACTGATTGTATTAAATCTGTAGAGTTATGTGGTAATAGTAAAATTTTCATTTACTTGTATATTGTCTCCCTTTTTTACTAACAAGTCTTGTGCTTCACTCTTTTTTGCAGATCCAGGTATGTTTAGACAATTCAACACTTCCGCTGCCCAAAAGAGGAAACATGGGGAGGGTAGTAGCTCAAACCCTCCTAACAAAGTCACGAAGACTATACCAACCAGTCAGGGGAGATTACCTGACCAGCCTATCACCATCCCGCAGCTGACTCCTTCATCGATTCCTCCTTCTGCTAGTTTAACACCTACCCGCTCAGCTGGCTTAAGTGAACCCCTCCGCATTGCTGGTGATATTAGGAAGGAACTGCTTGACTAGACTCTACACCATGCTTCAACAACTCAAACCTTTGAGTCTTTGCCTCGGCTCAGTGTTGAAGTTTTCTTGCAAAGGGGTCTTGCCCAACTGATGAGTGTAAGTATTTTATCATCAAGACATCCCATTTTGTTATTAATTATTTTTACTTTAAGTAACTCTGTGTTATCCATTTCAGTCGCTTATCACTATCAGTCATGCTCAGCACTAAGCAGTAGACTATAAGGAGTTGATCAAAGTCTTAAATGATCAACTGGTGGAAGCCCAAGCTAAGATTGAAGCTTTAACTACATCCAAAGGGGATCTTCGATCCAAGGTAGAGCAGGCGGAGAAGACCATCGCCGAGCGGGATGGATCTCTAAGAGAGTTGGCCGATGAGAACAAGAAACAAATCCAAACCAACAAGATGTTGACTAATCAGCTGGAGAAAATGACTTGCGAGAATGAGGAGCTGAAGCGAGAAAAGGAAGCCAATATTGCTCGTTATGAGGATATTTGTTTCAACTTCTTCTACCAAGTATGGAAGTTGAACAAGCCCCTCAACCTCAACTTTCTCTCAGAGGAGGCCAGGGCAGAAGAACTTGCCAAATGCGAGGCAAAGGCTGCTGAGGAGGCAGCCAATCCTGCTGGTGTTATGCCTTTTTCTCCTGCTTTATCATTCTGACCAGAGGATGTCACTGATGTCGAGGATGGTGTTGATCAACCCGTTAACAGTTTACCAGACCAGTGATCATACTTTAGCCGACCAGAGAGTCTCTTATCCGACTAGTAGACACTTATCTCAACTATCTTCTTATTATACTTTGCTCGTACGGTCGAGCTGTTGGCATGTATACTTTACTTTTCTTTTTGCTAACTTGAAACATTCTAAGTCTATTTAGACTTAAAAAATTATAAGTTTTTTGTGAATAGTAAAGTCACTCTTATGTATGCCTTATATTTTCGCATGAGTACTTAGTTTTCTAACTTCGAAATTCTAGACATTTCATAAGTCCCTACTAAGTATGCTTTCTCACACTCTTATTGCTCTAACATTTTATGAGCATAATGTTTATTGTCACACGAATATTTGCTTTTAACTTGAAATTGTGAAAAATTCCAAGTTGCTTAAGCTTTGTTAAACAAGTTAGCTCAATGGCCTTTTTTGACTTCAAAATTTACAAGCCAGCCTAAAAACAAATATCGTAACTCGTGCTCTTATTGCCTGTGTTAAATTATGTACCAGTACACTCCATGTGCCCCCCAAGTGATCGAGGGTTGAAAGATCCTTGGTCACTTGCTACTTGACCGAATCTGTTCGAGCAGTTAATTACTCGTAAAACACATAAACCATATAGAAAATATTCGAGCAGTTGAACACTGTCCGATTTTACCGACCAGTTGAACATTGTTCGGATAATTAACACACATGCATATTTGTAGCAAGAATCGACCACGCTGTGCGTAGTCTCTTTTATTACTCGTAAATTAAAATGGACAAAACGTGTTTAATAACGAGTCTTAAACAAAAAAAATTGTTCAAAAATAAATAAATGACTAGTTAGCAAATAACCAGCTCATAACCCAAACTTAAATAACAAGTTAAACAAATTGAAATTAAGCTACCACTTTGAAAGCAATATTTTAGCGATAATATATCTTCAAGTGCTCGCCATTCTAGTGGTTCCTCATCAGGCTTCGTCCACCAAATCCGATCCTAGCACTCCCGCTCATGCCGAAGTGTCTGGGCATATCTCTCCCTTGCTTTGTTACTGTCCTCAACCAAGTGTGGACCTCCACATATAGTGTCTAAGGTAAAGTCCACAGGCCCAGGTTGCAAGGGTGGAGATCTCTGTCGTTTGAACCCAGGATTGGTGCTGCCTCCTTCTCCTTGGGTTGTTTCTGCTTGATACTTTTTCAATTTGCCCGACCGGAGAAGAAATTCTATCTCATCTTTGAGGTGATTGCATTCGTTTGTGTCGTGGCCATAATCTCCATGAAACTGACAAAAATTTTTCATGTCCCTCTTAAATATCTCTTTCCTCATCGGTGGAGGTTTCTTGTAGGGAACTTCCTGATGACTGACGAGATAGATTTATGCCCGGCTAGCTGAAAGAGTTGTGTAGTTTGAGAATTGGGGCTCATACTTGGTCGCCTTATCGTTCAGACTTGACTTAGCCTTCTTTTCATCATGGCGGTCAGACCCGTTATTCCCACGTTTCTTTCCGCCATTTTGACCATTTCCTCCATTCTTAGGAGGATGAGTTGATCCGCTTGGATTGTTTATACCTTTCTCCTATTTCTCAATCGCATCATCCAATTTCATGTACTTGTCCGCTCGGTCAAGAAATTGTTTGAGTGTTGAGATTGGATTGCGATGTATACTATCCCACAAGGGGCTCCGATATGTTATCCCAGAGGATATTGCAACCATCTTCCCCTCGTCTCCGACAACAGTTGCTCAATTAGCCTCTCTCATGAATCTCTGTATATAATTCTTTAGAGATTCATCTTTTCCTTGTTTGATATCTGCCAAGTGATTGGCATAAACTGGAGGAGTCCGAGAATCGCTGAACTGTCTACAAAATTCTTTCCTGAAACTCTCCCAAGAGGTAATGGAGTTTGGCATAAATTTCCAATACCACTCTTAGGCAGTATCGGACAACGTAGTGGGGGAAACTCTACAGCGATAGTCATCACTTACCCCGAGCAGCTCCATTTGGTCTTCAAACTTCCCAACATGCCTTATGGGGTCTACCTTTTCTGTATATACTGGCAATACCGGTGCTTTATACTTTGCTGGCGGCTGGGCTACCCTGATTCGGGCACAAAATGGGCTGCCACTCCTATGGTCTACCAGATCAATTGCAGAAGGTCGTTTCGACAAACCTTGAACTTCGGCCGTTAGCGCATCAAGCTGGGCTTGGATGGCTGGTGTAATTGACGAGGTGCCAAGGTCGTGACCGCCTGGTCGGGCATTTTCATCTGGTGCACTATTCTCAAGTATTTCTACTTGGCTAGCAGGCTGGTTCAGATTTTTCCCTTCCACCAGGACGATCTTGCTCTTCTCTCTGATAACTTCCCTTTTGCGTCCTCCTAGGCGATCAAACATTGTGCTCTGAGTTTTTTCAGAAGGCTTATCGCGCAGGACATGCTCTCTCCCACTGCGCTGCTGGCCGGGATGCAGTGGTGGCCTTCCTATTTGTGTCGGGCAGTCCTTTCCTCCTTGTTGGTCATTGCCATCTTTTTCCTTCGATCAGTCGGTGTGATGACTATCAGCCTCATCATGACCATGTCCATCTTTGAACTGTGAAGTTCCTTTACCTCGAGGAGTCTTGGTTTGATTCTGCCTGGGTGGAGTCTTTTTACTGCCCGATCGGTGACTTCCTGATCTAGAAGTTTCTGATCAGTGGCTCCTGGAGGGGGTTCTAGAGATCCCCCTTTGAGTTGAGGCAGTGCCAGATCGGACCCCATCATCTTCCCGATCAGGAGGGTTACTCCTACTTCTGTCCGGTCCTCGAGAATTGGCTCTGTCAGTAGTTTTTCGACCAACATCTGTATTCCTTGCTTCCTGGGTAGCTACTCCTCATGTTGCAGTTTGGGCATTGGCCCGGGTCAACTGCGTAGCCGCCTCCAGAGCAAGTGCAGCCTCGTGGTGTCGCCTATCGGCCTCTTCCTGCCGTCGCCTGATCTCTCGCTCCTGGCGTCCATCTCCCGTCTTTGCTGCTCGAACGCAGCTTTCTGTCTAGCCATCTCTTCAGCAAATAACTCCTGTCGAGCGTTGAATTGCGCCATCTCCTCTTGGAAGACCCCCATGGCTTCCTGGAGTTGTTCAACCTCTGGAGTCATTTCTTTGAGGAAGACCCTGGGTTCAGTCTCGTGGTCTTGAGGGCCAGGACCTTCCGATCTAGCAGGCTCTTTAGATGTGCCTGGCTTCTTAGAGGCCGCATTGGTATTCTTGGGCACCATAATAACATGATAATAATGTGTTTGTTCTCTTCGGGCTCTCAATGAAAGCACCAAAATGTTGACCACGATTTTGGTCAATGACGAGTAGACGTCAAAACTACAATAAATCTTCAAGAGAAAATACGACACTGATAATTTTATAGTGGTTCAGCCCCAATATGTTGGTAATAGCCTAATCCACTTAGAGTTGTGATATATAGATCTACACTCAAGATCAGATGAACCTATGTCAACTGAGTTTCTTCAGTGTAAATGCAAGAAAATACAAGATTTCTTTCAGAATACAAATGCTCTCTCAGAAATATCAGAATCTGAATCCCTTCAATTGCCATGAGCTCTTTATTTATAGGCTCGGGATCGTACAAATCGAAACCCCTCATAATCGGGATAATTCAGTTGCTTTAACCAATATTTAATTAATAATCAAATTTAAAATACAACAATATGCGATTTCTTTGGGATAATCTGAGAGATTCCTGCTGTGGGTACGAATAATTCTAGTTGAAGTCGTTACTGAAATTCCGCTGCATAATGATGATCTGTCTGGTCGGCCAACTTCAATCCTTGAAGTGGGACTGGTTGGCCAAAACACCCTTCTGGTTAGGCAAAACTTTTAACTAACCGGATACACTTGACTCCAAGATGACTGGTCAACCAAAACGAACGACTGGACGGCCAAAACAGATGTTTGGTCGGCTAAAACGACTGACTAGTCAGTCAAAAATCTTTACCGGTCGGACAGAAATTCTACCAGGTCGGTCAGATCACTTCCAAACCAGATAAATAATTTTCATGCCAATAATATCACAATATTAATCTCAAACCTTTGACCTAGCCATTTATTGCCACTTGTCACCTTTATTGCCACGTCATCGTATTCAAATTTTGGGGATAACATCAGCCATTTCAATTTCAGCTGCTTGGGCAACAGTTAGTCCCCTTTGGGATCGATGCAAATGACTCTTAATAGGGCTTGAGGTCACATGATTATGCTCTGCTATAAATTCAACAACTTGATATTTTCCTGTTTCACGAGAATTTATCTTCATCCTTGCTAAACAACCAAACCTTGTTTCCGCACGATGGCGTTTCACATTGACCTTTCATTTATCATTTCCACGAGAACCTTCGCAAGAACAACAAAAAGTTCTATCTCTCATTTTTCCATCTTTGTCTTTATGTCCTTTACTCCTTCGAATGCTAAAACCTACGTTATATGCATATGTATTATAGAAGTTGCAGGCTTCTTCTTCAGTTTCAAATTCCATACCAACTTTTGGTATTGCTTCATCACGAATGATTGCATGTACCATTTTGACATTTTTCTCACTATCAACTGTAGCTTCATCATCTTTCTTCTCAAAGCATGATTTGCATCATTAGTCTCAAACTCTAATCTTTGACGAGAGTAAAAATCTTCTATAGAATTATTATCCATGATCTGATATCAACAATATAAATTATATCAAATGTAAAAGTTATTAGCCTGTGTTTTAACATAATAAAATATTTAGAATAAACAAATAATCAATAACTCAAATCATCATAAAATAAAAATTGTATTATAATCATGTATTATTAATTAAGAGTTTCAAAAAATTTAATAGTAACTAAAATTCTTTTCGGTGATCATTGTCCTTGGCCCAAAAAAAAAAAATCAACACATAATTTTGAAACTGTCAAAACTCATACTAAAAAATATGCATTATTAATTTAGATTATAATACTATACCTTTGTTCTCTTTTTTTATTATAATCTTTATAAAATAAAATATTATAAAAAAATTATCAATTCATCTTATATGTTTTTATTCATTCCTAACAGACCTTACAAAACAAAAAATAAAGTTAAAGTTTCTAACTTTTAATAAAATTTAAATTTCAGATCCATCAATCAACACATCAGTAAAATAAAATATTATAACAAATTTATCTATATCAATATTTATGAAATAAAATATTATAATACTTCTCATGATCAAGAACTTAGATAAAAACAAATTACATAGACCTTTGATAGAAAAAACATAGAAAAACTCACTGATTGAATGACTTTTTCTTTTTAGATTTGGTAATGGTGTATTTTCTAACAGTAATTTGCATTTTCTAGAACTGAGATGAGACACTATTTAAATCCCAATTTTTTTTTTTTTTGTTACAGGAACATTTTAATTTCTAGTGATTATATATTTAATATAATTTTTAAGAGGAGTACTAAGGAGATTCTCTAGCGCACTCTCTTTTTAATCTTGTTACACTCAGATTTCGAGCCTTGAGAATTGTGATCTCGAAAGCTGGATTCGTCAGGTGTGAGCTCGCAATATCTAGAATACGTGTTCGCAACCTAGGCGCCGAACCTACAAGCAGGTGGCAACCTCGAAGATGGGTAGCCTCGAAGTCCTTGCAAGCTCGAAAGACAGAACATCGGGATACGTCCATTGTCGCGTGACCTCGGATCAAGTGGCTCGAGCTTGGCTTAAGTGTGAGCTCGGTGTTTCATTCTAAGTTGACTTTGAGAAATACAACTCGAAAGTCAACCAGAGACTTGGGCTAGTACGATGCTGACGACGTTGATTGCTGACTTCGAACATCTTAGTGAGTCACTTGGAGAGACGCAGTCTACATTTATTGTTGTAACTTCCCTATAATAAAGGGATATTTATTAGTCAGTTATACGCCCCCTGGTCTTCAGGGGACATTTCCTTGTATATAGGAGTTACAGGCTTTTAAAGCCATTAAATTTATTAATGTAAATGATAACTTCCCAGAAACGTGTGGGATAGTATCCTGAGACTTCCTCTATAAATAGAGAAGTCCTGTACCTTTGTAAAGGACTGAAATTTTGTGATCTTGAGAGAAACTCTGGAGAATTCATCTCTGAAGAATTTCCAGAAATTTCCTAAGTTCTAATAACAAAGACTCGTGGACTAGGCAGAGTTAACTGCTGAACCACGTAAAAATTCTCCTTGCTTTATCGTATTTTTCTAGCCATAACTATTTACTGTCTACGTGCTCTACATTTCAAGTTAACGAAAAACGGTGTCAACAAATCTAATGACCTATATTATTTTTTAAATAATATCTATTTTATAAAATAAATAATTATAATATTTTAATTTTATTGCAATTATATCCCTATAATTATATATAATCCATTTTTCTCTCATTTTACTATATATTAAATATATATCTTAAAAATGTATATTACATATATATATACGCATTTTTTTAATTACACCTGTACTATTTGTTTTTTGTTTATCTTTATATTTCTTATATTTATAGTATTATGTTAATAACACTTTTCCTTTTGTGATTTCTTTTATATTTGGTAAATAAGCCATCAACCCATTTTTTTAAATGTTTATATATATATATATATATAACTCATAAAATAAAGGGGATTTTTTATTCATACAGTTTTTGGAATTTTTTTATTCAAAATTACAGTAAATAAAAGATATATTTAAATATACGGTTTACATAAAATTTTAAGTTTCTTTTTACAAAAATACGTTATGCTCTAAGAATTGGTCTGAAGAAAAATTATGGAGTTATCATCTTCTCCAAATGCAACGACAACCATTCTCAGAGAAGTTAATCTTCATGAAGCAACCAGAAAACGATTCAACCTCTGATGCTAAACGTGTGAGATTCTCTGCAACCATTCAATGGGTAATCTCCAATTTAATATCATTTCAAATTTTTTATTTTTTTTCTTCTCTTTGAAAATCATTTTCATTCTATTTCCTTATTTTTATATCTGCTTTCTTTCTCATTCTTCTTTCTCTAATTCGAAACCCATTCTCTAATTTTCTTGGTCAACTTCTTTATGGGTTCGAAGTTGGGATTATTGTTGATGTGGAGGCTTGTTGTTACTGTCCCCAAACTTTGTTTCAAGAAGAAGAAGAAGAAGAAGAAGAAGAAAAGCTAATGACTCTATGTCTCTTGTTCTCGTAAATCTGGGTCTAAAAAAATTCATATTACTCTTGAACATTTAAATACTTGAATTTGATTTTTCATAATCTAAGTATTGTATAATTTGGATTTGAACAAGATTTATCCAATATGCTATTGAATATTGGTTTCATTTTATTGAATTTGATTTGGATATTATTTATCTTGAGTTAGTTTCTTAATCAAATATGGGTATTAAATTTGATAAAATTAAGATTTAAAATATTTTACTGATTTTGAAAATTTGGGTTGGAAGCCTGTAACATATCCTAACTTTTTCTTTAAGAGATTTTTCCATGGCTGCTGTTCTCTGTAATTATATAGTAAAGAATGAAAACAATGTCATATATGTTATACTGAAGCAGTTTCCAGAGAGGTAAGAGTAATAATACAAAGTTGATCATGAAATTAGTTCAAAATGATATCTATCCTTAGAAAACTAAAAAGTCAAAAATAGGTTGGAAAAACACCCTTTAATACATCTATAAGATGTTAATTAGAGTCTGCATTCTTCATATGCCGCCATTCATATTATTCGTAATTCATATGGATAACTCACATAAGGAGTTACAGTGGGTTGCACTTGGACTAGCCATGTGTTGCTTTAGGTTGCATGTTGTTACATTCGTAATTCATATGGATAACTCACATTAGGAGATGCAGTGAGTTGCACTTGGACTAGTCATGTGTTGCTTTAGGTTGCATGTGGTTGCATTCGTAATTCATATGGATAACTCACATTAGGAGTTGCAGTGGGTTGCACTTGGACTAGCCATGTGTTGCTTTAGGTTTTATTTGGTTGCATTCGCAATTCACATGGATAACTCACATTAGGAGTTGCAGTGGGTTGCACTTGGACTAGCCATGTGTTGCTTTAGGTTGCATGTGGTTGCATTCGTAATTCATATGTATAACTCACATTAGAGTTGCAGTGAGTTACAGTGGGTTGCACTTGGACTAGCCGTGTGTTGCTTTAGGTTGCATGTGGTTGCATTCGTAATTCATATGGATAACTCACATTAGGAGATGCAATGGGTTGCACTTGGACTAGCCATGTGTTGCTTTAGGTTGCATTCGTAATTCATATGGATAACTCACATTAGGAGTTGCAGTGGGTTGCACTTGGACTAGCCATGTGTTGCTTTAGGTTGCATGTAGTTGTATTCGTAATTCATATGGATAACTCACATTAGGAGATGCAGTGGGTTGCACTTGGACTGGCCATGTGTTGCTTTAGGTTGCATTCGTAATTCATATAGATAACTCACATTAGGAGTTGCAGTGGGTTGCACTTGGACTAGCCATGTGTTGCTTTAGGTTGCATGTGGTTGTATTCGTAATTCATATGGATAACTCACATTAGGAGATGCAGTGGGTTGCACTTGGACTAGTCATATGTTGCTTTAGGTTGCATTCGTAATTCATATGGATAACTCACATTAGGAGTTGCAGTGGGTTGCACTTGGACTAGTCATGTGTTGCTTTAGGTTGCATGTGGTTGCATTCGTAATTCATATGTATAACTTACATTAGGAGTTGCAGTGGGTTGCACTTAGATAGCAATGTGTTGCTTTAGGTCTCATGTGGTTGCATTCGCAATTCATATGTATAACTCACATTAGGAGTTGCAGTGGGTTGCACTTGGACTAGCCATGTGTTGCTTTAGGTTGCATGTGGTAGCATTCGTAATTCATATGTATAACTCACATTAGGAGTTGCAGTGAGTTACAGTGGGTTGCACTTGGATTAGCCATGTGTTGCTTTAGGTTGCATGTGGTTGCATTCATAATTCATATGGATAACTCACATTAGGAGTTGCAGTGAGTTGCACTTAGACTAGCTATGTGTTGATTTAGGTTGCATGTGGTTGCATTCGTAATTCATATGGACAACTCACATTAGGAGTTGCAGTAAGTTGCAGTGAGTTGCACTTGGACTAGCCATATATTGCTTAAGGTTTCATGTGGTTGCATTTATAATTCATATGCATAACTCAAATAAAATAAAATGAGCACCTGGAATCAACACATGGAATAGTTTTAACCGAATTTAATCGTTAAGCCTATATTTCTAGTATGGACAAATGTATTTCTTCCGGTTAAAGGATGGTTAAATTATACTCAATTTGGCTGATTACTCTTTATTTTTTAAAATTAACTTTTAGACATTGTGTTTTGTCAAAAGGTTAAAAGTAGAAATAGATAGATCGATTATTTGAACACTCTATTTTGATACCGATTATCCACTTTTACCTTTTATTTTTAAAAATTAACATTTGGACCATAAGTGGGTTGCATTACAATGAGTTGTATAAGAATGAAATTAGAATATGAGTTTTTATGTTGTCATGAGTTGCATGGGGCTTTAGTCATATGCTCATAGATCTAGACTTGCTTATTTGTTTTTTTTACATGTAAAGGAAAATGAAGTTTATGAATATGAGAGTGAGAGTGAGTCTTGAGTATCCATATCATTTTGTCGCCCCTCGCATGGCTCCAGCAAATAAGACAAAGGCAATAGTAAAGGAAAAAGTCAAAAACATTTTTCAATTTTGTATATGGTGTAGAAAATTTATTAATTATTTTAGAAAAAACATTTATCTTATGTGTCTTAAGAGGGCAATCATATCCTTAATTTTTTCATTAAGTATAGAGTTCTTATTTTTCTTTTGATATACATATATATATATAAGACTTTGATGTATTAAGATCAAGTATTCCAAACAATTAAACTATCTTGACGAACTACTATTATTATTTCTTCGCTACTGGTTATATACATCAATATTCATATTATCTTAATTATTGAATAAGAAAATTTAACTGCACTTATATGCAATTATATATAAATTATGTTTTGTGAAAACAATGATAACATCAATTGATAACAATATTGTAGAGAAGTAACAATAATTTGGGTATCAATAGAGTTTTAAATTTGTAAAGGGTTAATGATTTTTAAAATATTTAAATTTGAGAAATCAACATCTGGTTAAAGAGAATGAAGATCATCAAAATCCTAATTATTACTTACAGCTGCCCACATATTCTAAAGTCAGAGCTCATATTTAGTCATTTACTACGTACAAATCGTAAAACTAAATATATAAAAATTAGATTACCGTATAAATGAAATAAAGCATGAATAAAAATGTAATAACTAAATTAATAACGTAAATATGAAAGAATAATGTAAAAACTCGTATATGGGATAATTTCCCTAAAATAAATGAATTTGAAAGTAAATAAAATAAAAATAAATAATATTGATTAATTTTTTTAGCAACGATAATATTAATTAATTTTCAAATCAAGAATCATAGAAAAAATCTATGATGCTTTTTTTTCCTCAATTTACTTGGATAATAAATAAAATAACTAATTATTTTTAAATAGTTATCTTCTAATTTACATACATCCTGTATATAAAAATGTAAAATAATTATTTTAATAGTTGCATAATTATAAAAATTTCTTTAGAAAAAAACACAATTTTTCTTCTTATTTTCATTTCTCATAAATAAAAAAAAATAACTTAAGTGATTCAATTATAATAATATAATTGTAATAAAATTAAAATATTATAACTAATTATTATATTAAAATACATGACTTAAAACTAGGACCGAGCATAAAATCCGAAAAACCAAAAAAATTGAGTACACCGACCTTCCAAACACCGAAAAAATCAAAACCAATTAAATCGAACACCAAAAAAACTGTTAACGGCGTAAACCACCACTGTTCGGTCGGTTTGAAAAATCTGTATGAACCGACTGGTATGAACTGAAATCGACCGAACTTATTAATATATATAAGTTATGTTATGTATATGGACTTTTAATTATATTTTCAAACTTTCAAATTTGTTAATGTAACTATGTTCTATGTATTTATATTTTAAAAAAAGCATCAAAATAGATTCCAACAATCCAAAAAAATTATTTTTTTTTTACAAAAACTTTCTAAAAAATTATGGAATTTTTTTTTAAAAAAATAAATTAACTTCAGTTTGGTCAATTTAACCGACCAAACTGTGGTCCAAAACGGTCAATTTTTTTCTTTAATTAGTTTGATCGGTCAGTTTTTAAATTGCACAAATCCAGACCGAAAACTAAATTCTGAATTTAATAATATAAAAAAATTATCCAATGACCGACCGATCTTCAATACTAATTAAAACATAACACATGCAAAAGAAAATCTGCTAGAGTCTTTTAGCACTCATCAATCCTTAATGAAGAGAGAGTCGAGTTCCCCTAAGAAAAATGAAGAGAGATGTGCCCAGCTCATAATGGCACAACATATAATTAATGTCTGGGCACACAATATTTAATGCAGCCATGATGTAACTTATATTAATATATATAAATATAAATACAATATTTATGTCACAATGCATATAAATCGGTGAAAATGGCTTATGTTTTTAAGTATTTTATAATCTCTCTTAGTTATGATAATTTTTTTCAAAACGATATCGGTTTAAAATTTTGATAAGTCATTTAAATTTTTTGACGAGCTATTTGAAAAATTTTCACCATACTATCTAGGATGTCAAAAATTATTTTACAAAAAATTATAAATAATAACCAAAATATAAAATAACTTAAAAAAAATAGATTTTTGGCAAATGCACCCTTGTAATAATAGTATAAAGGAATATTCATAAAACATATATATAGGACCCTATATACAGTATACAGCATTAATTCATGAGTTGTGACTTGTGAGCATACAAATCAGACTTTATGTGAGTGACCCCACAGGGCCCCAAAATTACAACTACGAAGCAAATTGGAAAGAAAAAAAAAACCCAATAGCTAATTAACAGATTGACCACAAAACTTTATTGTTTTTTATTTTCCTTCCCTAAGAACAAGACTTTGAACTCTATCAATCTACTCTCTCATCTAATTGATCTTTCCTTCTTCTTCTTTTTTTTTTTTTTTTTGATTAAGGAGAGACCATTTTATTATATATAAATATATATTAATGACAACTAAATTTGATGATCTCATCTCATCTAATCATCACGAAAGAAGCCAGGCAACCATAGCATTTTCTTTATCAGAGGTGATCTCTTGACATTTGTGATAATTATTATTATCTTGTAACTCCCAGTTGCTGTTATCACTATCCCACAACAAAGCTAACATTTTTTCTTTTTCATTATCCCACGTATTCTTCTTCTGATCTTGTTGATGATGATGTTCTTGTTCTTGTTCTTGTTCTTGTTCTTGTTCTTGGGTGACAGTAGTAGAACTCTCCCAACTCCAAAAATCGACTCCAACGACGTCGTCTAGCCAGTACTGATCATGATCATCACTAATAACACAATCTCCATTATTATTGTAGCTCAAGCTATAATTATTATTATTAGTAGTAGTAGAAGTAGTCGTGTCCATGAGAGCCCCACCTAAATTAAGGCTCTCCTCGCTTAAAGTCAAGACCTCATTTGGATTTAGTAAGTTGCTGTCTATTATGTCATTAAAGCACAACAACATGCCTTCATCAACGGATGTTTCTTTTTCATAACGATGATCATAATCATATGGTCCTGAAACTTCGTGATCACCATTTTCCTTTAAGTTCGTCATTGAATTTTCTGTCGTTTTTTCCTCACTACAACACAAAAACGACAACTGGTCATGACCTAACATGTCCTCGTCACATGATGAGCCTGCTACAGCAGCAGCTTGCCCTAGCATCATTACTACTGTCCCAGTAGAAGCTCCATCTTGATCTTCTTTTTCTTCTAAACGACAACGACTTAATTGTCGTTTCTGCTGATCATCCATAGTTGGAGTAGTAGTCGTAGTCCTTTGATGAACTGATGTTGTTGTTGTTGATGATGATGATCCGACGTCGTTTTTGATAACGCTACTGTTCTGATTGCTAGTTGATGATTTGTTCTTCTTCATGGCTAAACGACTGGTTCGACCACCTTTTCGCTTTGGAATTGGAAGGTTTACTTTGGTTACAGTCACGAGATTTGGTAGATGATGATGATGAGTAGTAGTATTATTACATCTTCTGAATGTGTGAATTTTTCTGCTCAAGTGAGAGTTCCAATAGTTCTTTATCTCATTATCTGTTCTTCCTGGCAAGTGACTAGCTATCAAGGACCACCTACAAGTAGAAAAAATAAACAAATTTAAATTATTTATCATAATGATCGTACATAAATCCAATAAATGCGTATATATATATATATATCTATTATACGTACCAAAATATGTAACATCATTTTACAACAGCTTTAATTATAGTACATACGACATGACTACAAGAACAGTGTATAATAATAAAGTTTTTTTTTTTATGTCAAAGAGAAATATGTTCGATGAAAATTTGTCGGTACGACATGTTAATATATAGTTATAACTCATAAGTTTATTTTTATATTAATATAGTTCATTAACTAGTTCAATAAAAATTCTATATATATAAACAAGGAGACTCATTATTATTCGACCCTCAACGAGTGGCCAAAATAGTCCCAAGTGGCTTAAAGCTTCTCCCTTTCTGAAATATATAATAAGTGCTGTACTTCTTGCTATCTAATACTATCTTTGTGTTGCTTTCATATAAATTATACACGCTTTCTTTATTTTCCAATTCAGAAAAAGAAAAGAAAATATATTAAAGAAAAGAGAGCGTGCATTTTATATGTTAAATATTGGTATAATCCGTCTGAAAATTTTGATTTCTGATTATTTAAATTTGACATAATATTTAAAATATTAGAAAAAAATATGTATTATGTAGTTATTTCTATTTATGAATTATTGCGTATTTATATTTTATTATAATGTGCTAATGAAAAATAAAAATTGCCGGACAAGACAAAATAAGACAATTTGAAAATGACAATTAATATAATTATAAACGATGGCTTCTAGAGATCTCCTTTGTAATATATAATAAATGATTTAGCACTTTTACAACTGCTTTGGGGCGAGAAAGAGTTAACGTAATAAATGCGAAATAGTAAATACTATTGGAAGAAAAACTAATGTTAATAACTCAGAGCACCTCTGATGGTAAAATGAAAAGTTACACTAAAAAAATATATTATATATTATTATATTATTTTATCTTATAAATAGATATATATTATTTTATTTATAAAATATTAATATAGTAAACAAAAGTAAAAAAAATGATTATGTCATTATTTCGCGTCCCATCATACTGTATATATATATAGATATTGTAATATTTTAAGACTAATTATTTTGAGTTGAGAGGAATTTAGAAGAAAGTAATATTAAATTTTTGTGTAAAAAAATATATTTTTTATTTTAAAATATATATAAAGTTCATATAAATTATTAATTTTATCTTTTAAAATTTAAAATTTAAAATTTAAATTATTATTCTTATATTTATTTTACCCCTTACCAAAAACTTTCTGTTAAAATGATGGGATGGTGCTTGGAGTTGCTCTAAAATATGTATATATACAGTGCCTTAGATAGAGCACAAAAAAAACATTTTGACCATTTAAAAAAAAGGACATTTTGAAAATGACAATTTGTTATTGTACTCTAACATACAAAAATATTTTTAAAACAAATCCATATTAGAAATAAGCAAACCTATTATTAACAATGAATAGTGATTGAAAATATCATATTTATAAGTTCTTTATTTCTATTTATTTTTTTATTTTCTAAATGATAATATTGTAAATAAAAAATTATTTATTATTAGCTAGATTATATTATGTGCCAAATTTAATATAGTTTTTAATATTTGCTAATTTTGAGACAATTTATAACATACTATTAAAATATATTTTTCTAATAAAATACTAAAATATAACAATACATCATTTAACACTTTATTATAAATGCTCTAATATTCATCTTTTTTTATTCGAAATAATGCATCTTACTAATTTGAACAACAAAATTTAAAGTAATTTAATTTAATTTGCATAATATTCTTAATATTTAATCATTTTAATAATAAGCAATGATATGTGTACACAAAATATGCATATTTTTTTTTTAAAAAAATTTATTTAAAATGTGAGTTTTTTATATTAAAATGACTTTTTATGTGTTGTCATTAGTAATAATAAATGTACATAATTAAAAAAATACATTTAAATTTTGGACTATTAAATTTTATTTCAATGGTCTAGATTAAAGACGACTCATTGATACGAGGCATGTTGTCCAGAATCACTTTAAGTTGATTAGTGCAATTTAATATAAAAAAATATAGGACTTAAAACTAAATTTTACCTAAGATGATACCGTGTTGTACACCATTAGTGTCATTTAGCAATACTTTTACAAATTTGTATAACATATTAAATTGATTAATAAGAAGATAATTAATTAACATTAAATGTATGTGTACTAATTAACTAACCTGTTGCCTAATGTAGAATGCAGCTTGATGATGATATCTTCCTCCTCAGAAGAGATGTTCCCTCTCTTCAAGTCAGCTCTCAAATAGTTTATCCATCTCAATCTACAACTCTTTCCACACCTCAGTAACCCTGCATTATTATAATAGCATTAATATATATTATTCATTATATATATGCAAACCAAAGAAGATTATATACATATACATATATATATGTATGTACCTGCATTTTTGGGTAGTGATCTCCAACACCCTTCTCCATTAGACTGAATATACTTGGTCAAGATCTCATCCTCCTCTGAAGTCCACCTCCCTTTCTTCAATCCAACTTTCTCACAACAAGGAGCTCTACCCATCTCTCTCTCTCTCTCTCTTTTCTCTGTCTACAAACAAATTAGTATAAGGCAAAAAAAATGTAACGGGACATGATGTTATATAGGGAGAGATCAAGTCCCAAGAGTGAGCTGAGTAGAGAGAAAGTAGCGTGGGGCCCAGTTGAGTGATGATGGTGTAGAGTTCTATAGAGAAAGAAGTGTTTTGTGGTGAGAGATTTAGCCACGAGAGCTACCCAACTCTGAGGTGGCGTGGCTTATTGACCGTCGAGACGCTTGTGACGGGGCATCAATCTCCCACGTTCATTGCTCCTCCTACAAACACAACACACACACTCTCTCTCTCTATCAAGTTGTCAAACCCTTTTTGGTTCCCTTCGTACGTTCTGAACTGGATTCTCTCTCTCTCTGTCACTCTCACTCTCTCTCTAAGAATCTCTCATGCAAATGAGAGAAGGACACACCCTTTTATTTCGTTGAATTTTCTTTTGCCTTATATATATATATATAATATTCCACACTTTTATAATATATTATTATTATATAAAGAGATATTTGCAGCAAAAATATTTATAAGTTTTATAAATTATGATACTTAAATACTTAATTTTTCTTTTCGGCTAAAATAATTTCCGTTACACTTTCTTCATACTCGTTGGTACCTCACCGTTATCTAACATGTCAGCGCCTATGTAACAGCTTTTGATTGGTCCAAATAAATAATTTCTATTTAAAAATTATAAAATATATTAAAAATTCAATTTTATATAATTAAAATTTTAAAAATCAATTTAAAAAATAATATACATAAAAATTAAATTAAATCTTAAAACAAAATTAAATAAATTAAAATCTGATTTGAATTTTTAACTTAAACTAAATACTAATATAAATTAAATTCTTTCTTAAAAACAATAGTAATTTTTATTTCTCTCCCTCCTGATTCTTCATCTTTCTCACCATTTTTCATTTTTTTTCTTGGGTGTTGGCTTGGAGAAAATAGAGGCAAACTTTTTTTTGTTACATCACATTCCTCTTCCCCTCTTCATCTTGTTCCTCTTGTTTTTTTTTTCTCTTTCCGCAGGTGGAGTGCAAATCTGCGTAAGTGGAGGTGGCTGGAACATTGTCTTCGTGCAGATCGAACAATGTCGTCGGTGGGGGAGGCTAGGTGATGAGCCGAATATGGGTTTGACGGAGGTTCTGGAGTCACCATGCTCAAGGGTGGTCGGAGTTCCGTTTGAAGCTAGCCTCGTCGGCATCGCAGATCCATCTTCTCCAGCCTAGATGCTGACTGCTGAGCTCCATCCAAGCAAACCCAAATCTGTGCTCTTTGTCCTCCTTCGGTCCAAGCAATCCCAGCCTCGACATCCATCTTCTCCAACCTAGCAACCCAGAAAAAAAAAAAAAAAAAAAAAGAGGAAGAATGGTGAAGATGAAGAATCGGGAGAGAGAAAGAGAAAAGGTATATTTATTTTAATTAGATTTTTAGTTTTAGGTATTTTGAATAATGATTTTTAATTTTAATTTAATTAAAATATGATTTTTAAATAAAATTTTAATTTTTTATTAGATTTTTAATACTAATTTTTAAATAAAAATTCAATTATTAATAACGTGGACCAATCAAAAATTGCCACGTAGGCGCTGACCTGTGAGGTACCAACGGATGCAAAGAAAGTATAACGGAAAGTATTTTAGCCGCAAAAAAAAAGAGTTAGGTATTTAAGTGTCATAATTTGTAAAACTTAGATATTTTCGCCACAAATATCCCTTATATAAATAAGCTAAATATTATTAGCACACGTCGAACAATATTTCATTATTTATTTAATAAATATAATTTATAAAATTGTTAAAAGTATAATATTTTTTTTTTTCAAATGAGAGTATGGGCAAATCGAATTATAAACACTAAAATGTTGTTGAACCAATATCAAAATGAGAAAATTTTAACATTATTTTTTTTTAATCAAACCACAATACTAAAAATTACACAAAAAAATATTTTCTGGATTATTATATTCCTAAAAAAATATACATTATATTATTATATTATTTTATAAAAAATAGAATACTATATATTTATACTTATAAAATATAAAAATTGAAGAAAAAAGTTGTCGTGATCAGCAATATCATATTATTAATGTCGTGACACTATTCATCTCCATCATTCAGGTGTTCCATTTGCCATTGCATTGGATTATTATTTGGTGTAAGATCAACATTAAAATGGTGTTTTGTTGCTACCTCGGAGAAGAGCTCTTATAAATGATAGTGAAATAAAAAATTTACTGGCATTGTTGACGTTTTAATTTCTTTATTTAGTTTGGCAACAAAATGAAGAAGAGATTACTATCTTGTCGGCTTATAAATTATTAGTGGAATTGATGTGTAAAGATATTTTAAAAATATATATATATATATATATATATCATCTGATCTCTTACTCCTTCATCTCATTCCTACATTCCATTATTTTCTTTCCTATCAAATATACACTCTTAATAATCTTTAGATTCTTAAATTTTCTAGTTGGTATAAAAGTTTAGGATATTTCTATGGTGTATACCTTAAAATGTATATATTAGTGCATATATTTTGTGTTTCTAGCTCATAAATAGTTTTCGGTATAATTTTTTTTATGATTGTATTTATATTGTAGTTATTTAAAGCATTCTGTAAATTTTTCAGAAAATTATGAATAATTTACAATGCCAAAAATTAAGTTCAAACAAATTATTACATGCGCGACTAATTTTTTTTTATGGTGGAAAACAGCTTGTTTAAACTTAGTTTTCGACACTGTAAATTATTCACAATTTCCTAAAAATTTACAGAATGCTCTAAATAACTATAATATACATAATCATAAAAAAAAATCGCACCAAAAACTGTTCACGAACTAAGAAATACAAAAATTATGTACTAACGCATACTTTTTTAAGTATACACCATAGAATTATCCTAAAAATTTATACGCAAAAAATGATAATATTATATATATAAGAAAGAAAGAAAAAAGACAAACACCATGATTCATTGTGGCGGAGGCAGAAGGAAAGGAGTATATTATAAATTTTACTATTAAAAAAACTTTAAAGTGTTTAAATGAGGATGTAATAGTAAATTGAGTGGGTAAGAAGAAAATAATAGGGAGATAACTGTTAGAATCAGAATTTTTTTTAAGTAATTAAATAGGAATATAATAGTAAATTATATATCTAAATCAATAAATAATAATTAAAATATTTAAGTAGGGGCACGTGCCTCCACATGCCCCGTGTGGCACCGCCATTAACTATGATGAGAATATATTCCAAAAAATTCAGTATCCAAAAATTATGGCCTTAAATATTCTCATCTACCATTCGTACTGACCACTGGGTTTCTCCTTGAGTCTCGTCTCTCTAGCTAGCTAGGGCTCTTTTATATATATATATAGAGAGAGAGTATTTTACGGTGCAACTCACATGCACCTTATTTTGTTTGCACTTTATGAACAAAAATTTGACGGGAAATTTTTGTATGACTGTGTATATTATAGTTATTTAGAGTTTTAGAAAATTTTGAATAATTTATAATATGAAAAATAATGTTCAAATAGGTTGTTACATACGTGACTATTTTTTTTATGTGTGTGGCAAATAATATGTTTGAATATTGTTTTCGGTACTCTAAATTATGCAAAATTTTCTGAAAATTTGTAGGATACTCTAAATAACTATAATATACACGGTCATAAAAAAAATTGCACAGAAAACTGTTCACGGGGCCTTGTGAGTTACACCAAAGAAATTTATATGGTGCATACCTAAAAACTAGGTTCAAACATGTTGTTTTCCACGCGCATAAAATAACTAGTTACGCGTGCAACAACCCGTTTGAACCTAGTTTTCAACACTGTAAATTATTCGAAATTTCCTGATATTTTGCATGATGCTCTAAATAACTACAATAAACACATCATGAAAAAATATCACGTCGAAAACTGTTCACAAGCCAGAAATAATAAGATATGCACCGGCACATATCTTTTAGGGTTCGTTTTAAGGTATGTACCATAGAAATATCCAAATAGAATATGTGGGGTTTGTGTTAGATTAAAAAAAATTAGGGTTTGTGGTGTAATGTGTATTTGACTATTCTCTTGAATAGACATATACATGCGTGTTAGGAAAGTAAAACGAAAACTATACAGTTCATTTATAAAAAATCATATATTTAGATTAGATATAAGTTATTGCTTGTAAATTTAATTATGTTTGTATTATTATTATTAATTGATTGCAGTTTTACAGGAACTTGGCTGGACCACATACGTACCTGTCTACACTATATATTTAATTTTAATTGTTTTAATTTATATTAATTTAATAATCTAATATTGAGTTTTTTGCTAGAATCTTGTACCGATTCTTTGTTCCTCGTTTATTATAACAATCAATCAATTATAAGGAGATATTGCCGACTTAGTAATTGCCTAAATCATATAGGATGTTATATGGCATTTTAACATGCCTAACAATACATGATACAGAATTTAGTGATGAATTTAGTGATTGATACAATTTAATATCAAATCTCACATATTTAAATGTAAAATAAAATATATGAGACTCGCTATGAAATAACATATTATAGTAACAATGAGTGAACTACAAGTATAAGACACGAACGATAGGAGGTTCAAGGGAATGTGCCCAATAAAACCAAGCTGGGAATGAAGGAACGTATTGCGGGGGCTCTCCAACAACACCTAAAGCGGAGGGAGAGACCCAGAGAAAGGGTGACTGAATGACATAGTGTATCGCAGACCGAGGGACTCATGGTATGTGTAACGTCCCAAATTACCCAATAAGGCTTAGGGCCTTGATTAGGGAGTCAATATTGCAAGTTATGGTAATTATGTGATTATGTGATATATATGTGTATCATTATATGATTATGTGAGTTATATTATAATATGACTTTATATGCATGTTTAGGTGTATTAAATATGCATGTGGGCCCATTTCTGATTAAAAGGGTAATTTTCGTAATTTGGCTCGTTATGAGTATATTTGACATATATGTGATATATGTGTGGGATCACATTATTATGTGGATATATTTGGGTTACTCGGCACGAGACAATCCTAGGGAGCAAGCTAGTGGGAAAGTCACAACGGGGCCGATATTTGACTGAGTGAGAGTCAATGGATATATTGGGTATTTAGTACATTACCAGGTTATTGGGTAATGGGAATAAATATTTGATGATATATTGGGAGTTAGAGAGATTAGGAGAGAATTCTGGGAATTTTGACTATTTTACCCTCATGGGCGTTTTTGAGACCCTAAGCATTTGGATTTGTTTGAGGTTACTTAAGCTCGAAGTAACCTGTCAGAAACATAAAAAAAAAAAGTTCGGTACGTTCTCTCTTTTCCGTTATCCCTTTTTACCGTTCGTCGCATTTTCAAAGGAAACTCTAGTTTTAGGACTCGGATTCAAGCAAGGATCGAGTCATAACGATTCTAGGAAAGATTAGAAGCTTATTAGCCGGAGGATGTAGCGAGAAACAACATAATCAGATGTAATTTAAGCATTGAATTTCTGAGTTTTTGTTTCTTAAAGTTTCTTAAATTTTGAATTTGGATTTTACGTTTTGAGGAGTTTTTGAATGGTTTGAAGCTTGTGTTTTGATGGTTTTGGGCCGTTGAGATGATTGGGAACTTTGTTTTTGAGATTTTGGTATGTTTGGATATGTTTTTGGGAGGATTTAAAATGGGGAAACGGAGTTTCATGGCTGAGTTTGTGGTTGGGTTGCGCCCTTTTCTTGTGTGCCGTGACCCAGAATTGAAGAAGTAGGTGAATTGGGTGTTGGGGCCACCTTGGGTCACGTCACATTTTAGGCAGGCCGCGGCCCACGACGCAAACAGAGGGGGGTTTAACCCTTGTTCTTGAGTAGGTCGCGGCCCAAAAGGGTAGTTTTGGCCAAAGTGGGTTTTTAGTCATGGGAACTTAAACCTAAGAGCTAGGGATCGATCTTACTACCTGGTTTGGTAGGATTCGACGTCCATGAGGCTAGGAATTAGACTGGAAGCCTGTGTTTACTCGTTATTGACAGGATTCTATATTATGGTTGTGACTAGGTTATCCCTAGGGGCTCAGAATCTGGATCGTGCTAGAGGGACGTTTATTGGTAACCTGTGCTTAGACCAAAGGTAAGAAAACTGCACCCAGTATGTGATACATATGATTATGGCATGGCCTAAATGTTTAGAATAGAATTTATCAGAGCTTGAGTCTCTGTTAATGTGCATGATTATTATTATGCTTGTGATTCCGAAATGTTGAACATGAACGTGAATAGGGCGTGAACGCCTGAGTATGTGCATGATTATGATTATGCTTATGATTATTGATTAAGCATGTTGAATGCTTTGTACCTGGATATTTGACATATGATATATGTTTGTTTGCATTATCTTATTGAGAAAGGCTTGACTTATTATTCAAGGACGACAATAGCGCGCTAAGCGCTGGTCGTTATGGTTATCCTTAACCAGGAGCGCATCATACGCTTGACTGACCTATTGGTCGGGGAAAACTCAACGCCAGGTACGCTAGATCAGCTCCAAAGCTGGTTATACAAAGGATAGGGCAATGGACCCTGGGTTGACTTATTAGTCTCATATCCTAGGGTTGGGCCCCAGCAATGACTTATTAGTCAAGGACGACATTAGTGTGGTGAGTGCTGGTCGTAAAGCATTGACTTATTAGTCGAGGACGACATTAGCACGTGGAATGTTGGTGAGCGCCAGGTACGCTTATACAAAGGATAGGGCTAAGGGACCCGGGGTGACTTATTAGTTCCATATCCTAGCCTTGACTTATTAGTCAAGGACAGCATTAGCACGGGGAGTGCTGGTCGTAAAGCATTGACTTATTAGTCAAGGATGGCATTAGCACGCTGAGTGATGGTCGTAAGTCATTGACTTATTAGTCAAGCATGGCAATAGCGTGGAGCGTTGGTCCTATATCCTAAGGCGTTGAGTCAGTATGATTCCATAATCATGTATTTTGGGCAGTGGACCCCGATATGATTCATTGATCGATTATCTAGGGAAATTGGTCCCATATGACATTGTAGTCATTTATATGATTGGTATGCATGCATGAGTAGGATTATTACTACTAGGCATGCTTGTTATGTGTTTACCCAAAAACGGTTGCTGATGACGTGGCAAGGATTTCTCACACGTGGTTGACACGTGGCGGAATCGAAATAAGGAGATGTTGTTCGATTATCGACCAGCTACACATTGCTTCGTCAAACCTCACGATTAGATACGACCAAGCTAGTCGTATGATTCGGGTTATTTCTTTAAAAGATTGTAATCTTGTAATAACTACGTTGATTATTTCCTCTTTATTGCCTTGATACATGGATATTAAGGATAGTTAAGGCCCATTGGCCCATGCAATCCCCCTTGAGCCTATAAATATGCATGAAATAGCTCAAGGAAAGGACTTTTGACTTTTGAATCATTTCTCTGAATACTGAGAAAAAGAACATACAGTTCGATTATCCATCGTCTTTTTGTAATTCTCCCAAGGTTTGTGAAACTCAAGAACCCTAGTTCTTTGATCACGACATTGGAATTCAATATTAATAATAGCACTAAGTGGACGTAGGTCATTACCATCAATTGGGGCCGAACCAATATAAATCGTCTGTGTCTATTCTTTATCATTAGATTCCATTATTGATTATCATCTCATTTCTTGTCGTATTTTTGACTCCGTGCGTTGGCCAAATCGAGGGTCAACATTCTAGTGCTTTCATTGAGAGATTGATCAAGAAGTTGTAAGAGAATCTAATGGCAAAGACATCTAAGAAATCTGGACCAGTCGATGGCACTGCATCATCTCAACCACCTCCTCCAAATGTGGCAGAGAATGAACCACATATAGAGTTTGAATAAGATGAATCGGATTCGGAAACGCTGAGGGCAACACTGGGGGTGTTGCAGGATGAGTTGGCCAATCTAAGGGCCAATCAGGAAAATGCAGCAGAGACCCTAGAGTTGCAGCAAAGGGAGATTGAGCGTCAGCGTCAGGAGTTGAACAAGCGGCAGGCAGACATGGACCGTTGGCAGAGGGATGCCATGGCCGCTCTTGAAGCAGCCATTCAATTGGCTCGAGGACAGGTTGCGCCGGCCTCTCAACCGGATCAACTACCAAGTTCGCCACCTCAGCGGGCTCCCAATCCCAGTCCTCCGCTCCAGCCAGCAAGCCCTCAAAGGCCGGAGCAGCCACTTGTGGCTCAGGATGATGTCACAGCTAAGAATCTGCAGCCTCCATCTCAGGCTGGTCGAGGCAATCCCCAGCGCCAGAGGCAAAATAGGGTCGGGCAGCCGCCCCGCAGCCCTAGACGCCCAGGGGACGAAGAGCCAAATCCACCGAGCAGGGGGCAACGTCCTTCTGTCAACAGAAGGCATCACGAGTCGGGCTCTACGGTTAAGGGCCCCCCACGGCATAGTAATGCACGGGGACCCAATGACCAGCACAGGCCTCCCCCTAACGCTCGAGAAATGCCAGCCCGAGGGGAAATAGCGTGAACAGTCGGTCACGCCGTAGTTAGCCACAGTTTAAAGATGGCCATGAATATAATGAAGTCAATTCCAACAGAGGGAATGCTGGTCGGAGGAATGAGGAAAGAGGTGGAGGCAGACACCCCCCACCTATAGAAAATAGGCCAGCAAGCCATAACGCTGGAGGGCAACCCAGGCAGCATAACGTCTTTGATCGGCTAGGAGTTAGCGAGCAAAGACGTAGGGATGATGATTTAAGGGACGTACTCAACGACCATCGTGAGAGGCACGATGAGTACGCTCCCCCCGTCACCGGTCGCCCCAGCGATCCCAGAAGCGGTTCAAGCTCAGATTGATGCTCTGAACCAGGCAGTACAACAGCTGGTCGGGGGTCGAACGTCCCACATAGAGTACAATTGGAGGAGAGGCACTCCGTTTGTACAGAGAATTAATGTGGCAGAAACCCCCAGCAAATTCAAAATGCCTGTACTGCCAAACTTTGATGGGTACGGGGACCCAGTATCTCATGTCAACAAATTTGAGATACAAATGGACATTCAGAAGGTGTCAGACGATACTCGTTGCAGGATCTTCCCGCAACACTGTCTGATACTGCCCAGGAGTGGTTCTTTAAGTTCCCTCCTGCCAGCATAGTATCCTGGGAGATGTTCGTGAAGGAATTTTACGGAAAATTCTATGCGGGTCACGTACACTCCACAGAGGCCAACTAGCTGGTCGAGATACGCAAGAAGGAAGGAGAGCCCTTGAAGGAGTATGTCCAGCGCTTTATGCAAGCAGCAGCTGGAGCCAAGACAGTGGGTGACGAAGGCAAGATTATGGCCCTAACTGCTGGGGTTAGCCTCCATTCCCCCCTCTAGAGTAGCCTAAAAAAGAGTGGGGTAAGAAGTACCCAGGAGTTTTTGGATTGAGCTGATCGATATATCAAGCTCGAGGACGTGATTTCCAATGAGGGGAAATCACCAACAAAGGACAAGGGGCCAAAGGAAGAACCCGCCAAGGCCGCCAACGGGTCGGAGAAACCCAATGGCAGCGGCAAGGGCAACGGGAACGGAAATGGCAAGAATGGTGGAAAGCGGGTGAGCAATGAGCCCTCAACTTCTGAGAATAAACGCCCCAAAGGCAATAGATACGAGTCAAGATTCACCAACTACACGACCCTTGTCGAAAGTCGAGCGGAGGTCTACCAGGCGACCAGCTCAAATGTTCCTTATAAGTGACCCGCACCTATAAGGAAGGATATCTCCAAGAGAGATACCACAAAGTTCTGTCATTTTCACAACAACTACGGACATGACACCAATGAGTGCAACCAGTTGAAGGACGAAATTGAGTTCCTGATCAGACAGGGACATCTATGGAGATACGTGCGAACTGCAGGAGGATCTCAGCGAGAGCCACAAGGTAGCAACGATCAGTCGCTTGTACGCCAACGCTCGCCACCTTTACAGCCAGCTCCTGTGGCAGGCACGCTACTCACCATCTATGGTGGCCCACACCTTGCAGGGGACAGTGGGAAGGCAAGGGAACGATACGCTCGAACCTTACGCCACGACCAGGACATCGAGATGATGAGTGTGGAGGATCGAGCACCAAAGAAGGCTCGAACAGAGGAGGAATTGATAACCTTCTCTCAAGACGATGCCCAGCACGTACGATTCCCACACTCTGATCCGCTAGTTGTGGACGTGCAAATTGCCAATATGATGGTGAAGAGGGTGTTGGTTGACACAGAAAGCTCGGTCAACATCCTATACAATTCCTCGTTGGAAAGAATGAAGTTGTCTGTGTAAGAAAAACATATCTTATATAATACTTGAATAAACACAATATGATAAATACAATATTTATATCTACTAAATTAAAGATACATGAATATTATAATTATAAATAATACAATATAAATAACTTATAATATATATAACAATATAATATTATAATTATAAATAATACAATATAAATAACTTATAATATATATAGCAATATTATAATTATAAATAACTTATAATATATATAACAATATTATAATTATAAATAATATAATATAAATAACTTATAATATAAATAGAAATTATAATTAATTTACACAATAATTATAAAGAACAAAATTAAAAGTCGAGGCCTGTGTAACACACAGTTTCCTTAAAACAGTTTCGCCGCCTCTACGAGATTTCGACGTCTATCTCCCAAGATACAACGGTGAACGACAAGTAACTCAATTACTTCGCCGAACCAAATATGCCCGAACTCTATCACACTAGAACAGATCTAAGAACTCTAAAGAGTAGAAAGGAAAAAACAATATTGAAAATATATATATCACAATCTTCAAAGGAAGACAAATATATATAAGTACAAGTTTTTTGGTGTAAATAAAACTAAGGCCTAAGATCTCTATATATAGGCTATTCTTGAGAGGCATAACCACTCACAAAAAATGTGGGACAAACCTCAATTATTATTTTTTCATTCAAAAATATCCAACAATCCCCCACATGCATGAAAATTGACACAAGAATAACCAACAGATGGTTTAGACCTAAGTGATAGAGTTCAACGTTAGAAACCCGCATAGGATAGGTAGTGTAATGCCCCAAATTTCCTAATAAGGTTTAGGACCTTGATTAGGAGGCCGGGAGGGCCATAATTGATTTATTATGGTACTTAATGATTATATGCATGTTTATACGAATTATATTATTTTATGATGATGAATGCATGCTTGTGGGCTTATATTTTAAATGCAAGGGCATTTTGGTAATTTGGCCACTGTGGGCGTAATTGTATATTTTGGGTGCATGGTTGAGATTAAATATAATTTTACCACATTGTATGTGGATTGGTTCGAGCTTTTCGACATGAGACGATCATGAGATGTAAGTGTTCGGTCTAGTCATAACGGGCTTAAGTTCGGGGCTCGGGGTGAGTCTCGGGGTGATATTAATGATTAGAGCATTACTGGGAATTTAAAGGGTAATGGGATATGATTTATTGGTATTTGAGAATATGGAGATTAATGGGAAATTGGGAAGCGTTAATTATAATTAACGGTATTGGTTTGAAATGACGATCTTACCCTTGGAGGTGTTTAGAAGCTTTTAGTGACCTAGGGGCACTTAGGTCTTTTGGCAAGGGATAAGTATCAATTAGAAGGCTGTGGAAAAACAGAACCAAAACAGAGCCAATCTTTATCCTTCTCCCTTCCTTCCCGTACAAGTCTTTCCTTCATCCTTCTCTTTGAATTTTGAGAGTCACCTTGAGGAGTTATGCATGGAGGTCAAAGGGAACAAGCTAGGAATTGAGGTTTGGGCTTAGGAACTTGTCACAGCCATTAAAGGAGGTTCAAGCTTGGGTTTAAGGTGAGCTTTATCCACTAACTTTCTGGTTATACCCTGTTTTAGTGTTAGATTTCAGCTTGTGTTTTATGGTGGCTTGTTTGGATTTGAGGAAGTTTTTATTGGGGTTTGCTTTGGGTTTTATTAAGGTTGTGGTATGGAACAAGTTTATGGATTGTATTGGAGGTTTGAGTGGTGTTTAACTGGGTTTGATGGATTGGTTCTAAGAGAAATCGTAGGGGAAGAAAAACAGGGGTTTTTGCTGAACTGGGGGTTGCGCTACGGCATGGCCAGTGAGAGCCGCGGCCCTTGGTGTGAACTGGGTTTTGGGCGCCTCTGTCTGGGGGGCGGGCCGCGGCATGGCCAAGGAGGGCCGCGGCCCTTAAGGTCATTTTTGCCATAATGGGGTTTTTAGCTTGGGGATTCAAGCTTTAGGCCTCGGGGTTGAACCTACTACCCGGTTGAGTAGTATTTGAGGTCTCGGAGGTTAGGTTATGGTTTGGGAACATTTTATTATTCATTTTATTAATGGTATCCCATATGTTTGGTTATGTCTAGGTGACCGCTAAAGGATGAAAAGCTGATCGTTCTCAAAGGTCGTTTCTTTTATTAATTCTCGCTCGAACCCAAGGTAAGAGAACTGCACCCCGTATGTGACATGCATGGCTATGATTGATGCATGTTGGATGTTTAAATGTAAACATTGATAGCATAATGAATGCTTGGCGGTCTTGCCCATTTGCTTATGATTAGTAATGAGGCATGCTGGGTGATTAAGTGTGATGCATGTGATGCACAAGAAACATGTGATTAGGGCATGCCATGAATGATGAATATGAGATTGGCCAGAGCTTGAGTCTCTGAGTTTGTGCATGATCATGATTATGCTAGCAACTGTTTAGTAAGCATGCTAAATGCCTTATTCTTGGAAAATTGGCATATGATACATATTGATAGCATTGCTTACTTGTGCATGGCACTGACTAATTAGTCAGATTTGGCAAAGGTGTTAGTATCAACTGTGAAGTCGTGACTCACTAGTCAGATTCGGCAGTGGTACTGGGCACTGGTCACGTTGCACTGAATCGTCAGACAGAATTGGCAAAGGTGTTAGTACCAGCTGTGAAGTTGTGACTGAATAGTCAAGTTCGGCAGTGATACTGGACACTGGTCACCCAGAATTGGCAAAGGTGTTAGTACCAGCTGTGAAACTGTGACTGATTAGTCAAGTTCGGCAGTGATACTGGACACTGGTCACATAGCGCTAACTGATTAGTCAGAATGGTCTTAGCGTGGTTCACGCAAGCCAACGGAGATTAGATCTAATCGATTACTAGCATTGAATGACTCAAAGAGCATTAATGCCTGACCGACCCTGAGGTTCGATGAACAAACAGAGCTTAAAGGCTAGTGGCTTACCTATCAGCCACTCTCTTGCTAGAAAACAGAGCTTGGAGGCTAGTGGCTTACTTAACAGCCACTCTCCCGCTGAAAACAGAGCTTGGAGGCTAGTGGCTTACTTAACAGCCACTCTCCCGCTGAAAAGAGAGCTTGGAGGCTAGTGGCTTACCTAACAGCCACTCTCCCTCTTGAATTATGTGATGTTCACTCATTGTTTTGGAAGCTTTATGCTCCGTTTGATTATAACGATAATCATTTAATAATGCTTATGTATAGTGTTATGTTTTCTTGCTGGGCTTCGGCTCATGGGTGCTATGTGGTGCAGGTAAAGGCAAGAGGAAGCTGGACCATCCTTGAGTTGGAGAACTTAGGTGATGACGTGTACATATGCAGCTGCTCAACCGCCACGGCCAAGGTTTTAAGTGGAACTAGGGTTGAACCCTGCTTTGCCGCTTAGAACGGCCTGATGTAAATATTTTCTGTAATAAACTCTTAAATTTACATTTTCGGGATCCCAATATATGTATTAAACGTTCTAGTGAAACGTTACATCCTAACCAAAGTTTTTAAACCCTAAACCGCTAATCATACTTAGTTACACGATTTGGCCAAATGACTCGGTTAGCGAGTTTAGCACTGTTTACAAGGCACACCGTAACGGTCCCAGGAGTTGGGGCGTTACAGGTAGGTGTTACCCTTTGAACCTTCCCTTGTGTAAGTATATTTATTTTACTGGCTGATCAGTAGACGCGATGTCTTTGAACTGTTCTACCGTTCGTGTAAACGATGATATACCACACACAGAAATCTTCCTGACATATATTGGTTCTCAAGATTATGTTCATTTTGGCCCTGAACATTTCCCTGGTTCTGCAAGAGATATTCTAGGAATTGAGCCCTTATTCAATCCATATAGAAGCGGCCCATCTTCTCTCTCACATAGGTGATTTTCTTAATTAAGAGTAACCTGTATTACTCTGCTCGACATTTCGACGCATAAGAAATCATTAAAAGCATAGCTTAACCTTTTCCTTACAGTTATCACTATTTCATCATAGGAATGGACAATGAGGATAACCCCCATAGTGATCCAACATAGTCTTTACAGTTTTAGTTGTCCCTTTGAACCTAGATCTTGGGATCTCCAGTCAATTAGGTGGGGTGTCTACTGTATTGACTTTATGTTGGAAATGTGCCCTGAAAGCATATGTAGTGGACATTGTTTTTATGAAATAAATAAATAAATTGAATTTGTTATGCATATATTTTATGGACTATATTATTCTATGATAATATTATGTAAATATCAGGAAAATTCCTAAGTTCATGAATGTAATCTCAAACACGTATTAGTACGAGAGGATTGTGTTTGAGATAAATGAACTTGAATAGTTCGCAGTAAAATAAAGTTATGGAATCTTTAGATTAATTACTGCAAGTACGGTCCACTAGTATTATGAATACATGTGATCTAGATCCGGATCACTAGTGTGGTAGGACACTTTAGTGGAGGTGCTTTATATATTAGAGAATATATAGAACTGGACCAGATATGTTTATTAATACTTAGTTAAATACCGTTTCGAAGTATTAATTAAATATATCAACTGATGATCATATACAAATAGATCTTAATCCTGAGGTTACTATGAACTCCTGTTTATGTTATATGAGTTCTTTGATTCACTTGTTAGAGTCTGTCAGAATGATCAGGCCCAAAACTTTTGTTTTGGGAACTCATTAATATAGATGGCTGGGGACATAGTATACAGATATGGAATCTATACCTTCTCGCAAGAGATTGAATGATGGTTCTCTTAAGGGTTGACTTTTGGGACTGAAAGGTTATTGAGCTCAAATTCATAATTTAGTTATGAATTAACCTTCACTAGTAGAGTCAATGGTACTTAAGGAAACAAGACATAATTAAAAGGGTAAAACAGTAATTTTATTCCCGATTAATTATGAACCATTATTAGAGGGTCAAGTTGTATGCAATGATTAAATCAATGGACGCTTTATGATTATAAAGTACTCAGTAAATGAAATGTCTATAATTACAAGAGTTCAATCTCATATTTATAGTGGAATAATCATGAGATTAATAAATTAAGATTATTTAATTAAAGAGTTTAATTAATAATCTCAAATTTATTGTAGCTTGGAATTATAGGTCCATAGGTCCCCATAGCGGCTCTATCAACACTGTTCAAGGTAAGAGTTGATATGAAGGGAAAATAGTTTAAAGACATATTTAGGAAGAAATTTGTTCTTCAGGCCAAATATGCAATTATATGATAATAGTGATTAATTAATTAATTACAAATTAGTTGTAGTTAACCAAATTAATTAATATTTAATTATTATATAATTTTCGAAATTATATTAAATAATTAAATTAATTTTCGAAATTTAATTAAATAATTAATTAATTATAATTTTTTGAAATTATAATAAATTAAATATTTAATTTCGAAAATTTGGGTTTAATTAATTAGTAGAATTAATTAAATATCTTTATTTGAGTGAAAGAAAATAATCTGATAAGTTCAAATTGGATTTGAATTTAAAAGATTAATATTTATTCAAATAATTAATTATATTTGATAATTAATTAAAAAGATAATTAATTTGAATTCAAATTTGAATTAGTTATCAGATTGTCAGATCTTATCTGACAAAGAAATTTGAATAAATAATTAAATAAAATTTGAAAAACAAATATCCCTAGAAATTAGGAAGCTACACGTTCACACACAGTCCAGGACTGTGTGTGGCGTGTAGCACCAGTGTTTTTCAGGGATGGGATTTTCAATTTTATTTGTTTAATTAATTAATTAATGGATAATTCAAAAATTGGTTTTTCATATTTTTTCATTAATGGAATAATTAATTAATTAAAAATTAAATTGTAAAATGGTTACAGATTTAATTTTTAAATTTTGAATTTTTTCTGTTAAATAAGACTGATCAGATTATTATTCAAAATAAGAAAAAAAAGAGTGAGACTACTCTGAAAAATTTGCTCTGTGAAAATAGAACAATAGTTTTCTCTCCCTGAAAATAAAGAACCAATTCTCAGGCCTATTCTCTTGATCTCATGTGTTGAGTACATCAAGTAGAATCACAAATAAACTATCCTTCATTCTCTAAGTGCCCACACATTTCTTGAGGTGTAGAGAACGCTTTGGAAGATCTTGGTGTGAGTACGTGGAGCGACTTGGATAGGAAGATCGTTCTAAATACGAAAAGATAGCAAGGACACTTGATAGGCTTCGAGAGGTATGATTTCTATCACTATCTTGCTTATGATTAATGTATGTATATTAATGGATCCGCATATTTAAAGGTAGTTTAAATATGTTACAAAAATTTTGTTGTACACTGGGCCAACCACACCACCTTTCCGTTGCGTATTAGGAAACTCGTTCCTAACACTTTATTCATTCATGGGCTTTAGACCCATTCCCCTCGATGATTTTTCAACCAACTCTCTATTTAACCCTTTGGTTAGCGGATCCGCAATATTATCCTTTGACTTCACATAGTCAATAGAGATAACTCCAGTTGAGAGTAGTTGTCTAATGGTATTGTGTCTACGACGTATATGTCGAGACTTACCATTATACATATTATTATGTGCCCTACCAATTGCAGATTGACTATCGCAATGTATGCCAATGGCTGGCACTGGTTTAGGCCATTTTGGAATATCTTCTAAAAATTGACGAAGCCATTCAGCTTCTTCGCCACACTTGTCTAAGGCAATAAACTCATATTCCATCGTGGATCTAGCTATTACCGTTTGTTTAGAAGATTTCCATGATACAGCTGCACCACCGAGTGTAAACACATATCCACTCGTAGACTTTGAGTCTTTCATATCAGATATCCAATTAGCATCACAATACCCTTCAAGTACTGCTGGATATTTAGTATAGTGCAGCCCATTGCTACGAGTAAATCGCAAGTACCTAAGTACTCTTGTTATTCCTTTCCAGTGGTCAGACCTTGGATTACTCGTGTATCTACTCAGTTTACTAACTGCGTAGGCTATATCAGGTCTTGTACAACTCATTAAGTACATTAGACTTCCAATAATTCTAGAGTACTCTACCTGAGAGACACTCTCCCCTTTGTTCTTGAACAAATGTAGACTCGAGTCTATAGGGGTTCTGGATACACCAGAATCTTTTTTGTTGAATTTCTCAAGAATTTTGTCCACATAATGTGACTGACTTAGAATGATCTTATCAGATGTCCTTGAGATTTGAATCCCCAAAATGAAATCTGCAAGACCCATATCTGTCATGTCAAATTTCGAGTTCAAAATACTCTTGATAGATTTGATCATCTTATCACTGCTTCCAACAATGAGCATGTCATCTACGTAAAGACAAAAAATGACATAGTCATTATCTGTTTCTTTAAAATAAATACATTTATCGCATTCATTGATTTTGAAGCCATTTGCCAACATAGTTTGGTCAAATTTCTCATGCCATTGTTTTGGTGCTTGCTTTAAACCATATAAAGATTTCACCAATTTACATACTTTTCTTTCTTGACCTGGGGAGGAAAACCCATCGGGTTGTTCCATATAAATTTCTTCATTTAAATCCTCATTTAGAAAAGCAGTTTTCACATCCATTTGATGTACTTCAAGATTGCGTAACGCAGCAATAGCAAGTATCATCCTAATGGAATTTATTCTCGTCACAGGAGAATAAGTGTCAAAGTAATCAAGGCCTTCACACTGCTTATAACCTTTAATTACAAGTCGTGCCTTGTACTTATCAATTGAACCATCAGATTTCATTTTCCTTTTGAAAATCCATTTGGCCCCTAAAGGCTTACATCCTGGAGGAAGATCTACTAACTCCCAGGTGTGATTTTGAAGTATGGATTCAATCTCACTATTAATATCATATTTCCATAAAGAGCCTTCAGTGGAGTTCACAGCTTCATCAAAGCTTTGAGGTTCACCTTCTAGGAAATAGGTTAGAAAATCTGGACCAAAATATTTTTTTGTTCTAATTCTTTTGCTACGTCTAGGTTCATCCTCACATTCTTGAGTTTGATCCTGACTATTTTCAGCAATAGTCTCATGTGTTCGTTTCAACGAACTTGAATCCTCTTTTGATCTAAGAGGAAATACGTGTTCAAAGAACGACGCATTTCTGGATTCCATTATCGTGTTTTTGTGTATGTCAGATATTTTAGACTCATACACCAAAAACCGATACGCACTACTATTATGTGCATAACCAATGAAAATGCAATCAATAGTTTTTGGACCTATTTTTACCATTTTTGGTAAAGGTACAGCCGCTTTGGCAAGACACCCCCACACTCTTAAGTATTTGAAGGAAGGTTTCGTTCCTTTCCATAACTCATAAGGGGTCTTATCTTCTTTCTTTTTGGGTATCTTATTTAAAAGATAATTAGCTGATAAGATAGCTTCTCCCCACATGTTCTGCGGCAATCCAGAACTAATCAACATCACATTCATCATCTCTTTCAATGTACGATTTTTCCGTTCAGCAACACCACTTTGCTGAGGTGAATAAGGTGCAGTGGTTTCATGGATGATTCCATTTTTTGCACAAAATTCACGAAATGGTGATTCATATTCACCACCTCGATCACTTCTCAACACCTTAATATTTTTGTTAAGTTGATTCTCAACTTCGGTCTTATAGAGAACAAATTTCTCTATAGCCTCGTCTTTGCTTTTCAGCAAATACACATAGCAATATTTCGTGCTATCATCGACAAAAGTAATAAAATACTTATTGCCTCCCCTTGTTTGAACAAATTTTAAATCACATACATCGCTATGGATTAAATTTAGGGGTTCATTATTCCTTTCAATTGTTTTGAAGGAAGACCTTGTTAGTTTTGCCTCAACACAGGTTTCACACTTATGATTTGAATCAATGAGGAATTTTGGTATGTGATTCAAGTTAATTAATCTCCGTAGAGTATCATAATTAACATGTCCTAGTCTACCATGCCAAACATTGGAAGACTCAAGCAAGTAAGTAGAAGAGTTATTAACTTTATTGATAATTGGTTTAACAACCATTACACTGAGTTTAAACAACCCATCAGTTACATAACCACTTCCCACATACATTCCACTTTTGGACAGAACAACTTTGTCTGACTCAAATACAATTCGAAATCCGTGTTTGCTCAACAGTGAACCAGACACTAGGTTTTTCCGGATCTCTGGTACGTACAGTACGTTGTTCAGAGTCAGCTCATTTCCAGAAGTCATTTTTAGGATCACACTTCCTTGACCCGCAATTTTAGATGTGGCAGAATTTCCCATGAAATCTTCTCGCCATTATCTACATGTTCAAAAGATTTGAATAGACTCTTGTCTGAGCATACATGCCGAGTGGCACCAGTATCAATCCACCACTCCATTGGGTTGGAATTGACTAGGTTTATCTCAAACACCATGGCTGATAGATTTATTATATCAAACTTAAAGAAAATTCTTTGGTTAGCCTGGAAGGGTAAAAAACCCAACCATTTGTGGTCTAGCCCCTCGTAGAATATTTCTTTGAGTATTTATCCAGCCTCAAATATCTCTACTAGATAATTTCCAAAGAACACTAGAAGAAGGGTCTAGCCCCTGCCTCAGCAGTCTAGTTTCTTAAAAAATATTCAGTTCCCAGAACTTCTCTAGTGAGATTTAAGTTCAAACGAACTTTTCGCAATAACAATATCTTTCAATATATAGATATAGAAATATCACTAATAGATGTATTAAACATTATAATAATATAAAATATATCTAACATTCAAATATTATATTTAAACAATAATCTGTTTTAAGATTGTAAGAAAAACATATCTTATATAATACTTGAATAAACGCAATATGATAAATACAATATTTATATCTACTAAATTAAAGATACATGAATATTATAATTATAAATAATACAATATAAATAACTTATAATATATATAACAATATAATATTATAATTATAAATAATACAATATAAATAACTTATAATATATATGACAATATTATAATTATAAATAATATAATATTGTTATATATATTATATGGAGCTGATCGGGACAAACATGGAGGTATATGTCAATGACATGTTGGTTAAGTCGAAGAAGGCAGAAGGGCATATAGGGGATTTGCAAGAATGCTTCAACGTCTTGAACAAATATTAGATGGAGCTGAATCCCCTCAAGTGCTCCTTCGGAGTAGGATCAGGGAAGTTCTTGGGATTTATAGTAAACTCGAGAGGAATTGAGGCCAATCCCGAGAAGATCAAAGCCCTGGTCGATATGAAATCTCCAGCAAAGATCAAAGATGTTCAAAGCTTGACCGGAAGAATTGCTGCTCTAAGTAGATTTATTTCCAAATTGATGGACAAATGCGTCCCATTTTTTAATCTACTCAGAGGCAACAAGAAATTCGAATGGACAGAGGAGTGCGAGTAGGCTGTACAAGCATTGAAGATGCACATATCGCAACCACCAATCCTATCAAAGCCGGTTGATAAAGAAACTTTGTTCATCTACTTGGCGATCACAGAATACGCTGCTAGTGCTTTCTTAGTAAGAGAAGAAGAATACGTGCAGAAGGTTGTTTATTACGTAAGCAAAAGGCTAATTGGAGCGGAGCTGCGATATCCACCTATTGAAAAATTAGCCTATTGCTTAATCTTAGCCTCTAGAAAGCTGTGGCCATACTTCTAAGCTCACCCAATCACAATTTTGACCGATAAGCCTCTACGGCAAGTTCTGCAGAAGCCAGAGGCCACAGGCAGATTATTGAAATGGGCGGTCGAACTTGGACAGTTCGATATCTCTTATTTTCCATGAGCATCAATAAAAGGGCAAGCCCTGGCTGACTTCATTGCAGATTTCACTGGGCTTCCAGATAGCGAGCAGCCAGAAGCATCTGAAGAACCTGAGCCTCAAAACTAGACTCCCTCATGGAAGTTGTTCACGGACGGCTCCTCTAATAAACACCACGCAGGAGCAGGTGTGATTCTGATAACGCCTGAGGGGCATCGATTTCACTGCGCAGTCAGGTTTGACTTCACTGCTTCTAACAACGAGGCTGAGTATGAAGCACTACTCGCCGGGTTACGATTGGCCAGAGACATGAACATAAAGGCACTTGACATTTACAGGGACTCTCAGCTGGTAGTAAATTAGATCATGGGAGAGTACCAGGCCAGAGGTTTAAAGATGGTTGCTTACTTAAACAAAACGAAGGATCTATTAGCGCAGTTTGACAAATACACCCTTCAGCAAGTACCTCGCGACCAGAATTCAAATGCTGATGCTTTGGCCAAATTAGTAAGTATGAAGGATGCTGATACTCTGAACATAGTGCCAGTTGAATGGCTATCTATGCCAAGCATCTAAGCAGAAGAGACTGCTTTGGTGATCCAGGTGGTGGATACATGGATGACACCTTACATAGAGTATCTGACGCAAGGCGTATTACCGACTGATAGAAACAAAGCCAGGACCCTTCAGCGGCAGGCCGCTAGGTATATCATGGTCGATGGAATTTTGTACCGAAGGGGATACTCAATGCCATTCCTCAGATGTATTTCTAAAGAGAAGGCCAAAGAATTGATGAAAGAGGTACACAAAGGCTTTTGTGGGGACCACGCTGGGGGGCAAAGCTTATCAAAAAAGATCCTAAGGCAAGGATACTTCTGGCCAACAATGAATGAAGACTCGATGGAATTCCTGCGGAGATGCGACAAGTGCCAGAGGTTCTCCAAAATTCCACGAGCAGCCCCCAATGAACTGAAACAGATGCAAAGTTTGTGGTCGTTCGTAGTCTGGGGTGTAGATTTAATCGGATCTCTCCCTACAGGAAAGGGCGGTGTCAAGTACACTGTGGTTGTTGTTGATTACTTCACAAAATGGGCTGAAGCCGAGCCACTTGCAACCATAACGACCAAGAAAGTACTGGATTTCATGGTCAAAAACATCGTGTGTCGCTATGGATTGCCAAAGAAAATTGTCTCAGACAACGGCATGCAGTTAAGTGATCTGTTCACGGATTTTTGCGAACAACATGGAATTATCAAGAGCTTTTCTTTAGTCGCTCATCCTCAAGCAAATGGACAAGTCGAAGCAGTCAATAAAATGTTAAAGGATACTCTGAAGAAAAGACTTGAGGAAGCTAAGGGGGCATGGCCGGAGCAATTGCCTGAAGTCCTTTGGTCGTACAGAACTTCCCACCGAACAACAATTGGCCATACTCCATTTTCCTTGGCTTATGGATATGAGGCTATGTTGCCTGTTGAGTTAGATCCGCCGTCACATCGCAGAATAACGTATGATCAAAGTTCTAATAACCAGCTATTGATGGAGTCCCTGGATTTGATCGATGAAAAGCGTGAGCAAGCCCAACTTTGAGTAGCAGCTTACCAGCAAAAAGTCTCCCAGTATTTCAATTCTAAAGTGCGTGAAAGGAAATTCAATGTCGGAGATCTAGTACTTCGAAGGGTTTTCCTTAATACCCGCGACCAGGCTGCTGGAGTACTCGGACCTAATTGGGAAGGACCATACCAGATTGAAGAAGTCTTCCATCCAGGCACCTACAGACTTGCTCGCTTAAATGGAGATCTCATTCCTCACTATTGGAATGGAGAACACCTGCGCAAGTACTACCAATAAACAATTCTTCTTAAAGAATTGGCTTGTATTAATTTAATTTTTTTACAAGTTATGAAAAAGGGTTGGTCATTTTACGTGACCGATTGCTTATAAGTGTAAGATCTTATTGATCACTCATATAGACATGTTTTGTCCATTTATTACGAGAAATATAAGGGATTGTGCTCAGCCAGTCATTCTTGCCAATTATTGTATTTATTACAAGTATTTTCTCATTACGTGTGTTGTTTTGCTGTATTATCGTTTTAAATTCTTAGCTCCGAGCAGTATTGTTCAAACAGGTTTTGTTCAAGGCAAGTGATCAAGGACCTAAAGCTCCTCAATCACTTAGGGGGCATGTAAGGCATCTAGCAAGCAAAGCGCATCGAAAGGTATGTAAACACATGAGCAAAATAAGTGAATGCATGCTAAAGTACTTAGAGTATTTTTCAAAATTTTGTATTTTGTTAAATCAAACCAAAGTACTATGCTAAGTTCGGTCATGCGAACAGGTGTTATAATAGAATGCAAGTATTATAATATCTAAAGGAAACCTTTTACACCGCGAGCAGTTACTGCTCGGATGTAATTGTTCGGTTAAAAGTAAAAGCTGCCCATGCAGCAATAAAAAAATTAAATAAGCAATTGTCTTTACATCACGACCCGTAGGTTCATATATTTAAAAGATAAATAATAAAAGAAAAATAACAGACTACACGATGACAGCTGCAGTTTCATTGTCCGCCCCTTCAACGCCAGTGGCCAAGGATATTTCTGGCGAGGCAGGTATCTTTACTCTCTCTTCTTCCGCCAAGCGAGCAACGCATCGGGCTATCTCAGCATGCCTCATGCGCTCGGGAAGATAGCTGAAGTTGGCCTCATAGTTGTGTTTCCAGAAGTCATAGAAACACTTAATCGTGGCATTCTTGTATCTCTACAAATTACTAGCATTGTCTTTTTCAAGTTCCTCGATCCGACCTTCCAGCATTGCAGCCTCTTATCTGCTCGCAATCAAGTCCTCCTCAAGATTTTTAGTCTCACGGTAGTTGATGCGGTTAGACTCCTTATATTGGTCCCTTGACTCGATGGCCTTATCCAGAGCTGTCTGCTTCTCCCTTAACTCCTCAGCCAGCTTGTTTTTCTCCTTGAGCAATGCTGTGTTTGTCTTCTGAGCCACCTCATGCTGCTCGGCATGTTTTTCTTCAACAGCCTTGAGCTCCTCAGTGTGCCATTGCTCGGACGCCTTGGACTACTCGGTGATAACTCCCGAGCGGAGCCGGCCAGTAGTAACGGTCAGCATTGCTTGCGATCAGCACGAAAATTAAAATTAACTGTAATATATAAAAGGATTGAGTCTCCATAGAAAGAGACAACTTACACTTGTGAGCTCGTTTAGTGCGCAGGTTAAGATCTGGTCGATGTCCATCGACTCTGTCCCAGCCATCGCTTCTCGGCAACGCTCATGCCTTAGGATTTTTGCCATCCTTTCCTTAGTCGATCTTAGGGCTTAGCTCGATATGTCGCCCCCTGTGGAAGCAGGGGAAGCTTGCTGAGTCTGGTCAAATGGAGTTGGTGGGGAAGGGGCCGACCCGACTGGAGCGAGCGGAGTTTGCTGCCCGAGGGGAGAAGGAGTTGGTGTTGCATTTTTTGAAGGTCCCTCTGCTGAAGGGTCTGGGGTACGGGTATTCTTGGCCGGAGGTGCTTTGATACTTTCCCCATGATGTCGCCTGCTCGTTTTCTTCTTGCTCGTAGGAGCTTCGGGTGCGTTGTACATATCGAACATGTTTTCGGATGCCATGTCTGCAAAGAAGCAAGTACATGAACAGTGAGATAGTACAAATAACTGAGTGTGCTATGTCAGAAAAAGAAACAAAGAAAATTGTAAGTAAAATACCCGAGCTATCATTACTAGTCGCTACATTATATACTCTACTAGTGTTACACTCACTCTCTGGCAATCTAAATTGGGAGTGTACTTAAAGTTGTCGTCCCCGTCAAACAAGTGGCGGGGAATTGGCAAACTATCTAAGAGCAAGAGATCAGTACCGTTCTCATCTGAAGATTCGTTGAGAGGTACGAGGGGTTCGGTGGCTTTCTTTTTTCCCTTTCTTGGTGAGCGGGGGGAGCAGTAGCTCACAGGGTGCTGGAGGGTTCCCTGATTGTCACTCTAGTCGTCCTCCTCCTTTGAGGTTGTGACACATCTGGGTGCGGCTCGAGAATTTCCTCGCCAGTGGCACTCCCTGCTGTTGACTCCCTCACATCCTGGTGAGGTGCCAGAAGCCCGACTAGCCTCAGGTTAGCTTCTGTGACCAGTTGTTTGACACTCTTCTCTACATCAGTCATGTTGGGCAAGAGTGCTGCTCGAATTTCCATGTTTGGAGTAGGAGCCGATCGCAGCCATGGGCCTGAAATACGCTAAATCTCTAAGGGAAATGCAGAAAAAATTAAAGACAAATATACGACTAGGATTGCAAAGATAATTACCTCCTTGAGTGAAGGCCAGGTTGTTGGCGACCATGTCAGTGGTCAGAAAGTACTCTAGATGGTATTTCCCCACATTGGAAATGAAGGTTGTATCACTCAGGAAAGTGCGGATCGTTTCCTGGTGACAGAATGGAAGAACCCCGTGTTTTCTTGATTGGGGTTGGATTTTAGGTTGAACAGATAGTTGACCTCGTGTGGTGTGGGGACAGGCCATTTCTTATGACTATAAAGGATATAGAGTGCAGAGAGCATTCTATGCCCATTTGGGGTTATTTGGAAAGGAGCGACCCTGAAATAGTTGGCCACTCCTTGGAAGAAAGGATGGAGAGGCAGGATCGCTCTTGCCTAGATATGATACCTTGACCGGGCGCTGAAGGTGCCTCCAGGCAGATTCGCCCGTTGGTCTCTGGTAGGTTGGACTAGGGTCACCCCAGGAAGTCCATATTTCTTAATGTAGTTTGCAAGCATCCTAACTGTTACTCGGCTAGGAGGGGCAACGTACCATTCAACATCTGGTTGAACGACGTTTCGGAGTTGGGCTTGAATTTGGATTCCAGCGTCGGGCATATTTCTTTCTCGACCACTGGTCGAGGGAATTTCAGCCTGAGGAGCAGGCTAATTTGAAGGATTGGAATGTTTCTTTTCTGGGCTTTGGACTTTACTCGACCCATATTTTGAAGTGGGGGCGATGGAATGTTTGGGGTGGCACGAGAAAAAGGGATCTCTGGTATCAACAGCGACGGTTGCGTCTCGTCCTCAAGCAATTGGGCTAGCAAGTCGTCGTCGATAGGTCTCTCACCTCCTCATGGAGCTTGCATGAAAAGATGCGAACAGAAAAAGGGGAGATGAAAACTTAAAGCCTAAAAACTTGTGTTGAAAGTTGGAATAACGCTGCTCGCATATAGAAGTTAAGCTTTTATACGGCCAGCAACATTCTAGCAAAAACACTAAGTTTTGTACAAGCAGTTTGAGAAACGAATTAAAAAGCAGAAGAAGGGCGGGAAAAATCCAGTTTTTCAGCTAGCTTAAAAATCGAATTTTTACTTCGATTTTACGCCTTAAATCTATAATCTTAAACTACCAGACTGACTCCTAACTCCTATAAAATATTATTTCACTACCCTATTAAGCATCGATTAATATGCCCATTTACCCCAAAACAGTTTCAGCCAAGAACACTCAAGAGCTCAGATACAAAACAGATATAAAATGGTTTTCCATGGCATCTCAAACGACTGAAAGGTTCGCGAAACTTACTTGGATGAACGGTAGAGTTCGAGCACGAGTGTTTTGAACGTCTGACCGAAAGTTCCTTAGATCAGCGATGAAAGTCTCTGGGATTTTCTTGGCTTTGATGGTCGAAGTTCTTCAGATTTCTTGAAGAAGAGAAGGCGAGTAAAAAGTAAAAATGTGATATTGGGGTATTATTTATAGTGATTGTGACACCATAAAAGAAGTAATCATGGAATTACTTTTTTCAAAGTATGGGGAAGTGCAATAGCCGTCAGACAATTTTTTGGGAAGCCGAAAAGACTTGATTGGACATGACTAGTTACCTTTTTCGAGAAGGCATGGACGACTCTGATATATTTGGTGGGGTACGCAAAGAGTCGATTTCCTAAGTTTACTTTATGCTGGTTGCAGTAAAATAAACTTGGGGGGCAAATGTTTACCCAAAAACGGCTATCGATGACGTATGTCATTACCATCAATTGAGGCTGAACCACAATAAATCGTCTGTGTCTATTCTTTATCATTAGATTCCATTATTGATTATCATCTCATTTCTTGTCGTATTTTTGACTCCGTGTCGTTGGCCAAATCGAGGGTCAACATTATGATTTGGATATATGTTGTTAACTGCTTATGAGCATGTTTAAGTTTTCTTGCTGAGCCTCGGCTCACGGGTGCTATGTGGTGCAGGTAAAGGGAAAATAAAGCTGGACCATCCTTGAGCTGGAGATATTAGGTGACGATGTGTACATATGTGGCTGCTCGACCACCACGGTCGAGGGTTTAAAGAGGAACTAGGGTCAAACCCTATTTTGCCGCTTAGGTCGACAGGTTGTAACTCTTTTATTGTAATTAACCTTTCAAATGTATTTTGGGATCCCATGTATACAGTAAACGTTTTAGTGAAACGTTTGTATCTTTGACCAAAATTTTTAACCCTAAACCGTTAATCACGTTTAGTTACACGATTATGACCAAATGAATCGTTTAGCGAGTTTAGCACTATTTAAAATACACAGTGTAACAGTCCCTGAGTAGTAGGGTGTTACAGTATGAGTCACGAGGGACCTGTATAAGCTTGGAACAAACCAACCAGGTTGTGGATGCCTTAAGTAGGAAGACAGAGCTGGCGACATTTAAGTGTGAGGTAGTGGCAGCCACCAACAGGCTTGCAGAACTACCATATCGTATTCGAGATGGGCTTGAAAAAGGACTCGCGAGAAGCCTTTTGCACCATGCTAAGGAATGCAAAACTTGGCTTGGATCAAGGAAGGTCTCTTGGTCACAAAAGGGAATCTATTTTTTTTTCTTCCAAATCCTTTCTTTTTTCGGTATGCCACTCTATGAGCATGGAGTGCCACGCACGAGCAGAGCGAAAACAAAGTAGGGGAAATCCTTTGATTGTGTATTGAATATAGATCCATGTCTTTCTTCTTCCACTAGCTAGGACAAATTATCACATGTTTGTTTCATTTTTACAACCTTTTTTTATGTCAAAGACCGGAAGCTACGCACAAATTATCATTGGATCTCGATTGTTCTTAACAGCGATGGCTATTTATTTAAGTCTTCAGGTAGCACTACTAGATCTTCAACAAGGTGGAAATTCTCGTATTCCGTATGTTCATGTTCTTGCAGCTCGGATGAGTATTCTTATTTATATCGATACCATATAATAGCCCAGAACAATATTTATATCTTAGTTCTCTCTATATCTCTCATTTAAAAGCTAAAAACTCATATATAATTATGGGGGATTCTAGAGTGCATCCCCAACATCAGGTATATTGGTGTACCCATTTCGTGTTTTTGACACTTGAATAGTTATAATCCCAATTTTTTTATAGGACGATATATGTTGTAGTTATTTTGGATATTTTGTAAATTTTTAAAAAATTCTGAATAATTTACTGTGCCGAAAACAAAGTTTAAACATAATGTTTTACACGCCTATATATAAACAAAAGATGCGATTATGATAAAAGTTTGAACTATACTTTCGGCACTTATTCATAATTTTCTAAAAAATTGTCAGATATCTTAAATAATTACATTGTACACCTTCGTATAAAAAAATAAAAAAAAATAGAATCACAACTATTTATGAATAGAAAACACAAGATGCAGAAATACACTCCTTTTTAAGGGGGAGTACTCTAGAATTTGTCCAAAAGATTCACAAACAAAAATAGGCACAAGCCTAAACAACTAGTAGTACTGTCTGCCGAAATACGAAATTAAACACATTTAATTGGTTGACTTTAATCTTAGTCAATTTTGTAACTAATAATATAGTGACACGTGTAGCTTTTTTAATGCACATATATGTGCAACAGTAATTGAACGACACTACTCCTTACCGAGATACAAAATAGTTTCATTGAAATTCGATTATCGGTCTGTGAATTTTTTATTTTTTTTGGAGATTTGAGTAATTATGGATGGAAAATGCAGCTACCAAGTCCGGTCGGGAATATAAGCGAGTTAGGCCTATACTAAAAATACATATTTTCTTTGGACCTTTACTATTTCAGGACCGGTCTTGAATGGTAGAATGTTACTCATTTAAAAAAAAAAAAAGGATAAAAATTACATAAGAATTAATATCACAAAATTTATTTGTATTAGTGTGGTGTCTAAGTCTAACAGAAAAACAGCCTAAGACAAATAAATCAAGTAATGGATTATATATTTTATTTTCACGAAAAGCCAAGACCGACCAGCCTTCCATTTTTGTTGTAAATGCATCTGTTTTGTCATGAACATGATGTTTAGACATGTATTTGCATGTTAACATACTGGGAGCTCATTTTTATTAATCTCGTGATTTTATGTATTTTGAATATTATATTAAGGCATCTTTGAAGTGATGAGAAATCTGAATTATTGACACGTGATTTTAATTTAGCACATATCTTGATGAGTTGTCTTTCTATATTTGTGTCCTAGTATATATATTCTCTTTGTTCGTATTTACCTTACTTTTTTTAGCAACTAAAAAGTGTTTTCATCAAGAAACATTCTCTGCAAAGATCTAAAGCATTCATTGCTTCATTGTTCATTGGCTCATGACATTTTGGTGATTCTTCATCATTCATTTCGTATTTTCTGGTTTGAAGCTTAGGGAGTTCAAGCTAAGTCTCAAGAGGAGCTTGAGCAGAAGCTAGAGGAAGTCCAGCAAACCACAATACCAGCGGGAGGACGGTTGTTTGAAGACTTTCACAAGAATAAAAAATTGATTGCTTGTGTCGAAGAAATTTGAAAGGGGGTTATAAATTGTGTTTACTGTATTGTAACTTGTAATAACTTTGAATATTTTTAGTGAATTTGATTCACCTCTAGACAAGATTCTATAAAATAAGTTGTGAGAAATCATAGTGAACCATATAAAAATAAAAAATGGATCACTCATTTTTATTTTTCTCCACCATTATTTAAGCTATATTTTTTTTTTGTGAGTTCATTAAAGTGGGTAAAACAATAAAATTAATTAATCAACTTTCATTTGTCCTTACTTACCAGCCAATTACAATTCAATTCATATGCATACCAATACTTTTTCTTTATAAAAATGATCACCAGCTATGAAAAATTAATATTTGTGATGTATAATAGTACCAATTAATTTCTTTTTACAAAAAATATTATAGGATTTATTTTTTGAAATATATATTTTTGCCAACTCAAATTAATTTATCATGAGTAAGAGTCCGGGATGGATTTAAACTTAATATTTAAAATATGAGTAATAAAAGATAATTTTTTTAATGGAGACATTGACAAAACGTACATATAAATTAAAAGAAAAACAAATTTAAGAGTGGTAAATGCCCCACCCTATAGAACGTGTCCCTCCCTACGCCACTTTAATTATATAATAAGGCATATATTAAAGTTTTGAGAAAAAAAATTTTAACACCAGCGATAATTGTCAAAATTTAGAAATGTAATGTTTTTCCGACTAACTACAACTTATTTTTGTCATATATATGTTTTGAAATTTTGTCGATATCTCTCTATATTAATATGTAAATAACAAAAAACAAAAATTCTTGATTTCAATAATTTATTTTAAGTTAAATAAAATATTCTAAATATTTAACAAAATATACATTTAAAATTAATTAAAAATAAATATTTATTAATTATATTAATATATAAATTCAAATATTATAAAAAATTATTATAATAATAATATACAATTCTAATTTTTTTACTAATTATATTAATATATAAATTCAAATATTATAAAATATTATTATTATAATAATATTTAATACAAAACTAAATATTTAATACTTATATTAATATAAGTTTAAATATTCTAAAAAAGTATTATAACAATAATATATAATACGTTATATTTAAAAATGTTATCATATGTATATATTTTTAAAATCATAAACATTATTTTGGTTTAATTTTTCTTTTAATACATTTATGTCATTTTTTATATATAATATTATTTATTTATTTAAAATTTATATTATAATTATATAAATTTAATAAAATTAATTAATAAATTCTATAAATAAAATTAAACAACGTAAATTTGCATCTTGCTTATATCTAGTTTATTTAAATGCAGGCCACTCATGTGAATATAGTAACAAAAATTAATCTTAATTTAATAGCATTAAATAGTCAAAATTAGCATGAAAAAACAAATAAAATTTTATAATTATCGTAATATTGAAAAAGATTATTATGCAAAATCAACATATATATAATTCATAGTAAATGGTGGTTAAAATATTCAATGTTTTCAAAAAGTTGTACTTTTATACCAAATTTTTTTTTTTGCGATAAATATACTCAATATTTTCAAAATGTTGCACTTTTATACACAACTTTTTTTTTACGGTAAATATACTCAATGTTTTTAAAATGTTGCACTTTTATAGTTATTTTTTATTATTTTAATAAATAATAAGAAAGTGAATGAAAAATATAGGATTTTAATTATATTTTAAATTTTAAATTATTTTATCTTTATTATTCTTTCTCAAAATAACTATTTTAAATTAAACATTAATAAATGTTTTATTAAAATTAATAAAAATGTAAAATAATTAAAAACTTATATATTTTCATCAATTTTGTTGACGTCGTTTTTTGTCAACTTAAAGAAGAAGAGCAATTAAACAAAAATATACCAGAGGAAATAAAAAACGCAGACAGGATCTTTTACATGGTTCAGCAGTTAAAATCTGCCTAGTCCACGAGTCTATATTATTAATTCTTTGGAATTCCCTGTAAACTTTCAGGAAGCAATTGTCCAGAGTTTTCTCTCCAAATCTCAATATTTTCGGTCCCTTACAAATGAATTATCCCACTCTATTTATAGAGGGGTTTTCTGAATTGCTTCCCACATATTTCGGGAAGATATTCTATAAATCAAATCAAATAATGCCATTAAATGCATTAGTTACTATGTGGGATTTAATAACAAATTACATCAGATCCTTTAACACATACGAAATTTATAACAATAAATACATTCACACACAACCAACGAGTTTAGACACTAGATCCATGTGCCTTCGAGACCGTTTGCCTATTATGAGCTCACCATCTTGGTTCGCCTATGCTCCTAACAAGTAACCATTGACGAAGCCATCCCCTTAGAGCTTACAACTCTCGAGCTCGAACCATCTTATCTGATAGCAGGAAATGAATCTAGAAGTTTATACAAGTGTTGAACCATTGCTACTGTGAGTTGCGAGCCTAACTTATAAGCTCAAAGCACTTTTGAGGCTACATACTGCTCGAGCTCGCAAGGTTGTCACTTACAGCAAAGCTGTCTCTGACTTGTGGATCACAGGATGATTGTGCTTATTTTGAGCTTACACCTTTCGAGCCTGAGTTTTGAGATCAAGATTTCCATTCTCGAAATCTGGGTGTAACATTTTGCCCCCTCAAAAGTATCAGTTCGAATCCCTTGAGAAGGAAGCTTTTGAACTGCCCCTTTCGAAAACTGAGCCACTTAATATACTCAAGTGTGGACATGCATCAATCATGGGCTGCTCAATCTGAGTACTCGAGTACTTTTTCACCATACCCACGTCTATTCGTCTACCAACTTTATGCCACCATTGCCACATCTGTACTCAATCATTTGATCAAATATCGAATCCAGCCAATGGTCGAGATCAATTCGACCTTTGACATTCCCTGGGGCCTATAAATATGTCGTATCATCTTCTTCATCTCATTTTTTCATCTTGAGTTTTTAGAGAAAAAAGAAGAAAAACCACAACTTAAAGTCCGTTTTGTTCTTGCATGTTTTCCAAACCACGAAAACAATCTACCTCCAATATATTTGATTCGGTGAGGTCCTCCCTGTTACCAACACTCCAGTCGACGATTTCTTTGTACTCGCAGACATTTGTGTGTAAGTTCCCATTATTCACCTTGATCTGTTATTTATGCATTTTTACGTGTTTTTCTGCTGTGTGAATGTATTTACTAGGAAATGTGTTTACTAGTTTCTAGCTTCTGCAAAGTTGTGTATCTGATATTACATAACTTTTTTAAATCTCGGTTCTCAAACCCAAATTTAGTACAAAAAATGCAAATGTAGGTTTCTTTTTCTTTTCATTTTAGACTACGGATAATGTATCATGTAGACCAAGAAATGGGGTTCTGAATTAGGGTTTTAAATTGCACAAATCCCAAAATTATCACCTTTTTGGGTAACCACCAACTTTTCCCCTAAAAATTCGGGATTCTTAAAATGAACCCACACTTTACCACTCTCGTGTCAGATACACGCTCGAAGCCCGAACCTTACAATAGTCTGGGGTTCTTCCTCGAACTCAACCCGTCCTTTCGAGACCGCGATCTCGATTGAGCTTACTCCGTGATCTCGAGCCTTCGAGCTCAAATCACCTAAAATCATACTCTGATTTCTTGCATGCCAGGCCTTCACCCTTTTCTTTCTTGCTAGATGTCGCAGAATTCTGAGAAACAGTGGGGCTCAGTGCTTGCAATTCCTTACTCTCCAACAACTCCAAGTCCAGAATCTCCCTTCACTCGAAACTAGCGGCTGATTCGCGAGTACAAAGTGAGGTGCGAGCAAGAGGATATATGAGCCCATTTCCAACGTCTGATTGACGAGGTTGAGGAAAGAAAAAGGAGGAAACTTCGAGTCGCGATTTATCCAGATCCAGACCCCGAGCTTAGATCTATCCCCTTCGATCCCAAGTTTAAAGTCACCGTTGCTTTCGAGCCTGGTGTAATTTACTTTTCCTTGATGGAGGACCCTTCAAACTATCCATCTACCTCGCAAACTACTACCATTGCTACCTTCAGGGAGGAATTCTTCGAAGCCGAGCATTACTAGAGCTCGATGACTTCAACGGGACAAATTTCTGACATCCTTGCTCGCCACGGCTTGGGACTGTCCGGCTCGCTGAGGTTCCAAGCTGCTACTCCAAATGAGCAGAGCTGCTATGCCCCGGGTGATGGTCGACCCGACAATAAAATTAAGCTCAGGGGCTCTACTACCCCTAAAATCCTTTTTTAAGGATTTTCTGGATTTTGTTGGGCTCGCGCCCTTCCAACTCCAGACCAATTCATACAAGGTCTTGTCAGCCTTGAGTTCGCTATACCACGAGTTGAAGTGGGAAGGACCTTCACCAAGAGAGATCCTCTATCTCTTTTGCCTAAAAAGCAATCCCTCTCGAGCTCGGGGAGGAGACGGCTTTTACTACCTATCGAGCTACCCGAAGGAGAAAAAGAACTTCGAGGATATGCCGAACCACCCTCCAAACATTAAGCTAGCCTTCTTCTGGACGGAAGACCTGGCTCCCTCCAAATTTTGTTCGTTCTAATGAATTCGTAAGTTCACACACTTATTTCCTTTTTTATTAGATTATTGATTAGGCCCGAACTAACGACACATATCCGTTTCTTAAGCCAATTATCACCATCCCACCCCCTCGGACTCGATGGTGAAGCACAAAAAGACTTTGCTCTAGCTGTCGTATGGTAGGCGTTCCCTGTCTTATCTTCTTCATGAAGATAAACTTCGAGCTTGCAGCCTCCTGGAGTAGGACCAATCGACGGACGACGTCTCTTACCACAAGTATACTATGTGGGAGCACGTGCCACTTCCTACCGAAAAGCTTCCTCCAAGACAGAGGTCAACAAGCCCAAGGGCTCGCTCCCTGATGGCTCGTCGTCACGAATTCCCATGCTCCGGAAATGAAGCAAACGACGAGGCTTCGAGCTCGAGTAGTGGAGGAAAAGTCATACTCAGCTTGGCTATGTGGTCCCCCTCACTGCTAAGGCATAAGCCCAATACTCTGATCCTATTCCTAGATTCCATGGATAATTTCCATGTATGGTCTTGGGTAGATGAGAGGGTTCATAGGCTCGATAGCTGGTTAGGAAAATTCCAAACTATGTTTAGCTTAAATGAAGTTTGGGATGGGGTAGTCGTTCAGTACGGGACAAATGACTATAGAGACCTTTCGAAGCTATCTCCCACATATAGGGAAGGCACTCCCCCAGCATCATCTGAAGATAGGGGGATTACATGGTCGCCGAGCACAAGCTCGGGGGAGAGTTCCAGTTAGGTTTCTTGTTACTTGAACCTTTGTTTCATTTTAGTATTTTAAACTCGTTAACTAATGTGTGACTTGTTTATGCAGGTGTTATGGAGTCTAACCTTGAGAACGTTCTCAACCGCCGCTCGAGAGCGAAACAAAGCAAATGCCCGAGGGCGTCACAGAGGGCGGGACGACCTTCTAAGGTTCCGAAAAGGACTAAGGCAACCCCTCCTCCGGACTCCCAGGGCTCGAGCCAAGCTGCTGCCACAGACCCTGAGGTCAGGGTACTTGCCGAGGTCACTCACCCCCTGCCTCCTGCTATCCAAGCCTCCCAGAAGACCGTGCCAACTCCAAAGAAGCTGGTTCCCACTTGGGAGTGTCTGCTGTCGATTTCGACTCATTCCAGTGAGTATGTGATTGACAATGTCGCGTGGGCACACGGAGCCACCCTTGGTTCGGATGTTCTGTCTCGGGTGGGCCAAAGCTTCAGCAATCTCGGCACTCCTCATTGGCAGTTCCTAAACAACTGCCGGGACACCAACACGCTTTATGACAAGGGTAGCGAGCTCATCTCCTCGGTAATTTTCTCTTTTTACTCTGTCATGCTTATTTGTTCGAGTTTACTAGGTATATGTTCTAAACCAATTTGTTTGTGTATAGGCTCTTGCTGCATTTGCTTAGTTGAACTACAAGTTAAACAATGAAGTCCATTCGAGCATGTCCTATAGCTCGCTGACGAGCTCAAGGCTACAAAGTCAAAGTTGGAGGCTGAGATTAAGGAGAAGGACTCGAGAATCAAGGAGCTTGAAAAGCGAAATGCCAAGCTTGAGGAGGAGAAGAAGGCCACCTTTGACATAATCGAGGGTGAGAAGGCTCTCCTCCTTGAGGAATTCAAGCAAAAGAAGGATCACGCGGTTGACATGGCCATGTACCGAATCTGGGCCAACAACGTCGATCTTAACACGAGCTTTCTTAATTCTCTCGAAGACAAGTTCCTAGCAAGGTGGCAAGCTCAACTTGAAAAGGAAAAAGCCGAGGAGGAGGCTGAAAAGGTGGCGGAGAAGACCGACGCTGCAAGGGAGGACGCACTTGCTTCATAGAAGTGAGGTCATGGGTTGCGTCCCATTAATATTTTTGTAACCTCTGTTTTGTCTTTTTTTTTTTTTTAACTTAAGCTCTTGAGGCAAAGACAATCTACAGCTCGTTTAAGGTCTACTTTAAATTTGTTCAAACTTTAACGCTTGATTTTTTGTGCTCGAAAATTTTTATATACTTAATTTTATATTAAGTTTTTACTCTAATATTTTTTATTTTACATTTCTAGGTTGAAATATTTTAAGCATTTGATATTAAAGGTTTGCTTTTATGTTTGTTTATTCGTACAAACACATATGTTGGATTTAAGCTCGAATTTCGATGCATTCATGCAAAATTTACTCGATGTATCCATGTCTGATCTCGTTATTTATCAAGGTCGAATCTTACTTTTACCATGCACTCGAAAGTACTTTATATGGCGTGTAAGATAGGTAATTTAGTTATATCCTGCTTTTCTAGTCACTTTTCCTCATCCTCGAGTAGCTCCCCAAGGTTGTAAGGTCGAAACTATCTTTTTGCAAAATATTCCAACCTCGATCTCAACTTAATTCGAAGTAGGTTTATTTATATTCCAATTTCCCGTCGATTAGTTTTAGTTGGTTTGTTTCAAAATTATTTAGCTCGTGTCTGGTTTGTAATCCATACACTTATAATTTTTATAATCTGGTTATGTCCGAATCATCTTAGCTCGCGTATCTGGTTATATCCAGACACTTATACTTTTGATAATTTGGTTAAGTCCAGATCATCTTAGTTCACGCATCTGGTTATATCCAGACACTTATACTTTTGATAATCTGGTTAAGTCCAGATCATCTTAGTTCGTGCATTTGGTTATATCTAGACTGCTTTGGCTCGCATATACACTTATAATGATCCAGACATTTTTGTTAGTTTTTTATGCGTATACGATATTTTCACGTCAGGTTAACCATCCAGACATATATTTTTCTATGTTATTTATTTTTTCAAACTTATGGTATTATTGTATACCACTGATGCCCCCTTAATATTCTATGAGTGTGACCATAGGTTATTGAATTAAGAGAGTTTGCAAAAAATACAACATTTAGTAAAGAAAAATAACTTTTAAGCAAAGTTGAACACTTTATTGACAAAAAGACTGAAAAATAAATAAGCTTGGTTACAACAAAAACATCTTTCCTACACTACTGATAGTAAGGTCGTAGATGTTCACCATTCCAAGCTCGCGGTATCAATTCTCCGTTTAATCTAGCCAATTTATACACTTCAGGTCGAATAACGGACTCGATCTGGTGAGGTCCCTCCCAGTCAGGTCCGAGTACTCCAGCAGACGAGTCCCTTGTAGCCAATAATACACGTCTTAATACCAAGTCTCCTAATTCGAACTTTCTATTTCGAACCTTTTTATTGAAGTATCGGGTAGCTTGCTCCTGATATGCTGCATTTTTTAGTTGAGCTTCATCGCGTCTTTCTTCAATGAGGTCCAGACTTTATTCAAGCTGGGATTGGTTCGAGGTCTGATCGTAAGCATGGCTCCAAATTGTGGGTATTTCAACCTCAATTGGCAACATAGCTTCACATCCATATGCTAGAGAGAAGGGAGTATGTCCTGTGGAAGAGCGAGTTGTGGTTCGATAAGCCCACAAAACCTGGGGTAACTCTTTGGGCCATTTTCCTTTAGCCTCCTCCAACCTTTTTTTCATGGAGCTCTTAAGGGTTTGGTTGACCGCTTCGACCTGGCCATTTGATTGGGGATGGACAACAGAGGAGAAGTTTTTTATTGTTCCATTTTTTTCACAAAAATGGGTAAATAACTCACTATCAAACTGGGTACCATTGTCCGACACTATCTTTCTAGGCAATCCATATTGGCAGATTACGTTTTTTACCACAAAGTCTAAAACTATTTTCGAGGTAATTGTTGCCCGGGGTTCGGCCTCGGTCCATTTTGTAAAATAATCGACCGCAACCACTGCATACTTCACTCCACCTTTGCCGGTTGGTAACGAGCCTATGAGATCGATTCCCCAACCACAAATGGCCATGGGGAGGTCAGCATGGTTAGCTTGGTTGGTGGAGCTCGTGGAATCGAGGCGAATCGTTAGCATTTATCACATTTTTTAACATACTCGAACACGCATGCTTTGACTGTGGGCCAGAAATATCCTTGTCTTGTAACTTTTTTGGACAGACTATGCCCCCCAATGTGATCTCCACAAAATCCTTCATGAATTTCTTCTAGAATTTTCTTTGCCTCAGGTGGAGCTACACATCAGAGTAGTGGCATAGAATATCCTCTTGGTACAACCTTCCACAATAGTGTATCTTGGGATCTGATACATCAATCTCCGAGCCTCTTTCCAATCTGTTGGGAGAATGCCAATTTTGAGGTAATCGACTATTGGGTCATCCAAGTCGGTTGGGAATCAATCATGCACACGCCATCCTCGCCAGGCTCACTGATACTGGGGGTCAATAGAAATTCTATTGGGACCACGTTCAGTGTGTTAGCCTCGTTGGTTGTAGCGAGCCTGGCTAAGGCATCCGCATTTGAATTTTTCTCTCGGGGAACCTACTCTATAGTGTAGAACTCGAATTGTCCGAGCGTAGCCTTAACTTTTTCTAATTATGCGGCCATCCTTATGCTACAAGATTTATATTTCCCCAAAATTTGGTTGACCACCAATTGTGAATCACTGTAGCATTGTATAGCCTTTGCTTTGAGTTCCTTGGCTAATCGAAGTCCTGCCAATAATGCTTCATATTCAGCTTCGCTATTGGACGATTCGAAGTTGAACCTCAAGGTGGAATGAAAACAACTTCCTGCTGGAGTGATCAATATGATTCCAGCCCCCGATCCATTTTTGTTGGATGATTCATCGACATAAAGTTTCCACAGCTCGTGGGCTGAGGTTATAACTTCGTCGTCAGACACTCCAGTACATTCTACGATGAAATCTGCCAGGGCTTGTCCCTTTATAGTCGTTCTCGGGTGATATGTGATCTCGAACTGTCTGATTTCGACCGCCCACTTTAACAATCTCCCCGAGGCTTCTGGTTTAGACAAAACTTGCTGCAATGGTTGGTCAGTTAACACATGAATAGGGTGTGCTTGGAAATAAGGTTGGAGCTTTCGAGATGAGTGGATCAAGTTGAGAGCTGGTTTTTCCATTAAAGGGTATCTCGATTCTGCCCCCAGTAACCTTTTGCTGACATAATACACTGGTTTTTGTACCTTCTTGTCTTCTCGAACGAGCACAACACTAATGGTGTGCTTGGTAGTAGTGAGATAAAAGTATAATACTTATCCTGTGATAGGCTTTGACAAGATCGGAGGTTCGGCGAGATGTTTCTTTAAATCCTGGAATGCGAGCTCACATTCCTCTGTACACTCGAACTTTTTGCCCCCTCTCAAAAGGTTGAAGAAAGGAAGACAACAGTTGTAGGTTTTGAAACAAACCTACTTAATGCTGCCATCCGTCCAGATAAACTCTGGACATCTTTACGCTTTCGAGGTGAGGGCATATCAATCAATGCCTTGATCTTGTTGGGATTAACCTCTATCCCTCGCGCATTTACTATAAAACCTAGAAGCTTTCTCGAAGATACTCCGAAAGAGCATTTTTGTGGGTTGAGTTTCATGTTATATTTTCGTACTATGGTGAAGCATTCTTCGAGGTCATCCACATGGTTATTGTTATGCTTAGATTTGACTAGCATGTTGTCAACATAAACTTCCATGTAATTACCTATCTGCTCAGAGAACATTCTGTTCACAAGTCTTTGGTACGTTGCTCTAGCATTTTTAAGCTCGAAAGGCATGACATTATAGCAGTATAGACCCTTATCGGTTACAAAGTTTGTATGTTCTTGGTACGATGCGTGCATGGCGAGCTGGTTATATCCAGAATAGGCGTCCATGAACGACATGAGACCGTGATCTGCTGTGGCATCTACGAGCTGATCGATCCGAGGTAAGGGAAAATAATCTTTGGGGCATGCCTTGTTATGTTCGGAGTATTCGATGCAAGTTCACCATGTTCCATTGGGTTTCAAAACCAATACTGGATTGGCAATCCAATCGTGATAGAAGGCATCTTGGATGAATTGATTTGCCTTTAACCTGTCGACTTCCTCCTTTAGGGCCTTTTTTTTGTCGTCGTCCAGGAGTCTTCATTTTTGCTGCTTTGGGGGGAAGCTCTTGTCAATGTTAAGTGCATGACTAATGACATTCGGACATGGTGGGAATAAGTCTAAATGTGACCATGCGAATACATCCTGGTTTTCTTTTAAGAAGCGAATTAATTGTTATTTCGCTTCTTCAGAAAGATTCTTGCCCACCTTTACAATCTTTGTGGGGTTTTCGAGCTTAACGTCCTCGAGCTCTTCTAGAGGTTCGAGGTCAGTCATTTCCTCTATTCTGGGGTCGATCTCTTCATCTATCTTGAAAATCGTCCCATCCTTGTTCTGTATTATCACAAGTGCATGTGCACTTGTTTGCTTCTTTCCTCTAACGGAGATGCTATATCACTCCCTCCTTGCAAGCTGGTCCCCTTTCAGAGTCCCGACGCCACTAGAAGTCGGGACCTTGATGGCCAAGTGTCTAACAGATGATATTGCCCCTAACACAACTAGGGCGGGTCTTTCAAGCAGTACATTGTAGGCAGATGGAAGATCCACCACCACAAACTCCATCATCTTGGTTACTGAGACTGGATAGTCTCCCAAGGTCATAGGGAGTTCAATCGATCCCATACAAGCAATCCCATCTCCTGAAAACCCGTACAGCGTAGTTGCACAGAGAAAAAACAAGGTTTTCATGTCGAACTGAGACCCTGTTCTTGGGGCATCGCGGCTCTCTTGAATGTTTGAAGAAGCTGGTGCCTTCAGGCCATTTGAGTCGCGGCGCCTGCTAGGGAGCGTCGCGGTGCAGGTTGAAGCAGGGGAGAGCTTCGACTCTCTGACTTGGGGTGGGTCGCGGCTCCTTTGTTTTGAGTCGTGGCGCTTAAGGGTTTTGGAGCCTCGGGAGGGTTTTTGAGTGATGGAACTCAGACCTAAGGGCTCGAGATCGATCCTACTACCTAGTTTAGTAGAATTCGATGTCCCGGAGGCTAGGACTCAATCTGAAAACCTTTATTCACTCGTTTTGACGAGATTTTCTATTGGTTGTGACTAGGTTATTGCTAGGGGCTCAGAACTAGGATCGTGCTCGAGGGTCGTTCATAATACACTTTGCACTATGACCTAAGGTAAGAAAACTACACCCAATACGTGGTATATATGATTAGGGTTTGGCCCGATTGTTGATTATAATTGTGAATAGGGCTCAGTCCCTGAAAATGAACATGAATTAGGTTAGGCTTGAATGCTCTATGTCTGGATAATTGTTTAATGAATGCTTGCATTGTTGCATAGGTAGGGCTCGGCCCCGTTAAGGAACATGGTTGTTACTGTGTTTGTGCTTGATTGGTTAAGATACCATGAATTATATGTATGCATACATGTATTTTCTGAAGTTTGCTTATCTGTATTTGTATTTGTATTTGTATTTGTATCTGTATCTATATCTGAATGTCTAATTTAAAGCCTTGACTTATTAGTCAAGGGCGGCAGTAGCGCGCTGGTCGAGAGGCTTAGGCCCAATCAGGAACGTACTATTACGTTGGCCGACCCTATGGTCGTTGGAAAACAAAGCGCTTGGCTAGCTCTATGGCTAGCTATTCAGAGCTAAGGGCAAGGACCCCAGGTGACTCTATGGTCACATAGCTAGGGCATAGGGCCCCGAGTTGACTCTATGGTCATCTATTTAGGGCAGCGGGCCCCAGAATGATCCAATGATAATTTATTTGTAATTGTATGCATGCATGAGTAGGTTATTACTGCTAGCTATGTTAGATATGTATCTGGATCTTGTATATACTGTTCATGCACATGTTTAAGTTTTCTTACTAAGCCTTGGCTCACGGGTGTAATGTGGTGCAGGTAAGGGAAAAGGAAAACTAGACCAGCCATGAGTTGAAGAGCTTCGGTGGCGGCGTGTACATATGCGGCTGCTCGTCCACCACGGTCGAGGGTGTCTCAGAGGAACTAGGATTGCATCCCTTATTTTGCCGCTTAGGCCGGTTGATTGTAACTTTTGATTTGTATATACCCTTTTAAACGTTTGTTTGTAATATTTTGGGATCCCATGTATGTATGAAATTTTTGAATGAAAAGTCAATGTTCCTTTGACTAAAAAATTTAACCATAACCCTTGACGTTAATCTTAGTTACACGTTTATAAGCAAATGAGAAAATAACATTTTAATCCAATTTATTTTAAGCTAAATAGATAGGATTAAAATGTCATATTTAGCCAACTATTAAAAAAAATCAAATGATAACATTCTATTTTATAAAACCTACTAAAATTAATAAATATCTATTTGATTTTGATCAAATTTTGAAGTAAGACATTTACGTACTCTTATTTTATGTTAATATTTTTAGTTGTTTTTAAACTAATTTTATTATATTTTAAAATCTCACCACACTTTTTTTAGAAACTTTATTTATTTATTATTGTTAATATCTTACTGTAATGTTAACGGAATATACTTTTAAAACAAATTAAAAATATATATTTATTAATTATATTAATATTAATATTAATATAAATTCAAATTTAAATATTATAAAATATTATTATTATAATATTATTTACTAATTATATTAATATAAATTTAAATGTTGTAAAATATTATTATGATAATAGTATATAATATATAATCTTAATTTTTATTAATTATATTAATATGAATTCAAATATTATAAAAATAATAATATTTAATACTAGATTAGATATTTAATAATTATATTAAAGATAAATATTATTTTAGACTCTTTGTTTTATAAAAATTAATAATGGGAGCTCTGTTTTGTTAAACTACATTTTATAAAATAAAATAAAATGATATCCTGAACATAATTTTGGTTAAATACCTTTCTAATATGACCAAAATAAATGATGATATAATTAGTTAATACTTTACGGAGCTAATCAAAATGTACAAATAAATTATTAACATAATAATAAAAGAACTAAAAGAAATTGGAAAGTGACATGACATGGGTGAATAATTATGTGTTTGGCTATTGAAAATGGACAAGACCGTAATGAATAGTGATTTCATGAATTATGATTAAGAAGATGTGGTGAAACCACCGTTCAAGGCCTAGTAGGTAGGAGAATGGTTGATTTGGCCATGTAGCGACTTTATTTATACAATGTAATTTAAAATAAAATAAAATATCATCACTGAATTAATTAAGTATTTATTAAAAAAATTTATATATTTTATATTTTATATTTTGTCTCGTTACTTATTTGGATTATTCGTTTTATAAAATAGTTCAAATAAACTCATGAACCTAATTTTGATTAAGAAAAAGTTAAATATGATAACACAATTGTTAAGTAGTGTTGCGGATTTTATATGTTACGCAAGTGCACGTATCGCAATTTAGTAATAATCTTGGTAAAACCAAGAATCGTCCTCAAGGACTGAATCCTCAATTACCAGTTAATTAATTTCTCTTTCTATTTGGTCAATTAGAATTTCGATTCTTATAGAAGAACCAAAAGAAAATATAATATTAAAAAACAATAATTACAAATTAAATAAAATATCAATTAATAGCGAAACCTTGGATTTAAACACTGAAGAAATAATTAGGATATTCAATCTCATCAACTATCCTCCCTATCATTTCCTAATACAAAATACTAAATTCTTCTTCTTTCTGCCTAATTCAATTAACAAGTTGATAAAAACAGCCTATAATCATACTATGAATTATAAACTCAACCTAGGTGACAATTTCCTATATTTCTATGGTAAATTGAACCACAAAAATAGCATTAATCTCAACAACTTAATAAATAGTTACACAATTAATATGGATACTCTCGTTCCAAATTAAAATTATGTCCAATATAACCACAGCAAATTCAAATCTCACTTCTCAGATTTTGATTTGAAAACATATAAATAATGACTATAGATGGCCAATCAATAAGAACAGGTTATATATGGAATTGAAGAAGATTGAAGAAGAAGAACATTGAAATTGCATTAATTCATAATAGGGATTCAAGTGATTCAATTAAAAAATCCTAAACAGAAAATTAGTTCATATTCATAATGCTAATCATAAAGACAATTAAAAATAACATCAGAAAATAGATGAAAACATGCAGTTTGAATCCTCCAAGCCTTCAGCCTCCAAGAATTTCCTACTCCAAAATCTGTATCCCCCTTCTTTTTCCTCTCTTTCCTCTTATAAAAAACCTAAAAATTCAGTTTTTAAAGAGGCGGGCCGCGGCTCTATATGTATCATGCCGCGGCCCGTGTCTAAAATCTTTCACGATTCTGCCTTTCCATGCCGCGGCCCTCCTCAGCCATGTCGCGGCCCGTGTCTGAGATTTCTGGGTTGTTGCCTTTCTATGCCGCGGCTCTCCTTAGCCATGCCGCGGCTCAAAGTTCTTCTTCAAAACATTGGTTCTGTTTCACTAGCTAGCCGCGGCTCTACTTTGCTCATGTCGCGGCCCTTAAGAAATTTCTCAATTCTTCAAGATTTTATCCCAAAAATTTACCAACACCTCCAAATCATGTTGAAATCCATCATTTCTCAAAATATGTTATAAAACTTGGTTATTTCTTCTCTTTCTTTGACATTTTCCTCCAAGTACTCAATTCTTCCTGATATTCACAAAGACAAACAAACACAGCATAAACCCGCACTAAATGGAAGAAAAATGAAATAAAAGACTACTTAAAACACCACCTAAACATGACAAAAACTAGACTCAACAAACTCCCCTAAACTTAACATTTACTCGCCCTCGAGTAAAGAATAACCTTAGACTTAAAACAAAACACAACACACAAACAATTAAGCCTCCACTTTGTCCATAACACATTGTCATCATTCGCGAAATATCAATTGCGATTTTCAACTAGAATTTCAGTCTAATCACTCTCACAATTAACCCAAATGCCTCAGTTGGAAATTAGAATATGAGTTGTAAATAACAAAATGTGCAATTAGAATACATCATACATGTTTTACTCTTTCAACAGTCCACTCACCAAAATTCAATATACTTGCCTTTCTCCACTAATGTTAACAACACATGTTTTGGAATCAACAGGACTTTCAAGGTTCATGCATTTTTGGCTTAGGTAAAGGTAGATAAAAAGACATTTAGGCTTCATTAAACCATAAGCACCAAAAAAAATTAATTCAATCAAACAACCCACATTGCGTTTAATTGCTAACCCAAAATTCACCCATTTTTCATCGATTGAGAACTCATAATCAATACACCAACATCACTTTATTTTATTTTTTCATCACTTTTTTTTTCTTTTCTTTTTGCTTTTTTTTCTTTTCTGAAGACGAAAATTGAAATTGATTTACATTGATGTTGCAAGTATATTTTTTTTTACACTTTACACTTGTCTCAACCGAAAAATTACATTGTTCATCCACTCACACCAATATGTTTTTCCTTCTTTTTCTCTCTACCCAATCACAAATCGTTCCCCTAAACTTATTTCTAAGCTTATGGCATAATTCATAGGAGAGGGAAAAATAATTGGTACAGTTTTTGGCTTAATGCAGTGGTTGAATAATCAATAAAACAAGTTAAGGCACAAATGAGCAAACTAGGGAAAATAATGATAAGGGTAAGCTTGAAAGGCCCAAACATTCCAAAAGATTGCCTAAATCATATTCCAAAACACATGTCATCAAGGATTTCGTCTCAAAAGACAAGTAATGCAAGTTCTATCATATTCCACCAGTCATTCCTCATACCCAAGTAAAACATATATAACATAAGCTAATTGTCCCAATTTACACAACATATTCAAATTTCCAACAAAACATTAAAATTGATCCCAAGAGTAATCAACCAAGCACACGATAATTCACACAATTACTATTTCACAAATTGATGACAAATGATATTAAAAACAAATTATCGGCTTAACTGCTCAACAGTGAAAATAAAACTAAAATTAACAGAACAAAGATAAAAAAAAAAAATAATAACTGATAAGCCCCTCCCCCAAATTTAAATTTCACATTGTCCCCAATGTGACATGAAGAGTAAGGAAAGAAGACTTACCTCAAAAAGCACGCCACGTCAGTATGGCGGAGGTGGTGGTGGTGGGTTGTATGGATTGAACTGAGGTGGAGGAGTGAAGTCATTTTCATCAGCAGAACTCATAGTCCACCTCGTGACTAAGGCATTCAACTCCTCTATATGAACCCGCCCATACTCATTCTGTTGCGCCAGGAAGTCATTATAATGCTGATTTTCTGCATGATGCGATTGGATTAAATATTGATTTTGGCGAATAAGGTAATCCAATCAATCATGCGTGCACTGCGTGTGCTCATCAATTGCCCACCAATTTCCAAATTCGAAGGTGGGTTACTAGGGCCCTCTTCATCAGCTCCTTCCTCCTCCACTTGATCAGTGTCAGCTGTATCATCAGCCCGTCGACGCTTATAATGCTGCCCAGGTGACGGCGGGGTAAGAAAGGTCGAAGGAAACGCAGCAAACAAGGTCTGATTAATTGGCCCCATGAGTTTTCGAACGAGATCGCTAGCGAAGACCAGTACATCATAAGTGTCACATAGGGTCGAGATAAAAGTACCATGAGCAACACCAGCAGTAGTATTGAATCTACTGATGTTGCGAATGCTGTAACGGATGACTCGGCCTACATCAATTGTCATCTTGGTCATGATAGCATAAACCAACAAACAGTGCTCTCTATCAATAGTGGAAACATGAGAGGTCGGCAATAAGCGTGAACTTACAAAATAAACCCAAGCCTTAGCAATTGGGTTAAGCTGCCACCGGTTCATATCTTTTGGCTTGCCATGATGATAATTAAACCGATCCCCTTCCATACTCAGTACTTCAGCCACTGCATTATAATCCGGCTCGCTAAAGTGGGCCAATTGCCAATGCTCATCATCAAGCGCAGATAATGTAGGGAGGTGCAGCAATTGGTTAAATGAATAAACTTCAGTAGGCACCTTTTTACCTCTAATAAAGTTTTGCTTGTCTGCATCAAGATATGGGAAATTTGTGAAGAATTCAAACATTTGAGAGTAGTTGGCCATTCCAACACGGGTAGAGTCGCAGAAGAAAACCCAATTACGTCTCACTATCTCAGCCCGAATGAGATCATAGGAAGGATTATTTTCAAACGGTTCATCTTGAAACTCAAATCCCCGCTCCCTCACCACAGATTTCTCATGAATTCTTTTAAACATGTCAGCCGCTTCCTTATTGACAAATAATCGAGTATCATAATTAGCAGGAGGAGGTGGTGTTGGTTGAGTTCGGGATGAAGAGGCTTTCTTCGAAGAGGCATCTCTAGGAGGATTTCTCTTAGGACCCATTGTTTTTCAATACAATAACAGACTAAACCCCCCAATTGGTTTAAAAGAAATTAAGTATAACTTCTCCTTGGTTTCACTCCCCCAAAAATTACTAAGTTACAATAAACAAACAACCCAACCATTTACACCAGAAAAACAACAAACCCCCTAGATTTCTCACAAGAAAAACATAAAACAGTCCACAATGCCAAAATGTAATCTATCTTCCAATCAGAAAGCACTAGAATAGATGTGAGGCACTTACTTGCATGTCACAAGGTTTCTCCTTTTTGTCTCCTTGGCTGATTAAATTCTCAAGATGGAGAAGGGGTTGTGAGAATTTGAGAGAGAAAAGAGGCTTTGAGTGTTGGTAAAAAGGAAATTGTGAAAGTGAATGAGGATGAGGGCAAAATTAGGGCTTTTTACCCCAGATTTCGCACACGGGTCGCGGCATTAGCCATACAATGCCGCGGCCCGCATAAAATTTTCTGGAAATAATGCCGCGGCATTAGGATATCCATGCCGCAGCCCGCCTCTATCTTCTGGGAAATCTGGGTTTTAATGCCGCGGCCCTTCTTTTCCATGCCGTGACCCTCCTCTTTACTTCAAAACTCGTGGGCCTCTGGAACCAGCAATGCCATGGCTCAATGTCTCTATGCCGCGGCCCTTAAGGATTTTTCATTTTTTCTTTTTCTTTAATTTTTTTTTTCAATTTTTTTATTTTTCACGTTTTTCACGATTCCAAAAGTCCAAAAATAAACAAAATATCCATTGTTTACAAGTGCAAAAGTAAGAAAAATAATACATAAAAAATAGGGTGCCTCCTATAAGCGCTGTTGTTAACGTCATTTAGCCGGACGCTGAACTCCTCTTCACTGCGACGACAAGAGGATGATAGACTTGGCCTGATCAAAATGACCACCCATGTAAGGCTTCAATCTTTGCCCATTCACCTTAAAATTACCACTCTTTTCACTAGCTACCTCGACTGAGCCATAAGGGAATACTTTAACAACAGTGTAGGGTCCGGACCACCTCAATTTTAGCTTGCCTGGAAACAATTTCAACCTTGAATTAAATAGTAATACTTGCTGACCCGGTTGAAATTCCTTCCGAAGCAGGTTCTTGTCATGCCACAACTTAGTCCGTTCCTTGTAAATTTTGGCATTCTCATATGCCTCATTCCTGAGCTCCTCTAGCTCATTCAACTGTAGCAATCTTTTCTCTCCCGCTGATGCCATGTCCATATTCAAAGTTTTCATGGCCCAAAATGCTCTATGCTCAAGTTCCACTGGAAGATGACACGCTTTCCCAAAGACCAACCTATATGGTGACATACCAATAGGTGTTTTGAAAGTTGTTCTATATGCCGACAAAGCGTCATCGAGCTTCTTAGACCAGTCTTTTCTCGAACGTTGTACCGTCTTCTCCAAGATTAACTTAATTTCCCGGTTGGAAATCTCAACTTGTCCATTACTTTGCGGGTGATAAGGTAATGTTTTTCTATGTCTAACTCCATACTTTGCAAGTAACACTTCAAATTCCTTGTTGCAAAAATGACTCCCTTCATCACTAATAATAGCTTTAGGAGTACCAAACCGGGTAAAAAATGTACTTTTGGAGAAAAGTAAGAACTGTTTTACCGTCATTAGCATGAGTTGCAGCTGCTTCCACCCACTTAGAAACGTAGTCCACAGCTAACAAAATAAACAAATTGTTGTACGATGACGGAAAAGGACCCATGAAGTCAATACCCCACACATCAAACAGTTCCACTTCTAAAATACCATTCAAAGGCATCTCGTTCCTCCTTGAAATATTACCAGTCCTCTGACAATGATCATATGCCTTGACAAACTCGTGAGAATCCTTAAAGAGAGTTGGCCAAAAGAAACCACTTTGTAGAACTTTTGCAGCAGTCCTTATCCCACCAAAGTGACCTCCACACTGCAAACTATGACAATGGTTCAGGATAGAGTACATCTCCTCTTCAGGCACACATCTTCTAATTATCTGATCGGCACAGTGCTTGTAGAGGATTGGCTCTTCCCAATAATAGTGCTTTACCTCAGAAAAGAATTTCTTCAATTGTTGTCTTGTCATGTCAGGAGGTGTGATGTTTGCAGCTAAAAAGTTGACATAATCAGCAAACCATGGGACCATCAAACTTTCCTTTAAAACAAACAACTGCTCATCAGGGAACTTGTAAAATCCTTTATTGGCATATTTGACAATATTGACAAAATTAATTAAAGGAGTATTTTCGAAATGGGTAGTTTCCTGTTTTGTAATATTGAGTGGTTAATTTCGAAAATGGGTAGTTTCCTATTTTGTTGAAATGTGTCTTTTTATAATCAGATTATTATATATATGATAATAAAATAAATATATAATTTCCTATAAAAGAATATCTTTTCTTGAATTGGAAATTATTGGTATTTATTTTATTTTTTTATTTGATTTATTTTATGCAGAAATTGTGTACAGCTTGTAGAGATAAAGTATATATTGTTTCCTTATTTATTTAAGGAAACTGGGTTTAAAAAACTGTCCAGGTTCAATGAATCTGTTTGAACGAATTGCCAGTCTGTTTAAACAGATTCTGACTTTCTTGTTTTGGAAGATTTTCCATTTATTGGCTGATTGGTTTCTGATTTGGTTTCCACGACCTAAAGGGATTCTAAAGGGTATATAACCATCCTTAGGTCGTTGGTTTTGATTATCTCTCTTGGGGTATTATTTTCCAAATATTTTTCAAGTTTTAGAGAGACTTTTTATTATGTGAAGAACTTGAGTCCAGCAAGTTCTTAGTGGTTTATTACAGTGTACTTCTGTATTGTTTTCTTTGTGTTAATTGTGCAGGTTGAACACACTTGGACATTGGTCATCAAGCTTCGGGAGAAGTCTTGTTCGTGAGTCACTTTTCGGGAGGAAAAGTGCAAGTGTTATGATTTGAAGGGAGTTCAAGATCTTAGCACTTCAGAAATTTGATTAGGAGTTTAGATTACAACAGTTGCGACAAATTCAAGAGGGAGTCTTTATTTGTATAAGTCAATTTGGTTTTGTAATCATTTAGATATTCTTCTAATAAATTTCATTCTCTGGGCGTGGCCTCGTGGACTAGTAGCAATCTGCAAAGATTGCTGAAACCACGTAAAAATTCGTGTGTTCTTTACTTTATGTTCGTTTTTATCTTCTGGTCACAAACTGTTTAAACATATCTGGTTTCGGTTCAAACAGTCTTTGTGTCTGTTTAAACATATCTGTAACAGTTCAACAATTAATTATTTTATTTGAATAATTAAGTTGGTAATCTTATAAAAAACGGAATTTCAATTGGTATCAAAGCGGTTCACTAAACTCTTAGTGAGAGCTTGTGGTTATTTTCCGTTTGATTTGTTTTGTGTGAAATGTCTTTCTTTGCAGAAGGTAGTTCGGTGTCTCGACCTCCATTGCTAAATGTTATCCCCATTTTCTGCATGGGCTCGGGGCCTTCGTCCAGGCCCATTGTCAGGGGCCATGTAAGCATGTGGGCCCGGCCCAAGGCCTCTTGGTACGGAGAGTGTCCAAGGGGAGGGGTATGGACCGGGGATGCATGTCTGGGCCCATTAGAGGGGTACGGCATGTCCCTCCGGGACGATAGTCCGGGCGATGTACAGAGCGTTCGGACCCCCGCGGCCTACGCGTCCAGGTCCCGGACCCTGATACGGTCCGGGCCTGTGGTAAACGAAGAGGGACAAAGGTAAACAGACCCGGATCACCTAACCCCCGGTTGAAGGGGTCAAGCGTCCAGGACCCTGAAGCCGCCTCACTCCGCGTGGGCGTTGTCCCCACTTTTCACCTGCAGAAAAGGCCACCTCGAGATTGCACGCCGTTGTTTCAGGTCTGCGCTGTCAAGTACTCTCACTAATCTTGTCTCCTGAATCTGCCTCGTAACTCGAAGTGTCCAGACCAAAAGTACCGTTTTGTCGGGCGAGATGTAGCTCTAAGGTCAACCTGTTGGGCCTTAGCTGGTTTGGAATTCATGTATTTTGTATCTTTTGTATTAGGCCTCCACTAGAAAGGCCAAGAATATCCCTATCTTCGACGGGCCCGGGTCGTACCCGGCCCAGACCCGGTGTTCCCATAAGCCTATAAATATAAGCTACAGAACACTGTAAAAGGGGTCTCTCTTCACTAAAAAAATACAGCAACTCTGTCAAAATATAGAGGGAAACTCCATTGTAAAAGGTTCTTCAAGCTCTAATAATACAGACTCGTGGACTAAGGCTAGTTAACGCCCCAACCACGTAAAAACCCCGTGTTAATCCTCTGCTTTCATTATACTTATCATATAGATAATAGATATTAATATAGTTACCGAAAATCTCGGTTAACACTAAATGACTCAAACTATCCATATTGGAAAGTTAGGATGAGAGCTTTCATAAAAGCTCAAGATGAGAAAGCATGGAGAGCAATTTTGTCTGGATGGTCACCTCCTACTGAAAAAGGTGAAGATGGAAGCACAATTGTAAAATCTGAACTTATTTGGGATACAGAAGAAGAAAAATTATCCAGCTATAATAATAAAGCTCTTCACGCCATATTTAATGGTGTTGGAGAAAGTTTTATAAAACTTGTTTCCACATGTGTCTCGGCTAAAGATGCTTGGACAATTCTTCAAACTCAGTTTGAAGGAACTGTAGATGTTAAAAGGTCTAGATTTATTATGTTACAAACTAGGTTTGATGACCTTAGAATGTCTGATTCTGAAACACTATCTGAATTTTATGAGAGATTATCTGATATTTCTAATGAGTATTTTGCACTTGGTGAGAAACTTGATGATTCTGTTCTTGTTAGAAAAATCGTTCGAGTTCTTCCTGACAGGTTCAATGTTAAGCACACTGCTATGGAAGAGGCAAAAAACTTCAGTACTATGAAGGTAGAAGAAGTGATGGGGTCACTTCGTACCTTTGAGTTAAATCAAAATATTCGTCAAAAAGACAAGCCAAGTACTTCCAAAGAAAAGGAGAAAACCATAGCTTTCAAGAGCACTGAAAAGGAAGTCTCAGATGATGAAGATGGTGATAATGAAATGGCAATACTTGCAAAGAATTTTCAAAAATATGTGAATAAGATAGGAAGCAAGAAATTCAATGGCAAGATGTCAAAAGGTAATCCTTCTTCTCTTAAACCTTTTCAAACTAATAAAAAGGGTATTCAGTGCAGGGAATGTGAGGGATTTGGTCACATCCAGTCTGAGTGTGCAAACACCTTGAAAAAGAACAAAAAAGGTATGATTGTTACTTGGAGTGATAATGACTCTGAAAGTAGTGAAGATGAGGAAGGTAATGTCGCTCTCACTTCTACTTTACCTGTTTCTAAATCTGAAAATGAAAAAATTGTTTGCTTGAATAATGTTTCAAAAGATGAAGAAAATTTTGATAGTGATGAATCTGAATTGAATGATGAGTCCTTGAGTGAATCTTACAAAAAGATGTATGGTTCATGGGTGAAAGTGTGTTCTGAAAATCGGTCATTGGTAAGCAAAAATAAAGATTTATCCTTTGAAATTAAACAACTTACTGATTTAAATGAAAATTTTGAAAAAGAAATAATTTAAAAAAATGTTGAAATTAATAAGTTGTCTAAAGATTTGGATACTCTTGAGAAAAATGTTAGAATGCTTAACCCCGGTTCAACTGTTTTTGAGAATATACAGAATTCAGGTCAAAGAAGTCATGTGAGACTGGGTGCTTCAAGTTCTCAAAAATCAAAGAAAATTGTCTTTATCTCGGCTGGGATGCTATCGTCTGATGTTCCTGTGTCATCCTCATTGAAATCTGTTGTATCTGGTACTCGGATTGTTCCAACAGAAAGGACACAGTCAGCAGGTAAATCCAATGGTAAGTTCGAAAAATTCATTCCAATCTGTCATTTTTGTGGCAGGAAGGGTCATATTCGTCCTAAGTGTTTTACTCTTATGAATTTTGCAAAAAATGAATATTTTGAAAAATTCAATTATTTTGATAATTTCAAAAGAGTAAAAAAGGAAAATGTTCAATCAAAGAAAATATGGATCAAAAAGAATAATTGCTTTGCTGGTTTTACTAGTGAATATGATAGATCTGCTTCTTCATATTTTTGGTATTTTGACAGTGGTTGTTCAAGACATATGACAGGTGACAAGTCTATTCTTACAGACATAAAACCTATGCATTGTGGGTCTGTTACTTTTGGCAATGGAATTGAAGGTAATGTTCTTGGTATGGGTACTCTTAACTTTGAAGGGTTGCCTAGAATCAAAAGAGTGTTACTTGTGGAAGGTCTTAAAGCTAATCTTCTAAGCATAAGTCAAATTTGTGATCAAGGTTATACTGTTAACTTTGATAAAGAGAATTGTTTTGTTTTAAACAAGAATGGTGAGAATGTTCTTGAAGGTTATAGATCTAATGACAATTGCTACACTCTTCTGCCATCTATTATGTGTCAATCTGTTGTGAGTAATAACACTGATATGTGGCATGCTAAACTTGGTCACATAAATTTCAAAACCTTGAAAAAATTGTCACATGTAGGGAGTGTTCGTGGTTTACCTAAGCTTGGTAAAGAATCTGATGGTAAGTGCAAGAGTTGTCAACTTGGTAAGCAATTAAAAATTACACATAAAAGTGTTTCTGACATAAACACTTCGAAAGTTTTATAATTGCTTCACATGGATCTTATGGGTCCAATTCAAATTGAGAGTTTAAATGGGAAAAGGTATATTTTTGTTTATGTGGATGATTTTTCTAGATATACTTGGGTGGATTTCTTGAAAGAAAAATCTGACACTTTTGATGCCTTTAAAACTCTTTGCTTGAAATTAAAAGTTGAAAAAGATTGCAACATTGGAAAAATTGTTCGTATAAGAAGTGATCATGGTAAAGAATTTGAGAATTCTGTCTATGATGATTTTTGTAAGTCTGCAGGTATCTCTCATGAGTTTTCAGCTCCCAAAACTCCTCAACAGAATGGAGTTGTAGAAAGGAAAAACCGCACTCTTCAAGAAATGGCTAGAGTGATGCTAAACAGCAAAAAATTGACCAAACGGTTATGGGCAGAAGCAATTAACACTGCTTGCTATATCATATATCGTGTTTTTCTTCGTCCAAGTACATCTAAAACATCTTATGAAATTTGGAAAGGTAAGAAACCAAGTGTGGCTTACTTCCATGTTTTTGGATGTGTTTGTTACATTTTGAGAGATAAAGAAAATCTTGGTAAATTTGATGCTAAGAGTGATGAAGGTGTTTTTATTGGATACTCCACTAACAGTAGGGCTTATCGTGTGTATAACATGAGAACCCAAACTGTAATGGAGTCGGCTAAAGTTGTTATTGATGATTCCAGGGATTTTTCTGAGTTTTCTACTGAGGAAGAAATTGAAAGGTTTATTGATGAACCTACTGAAAAACACGAAGAAGCTTGTGTCAGTGATACTACTGTTGCAACGTCTGATCCATCTGTTCCAACAGATCACGAATCCGATGAAACTGATTCTGGACAGACAGAAAAGAAATTTCCATATATTATTTTGGATGAAGTCCAAAAGGAGCCATCAACCAGAGTTAAGTTAAATCATCCAGCAGATTTAATACTTGGAAATCCAAAAGATAGTATGGTAACACGAAGAAGGTTTAGTAATGTTGTTCAATTTGTTTGTTTCTTATCTCTAATTGAGCCTAAAAATGTGAAAGAAGCTTTAACTGATGAAAATTGGATTAAAGTTATGCAGGAGGAATTGGAACAATTTTTAAGAAACAAAGTGTGGATCCTTGTGCCAAGACCATTGCATACCAATATTATTGGCACAAAATGGATTTTCAAGAATAAATCTGATGAATTTGGTACAATTGTGCGAAATAAAGCAAGATTAGTGGCACAAGGGTACACACAAGTGGAAGGAATAGACTTTGATGAAACATTTGCACCTGTTGCAAGACTTGAATCAATTAGATTATTATTGTCTATTGCTTGTTTGATTGGTTTCAGGTTGTTCCAAATGGATGTCAAATCCGCATTTCTCAATGGGATCTTGAATGATGAGGTATATGTTGAACAACCTAAAGGATTTGAAGATCCCCATGCACCTGATCATGTGTACAAGTTGGAGAAAGCTCTTTACGGTTTGAAACAAGCCCCTCGGGCTTGGTATGAGAGACTCACTCAATTTCTTGTTTCTCATGGATACAAAAGGGGTGGAGTAGATAAAACTTTATTTATCAAAAATATTAAATCTAACATAATCATTGCTCAGATTTATGTTGATGATATTGTGTTTTGATCTACTTCTGACAATGAGGTGCATTTATTTGTGAAACAAATAAAAGAGGAATTTGAAATGAGCATGGTGGGAGAATTGACTTATTTCTTAGGTTTGCAAGTCAAGCAGTTAGATGAAGGCACATTTATCTCTCAAAGAAAATATGCTAAGAACCTGGTCAAAAAGTTTGGACTTGAAAGTTCAAAGATTGCCAAAACACCAATGGGAACGACTGTGAAGCTATCCAAAGATGAAAATGGTGTCAAAGTTGATCCTACACTGTATAGAAGCATGATTGGTAGTCTTCTTTATCTCACTGCTAGTCAACCTGATTTAAGTTATAGTGTTGGTGTGTGTGCCAGGTACCAAGGAAATTCCATGGAGTCTCATGTTACAGCTGTCAAAAGAATCATTCGATATGTTCATGGCACTGCTGATTATGGTATTTGGTATTCAAAAGAAACTAACCCTAATCTAGTGTGCTTTAGTGATGTTGATTGGGCAGGTAACACTGATGACAGAAAAACCACTAGTGGAGGATGTTTCTTCTTGGGAAATAATCTAGTCTCTTGGCACAGCAAGAAACAGAATTATATTTCTCTCTCAACAGCTGAGGCCGAATACATTGCAGCAGGAAGTTGTTGTGCACAACTCTTGTGGATGAAGCAAATGATGATGGATTATGGGTTTGATCTTGACACTTTAACTATTTTTTGTGATAATACAAGTGCAATTAATATTTCAAAAAATCCTGTGCAACATTCCCGTACTAAACATATTGATATTCGTCATCATTTCATAAGAGAATTAGTTGAAAATAAAGTTCTTGTCTTGGAATATATCGAAACACATAAACAAATTGCTGATATTTTCACTAAAGCTCTTGATTCGGTTCACTTTGATTTCCTCCGAAAATCTTTGGGGGTTTGTTCTCTTTAAATTGTCTTGTTATGGTGTTATCCGCTTGATCAAATGTGTGTTATTTAAGGTTAAGAAAATTGTCAATCAATTTGAAAATTTTGTTGTGTGTCAAGCTGGATAATATGTCTTGTGTTTATGAACCTTTGATTGTATATTCTTGAGAGAAATTTAATCAATTCCTCCTAGGCATATTCGAGTAAATTAATCAATGTTTAATGTTTGAGCTTCCATTTGTGTAGCATTGTTTCAAGCTTCTATGAAAGAATAGAGCTACCTACATCAGTGTGTGAAAGCCGTTTTTTGAGTAAGTTGGAACATTGTAATTCAGAGTTATGAAGAGGATACGCTACCATAGAAAAGGGCTACCACTGGTGTAGTGTGACAGCGTCTTCATGGGTTACAATCATTTTTAATTTCGAAAAAGACTTATTTGTCATTGGGCAATGTTTCCTTGCATACACTGTCACACACTTATGCTTGAAACAATGCAATAAAAAATGTACACAGTTTATAATAAATTTTAAAAAAAAATGTGTGTAAGACTCATACATGTTGATTGATTCACTTAAGAATATGTGCTTGTGACTGAATTGTGGTCTATTTCTCTCGAATATTCTTTCTAATTTTTTATTTTCACAAGTGTTCTTATCCATGGTATACACTAACACTTATTTTCATTTGCTTGATTTTATTCTTATCAGGATAACTCACATTGATCAAAGCAGATTTTTTTTGGGGTTGAGTTTTATTTTTGTGCATATTTAAAAAAATGAAAATAAAAATAACAATAATAAAAAAAAAATTGACAAGGAAATTCATGGTGGACCGAATCATTGTGGTAATTTTGTGAAATTATGCATTTAATTTGTGTGATTTATTATATTCTTTGTCTCCAAGGAATTTATTTTTGTCTTCTTTCTCAATTTAGAATTCCATGATTTGTATCTTTATTGTTTTGTACCTTGTTTAGAATTGTTAAAAAAAAAAAAAAAGGAAAAAGGTCAATAAGAAGATCGTGTGGGGTTATTTTTTTCTGGTTACCTTTTTTGGATTGGGGATATCTTCTATTTTCCTTTATAAAATACAAAAAAAAAAAAAGGGTAAGTTTTATGTAGATCGTGTCTTAAAGGTTGTTTCATTTTATTTGTTAATTAAATCATTTAAAAAAAAAAAAAAAGGAAACCTCTTATTGCCGTGGGTGTCCAAATTGGGTAAGTGTTGTCCTTACAAAGCTTGTCATTACCCTTATCCTTCTCACCCACGATCTCTCTAAGTCTTCATCTTCTTATTTTTTTTCTCTCATTGTTTTTGTAAGTATTTGCTACTTTTCAGAGAAGGAAAAATGGTGAAAACTCGTGGAGCTTCCTCTAAGAAGACCCCTGCTACTCAATCTCTGATGTTTGCCTCAGATGACATTCCTCCTAAATTCTCATCTGTTCCCCCAGATTCAGGAACTGTTGCTACAGAACTAGCTGTTGTTCGAGCCTCTCTTGTTTCTTTGGCTTCTTTGAAAGACACAAAGGGGGAGAGTAGATATTTTCCAAAAACCTGTTTGTTTGTTGTTTTGTTTAACTCTGGACCTTCTTATTTTGAGGGGGAGTTAAGTCTAGTTTCTTTACATGTTTGTTATAAGTTAATGCATGTTTGCAGGGGGAGTTCTTTCTCTTTACTTATCACTAACATTTGTGTTGCAGGTTTTTGAATTAATTTTGTCTATCAAATTGCCAAAGGGGGAGATTGTAAAATCCTTTATTGACATATTTGACAATATTGACAAAATTAATTAAAGGAGTATTTTCGAAATGGGTAGTTTCCTGTTTTGTAATATTGAGTGGTTAATTTCGAAAATGGGTAGTTTCCTATTTTGTTGAAATGTGTCTTTTTATAATCAGATTATTATATATATGATAATAAAATAAATATATAATTTCCCATAAAAGAATATCTTTTCTTGAATTGGAAATTATTGGTATTTATTTTATTTTTTGATCTGATTTATTTTATGCAGAAATCGTGTACAACTTGCAGAGATAAAGTATATATTGTTTCCTTATTTATTTAAGGAAACTGGGTTAAAAAACTGTCCAGGTTCAATGAATCTGTTTGAACGGATTGCCAGTCTGTTTGAACAGATTCTGACTTTCCTGTTTTGGAAGATTTTCCATTTATTGGCTGATTGGTTTTTGATTTGGTTTCCACGACCTAAAGGGATTCTAAAGGGTATATAACCATCCTTAGGTTGTTGGTTTTGATTATCTCTCTTGGGGTATTATTTTCCAAATATTTTTCAAGTTTTAGAGAGACTTTTTATTATGTGAAGAACTTGAGTCCAGCAAGTTCTTAGTGGTTTATTACAGTGTACTTCTGTATTGTTTTCTTTGTGTTAATTGTGCAGGTTGAACACACTTGGACATTGGTCATCAAGCTTCGGGAGAAGTCTTGTTCGTGAGTCACTTTTCGGGAGGAAAAGTGCAAGTGTTATGATTTGAAGGGAGTTCAAGATCTTAGCACTTCAGAAATTTGATTAGGAGTTTAGATTACAACAGTTGTGACAAATTCAAGAGGGAGTCTTTATTTGTATAAGTCAATTTGGTTTTGTAATCATTTAGATATTCTTCTAATAAATTTCATTCTCTGGGCGTGGCCTCGTGGACTAGTAGCAATCTGCAAAGATTGCTGAAACCACGTAAAAATTCGTGTGTTCTTTACTTTATGTTCGTTTTTATCTTCTGGTCACAAACTATTTAAACATATCTGGTTTCGGTTCAAACAGTCTTTGTGTCTGTTTAAACATTTCTGTTCAAACAGTCTTTGTGTCTGTTTAAACATTTCTGTAACAGTTCAACAATTAATTATTTTATTTGAATAATTAAGTTGGTAATCTTATAAAAAACGGAATTTCAGAACTCATCATTTATCTGGACTTCCTTCATATTCTGACTCTCTTCTAACTCCAGTCTTGACAAATGATCTGCTACTAGGTTCTCGGTACCTTTCTTGTCTCTGATTTCTAAATCAAACTCCTGGAGGAGAAGGACCCATCGGATTAGTCTTAGCTTGGCATCCTTCTTGGTCATAAGGAATTTGATCGCCGAATGGTCTGTGTACACAATAACCTTATTCCCGATTAATTATGGCCTGAACTTGTCACAAGCGAAGACTATGGCCAACATCTCCTTTTCAGTAGTAGCATAGTTCAACTGAGCATCATTCAAGGTCCTACTATCATAGTAGATGGTGCGAAAAACCTTGTCAACTCGTTGACCCAACACGGCCCCGACAACATAGTCACTTGCATCACACATCAACTCGAATGGAAGCTCCCAATTGGGAGTCATAACTATAGGCGCAGATATAAGTTTCTCCTTTAGTACCTTAAATGCATGAAGGCACTCTTCATTGAAATAAAAAACCACACCAATCATTAACAACGAAGAGAGGGGCTTAGACACTTTGGAAAAATCTTTGATGAATCGCCTATAGAATCCCGCATGGCCAAGGAAACTTCTTCCTCCTTTTACTGACACTGGAGGTGGTAATTTCTCAATTGTTGCAATCTTTGCATTATCCACCTCAATACCATTTCTAGAAATTTTGTGTCCCAGAACAATCCCCTCTTTTACCATAAAATGGCATTTTTCCCAATTCAACACCAAATTTTCCTTTTCACAACAATTCAACACGTTTTCCAAATTACCCAAACAGAGGTCAAATGACGAGCCAAAAACAGAGAAATCATCCATGAATATCTCAATACACTTTTCTACCATATCTGAAAATATAGCCATCATGCACCGTTGAAATGTTGCAGGAGCATTACATAATCCAAATGACATTCTCCTGAAAGCAAATGTGCCATAGGGACATGTAAATGTGGTTTTCTCTTGATCCTCTGGTTCAATAGCGACCTGATGATACCCCGAATACCCATCCAAGAAACAGTAGTAGATGTGGCCTGCTAATCTGTCAAGCATTTGATCAAGGAAAGGCAAAGGAAAATGATCCTTCCTTGTTGCCTTGTTGAGCTTGTGGTAATCAATACAAATCCGCCACCCCGTTACAGTTCTTGTTGGAATGAGTTCATTGTTTTCATTTTTTACCACAGTCATACCACCCTTTTTAGGTACCACTTGCACTGGGCTCACCCATGCGCTATCAGAAATTGGGTAGATCACTCCAGCGTCCAACCATTTAAGAATCTGCTTAAGTACGACTTCCTTCATGGCTGGATTGAGTCTTCTCTGAGCCTCTATGGATGACTTACTATTATCCTCCAATAAGATTTTATGCATTACTGTTGATGGGCTTATTCCTCTAATATCCACCAATGTCCACCCAATGGCCAATTTATGATCCCTTAAAACCCTCAACAATTTTTCCAATTCTATCTTTGACAGGTCAGCTGACACAATTACAGGTAAAGTTTCATTCTCTCCCAAATATGCATATCGCAAATGATCTGGAAGAGCCTTCAATTCCAACTGTGGTGGCTGCTGAATGGATGTTAGCGGTTTATCAGGCGCGTCTGCTAATTCTTGAAACTTCTTCCAGTATGGTAGGTAGGAATTTATCCAGTTTACATAATCTCTTATCTCAGCATCATCATCGTCGACCTCATCACCTATTAATACTGCCTCTAAGGCATCACTATTCATCCTTCTTTTCGAGACTTCCTTCTCTATCACATCCACACTATAGCAACTGTCACTAGCCACCGGATACTTCATGGCCTTGAAGATATTAAAGACCACCTCATCTCCTTGAACTCTAAGCTTAAGCTCTCCCTTTTGAACATCAATAAGAGCTTGACCTGTGGCTAGAAATGGTCTACCGAGAATAATAGGTACATCCATATCCTCCTCCATGTCCAGAACGATAAAGTCAGTGGGAAATATAAACTTATCCACCTTCACAAGAACATCTTCAATAATACCCCGTGGATGAGTCACCGATCGGTCTACTAGTTGTAGAGTGACGGTTGTTGGTTTTGTCTCCCCCAAGCCAAGTCTTCTTAACACAGATAAGGGCATTAGATTAATACTCGCCCCCAAATCACATAAAGCGTGTTTACATTCAAATTTGCCAATGGTACAAGGTATGGTAAAGCTCCCAGGATCTCTCAACTTTTGGGGTAACTTCCTCTGTAATATTGCACTGCACTCTTCAGTGAGTGCTACCGTCTCATAGTCCTCCATCTTCCTTTTCTTGGACAGAATCTCCTTCATGAATTTCACATAGCTGGGCATCTGCTCTAAGGCCTCCACAAAAGGGATATTTATATGCAGCTTTTAAACACCTCTAAAAACTTAGAAAACTGTTTATCCAGTGTGGTTTTTCTAAGTCTTTGAGGATATGGAACTCGAACTGGCTGCTCATCAACAACTGGCTGACACTTTTCTGAACTCTGGTGGTCTTTAGTAACTTCTGCTGAATCAAACTGTTCACCCATCTCTTCATTCTGAACCACTGCCTGTGGAGATCTAGGCTACTCGGTTTGCTTCCCACTCCTCAGAGTAATTGCCTGAACTTGCTCCTTAGGGTTGACTTCAGTATTACTAGGCAAATTTCCCTGCGGTCTGTTATTAAGCATATTAGCCAACTGCCCTACTTGTGTTTCCAGGTTCCTGATAGAAGATCTAGTCTCTGTCATGAACTGAGTTTGAGTGTTGGTGAGGGTCAATAATGCAGCTTGCAATTCATAAGGCCTTTTAGGTGGAGCTTGATTCATTAATTGTTGAGGCCTAGGCTGTTGTGATGAAGAGACTTGATGCATTGGTGGCTGAGGCATATTATTCTGAAATTGACCCTGAAACTGAGGTTGCTAGCCTTGATTATTCCTCCAAGAAAAATTAGGATGATTTTGCCACCCAGGATTGTAAGTATTGGCGAATGGATTATTGAATGGCCTCTGAAAGTTTCCCACCGCTTGAACCTGAGCTTGATCCATCGGAATGTTATTATTAATACTGGTAGGACACTGATCAATAGAGTGAGGACCACCACAAATTTCACACCTAGTTTCCATTTGAACCGCATTAGCAGATACAGTGCTCTGCTGTAATTGTTTTGTCAGGGAGGCTGCTTGTGCTGTTAGAGCAGTGATTGCATCCAGCTCATGCACCCCAGCTACCTTTCTAACCCTCGATGATCTTTCCTCAGACCACTGATGATTATTTGTGGCCATGTCCTCCAGCAGCTCATATGCTTCATTGGCACTCTTACTCATGAATGCCCCACCAGTTGCAGCATCGATAATCGTTCTCGTTGTACCACACAGTCCGTTATAAAAATTGTGAACTAGCATCCACTTTTCTATACCGTGGTGGGGGAATTTCCTCAATAACTCCTTGAAGCGCTCCCAAGCATCATATAATGACTCTCCATCCATCTGATAGAAATTATTAATTTCGCACCTTAATTTAGCAGCCTTCGAAGGAGGGAAAAACTTAGCCAAGAATTTATGAGCAAGATCTTGCCAAGTATTTATAGAGTTTGCTTGAAGCGAATTAAGCCAGCTCTTAGCTCTTTCCCGCAGAGAAAATGGGAAGAGTCTCATCCTTATAGCATCATCGCTAACCCCATTATACTTGAAAGTGGCACACAATTCCAGGAAATTCGCCAAGTGCATATGGGGGTCTTCAGAAGGCAAACCCCCAAATTGAACCATGGACTGCACAATTTGCAAGATCGCCGGCTTAATCTCAAAATTATTGGCATCCACTGCCGGTGGTCTTATACAATTATGTACTCCTGTAACAGTGAGCAGTACATAGTCTCTCAGACTTCTGGCAGCAGGATTCTGAACCGGCTGTTGCAGAACTTCGGGAACCTCATTATTTCTCTCATTCTGTCTATCCGGCCCTTCATTTTGTGCCATCTCTACTGTTTGATGAGCCAACTTCTTGTTTCTTCTGTTTTGTTTGCACGTCTTCTCAATTTCAGGATTTACAGGAACAAGACTACCCGCCCCTCTTCTGCTACGCATATAACAAACCACCTGAAGTTTAACAAGAAACGCAGCTAAACAAATTAGAAACAAGACAAAAAGTAACCAAATTAGAAATAAAATCAACTAGACTGATATTGATGGTTTTCAGTCCCCAGCAGCGGCGCCAAAAACTTGTTACAGATTTTATATGATACGCAAGTGCACGTATCGCAATTTAGTAATAATCTTGGTAAAACCAAGTATCGTCCTCAAGGACTGAATCCTCAATTACCAGTCAATTAATTTCTCTTTCTATTTGGTCAATTAGAATTTCGATTCTTATAGATGAAGCAAAAGAAAATATAATATTCAAAAACAATAATTACAAATTAAATAAAATATCAATTAATAGCGAAACCTTGGATTTAAACACTGAAGAAATAATTAGGATATTCAATCTCATCAACTATCCTCCCTATCATTTCCTAATACAAAATACTAAATTCTTCTTCTTTCTGCCTAATTCAATTAACAAGTTGATAAAAACAGCCTATAATCATACTATGAATTATAAACTCAACCTAGGTGACAATTTCCTATATTTCTATGGTAAATTGAACCACAAAGGTAGCATTAATCTCAACAACTTAATAAATAGTTACACAATTAATATGGATACTCTCGTTCCAAATTAAAATTATGCCCAATATAACCACAGCAAATTCAAATCTCACTCCTCATATTTTGATTTGAAAACATATAAATAATGACTATAGATGGCCAATCAATAAGAACAGGTTATATATGGAATTGAAGAAGATTGAAGAAGAAGAACATTGAAATTGCATTAATTCATAATAGGGATTCAAGTGATTCAATTAAAAAATTCTAAACAGAAAATTAGTTCATATTCATAATGCTAATCATAAAGACAATTAAAAATAACATCAGAAAATAGATGAAAACATGCAGTTTGAATCCTCCAAGCCTTCAGCCTCCGAGAATTTCCCACTCCAAAATTCATATCCCCCTTCTTTTTCCTCTCTTTCCTCTTATAAAAAACCTAAAAATTCAGTTTTTAAAGAGGCGGGCCGCGGCTCTATATGTATCATGCCGCGGCCCGTGTCTAAAATCTTTCACGATTCTGCCTTTCCATGCCGCGGCCCTCCTCAGCCATGTCGCGGCCCGTGTCTGCGATTTCTGGGTTGTTGCCCTTCTATGCCGCGGCTCTCCTTAGCCATGCCGTGGCTCAAAGTTCTTCTTCAAAACATTGGTTCTGTTTCACTAGCTAGCCGCGGCTCTACTTTGCTCATGCCGCGACCCTTAAGAAATTTCTCAATTCTTCAAGATTTTATCCCAAAAATTTACCAACACCTCCAAATCATGTTGAGATCCATCATTTCTCAAAATATGTTATAAAACTTGGTTATTTCTTCTCTTTCTTTGACATTTTCCTCCAAGTACTCAATTCTTCCTGATATTCACAAAGACAAACAAACACAGCATAAACCCGCACTAAATGGAAGAAAAATGAAATAAAAGACTACTTAAAATACCACCTAAACATGACAAAAACTAGACTCAACAAGTAGAATGATTGTGCTTTTATTTTGAATTGTTAGTTTGATAAATTATTTGTGATTTTAGTTAAAAAAAACTTTGACTAAAATCGGGTTTAGGAGTCTATTTGAACTATTTTACAAGACACATGGTCTAAAAAATAATTTATCAAAATATAAGATCCAAAACAAAATATAGAGTTCAAAATAATATAAACCCTAATTTTTTAAGTTTTCAAATAAACTATTTAAATAAAGAGATTTTATTAATAGATAGATATTAAAAAGTATTATAATGATAATATAATAATTAAAAAGTATATATTCACAAAAAAATTGAGATAATTTTTAGCATTTGTTAAATTCGATAATTTTTTTCTATTTCAAATACTAAAATATTACGAATATTATTGCAACACATATTTTATTTAGCATTATTGAAGAAGTTCCAAGGGTACAATTATCAAAAGAAAACAAACAAAGAAATATCGCATTTATTTGGATAAAATATATTGAATGAGACAAAAAAAAACAAAATTTGAGAGGATATATATTTTTTGGTCTTATGTTATATTATTGGCATCTCGAGACAACATATTTTTCAATCTCAACTACATTGTTACGAGGAATAAGATAAGCTGATGTTTTCTTTGTTTGTTTTTTCTTCTTCTGCTGAATGAGATAAGCTGATGTAGTTTGTTTTATATATATATATATATATATATGGAATTTCTTTAGTGCAACTCCTTTGTTTACACCTTGTGAATATTTTTCAGTACGATTTTTTTTTATAATCGTATATATTATAGTTATTTAAAATATCTGCAAGTTTTGAGAAAATTTCAAATAATTTAAGACTTGTTTGGTATTGTTTTTTGTTTTTTTGTTTTCAAAATTGTGTTTTCAGAAATGAAAACAAAAAATAATTTTTGTAATTTTCAAAAAACAACAAGTGTTTTATTAATATTTTCTAAAAATAATATTTTAGTTTTATTTAAAAAATTAATAAATATATTTACAAATATAATTTTTTTTTTAAGTTTGTAATAAATAATGAGATAAAGTAATATGAAAGAAAAAATAATGAAAAATAAGGAGAGAGAAAATAATGATAGAAATTTTGATGAAGAAAAATTAAGAAGAGAGAAATTCATGCAAGCAAAAAATGAGAGGGAAAATTGCAAGATAGAAAAAATTAGGATCTAGAAAATTAGGATATAGGAAGTGATGAGAAATAAAATAATGAGATAATAAGTGATGATAAAGAAAATAAAGAGATCAAAAGTAATGAGAGAGAAAGTGATGTTAGAGAAAGAGATGAGAGAAAAAGTGAGAAGAGATAAATTAATGAGATAGAAAGCGGTGTGAGATAATAATGATTAAAAAGGTTATGTGAGAAAAAAATTGACAAAAAAAATTTGAGAACAACTAAAATAACTTTTGGTTATTCTCAAAATTTTTTATTTTTTGTAACTTTGTTTTTAAAAATTGTTTTATGAAAACAAATAAGGGTGTTTGATATTATTTTCAGAAAACAATTTTAAGTTTCTAAAAACAAAAAAATATTTTTTTAGTTAAGGAGTCAAACACCTTTTTAGAGTACCAAAAATAATGTTCAAATATATTGTTTTCCACGCGCATAAAAAAAATAGTTACGTTTGCAACAACTTATTTGAATATTTTTTCGGTATTGTAAATTATTTAAAATTTTCTGAAAATTTGCAAGATGTTCTAAATAACTATAATATACACAATCATAAAAAAAAAAAATTCGCGTCAAAAATTGTTCACAGAGTGCAAATAAAAAAAAAAGTGTACTGGTGCCGCTCTTTTTGTGAGTTGCACTAGAAATTCCCTAAAACATTTTACTCTTAATTAAGTTGTTTGACTTTTACACTTGTCTTGTACCTTTAAAATTTTTAACATTAGAAAAAAAAAACACATAAGTTTTACTTTTAGCGTAAAAAGTTTTAAAATATATTTTTTTTATTAGGTAATTTAATGTGTTAGGGTTAGAGATTTCTAGTTTGCATTGATGACTTTTATTTGGGGAATATTAATTTACCAAACTAGAAAAACTAGACTAATTTAGTTGAGTGTCCATTTCTATTTATGACTCTAATAGTAATTTCAAGTACCAATTCAAATGGAATAAAGAAATGGTGCCAATTTAAATCACATTGGACTAATCTAGTTGAGTTTCCAAATCTCTTCAGGGCACTATTTAGGATTCCATTTGAGCAAGTTGAATTTCCATTTCTATTTAGGACTTTAATTGTACTTTGAAGTACAAATTAAATGAATTATATTTATATATAATTTACCGATTTGAATGACACTGGACTAATCTAGTTGAGATTCCAAATCTCTCTAGGACACTATTTAGGACTTTATTAGAGCAAGTTTGATATCCATTATTATTTATTATATTACTAATAGTACTTTCAAGTACCAATTCAACTGGTTGAATAAAAAAAAAGTGCCAATTTAAATGGCATTGAACTAATCTAGTTGATTTTCCAAATCTCTTTAGGAGATTGTATTTAGGAATATATTAGAGCAAGTTGAATTTCCATTTTTATTTAGGAATTTAATATTAATTTCAAGTACCAATTCAAATGGATTAAAAAAAAGTACCAATTTAAAGGGATATTGGTGGCAAAAATACTCATTCTTTTTAAAAACTTGTGGTTTAGTACCTAATTTTTTTTTTATGGTAAATATGCCCAATGTCCACTTTCGTTTATCTTCGTTGGTACTTAGAGTAATTCCGTCTAATAATGTACTTGTGTAACACGTACAATTATTCAATTTTTTAAAACTTTATTTTTATTTAAAATCATATAATTTAATAAAGCTAAAGATTAACTAATTTGGAAACAAAACAAAAAGAAAATCAAAATCTTAAAAGAAGAAGAATGGTAGTTGGTTTGAAGCCATAGTTTAAACGAAGAAGAAGATAATTTGAAGAAGTGGAAGGAGACGCTCTAGTTAGCAATGGCATTTACAAAGACGAATGACACTCTGCTATTGGCAGCTTCAAAGACAGAGAAGAGGAGTAAGCTTGGTTATGCCCTAACCAATGTCGATTCGAAAGCCAGAGGAGGACGTTCCAACTTACAATAAGTGTTTTCTTCACTTTAAAAGTAGGGTTTTTGAATGAATAGAATATGATATATGAGTATTGCATGCTAGTTAGGTGGAATGGTTAATGGATTTAGTTGAATTGTCTAATGTGTATAGTTTTGTATTGCCTTGTACTTTGAAACTTTAAATATGGTTATTTGCCAAAATTGAATCACTTGCTCTGTAAAGTTTGGGGTTTTGACTGAGCCAGTTGGAGAATATTTTCATCAGGTGGGGATATATTTCTTTTCTTATGACACATATTCAAATAGGGGTTTTAATTGATTCTTTGACTTTTTAAATGGTCAAGATTGCATGAGAGTTTTTTTATTTTTTACTATTAACATGCATCACAAGGGGAAGTGGGGCACTCCGTTTGGTAAGCTGAGTTATGATGGAGGAGAGATGTCATATGTGGATGCCTGTGACATGGATGAATTTTGCAAATTTGACTTGGACAGGTTTGTGAAGGAGCTTGATTATGGTTTGCCTGTTAGTTACTAGTTAAGACCCATGGATAAGCCACTTAAGGATGGGATGAGCATAAACATAGATGGAGATATTCGATTTATGTTTGATGATATGAAGAAGAAAAAATACATGTTTTTTTATATTTACATGATCATGCCTGACTCAAGGCTTGAATTGAGCTTGGTGGCAATATTGATAACCAGTGTAGGAGTGATGAAGCTCCACATCTTATAAGAAGATGCTATATTGAAGAGATTCCAGATGATGTGGAAGTGCAGGTAGATGCGAGGGTCTGGGCTAAAGAATTTGATTATGTTACGAGCAAAAAAGAGCTTAAGGAATTGAAGGCAAATGTATATGAAGTGGCTGATGATGATTCAGAATACTCTGAAGAATACGTGATGCATATGCTAGATGATTGGAATGGTGATGATAATGGTGAGAGTAGATGCACTGAAAAGCCAAGTGTGGATGATAGTGTAGAGGTTATAGATTTGGTGGATGACAGTGAGGATGATGATGTGTTTGATGGTTTGGAGGAATTACACAATTTATCTGGGACATCTGACAAGGCCCTAAAAGACTTAGCTATAGCCCAAATCCAACTAGGAAAGGCCCAAGATGCTGGGACAGCTGAGGCCCAAACTACCAGGACAACTGAGCCACAACCAGATGTATGGCCAAATGAGCCCCAAACACAACCTCGTGGACAAGCCCAAAATCCAGAGTTTTTTTAAAAGAAATATGCCCTAGATAAGGAGGAAAGACAATTTGGGGAAAAGTGGGCACACCTTAGCACATGGTGGAATACAGTCATTGAGACCTGCAACCAAGAAGGGTATGATAGTGATTATGTATCAAATGATGACTTGCAAAGCTTAAATAGTGATGATGAAGAAGGAGGACTTAAAAAAGGAAAGAAATAGTTCACCCTTAGGTCTTACTAAAAGAATTTTGAATTCACACTCGGTTTGGAGTTTGCAAGTAAGGAGGAGTTGAAAGAGGTTCTGACAGAACACTTCACAAGCATTGATAGGGAGTTCACTTATGTCACAAACAATCGTGTCAAAATAAGGGTAGTTTGTAAAGCACAAGGTTGTGGGTGGTGTTTGTATGCCAGGGTGCAGACAAAGGACAAAATCACTTTCATAATCAATACACTGGTTGATGTGCACAACTGTGGGATTGTTTTTTATAATAAGAAAGTCACTGCTACTTGGTTGGCCAAGCACTTCATAGATGACTTCAGAATGAACCCAAACATGACATACATCAACTTCAACCATCTGACTGCAAAAACAAAGTTCTCTAACACCAATGAGTGGGTATAATACAACACTAAGAAGAAGGCCAAAGCTATGCTAGAGGGCACAGTGAAGGAGCAGTACAGGGTGCTTGAGGATTACTGCAAGAAACTCCTGCACCACAACCCATGGAGTACAACCATTATCAAAACATGAATTGTAGATGACCAGAGGTTGTTTGAGAGAGTCTACATCTATCTCAAAGCTTGGAAGGATGGGTTCAAGGCGTGCAGACCACTCATAGGCTTGGATGGATGCTTCCAAAAAGGGTACTGCAAAGATATGCTACTTGCTGCTATCAGTATTGATGCAAACAATTCCATGTTTCTGATTGCTTAAGCTATTGGAGTTTTATGCCCTGTGTAAAACCAATTTTCTATGTAAACCTAGTTTACGTCACTACATAATTTGGGGGTATCCCGCCCATGTCCCGAGGAAAAAATAAGAAAAGTTAGAGTCGCGAACTGAAGTTTTTCATGTTTGTTGGCTATCTTAAAGGTACTCAGGGTGGTATTTTCTACAATCCTCTAGACAAGAAAGTGGTTGCTTCCACAAATGCTACTTTTCTAGAAAATGACTATGTCCAAAACTTCAAACCTCAGAGCAAAGTAGTATTAGAGGAAATGATTTCAGATTTGATTCCTACCAATGTTCCATCATCATCAATACAAGTTGATGTTGACATTCCCACTCTTCCTCCTCAACCGATGCAAGTCGTTTTGAATGAAGAAGACAATACCACTGTTCTAGTTTAGACAGTCACAGAGCCATGTCGTAGTGGGAGGGTTTTTTGGAACCCTGTTCAATACGGTCTGGATGGTGAAACCAACATGGTTGTTGGAGACACAAGTGATGACGACCCGTTATTTTTTAAACAGTCAATGGCTAGTCCTGGAAAGGTACTATGGCTCGAAGCCATGAAATAAGAAATGGACTCCATGTACTCTAATTCCATTTGGGATCTTGTAGAAGCACCTAGTGACTTTAAGGCTATTGAATGCAAGTGAATCTAAAAGAGGAAACGAGAAGCTGATGGAAAGGTCGAGACTTATAAAGCTCGACTCGTGGAAAAGGGTTATACCCAAAGAGAAGGAGTGGACTATGAGGAAACTTTTAGTCCAGTTGCCAAGTTAAAATCCATCTGGATACTTCTATCCATAGCAGCAGCTCTCGATTATGATATCTAGCAAATGGACGTCAAGACTGCTTTCCTTAATTGGAATCTTGACGAGACCATTTATATGGACCAACCAGAGGGAATTAAAGTAGGTTGTCAAGAAAAGAAAGTTTGCAAGTTGAATATGTCCATTTATGGACTTAAGCAAGCTTCCCATTCCTGGAATCTTAGGTTTGATGAAATCATTAAAACCTATAGCTTGGAGCAAAATGTGGATGAGCCTTGTATTTACCAACTAAAGGCCAATCACATTATGATATACTTGGTCCTTTATGTAGATAATATATTGCTGATTGGAAACAATGTTAAGAAATTGTCAGGCGTAAAGGAATGGCTGAGCACTCAATTCCAGATGAAGGACTTGGGAGAAGTGAGTTTTGTTCTTGGTATCCAGATCATCAAGGATAGAAAGAACATACTCTTGGCTTTATCTTAAGTAGCTTACATAGATAAGGTGCTTGATCGCAAATATATATATATATATATATACGCAAGTGCATGCAATCGATTCAAGTAATATATGATAAGTAGAGTATCGTTCCCACAAAAACTGTTTTCCAATTACCAACAATTGTTTTTTTACTTTCTATTTGGAAAGTAAAATCTTGATTTTTGAATTTAATTTTAAAATTGAAAATAACTTTGAACAAAAACAACTAATTAAAAGATTTAAAATCACTATTAAAAAGACCTAGGGTGTTAATTTCATCAACTTTTCATTCTAGTAATTTTTATTAATCAATTCTAGATTTCTTTCTTCCTATTCTAATAGCAGGTTAACCTAAATCAATTCCTATTATTTTTCAAGATATAAGATCTTAACCTATATGCTGGTTTTCTATATCTCTGTGATAAACTTAAACATATAGCAGGCATTACGCATGGAAACCTAATTACTACACAAGTCATACATGTACTTTCGTCCAATATGCAACCTATGTCTATATAATGATAACATATTCAATTCTCATCTTTCGAATTTTGAATCAAAATCATAAAATCAAGCAAATATTGATCAAGTATTTACTAGCATTAAATACACATTATATAGATTAGAATAGAGAAGAAAAATCAATAGAACATCATAATTCAATTAGATAGAAACCCAAGTGACTACATTAAACCCTAGATAAAAATTGTTTAGTTCATATCAAACATGATTAAATCAACAAGATAATAATTAAAGAACATAAGATTCATAAACTTAAAGAAGGAAGAAAAATATAAATCTGCAGAATAACTAGCCTAAGAATCACAATTAGTCTCTAAAAATGTAATTAAAAACTGACTCTTATGACTTAATTAAACCCTAACTACAAATTTATAGTAAAAAAATAACAAAATCTATATTTTTCATGTGCGGGCCGCGACTTGGCCTTCTTTGGGTTGCGACCCGTGTCTGTTTTTGAGCCTTTCTAATTCCGTGTAAGTCCTCAGGCGCCGCGACTTAAACATCATCAAGTCGCGGCCCGTGTCCATTTTTCCCCTTAGCTGAGCCTCTGTTTTCCTCTTGAGTCGCGACTTGTTAGCCCAAGTTGCGACACTAATTCCATCCAGTAGCTATGCATCTCTGACTTCGCCTTGAGTCGCAACTTATAAGCCCAAGTCGCGACCCTAATTCAATTTTTTCTCAGATTAGGTCTTTCAACTCATATCTTCATCAAAACCTGTCTTTTAATCATCCTTAGCATCATTTTGAGTCCAACAACCACCAAGAGCCTCGTTTTTCCACCATTTTCACTTATTTTTACATTATTCTCGTGATTTATTGCACCATCCTACAACAAAGACAAACAAAAGCGTGATCTTGCACAAAACACACATAAAGACTCAAGATTACCACAAAAACACATTCTAAAATGACGTTAAAATGAATTTATCAGTGTTTGAGTGCTTCTCTATGAAAAACTCTAAGAAATGACATTTGTCGTCCCGACATGGAGTTCATCTTTCAAAGAAGTAGTCTCCCCAGACTCCTGAAAAGGAAGATGAAATGAGAGGAATTCCTTATTGATTAATGCTCAAATTTATACATTTTTAAGCTTCAATTGTGTACATAAATTCAATTTAAATTAATTATGTTTATGATTTTGATTGTAAGATTATTTTTTATTGGAAATATTTAATTTACTCTTATTTTTGTGTTATTTTTCAAATTTGAGCATAAATGGCATAAAAGAAAACCCAACTCAAAAGCCCAAGCCCAAGATATATTTTTGGAGCTCAACCACAAGCTAACATGTGTCAACATTAGATTCGTCGAGCCAAGCCAAGCCAAGCCATGCGAGCCACATGCCTACAGCCACCTAATGTGTACCTGCCACTACTCTAATGAACCAATCGAAGCATGCCACATGGCCACACTGTCCCCTGCTGCTTACCCAGCTTCCCACGATGTGCCACGTGGCCTGGTCGTGTCTCCCATACCCCAACCATTCCTACCGCAGCCTCCAATGCTCGACACATGGCCTGGCGTGTCCCCCATTTCCTTGCCAATATTCTTCAGCCAAAGAACCAGAGGGAACAAGTGTCCTAAGGTTTCTCCCACTTCTCCCATTTTCATAAGCTTTTAGAGCCATTTTCCCACTTCTTTTGTACACGATTTTTACACATTTTGGGTCCTATTTTCACTATAAATAGAGAGTCAAATGAAGTGAAAATGACATCAGATGGGAGAGAGCAGATTAGAAAATAGAGTTAGAGAGAAATACATTTATTCTCTTATTTTTCTTTTATTTCTTTTATAATTTTTGAGTGAAAACAATGTAATATTAGGCTAAATTCTCTTGTGAAAAGGCTAGAGTGGAGTTCATGTTTCACAATATATTTTTTAATATATTGATTATTTTTATTCTTCATTTCTATATATTTGTTACAATTAATTTCTTTTCTTCTAATTTTTATTCTAAGTTTATTTGTGTCTTTTACATAAGTCTAGTCATGTTCTTCTTGTGTAATTTATGCTATTGATTTAATTTAGGATATTTGTTATATTATATGCTTTTTACTGCATTTTTCCATTGGTATTTTATCGCTCTAAAGTATATAATATGATAGGTTTTTAAATTAGAAGTTAGTATAAATTTAATTAAGAACATATTTTTAGGTGAGTTTTATTATATATATTTTTCAACTATAATTAATGGTGTAGAATTATAGTTGAGTAGAATGAATCAATTTTATTAAAATATATATGTTTCCATGAATGAAACTTGTGCCTTTCGTATTCTCTTTCTGATTCTAATTCTTCTTAATTTAGTGTTTAATCTTACAAAATCATTTTTTTCCCAAAGTTACAATAGTTTCAAGTTTCTTATTTTTAATTTACTAATCTCTCTTTTTACTTGTATTTTGTCTCTCTGTGGATACAACATAGTTTGTTTACTATTGCGACCGCAAGGTGAATTATTGGGTGATATCACTTATGCATCTGCAGTTGGAAGTCTAATGTATGCTATGTTGTGTACTAGACCAGACATCTGCCATGTAGTGGGAGTTGTGAGCAGGTTTCAGTCAAACCCAGGAAAGGAACATTGGGTAGCAGTTAAGCACATCCTAAAGTATCTTCGACCAACCAGGGATTATATGCTGGTATAATCGGTGGAGTCATGAACTCGTTACGCTACGTTGATTCAGATTTTCAAACTAATGCCAATGACAGGTAGTCAACTTCTGGAATGGTGTTTACTCTTGGGGGTGGAGCTGTGATATAGAGAAGCATTAAGCAATCTGTGATCTCAGATTTTACCATGGAGGCTGAGTACATAGTTGTATCTGAGGCAGCTAAGGAAACAGTCAGACTGAAGAAGTTATATTATGATATTAGCGTTATTCCAAAGATGGATAAACCGCTCGTCTTGTTTTGCGACCATATAGGAGCAATAGCCAATTTGAAGGAACCTCGAAGCCACAAAGGGCTAAGCATATATAAAGTAAATATCACATTATCAGGGAATATGTGGCCAAGGGAGATGTGAAGGTCATGAAGATACCGTCTGAAGACAATCTTGCAGATCCTTTTACGAAGACGTTGCCAGAGACTACTTTTGATAAACATATCAGGGAAATGGGTTTAGTAGAAATGTCATTTATTTTAAACAATGCAATTGGGAGTTTGTTAGGGTTTTATGCCCTGTGTAAAACCAACTTTCTAGGTAACCTCATTTCATTACTAATAAAGACTAGAAATCAATTTTGACTTGTCAATCACATTGCTCACTTGTTTAATTACATGATTATTTATTTAATATAAAATTCTATTAAATCTTGAACATATAGATAATCACAGTTATAGTGAATTGGTCACAATAGATTATAATTATGGTTATATGTTCTAAAGCATTAGTCCTAAGATTAAGTTAGTGCACATGATTTACACTGACTTGTTAATCTACGATTTGATCCACTTACACAATCTAGTGTGATTTCCTATCCAGGATATTGACCAAGTAGATAAGATCAGATGTATTTTGTTACATCGGACTAGACCAATATTGATTATAGATTGACAAGTAAAGTATTGTTATTTTCTAATCTAGTCATATCATAAAGTTGACCATATGTCAATTCAATCCTAATTCTAAGTGATTAATATTCCACTGACTATATTATTCAAGTCCTTAGATTTGTTCGTTACCAGTTTACCCTACTAATTAGTCCATGCTTACATATCAGAGACTTGCTAATATAATTGAGTGGGAAAATTTATCATATATATGGATTCTATAGCTTCAGTCTAAGCAGTGAAATGATTATTTCCTTATAGCTTAGTTCAAGCGTTAAATGATAAAGATCTCATTTCTGTAATTGAGTTTACGGAAATATCATTTACAAGGAACTTAGTGCTATTTAAGGATAAAATACAAATGAGGGGTAAAACGGTAATTAACAGTTGTCTCATTAGTAGATCATCTATAGAGGGTTGAATGATGATAATGATTATAACAATGGGTAATGTATTTACGTCTGCTGTAAAGCGTTCTATGAATTCAAGAGTGCAATTTCGAGTCTTTAGTGGAGTCTTGAGGAATTAATAAGATAATGAAATTATTCGTAAATAAATTCATGGTAACTTATTGAAACTTGATTTCATGGATCCATGGTCCCCGCATCACCTTTGAATAAATCATCTAGAATCTCTCAATTAATTGATTTAATTATCAATTAGGATTTTTAAAGTTGATTATGTCCATTTTGGAAAATTTTACAAAGATATGTGATTTAGAGAATAAAAGAGAATATTGGGAAAATTTATTAATTATGAAAAATTGGTGTTAAATTAATAAGTAAATTTAAATCAATGTTCAAATTATAAATATTTAATTTGAATAAGGATTTAAGTATTTAACTAATTAAATAAATATGGTAAAAATAAAAGGGGATTTGAATTTAAATCCAATGAGCTTCAATTAAAATTGCAAAAATCCAATGCCCAAAGCCCATAAGGAATTTCAACCAACATAGGGATTTTCTCTATTATTTTAATTAATTATTTATTTAAATAATTCCTAAGGGAAGTCTATAAAAGGATACTTAACTTTAGGGTTTTGGTACAGAATTGAATTGGTTAAGTTTAATTAAGAAGAACAATTCCCTAAAGCATCCATTCATAGCCGCCCATCTTCTCTTCTTTTCTTCTCTATTTTCTTGATCTCATGTGTTGAGAACTAGTCTACACTAGTCCTAGGTTGATTAAAGGCTTGGTGAGAAAGATTGTGTTGTCGATCTAGTTTAGGTTCTTGATTATACCTTGCTACTACTAGGATTCAAGAGTTAGAGAACCTGAAGGAATGAGTTATTCCAGTTCCGTTGTGCAATGTAAGTTTCTAATAACTTTACTCTCTGTTTATGTCAATTTCATAGGAGTATGTTCTAGGAATTTGCATGTTTGTTTGATAATATGTGAATTACATGAAAATAAACAAGATCCTGTAATATATATGTAATGCCCCGAAATCCCTAATGTGGTTTAATAGCTGGGTTAGTAGGTCGGGAGGGCCATAACTGTTTAATTATGCCATTAGCTGATAATATGCATGTTTATGTGAATTATATTATAATATGATGTTATATGCATGCATGTGGGTCCACATTTGATTATTAGGGTGTTTTGGTAATTTGGCCTGTTGAGGGCATATTTGTGTATTTTGGGTGCATATTGTGAGTTATGGATGAGATCCAATTATTATGGAGATATATTCAAGCTATTCGGCATGAGACGGTCTTATATTATTAATTAGCGGTTTTGTCATAACGGGGTCTTTTATTGGGATATTGAGAAATGAGAATGTTATTTGATGATAAATTGGGAGTTATTGAGATTAGGAGGAAATTCTGGAAGTTTTGACTATAATGTCCCAGGGGGTGTTTTCGGGACCCCTAGCACTAGGTTTTATTTGAGGTTACTTAAGCTTGAAGTAGCTTGTCAGATAGAACCGTACGTTAGAAAACCTCTCTTTCTCTTTCCCGTTAGTTCTTTTTACCGTTCGAGGCATTTTCGAAGAAATCTTGAGTTCTAGGAGTCAGAATCACGCGAGGATCGAGGCATATCGATCCTAGGAAAGATTAGAAGCTTCTTGACCGAAGGATTTAATGAGAAACAACCCAATCAAAGGTAATCTAAGTTTTAAGTTTTGAGTTTTTAGAGTTTCTAAGCTTCGAATTGGATTTCGTGAATCGTTGAGTTTTTGGTTTGTTTGAGCCTCGGGATTTGATGGTTTTGGATCATTGGAAAGCTTGGGAACTTTGATTTTTAGATTTGGAAGTGTTTAGGTATGTTTTTGGAGGGTTTGGGATGATGGAAACCGAGTTTATGGCTGGTTCTGGGTTGGGGGCCGCGGCCCTGTTCTTGGGCGCCGCAGCCCTAGCTCGAAGAAGCAGGTGGAGCACTTTGGCCTTGCTGGACGCCGCGGCCCTTACTCCTATTGTGGCTGGGGGCCGCGGCTCAAGGTGCTAGGGTCGCGGCTCTTGGGTGGTTTTGAGCCCGTTTGAGTGTTTTGACCTCGAGAACTTGGTTTTAGGCCTCGGGATTGTTCCTACTACCCGAATTAGTGGGGATTGATGTCCCGGAGGCTAGATCTTGGTTTGGGAACCTTTGTTATTCATTTTATTGATGGTGTCCCATATTTGGTTATGACTAGGTGACCGCTAATGGGCTAAAAGTCAGATCGTTCTCAAGGGTCGTTCTTTTATTCATTCTCGCTCGAATCAGAGGTAAGAAAACTGCACCCTGTGTATATGACATGCATGATTGTTGTTGAGGCATGTTGGTTGATAATGTGGACATTGATTGCTTATTAAATGCTTAGTAGAGCTTGCTCACTTTTGTATGGCACTAATTAGTCAGGGACGGCACTGGTCGCATATTACTGACCTGAGAGTCAGAAACGGCATAAGCGTCCTGAACGCAGGGCCGATAAAAGATTAGATCTAATCGATATCAGCGTTGAATGAATCTAAAGCATTAATGCTAGACCGACCCTAAGGTCGATGAAACTTATAAGCGCTTGGCTAGTCTAAGACTAGTTACTCAGAGCCAGGGCCAAAGGCCTTGGTGACAGATTGTCACATGGCTAGGGAGCGGAATCCCATGGTTATGACTCTGTGGTCATAAGGTAGGTTATGTTGGTGACTAGTCATCATGCACCTATCATGTTTAAGCTAGTGAAAGGTTCACTTATTTGTAAAGCCCCGGTGACCCTATCGTCACATGGCTAATGGGAACGGAACCCGTCTTAGTGACTTTTGCGACTGTCACTCATCTGTTTTGGACTGAAAGTCCTGAATGATTATTATGATCATTGTTGATATTATATTCATGCTATATTGTGTTTTCTTGTTGGGCCTTGACTCATGGGTGCTATGTGGTGCAGGTAAAGGGAAAGAAAAGCTCACCCAGCCTTGAGTGGAGAGCTTAGGTGGTGATGTGTACATATGCAGCCGCTTGACCACTACGGCCAAGGAGTTCTCAGAGGAACTAGGGGGTTTACCCTATTTTTGCCGCTTAGGTCGGCGGGTTTGTAAATTTGAAACAGTAATGACCATTTTGAGTTTTAAATAACTTGTAAATGTTTTTGATGGGCCCATGAACAGTTTTATGTATTAAATAAAATATATCATTTCATTTTGATTGATTTTCCACCTTAGCCTGTTAATAACACTTAGAAGCACGTTTTTAACCAAAGGACTCGGGTAGCGAGTTAAATTTCTGGTTCACCGTTCTCCGTAACTGTTCTGGGGTAACCAGGGCGTTACAATATATTTCCTACATATTCACCATGATAACAATAGACTATCACTTTTACCACCTAAGTTTGGTGAGATGAAGAGCTTAATAGTTTCAAGAGTGGACAGTAACATGGTTGTTTAAGTACTCAGTAAGCATGTTATTGTTTTATCTATCTATAGCTCATTATCATCACTCAATCTCTTATGTCCTTATAAGTGTTTTATTTTGTGGACAAGTTTGGAAGTGGTGTTGTTTCATTGGGAATTTGCACAATAAGAGTACTATTTGTCCCCCCTTCCCCTCTTTTTCATTGTGTTTGGTTTTTGATAGTTTCCTTCATTTTTTTTATTCCCTATATGAGTGTATTGAATATGTCCCTGAATGTTGCTCGGTCTAGGTACAAATAAGGGCATAATTTAGCTTATTTGTTAGAAAATATATTTTTATACTCAATGAAAATATGGAAAAACCAAAATACAACTCTATGCAAGAAATACAATAAACAAGATGATAGATAAATAGGTTTACAACTCAATGACCAACAATACAAGTAAATGTAGAGAGCAAGAAGAGAATTATTAGAACTAAAACTCTAAAACAAAATATACCAATAAATATGTAAATAGAAATAGAAGAAGATGATTACAAACTCAATACAATAATAATACAAGAAGAACAACAGAAATGAAAAGATCAATGGAAAAACAAACTCTCACACAACCAAAGTTTAGAGTAGTGGGGATCACCAACTTGAACAAGGTTCAAAACCTTTGTCCAAAAGCTTATTTCCCCCTATTCTCTAAGCACTAAGAGATCTCTCTAGGAAATAGCTCTCTAGAATTATCAAGCCTTTGTGGTGTATTTTCCAGCCAAGTGCTTTGTGGATGGAAAATGATGTGTCTTATAAGTGAGTATTAGGCTCCTATTTATAGAGTTTGAGATACCCCTTTGAATTTCAAATTCCACCAACCCCCATGGTTGTTACCAATGTTTAATTGGATGTTTATGGAATTAAAATGGAGATTTGGGAGTTATTTGGGATGTTAGAACCGTTCAATTTGGAACAAACTGAAAAATCATATAGGCTGTCAGCCTCACTGGCTGTGGCCACTGGCTTTTGTCCCCCAGGTCGCGGCCACAGGTCATTTTCAGCACAAAAAGTCATTTTTCCAAAACATTCCAAAACATCCCAAATCCTTTCCCACATGATTTTGTAACCTCCAAACACCTATTGGGAGTTAAAAACATGTCTCCAACAGCCATATTTCATCATGGCTTTGTGAAATCCAATCTCAAATGTGTAACATATAATATACACATTATTGGGTAATATTTGGGAGTTACAAATTCGTAACTGATTTTGTAACTCCAAAATATGTCACATCTGGGCACACACATGTGTCTAATTTTGTGATCTCAATAATATGTTACAAGGTGTGACAAATCACATTTTATCACATTATTTAATCTAACATCATATTATATGAAATAATATAACATTATTGCCTTTGAGTTTCTTTGCTCCTTTTATTCAATTTTTTTAGCTTTTTATTATTGTAGAAGTGATTTCTTATAATTGATTAAACAGACACTAGAAACCTGTCAAGAACAAAGAGAGAGGCAAGAGTTCAATTGGGAGCACCAGTGGGGTGTCAGCCAAAGGGACTCCGACGCTCAAGTCAGTCGGATTGCTAGATAATAATAAGATGGAGAAATAAGTAAAGAAACTAATAATGATAAACAATAAGTAAAAGAAACAATGGTGAAGGTGGAGCTTGAGGGCAATGACTGGTCGGTAGACTCGTTAGGTTCGCTCAAAATGAGTGATTAGTTTCAGTATTCGATATCTTCTGGCCTGAGGACACCTTTCATTTTTTCTTATACAACCCTCTCAGGTGTCGTGTCTCCTCATTCATTCCTAGGTCTCACCTCTTGACTTCTTCTTTGACCTGTTTGGCTGACTTGGTGTTCATAGGTCCGGGTGCAGGTTAAGTTATTTATTTCAACTTTTTACGTGAATATTGGCTTATTTTGTGCTTTGGGCCTGGTTAGTCTGTCTAACTACCTCGGGCCTTAAGTGCAACAATAACACACACTTTGTGTTACTTTGGGTCGGGCTGACTCGTTTGTCTATCTTATTGGGATTGATTACACGTAGTAAAATAATACTTAGATTTTTAACACTACAGTTTGTCCCTCAGTCTTTGGTGTGGAATTCATTCTAGATAAAGATTTAAGGAAATTCTGATTTGCTTATACAGAAACCTGTATAGAGTCGTTGGTCAAGAATAGATAAGAAAAAACAAAGCTGGAGGTTGCGTTGGCCACTTAACCGTCTGCACGCAAGGGGGAAGCGTGTCTACATGGGCTAGATGACTAACTGTGTGTGTCCGTGTGCACTTGGGCGCTGGGTAGGCCTACGTGCGTGCGGGCTGGCCAACTGGTCTCGCGCCCCTGTGTGCGCCTGGGTATTGTGTGAGCGCGATCTGGGCGACTGGGTGTGTGCGCCTGCGTGCGTGCAGGCTGGCTGCATGCCCCTGTGTGCAACTAGGTGATGTGTGCTGTGCGCGCGCCTGTGCGCGCGCGGGCTGGCTGATTGGCCGCCTGTCGCGCTATTTAGTCATCGCCCTTATGAAAGGGGTGACTTGATGTGGTTTATGGCCAATTAATTTGGCTGAGGGGCCTACTTGGCCGGATAAATTGATGGCATCATAATGTGCCAAAGGTCTACTGTTTGCCTTGTCCGAATGAGATTTTAGAGAGTTTTCCTATCCTTGAATGAATTATGTGCGCTCCATGTCCTAATGATGGGAGGATGCCTTGGTCGATTGACTTGGCACCCTGACAAGGCCGAACTTACCTTTGGAATGTCTTGTGTCTTGCAATTATGGGTGATTTTGATTGTAAACAAGTTTCTTACTTTGTATGATAAACTTTCTCTTTTCATTTTGCAGGTAGAATTTTCGTTGGATACCTTTGGGATACAAGGGGGGTAGCTGACTAAGTCACTCAGGTGCGCCGTCTTTCTGCCTTAGATTGTGACTGGAGGTACCTTCTATCTGAACCGGTGTTACATTCATCATCTTTGTGGCATTTCACTCCTCTTATTCTTGGAGGTATTGAACGATATGCATATTACAGGATCTTTGTTTATTTTCATGTGATTTACATATTATCAAACAAATATGTAAATTCCTAGAACATGCTCCTATGAAATTGATACAAAATAGAGTAAAGTATAGAAACTTACATATACGCAGAACAACTCATTCCTTCAATCTCTCTAACCCTTGATTCCTTTATGTAACAGACTAGAATCAAGAGACAGAACTAGATCAGCAACACAGTCTTACTCACCAAGCCTTTGATCAACCTAGAACTAGTGTGAGTTGGTTCTCAACACATGAGATAGAGATCTAGAAGAGAAGAAGAAGAGAGTGAGTGACAAAGAAAGGATTAGACTGTGTAGGTTTTCACTTACCTAATGAATCGACTGAGACTAAACCCTAGATATCATGTTCCTTATATTAGCAACTTAATGATATTTATTTAAATTAATTAAAAATAATAAACAAAAAATCAAAGCATTGGGCTCCCACAAATGAACTTGGACCCAATCTCTTTATTTTGAATTTAAATCTCAATTGGGTCTAAATTTAAAACTTTTTTATTTATTTATCTTTTAATTAATTAATTAAATCCTTATTCAAATTAACTAATTATAATTTGAAACTTGATTTAATATTATTTATTTATATTGACACAAATTTATCAATATTAATAAATATGCCCAAAGATTCTCTTTTATTCTCTAAATCTCATATTTATCTAAAAATTTCCAAAATTGTCCTAGTCAACTTTAAAAATCATAATTGATAATTAAATCAACTAATTGAGACATTTTAGATGATTAACTCAAATGTGATGCGGGAATCATGGATCCATGAAATTAAGCTCCAATAAGTTACTGTGAAATTACTTACGAATAATTTCACTACTTTATTAAATCCTCGTGACTCCACTATAGACTTGGAATTGAACTCTTAAATTCATAGAACGTATTTTCCAAACTACAAATACATTATCCATTGTTATAACCATTACATTCAGTCAATCCTCTATCGATGACTTACTAACGAGATGGGTGCAAATTACAATTTTACCCATCATCAGTATTTTATCCTTAACTCCCACTAAGTTCCTTATGATATTTTCGTGAAATTAATCACAGAAATGAGATCTCAATCATTTAACCTTTTAAACAAAACAATTAAGGAAATCATCTTTTCACTTTTCATACAGAAGTTATAGATTTCATATCTATGAATAATTCTCCCACTCATTTACACTACTAAATCTCCAAGATGTAAGTGTGGGCTAGACCGTAGCGTAAGCTGGTAACAAACAAGTCAAAAGATTAGCATAATATTATCACTCAAAATTAAGATCGACATGACCTATGGTCAACGTTGTGACATTGAATAGATTCGATAACAACGATACTTATTTATCTATCAATAATCAATATCGATCCTAGTTTGATGTAACCAAATACATTTGATCTTATCTACTTGCTCAATGCCTTGGACAAGACATCACACCCTGAATGTGTAAGTAGGTCATATCTTAGATTGCCTAATTAGTGCAAATCCAATGCACTGATCTAATCTCAGGACTCGTTCTTTCAAACATATAATTACTACTATAATCTATTGTGACCTAGTTATTATAATTGTAACTATCCATATGTTCGAGATTTTATGAATGTTTGTATTAATTGAATAAACATGTAATAAAACAAGCGAACAATGCGATTGAATAAACAAAATAATTTTTAATTATTTTATTGATAATAATAACGTGTTACATAAGAAATATGGTTTTATTAAGGGCATAAAACCCAACAAGTTTTCCTTGCCTTTGTGTCTAGTATGATTAATTTTCATACTTCTATTTAAATATTCTAGTATGGTTGCTAGTCTTGGCTAATTTGCTAACTTGCTTTGGTTGGTTCATTGTGTGCATGACATGGTCTTCGAGGGATGAGATATGCCAAGGACAGGCTTAAAGGGATGCATAAGTCTTTGAAGAAGGTGACAGGTGAATGAAATGGATTCCTCGCCAAATTGGAGGCATCCAAGGATGAAGTTAAACGCCTTCAAGAACAGTTGCAGACTCAACTCAACACTAATGTAGCTGATGTCGACTGCTTGAATTCTACCATAGTCAACCTTGAGAGAGCTAAGGCGAGAGTCGCCATGTTGGAGGACCGTTTGGAGGTCATGACTTTAGAGACTGAGATTCAGCTCCACGGGCAGATGGCCATGGAGTAACAAACTGTAGTGGTAAAAATCTAAGTATTATTTTATTATGCGTAATCAAGCCCAATAAGATAGACAAACGAGTCAGCCCGACCCGAAGTAACACAGAGTCTATGTTACTGTGGCACTTAAGGCTCGAGGTAGTCAAATAGACTAACCAGGCCCAAAGCACAAAATAATCCCATATTCACGTAAAGGGCTGAAACAAATAACTTAACCTGCACCCAGGCCTAAGAATACACAATCAACCAAACAGATCAAAGAAGAAGTCAAGAAGAATGAGTCAAAAGAGACGTTATCCAGCTGGCGAGATTCTAGGGCGAGACCTGGGAACGAGTGAGGAGGAACGACACCTGAAAGGGATTTATAAGAAAAACTGAAAGGAGTCCTTAGGCCAAAAGATATTGAATACTGAAACTAATTACTCATATTGAGCAAACCTGATGAGTCTACCGACCTAGTCATCGCCCTCAAGCTTCATCATCACCGTTGTTTCTTTTATTTATTGTTTATCATTATTGGTTTCTTTACTTATTTATCCATCTTATTATTCTCTAGCAATCTGACTAACTTAAGCATCAAAGTCCCTTTGGATGACACCCCACCAGTGCTCCCAATTGAACTTTTGCCTTTTTCTTTATTCTTGACAGGTTGTTGGTGCTCGTTTAATCTATTGTGAGAAATCACCTCTACAATTATAACTTCTACATATATGCAAGTTTTTATTTTATTTATCAATTAATCTTGTAAATCATGTATAAAACCACAAAGTGTTATTTAGCTTTGTCCATGTTTATTAATGTAGCCCCTAAGATGGTATCATGTTATCCTCATGTTAACCAGTTACTCATAATATAGGTAACTAGTTACCTTTAAGATGGCAATAGGTTATCCACATTATAACCGGTTATCCATAATATAGGTTAGTTACCCATAATATAGGTAATTGGTTACTCGTAAGATGCTAACCGATTATCCTCATGGTAATCGATTTCTTATATTATCCGTAACTAGTTACCCCAAAGACGATAACGGGTTACCCTGATGGGAAATATAGGTAACTGGTTACTCCAAAGATAGTATTGGTTTACCTTGATGGAACCATACATATTTGGAAAAAATACATATATAAATATGTGATTACCAGTTACTTAACCTAACATAAAAAAAAAGGAAACAACTTAAAAATCAAAAGCTGAAAAAGCTATTTGAATTTTTTGCATATAGTAGGAAAAATGGTAAAAAAAAAAATACAATAATAAATAATAATATAATTATGGGGTTTATATATTTTTGGACTCAATGTTTTGTCTTATTACTTGTTTGGACCTTGTGTTTTGACAAATTACTTTTTGGACCCCGTATTTTGTAAAATAATTCAAATATACATCTAAACCCGATTTTGATGAACAAAAAATTGAATACAACAACATTGTTGTTAAATAGAACAGTTATGCATTTGTTCTGAGTTGTTAGTATGGTAAGTTATTTGTGGTTTTAATTCGAATTTTTTTTATCAAAATCGGGTTTATGGGTCTATTTGAACCATTTTACAAAACACAGAATCCAAAAAGTAATTTGTCAAAGAGTAATATTATGTTCACCAAAATTATACACTAAAACATTACATCAACTGACTTGTCAATTTCATTTAACCAATTAAATTTATTTCAGGTGGGACCCACTGTTTTAAAAAACAGTGCCACATTAGTCGGTGTAATATTTTGGTGCACAATTTTGGTGCATATATCATTATTCTTTGTCAAAACACAGTGTCCAAAAAGATATAAACCCTATAATTATGTAATATTAAAATATAATATATCTCTTCTATATAAAAAGTGTACAGATAACATAAATTCATAGTTTTAACAGTTTTTTTTAGTTAACTTTAACAATTTATTACTAATATTTAACATAATAAACCTTTAAAACCTATTAAAAATAGATATTTATTAATTATATTAAAATAAATTCAAATATTATAAAATAGTATTATTATAATAATATTTAATACAAAACTAGATATTTAATAATTATGTTGATATAAATTCAAATGTTATTATTATAATAATATATAATACATAATACATAATCTTAATTTTTTATTAAATTTTTTATCATTTATATTTATAAAAAAAACATGTTTTTTTAATTACTTATTGTAACTTAACTAAATATATATTCATATTGAATAACATCAACCAATATAAATACATTATATATATATGTCGTGTGTGTACAAATAGTATGACTGTGTAACTACATAAGAAATTAGAATAACATTTATCTTCAAGCTTTTTCTCCAATCATAAATGTATGATTTGAATAAAATCATGAATGTTTTGTATATTAAATAATGTAGTTTGTGATCTAAAAGGTTATCATATTATTATTATTATTATTATTTTGAAAAAACTATAAACAATGTTTTGGTTTAATTTTTCTTTTAATATGTTTATGTCATTCTTTTACATATAATATTGTTTATTTATTTAAAATTTATTTGAGAATCATAAAAACTTAATAAAAATAATTAATAAATTTTCTAAATAAAACTAAAAAAACATACATTGCACGTTGTTTGCATCTAGTATATATATATATATATAAATATATATATGAAATAAAATGAAAGAAAGAAAAAGAAAAGAGAAGAGAAAACTGATGGGAAATAGAATAAATGAAAAAAATAAGAAAAAATGAAAGGAAATAAGAAAAATATGGGAAAATAAAATCCCTAAACATAAGATTTTAGAAAGAAAAAAAATCATAAAATAAGAATTTTTAAAATTCCCATTATTTTATAAATATTTGGAAAAAATCATTATGTAATTTCCACTTTTTATTAGGTGACGAAAAATTTACACACATCACCGTAATTCATAAAAAAAATTCGATTTAGACGGCATTAGAAAGTAATTACAAAAATACAATAACCCACTTAGACTTAGCCAAATCAATTATCATTTTCTTAATCCCTGCCTTCTTGCAAAAATTTGTCACCGAATGTCGCATGTTGGATCATTTCTACCACAAGATCAAGTCGTACGACTTTTAGTGGTACTAGTAGCAGCTCTGACAAGTCCAAAAGTCATCTATCATTCTCCGATGTCGGCTCTGGTTCTTATTCCCTAGTCTCATCATTATTGAGTTTAAAACATATATTATATAAATTGTGCGCCGATCTATTTGGTCGATGGTTTATACAAACAGTTCGTTTGGATGAAATTAATTGTAGTTAAGTAAAATTATAGTTTTAGTTTTATTAATGTCGATGGTCACTTTTATTCCACTGAAACAACAGCCGGCTTCCGCCGTAGAGACCATTATTGTCGAACTATGACATTTTTCCCCGATCGATGGAAATCTACGAAGCCTACAATTTTGAGTTGATCGAAACACTAAGCTATCACGCCAGCTCTTGATCTCTTGTTAGTTACTTTGTTAGATTGATTATTCGATTCTTTGTTCTTGAAGTCAAACATGAAACTGAAAGAAAGTTAACTGAGAAGGATAGAAAATTTTATATTATATAAGCGTGCATTTCACCACCTGGTATATATGTAGAGCAACACAAAAGAAATAAAGGAAAAATGTTTATTTTTGGACATATTCCACCGCTAGATTTTTAATTGAAAATGCTTAATTTTTGTTTTAATTTTCATTAATATGATATTTAGATATTTACATTATATACTTTTTTTATTAGGGAAAGAAATCATTTGTTATTGTACATATAAATTAAAAGAGACTCCTATTTTTATGTTTAAAAAATATTAGGTTTTACAATGTTGTAATGATTGTTGCAAAATTAGTAATTATGAGATACCAACATGTAACATATATTCATAAATTTGTAAATATAATTTACAAACATATAAATGATGTTCACAAATTTGTAACAAGATAGTCTGTAAATGTTATTTACAAAAATAATTTTCTATAACTAGATTTTGTAAATACTATTTACAAACATATAACTGAAGTTTACAAATGTGTGACAAATATTTGCAAAAAAATTGTATTTTATTAATTTGTATTTACAATTATGCCACTTCATATTTACACTTTTTCACCTCTGTGTTTTTCAGAAAAAAAATCGTATTTTTGTAATCCAATGTATTTTTTCATTTTTTAAAAATTTTAATGTATTTTTGTAACTTTCCCTTAGGTGATTTGGGTGGAGAGAAGCCTAGAGTTTAGCCCACCTTGAAGTTGAGCCCAGGTTTGTAAATTGGGCCTTTATTGGGCTTCATTCAGTCTCCACCATCAGGACAGTTGGCCTGCGCTTCTTAAATCTTGCCACGTCAACAACACACGTCATAGTTGAAACTTTGTTTTGTCAACGTTGTAGCACGTAGTTTGATCAATCATATAATGCCACGTAACTGTTCAGAAACCAAATGCCTTGCTCCCAACCATTATGATATATATCTCTCATATTATTGTCACAGATTTAATCCATACCTTTTATAGAGCCAAAATATTCTCATTTATTGAAAAGAAGAGAGCTTTCCTTTACTCTTACGTACCCCATTATATATAAATATATACTGACCAATATCATTGTAGCCATATATCCCCGAGTGAGAGTTGTTGAGAGAGAAAGAGAGATGTCTCAGTTTCAGATCTGGGTATTGGCCTTTGGAGCATTGGCTTGTTTGTTAGTCTCAACAGCAGTTGCAGACGACGTTGTTGTGCTAACAGAGGATAGCTTCGAGAAGGAGGTTGGTCAGGACAGAGGAGCTCTTGTCGAGTTCTATGCTCCATGGTAACTTATATTTAACCCTTCATTGCTGTTTACTTTTCTTTTTTCATTTGCTCGTTAATTTGTTATAGATTTATTGTGGTTGGTCCAAGCTTCTATACCGCAATCTTATTTTTCAACTTCGATTTCAAGAGATCTGTTGTTCAACCCAGTTTATCATGAACTACTACACGTCTGAATAAATATTCTGCTTTTTGACCACAGGTGTGGGCACTGTAAGAAGCTTGCTCCTGAGTATGAAAAACTTGGGTCAAACTTCAAGAAAGCAAAATCGGTTTTGATTGGAAAGGTCAGCTCTTCAATTGGGTCTCTTTCAATTTAAGCATTTGTGTACTTTGGGGATCTTTTGTTGAATACCTATTTGAGTTGTTACTGGGTTTAATATGGATTAGGTGGACTGTGATGAGCACAAAAGTTTGTGCAGCAAATATGGGGTTACTGGGTACCCAACAATCCAATGGTTTCCTAAAGGGTCTTTAGAACCCAAAAAGTAAGAACAATTCAGCTTGAATTTTTAATTATCCTATTTTAAATTTTAAAACATGGGGTTTGAATTGTTTTTCTTCTTCTTTAGTTATGAGGGACCACGTAATACAGAATCACTTGTTGAGTTTGTGAACTCTGAAGGAGGTAATTGATCATTCTTTAGTTAAATTTATACAAGAGAAACTCTCACAATTCTATTGCTATTGCTATGTTTTCTTCTAGACAGTGCTTGATTTTTATTTATACTCAATATATATCTACAGGAACCAATGTCAAGATAGCTTCAATTCCATCCAGTGTAGTGGAGCTAACAGATGAGAATTTTGATGAAGTTGTCTTGGATGAGACCAAAGATGTTTTGGTTGAGTTTTATGCACCATGGTAAGTAATCTTTGCTGCATTTCTTTCTATCAATTTTTTTCTTCATTCTCTTGGTTATGTGTGATTTCAGACTGTGTTAACTAGATATCTAAAGCTTGTATCTTATGGATTGTCTCTACCAGGTGCGGCCACTGCAAAAGCCTTGCTCCTGTAAGTCATTATCGATTTCGTTCATGATGAGAATGAATAGGAGTCTTTGTTCTTGTTTTTAATTTTAACATGTAATGATGAGTAGTTTTTCTCTTCTGCAGACATATGAAAAGGTAGCAGCTGCTTTTAAGCTAGAGGAGAATGTAGTGATTGCGAATCTAGATGCCGATAAACACAGGGATCTAGCTGAGAAGTAAGTTTATGTTCATTGATATAACTATTTGTTCATTGACACTAGAAAATTGTGAGAATGTTTGTGAAGGAAATTTCTGTTTTGTGCAGATATGATGTAAGTGGTTTTCCTACATTGAAATTCTTCCCAAAGACCAAAAAAGCTGGTGAAGACTATGAAGGTGATAGAGATCTAGATGACTTTGTGAACTTTATCAATGAAAAATGTGGCACAAACCGGGACGGAAATGGACAACTTCTGGCAAAGGTTGATGGAAACCTGAACTGAATTCTACAATTACACCCTTTCAATTGTTTGTTTACTTACAGGTTTAATGTTTATATTAGGCTGGTATTATTCCAACTTTGGATGCTTTAGTGAAGGAGTTTGTTGCTGCTAGTGACAATGAGAAGAAAGCCGTTTATTCAAAAATAGAAGAAGAAATTGAGAAGCTAACAGATTCCTCTGCAAGGTACTTAGATCTTGCTGTTTGAATGTCATGTTTAATTTATCACTTAACCATAGGAATATCAAAACATTGACACAAAGTAGTGGGTATCTTCAGAGTAACATTACTGAAACGAATTCATTTTTCTTATTCCACCATAGAACTAGTCTAAACTTACTTCAAATTCTATTTTCAGGAACGGAAAGATCTATTTGAAAATTGCCAAGAACTGTTTGGAGAAAGGTACGAGTTACGCAAAGAAAGAAATTGAGCGCCTTCAGCGCCTGCTTGAGAAGGTATGGTTTCTTTGACTCTTCCCTTAAGTAATTGTATCATAGTCTCAATATTGAAGTTGATAGTTATGTTTTCTGTCATATATATAATCATTTTTCTAAGAGATATTTCTAATGTTAATGTGGTTCTCTTTTTCTCTTTGGTGCAGTCAATTAGCTCAGCTAAGGCAGATGAATTCACACTGAAGAAGAATATATTGTCTTTGTTTGCTTGATCTCAAAGATATCTAACTTTCCATGATCTACTTTGTGGGGATCATTTTTCCCTGTATCCCCATATCATGTTTATGGTTTTTCAAATTGGTAAAGAGTTGATTTGTTTCAAAGGATAATCATAGAAGTGGTTTTGCTACAAGGATAGAAATTACTCATCTGACATTACATTTCTCCCCTCTTATGATTTTGTTCCTCTTGTAAGCTTCATATCTATACCGAGAAAAATAAAACATTTATATGAATCCCACTTTTGCTCACTGTTTTTTGGTTTAGTACTTGTAGAAATCAGCTCATAAATTGATTTTCGACAATGATTGTTCTACATCAAACTTTACACTCAATGTCAAAACTATCATAAATCAGGAGAAAACAAAGCAACAATTGACCTTTAATGTAGTACATAAATTTACAGCATTCATTTACAACAGAAATTACGAACAAGTTACTGTCGGCTTGAAAAAAAAAAGAACAAACAAGCAACAATTGACCTTCGACAATGATTGCTCTACATCAAACTTCACACTCAATGTCAAAAGTATCATATATCAGGAGAAAAGAAAGCAACAGATGACATTTAATGTAGAAACATTCATTTACAGCAGAAATTACGAACAAGTTTCTGTCAGCTTGAGAAAAAAGGTCGAACAAGCCAACGAGACCCTTGGTTACTGGCAGCTTGAAGAAAAAGATCGAGCAAGCCAACCAACCATGACATCCTTGTCGAAGACAAACAGCAGAAAAAAGCCCCTCTTTTCTAGCTAGAAATAGTCAGCAGCAAAGTAATTCAGCTGTTGCCCCCTCCCCTTTATGTGCAGACTATATACAAAGCAACTTTAAATAAAAATGGCATTCCACAATTTAATCACATGAAACCAACAATTGTCAAGTTCCATAGCAAACGGCCAGTCAGTCTTGAACTTGACCCTATTTCTCAAGAAGACCGACAAAGCTCTATGCTTTCAGCTAATCCACAGAATGGTCCTCCTTTACATCCATATTCAACACCCTGCATGGCTTCTCACGACTGCATTCAGGATCAGAAATAGCCATTGATGAACACTCAATATGAAATTCCCTCTCATCGACTAAAGACTTCATATAGGAGCACGGTCGCTCTTCTTCATGTTCTATATTATGTGCAGGCTCCGAACTAAATGACAATTCAAAGGGGGATGGACCAGGAGGTTGTGATCTCATTTGTACAGATCGTAGGAGTGCAGCCCTCCTCAAATCAGCTGAGTGGCAAATATCACTAGGAGATGATGGGAACCGCCCTTCAGAATCTGAGCTTCGTTGTCGAGGTTGTGAGCATGTTATGGTAGCAAGAGCGCAACCATATGAATGTTGTGAATGTGAACTGGTTGAAGGAGCAGAATAAAAACCACTAAGTGGTTTTTGATACCTATATGGTGAGACAGGACTGGAGGGGGCACTCTCTAGTTGGGAGGAGGTCGTGCTTATTGGAGCATCACAATAGCGAGAATCATCTGAATCTTCTGACATCGGTGAGTATTGCAAAGAGAATTCATCCCTGATAGCAGAGTTCAGATACTTTATACATAGTAGAGAACTTTTCTGTGATTCAGATACAAGCAAGGATCGAAATCACAGAATAGAACAATTCACATCTTACAAAGACATGTTTCTTAGGAATAACTATCATGTTGCTACTACATCAAAATACTAGATAACGTTGTATGAACTCCTTTGCAATTTCTAAAGCAAAGAATAGAGGCAGATGCATGATAAAAAGAAATTAGTCCAATGGAGTTGCTAAATGTGTAAGGCCAGGATTCAAGGGGAACTAGTGTAGTGTATCACACATGGAAGAACATCTATTTATAAACATATCAAGTATATAATCAATAAAAGAGCATGCATGACCAATGAAAATAAACAAGCTTGTAAAAAAAATCCAGGATAGAAAGCAGTAAAGAGAGAATCCAAACTAGAAGTATTCAATTGAATTACCTTAAATAAACCATGCCTTCCGACCTGGCAGGAGATTCCATGAGATTTTCAGGGAGTGGGTCTCCAACTGTCAGACCATTCAAACTAGACGCCATTATCTGCACAAGAAAACAAATTCTAAGAAACTGAACTTCAAGTCAGCTAAAAAATTATGGAAGGAAACAAAAATGTGAGCTTATATGAACTCAAACAAACTTGCCCATTGCCAAAAATACCCATTTCGAAAACTGGACTCTGAAGAACGTAGAATTGTACAGTAACCAAAAAAAAAAAAACCGAACAATTAAAAACACGAGAACTTACCATTTCCCAAGTGGGTATTAAAAAAATGTGATTTTTGTCGTTTCTAAAATATTAAAATGAAAAACGCAAAAAGACAAAGAAAGGCAACAAACCTCGCTAAGGTAGCGTTTGTGAGAGTGTAAATTGTCGACGTAAACCTCATCTTCGGGATCTCTGCTTCGCTTCGCTCCCGGAGACGACGTCGTTGATGAGGACGATGCTGCAGCTGGGTTTGAATCTGGACCCATTACTTAATCAATGCCTTTACTCAATCTCAATCAAGCTCCCGTTCAAACAATCTTCGATAGCCAGCCAATGACTTTGTTCTATAAACCAAAAAGGAAAATCTTTGAGAACATTGGATCCTCTCCAAAAAGGAATGGATCAGATCAGAATCGTGAAGGTATGGGTCGGGTACCTGTCCCGGTTACGGGTAACCCATTTACCCGTTATTTACTTTTTTTTTTCAAACGAAGAGCGAGAAATCAAAGCTAAAATTCTCAAAATTAAAGACAAATATGTAATGCTAATGTACCTGGCCGAATGAAGGAGATCGGGAAAGTGAGCGGTAGTCGGCGACGGCGACGGTGGAGGTGGCTGGTGAGGGATTTCGGGGAGAACATGGAAACGAGTGAGTGATTTTAAATAACGGAAGAGTTTTTATTTGTTTATTTATATTATTATAAAGTCCTACCATGTTATTATATACGACGTCGTTTTTATAATGGGCTTGTAAGCTGAGGTGGCCCAATATAGGCCCAAATAAAAAAGATTTTTGTATTTTCAAAAATAACATTTTTTTTATAATTTTCTTTTTACCATGTTTGAAAGTTTTTTCTTCAAAATACAGTTTTAATTAAAAAAAAATATAGGCACAAATGCATAAGTATTATAAGTCAGCATATGAGTATATGTGCACTTCAAACTCACAACATTCATGTGTAAGTGTATGCATGAGATTTACTTGCCGAGTGTTAGCTCATTATGTTATTTTCCAACATTTTTTCCAGATGTGGCTTTAGATGTTGAGCAACTTGTGGAGCACGGACTCAGTCACAATGCAATAGTGATATAGGGTTTTTCATATTGCTACATTTAAACTTAAAGTATTCATACGTGTAATAATTTCTATTAATAAGTTTATATAAAAGTTTAAAATTTTTCTGTATTTCTTAGTATCATTTTATTTAATTCATTTGGTCAAGTGTTTAACATACTCGTAAACCTTAGAATTATGAGTATGTGGCAGACGTACCCTACCTTAGGGTCGTCACAAACGACACTTCCAACTTTAAGTCAAACAATGACCTATCCACTTTCATCTTTGAATACAACTTCTCCAATAATTCTATGTAACCAATATCAATTGGTACGTGTATTATAGTGTTCAAACCAGCTTTGAAATTCCATTTCCGCTCTCAAACACTGTTGTAAGAAACAATTATATTAACGCTGGAACCTGCAAATTTACAAAAAAAGAAGCATAAGAAAATTATTAAAATAAAGTGTAATTGATGATGCATCGATGGTAAATCGATGATGAATCGATGCTTATGTAAATTTGTATTGCAGTTCAACATCGATGCCACATCGATGACATTTTGATGCATAATCGATGCTGATGGTCGCCATTTGTACATGATTCCATTTCGATGTTATATCGATGTCATATTGATGCTGAACCAAATCAACATATATGACATCGATATACCATCGATATTATATCGAAAATAACATCTAAATTATATGTTCGCCCCAATATCGAAATTTCATCGATGTACAATCGAAATGTCATCGATGTACCATCGAAATGTCATCGATGCATAATTGATGCTGATGGTCGCCATCTGTACGTGATTCCATTTCGATGGTATATCGATGTCATATCGATGCTGAACCAAATCAACATATATGACATCGATTCAACATCGATATACCATCGATATTATATCGAAAATAACATCTAAATTAGTTGTTCGTCCCAGCATCGACATTCCATCGATGTACCATCGAAATGCCATCGATTTTGGAATGACACCCACATATTTCTATATCTGAAGAACATGTCAAAAAATGCAGAAAAAAATACCACATTCAACACCGGAACAGTTCAAATCTAATATCTAACCATGAAATTTCATATTCACAAGTAGATAGAATGAAAAGACACTTACCCATTATTTTTTCTCTTAAAAAACGCAAAAAATGACAATTTATTCACTTGAAATGAAACTTCTAGATCCGAGCAGTCCAATTTCTTCACCGATTTCAGTATATTCGACAATGCTATTGAGGTTGCTATGAAAATATGCTATAAATAATGGATGAGAGAGAGAGAAATGTGTGAAGTATTAAATTTTCACTATTTTTAACTGATGAGAGTATTTTTGTCCAAAATAAGAGAATGACACATATGGGAGAATTGCTGAAGGCAGCAGGTGCATGATGAGTACAGTGAAGATGCAAGTATTCTCTATTTTGTACTTTTTAATTCTTTTACCAAATAACCTTCTCTATGTGTATACAGTGACATAGCCACTCTTGGCTCAGAGTAGGCTCAAGCCTACTCTGATTTCTTTTAAAAAAAAAACAAAGTATATATAATAGATCTTCTACTAAAATGAGATATATGAGGTGTGTTGAACATATAACAAGTCTGATTTTTCTACTACAATGAATACATGTATACAAGAGTATCATGTGAACTAGGCCCAAATATTAAAACTTTTGAAAGGCCAACGAAGAGCACTAATTCTGCAATTTTTCTTTCCTACAAAAGTATTATTATTAATATTAAATCATCATTAGAAGTAGTAGTAAACTTCAGAGCAATGAAGCATAAAAAATAATTCCAACTTATTCGTGTTATATATAGCTTATCGAATTAGTGTAGCGATTTGTTGAATTTTTATTAAAGTAAAATTATCAAAAAAATAATAGAAAGAATAAGTTCCAATTTGTGTCTCTCACTCTCTAATGGAAGCTAACATTTTCATATCTTAGCTATTAGTTAAAATATTTATTTATTTCGAATAAAAAATAAAAAATAATTGCTTAAAATTAATCAAATTTTATATCTTAAAATTTATCGCCAACTTCACCTAACCTTGCCCTCTCTGAATAAAATTTCTGTCTCCGTCATTGTGTGTATAATTTATTATTATTTTTTTTTTTAAAATCACATTGGCTAATGTGAGTGCTGCTTTTGGTTACCACGTGTATATTAATTAATGGCTTAATTGTTTGTATTAATCAATTTGGTAGAAACTAGAAACAAGTGTTGGAAAATCATAGAATTATCCCTACACCAACTCACAACAACACTTTAATGTATTAACTTTACTACTCCTTTCTTTGTTGGTAACTTTTTTTTGTCTTTTAATTTATTTTGCAGCATTTTTTTGTTGCTATTTCAGATCAGATGCAAAAAGGAAAGATTCAAATCTGTTGTCTAAAATTATATCTTAATTTGTTGTCTAACTTATTACAATTAAACACTCATTTAATACATTTAACTTTTATAACAAAATAAACACTAATTAATATAGAATATTAATTTGGTGTCTAACCTATTACAATTAAACACTCATTTAATACATTTGTCTTTTATAATAAAATAAACACTAATTAATATAGAGCTAAAATACAACATAAGAAAAGTGATAAGGAGATGATAACTCTACAAAATAGAGTTATTTTACTATATTTTTTATGCTAATTGTTGTATAGTCTTTGAGTTTTTAAGTAATTTTGTATTTATTAGTCTTATTGTAATTTTCTAGATTTTTATAGATATTTTATTGTTTTATGTTGTAATTTAATTATTTGCAATTAGTGTTGTTAGTTTGAATGCTAAAAATATGATTTTATTGAAATTAAATATTATGTAAATTAAATTTTAATTAATATTTTCATAGAAGTTATATGGTATATTTTATTAGTGAAAATATTTAATTTTAATTTAGTTTATGATTATTTTGTAGGAAACAATGTTGCATTTTGGTACTTTGAAAAGAATAGAAAAGAAAATAATTAAAGTTGAAAAAAGAAAAACAAAATATGACATTTTTTAGAGGGAAAAGAAGATGCCCAAGCCCACACTTGCCCAGGCCTGCCTACCAGCTCCTCCACCTGGGCCCGCCTGGCTCACCAGCACAGCCCATTCGGGCCTCCTGCCCAGCCGAAGCCCAGGCCCGAAGCCAACCTTCCATCTCCTCACATGGGCCCAGCTGCTCCCTCCCCACCGAAGCTCCTCCCAGCCTCCTGGGCTGCCTGCAACCTTTGGGTCGAACCACCTGCCAGCACCCCACTCGGGCCCACCAAAGCCTTACACCTAGGCCCAACCCGAATCTGCCCCAGCCTTCCCAGCCGCCTGCCAGCCCACCAGCAGCCATGCTTTTTTTTTTGGGAAATCTACAAAAATGCACTAAAAGTTAAAAAAAAATATGAAAAATACAGTACATTACAAAAATACGAAATTCTTGGATAAAAACACGAAGTAGCAAAAGTGTAAATACGGAGTGGTTTTTAAATCGTAAATAAAAGCGGTAAAATACAATTTTTTGTGATCAACGTTTACAAACTTGTAAATATCTGTTACATGTTTGTAAATAATATTTACAAAAATCAGTTTTAGAATTATATTTTTTGTACATAAAACTTACGAACAAATTCGTAATTAATTTTTTATTTTTGTAACAATAGTTTACAAATCTAATTTCATAACTAGGAAAAATATTTTTGTAACTAACATTTACAAAAATAATTTATAGTTAAGAAATCCTAACCAAAATTTATATAAAAATATTATACTTTTCCATATGTTACAATATTGTACCAAAAAATTACAGGAACCATCAAATTTATATTATACAACTTAATATAAATTTAAGATATTCATTATTTATAAAACAATGTATTATATATATTTATATAAAATGCAGTTACAGAGTAGTGAATTACAATAATTTTATAAGCAAGTTTTACATTTTTGTAACAAGTTTGCAAAACTAATTTCACAATCAAGAAGTTTATTTTTGTAACTAACATTTACATAAATATTTATAAATTTATTTAATATGATTGTTACAAAAATTTACAAAACTAATTTTTTAACTTTAAAATATATTTTTGCAACAAAGCTTAAACTTTGACTTAATTAAGATTTTAATTTAACATTAAGTGTTGAGATTTGACTAACTATAATTTTCAAAATAATATAATATTTTTTATCACTATATCTCCTACTACTATTAATATATGTTACAAAAATTTATGAATATATATAATAAAATTGAAAGATCATTTATATTAATTTAAATAAAAATACGTCTGTAAACAAATTAATTATAAAAAAGTAATATTAATAGAGAAAAAAAAGTGAAAAAGACCATATTTAATTAGAATTTTTGTGTATGATACTAACATAATAAAAGTAGATGAACAAATTTATAGTTAATAGTAGATAAAATATATGCGGTGGTGTAAATTCACCATATTTTGGTAATTATTTTATATTACCGTATAAATCAAACTTTTTTTTAATTACCGTAAAGGATGTAATTTTCCTTTTTTTTTTATCTTGAGCACAACAATGTCCATTTGTTGTCTAAAAATGTCAAATTTTACCTAATTTTTCTACAATATTTTACTCAAAATCATCACCACCCCTACAATTTACCCATACTTACCATATTATTATTAATTTAATTAATCTAATCAATTTAAATTATTTTAATAATCTCATTTTGGCTATAAATATGCAATTTCAATACCATTTGGGGGGGCTTAATTTTTTGTTACCATCTTCTTTCTACCATTTTCTCTATTCCATTTTGGGGTTTTCAAGAGCATTTTCAAGTATTTATTTTGTTTATTTTGTAATTTATATTCTAGTTATGTGCTTCTAATATTTTTCATAAGATTATTAAGATCATGATGAAGCAACTTGTAACTAGATAATATTTATGTTGTATGTTGATTGCTCTTGTAATGCAACAAAGTTTATGAATTTTTCTTCTTCATATATGTCTTTCATCTTTAATATCTCATATTTTGGATTGTTAGATAATATTGCACTTTGTTCTTCATTTTGCAAAAACATAATATTCTTTGTGTAAGATGTGTCATTAAATTGTACACATCCATGTTTAGAACAAAAATATTATGTTTTGCCTTATAAATAATGTTATTTGATTTTTTGTTGTTTCATTAGGTTGATTCAAATTAAATACTTTGAAATTATACTTTTTGAAAAGTGAAGAAAAATCCTATCTTTTTAGAAATAATTTATTCTTAAAAATATAAATCTATTTGGAAAATGATAGTTTGACTTATTTTAACTATCACTAAAACTTAGGAATCAATATACTAATAAGTATTATTAAACTTATATTTTGTGGATTCTAGTATCTTAATAATCTTTATTTTACAATTTATTTTCAAAATCATAATTAGTTTATTTTTATTCTCTTAAATAACTTTATTTTAAATAGGGATAATTGCGGCATAAGTACCTAATGTTTGAGTTTTGTACGCGGCATAGACCCAATGTTTATTTTTAGTGGCAAAAGTACCCAAAGTCAGTAAAACTGTAATTCCGTCAGTCTCCTCCGTTAGGCAGACACGTGTCACGTTTTTATTTGTCCAAATCATAATTATTTTAAAAATATTATTGAGTTGGACCAATCACGAAGTGACACGTGTTGGTCCAGTCATCACAAAATGGAACCTAACGGAGGAGGCTGACGGAATTACAGTTTTACTGATTTTGGGTACTTTTTCCACTAAAAATAAACATTGGGTCTATGCCGCGTTCAAAACCCAAACATTGGGTACTTATGCCGCAAATATCCCTTTTAAATATTTTATTTTATGTTCATGAAATTAAATCTCATCAATCTTTGGAGCTAGGTTGTAATTTATTAATTTTGGTTTAAAATAATTTTCTTTTTGATTTTAGACAACTCCTTTGGGTTCGATCTCGTGCTTACACGAACATTATATTTCATATACGATTCGTGCGCTTGCGAGTATAAATTTTTAAAACATACTCGTTTTTGGTCCATCAGGAGACTCTCTTGCTTAATCTCTTTTACACTATCCTTATAATTTTATGACATATGTCATCTTTTAAAATAGTTCTATTTATACAAAATAATCAGTCATAATGTTTTTGTTTTATTACAATTATGTTACCACACTTATTTCCTTTTTTTATATTAAAAAAGTGAACTTAAAAAGAATGGTTTAAATAAAAACATTCAATTAAATATTCATTATTATGCTTCCATTAATAATATAGGAAAATTCTGTTGTGCGGATGTTAAAAACGTCCCCACCTGTGGGAACCTTTTTTTGTAACCTGATTGGGTTTTATATGGATGGGAACTTCTTAATAAACTAGGCATGGGTGTATTTTATAATTAATTCCTATTGGGTATTATTTTTTCTCATCCCATCTGAATAAAATAAAAATCTCACAACATTATTACATAGTGATCCACGGAAATCTGAATAAAATAAAAATCTCCCAACATTATTACACAGTGAGCTCCTCCAACCCATCTCCCGTGTTCGTCTACATAAAGCTCCTCCTGTGTTCGTCACATGCGAGCCAAGCTCCTCCATTGGTCGAAGATCTGAGCAAGTTTCGAAGCTGTACATCCCCATCGTCAAGCATCTGCACAGTCATTTCTGCCTACAACCATTTCTGCGCTCCAACCAAAGTCACTTTCCCTGGTTAGTATGAAATTTTTTGTTTGCATATACTGCAGTTCTGTATTGGAGGGCTGTGTTGAGGGTGTATGAAATTGGGGATTAATTATTTTTATTGTTAATGGATCTTCATTTTGTTTGTTTGTGTAGTTAATTTTTTCTTTGTTATCAGTTTTTTATTTGTGATGGTTGAATTGAATGTCATTTTTGTGATGGTGTTAGTTTTCTTTGATATTTGGATGTATGTTTTAACTCTTTCACCTTGTACAACCAATTATAAATATATGAACCCTTATTTTGCATTCAATTTCGCTGCAAACAATGTTATTTCTTCTTATTCATAGCTTAATGGAATGGGTATTCTTTTGATGAACTCCAAAGTTTTCAAAAAAAAATTCGTCATGTTAGTAAATGTTTTAGTGAATATGTTTGATTTTTTGTAGTTGATAGATAGTCCTATAATTCGATGGAAGTTGTTATTTTGTTTGAAATTGTACTTGATTTACTTGTCGATGAAAGGCTCAGTGACTTGAACTGTCATTTTCTGGAGAAAAATAAGGTTGGACATTCTACTGATGTTTAAGCAAGAACATGTTTAAGCAAGAGCTGTCCTATTCTAGTGTTTTTTTATGAAATTGTCATTGGAGAAAGGGGCAATTTGATTCCAACCACATTTTCGATTAACCTTGGAACTGAGCTGTTGTATGGCTATTCTGTTTGCAGCTTGGAACTTCTGTTGTATAGCATAACCTTGATAAAACTTGAAACCCGTGTGTTTGAAAATAGAAGCATAAATAATTTGCACTGTTATAAATCTTGGTTGTTTATGACTTTGCACTGTTATAAAACTGATCAAGTATAATATATCTTATTTGTTAGGCTTTATTGGTTTCATTTGAGATTATCATTTTGTATAAGTTTTTTCCCTTGGATTTAATTTCTTTGGAGATAATTTTGATGGAGATTTAGTGGGTTGTAGAAGTCTTTGCATATGCAATGCTTATTAATTTCCCTAACATTATAGGTTATGGTGTGTATTGGTGATTTCGATATTCCCTAACATTTTCAGTTTCTATTCTTCATCTCTCAAGCATCTCATACTTGAGTTCTTCTTGATTTGCAAATCACAATCATATTTTTTGTTTTTCTGCTGGGTTGAAGGGTGAACAAGCGAGAGGTCTTAAAGGCACCTGAAGCACTCTTCCAAGGTAGAAGCTTGTCGTTTAATTATGTTGTGTTTGAATAAATTTTGTTTGCCACATATTTCACTTTGTTTGTTGAAATAGTAAATCTTGCTGTGGTAATTTGACATGCCCCTGATTTCCATACATGGGTATGTATGCAATGCAAAGTCAATAGTAATTAAAGAAAAGTAAAGTAAAATATTTCATAGACATTGTTTGCGATAGTCTTTATTTATGTTGTGTATGATATTATCCTAAAAAATTGTTTGGATATTTCTCTTGTGGGGACTTTAAAATAGCCCCCACCAATGCAGACTTTTATAATATACAATATATTTGTATTGGATGGTTGATTCTTGATTACACTTAGTTATTGTGCACTTGGGCAGAAAATAGTATTTTTTGAAATTTTGTTGGTCTTTTTTCGTAAGTCTGTACATGTATGTAGTGTAGAAGTGAACCCTGACTTTAGGGTTTGGTGTTTCGAACAGAGAAAGAAAGAAGGAGAACAAAGAGAGAAAGAAGGAGGCTTGGCAATATATGGGTGGGGTTCATTCGAAGAGGGAGGTGAGATTTTTTGTTTCTACATCTGTAGCTTCGTTTGAGATTGGTTGTTTGGTTTTACGAAATTAGATTTTAACACATATAAGTGATCTCTAAACTGAAGCCCTAAACCTAGTAGTTGGATTGTTTTGTGGTATAGCATTAAATTAAATTCAAATTGATTTTGAATGATGTGGGAATTTGTTTTGTAATGTTTATTTTTTTGGGATTAACAGAGATGGGTGTGGTTTTACAATTTTTGGCGAGAATTAATTTTGTTGTATATGTATTAGGATGGAAGGTACGATTCTGAAATACATATGGAGTTGTGTGGAAAGACTGCAGGCCGATTATAAGGAGGTGAGGGAGGACTTGCGGGTCATACATCAGAACTTGCGTTCTTTACTAGATAATTGCAAATGCAGAGAGGAGGACCAAAAAGTTTATCAACTTAAGATGGTGGATAGATTCGAACCGAAATCTGATGATGCTGATCCATCGTATTTGAAACAAATTGGTAACTTTAACTCGTGTGATGTATATAAGGGTGATAGGATGAAAGGTTATGTAGAGAAGAGTAAGGCAAATGATGGAGAGGTTGAGTTGAATAAGTCAAAAGGTAGTATGGCTGATTGTAAAGGCCCCACTTCTTCTTTGGTAAAAGGTGTTAAATGTGGCGTGGAGAGTTCTATTAAGTTAGGCAGTAAAACAGAGAGATTCATAGGTAGTATGGATGATAGTTGTGGAAGTAATAAAAAGTTGAAGTTTGATGATTCAGTTTTTAAGGCATCAAAGAGTTTGGGGAAACTTTATTGCAGCGTGAGCAGTCTATGAAAGTAAGATAGTAATGAAATGTTCTTTATTTTTTAGTTATTATGTTGTTAAGTATGCAATACTATTATTATTTCTAATATGGTCTTTGTCTGTTGAATATTTAGAAGCCAAGTGAGTGTTTGATAAAACCTGGGATAAGCTTTTCAGATGTTAATGCTGCAAGCAAGAGTCAGAGATGCACCATAAGTGGTGTTGGTGGTGGTGGTTGCGGTGGAGTTAGAGGGAAGGTACATGTGTTCTTATATTGTCATTTGATGTGTGATTTTGTTGGTGACAATTAATGGAAATGGTAGTATAAATTGAACAGTTACAGAGTAATTCAGATTCAAGTGGACGCAGAGTTGGGAGCAATTCTGAGTCAAGATCACGTTTAGTTGGGAGTAATTCTGACTCAATTTCACGTAGAGTTGGCACGCATAATTGCGATACTATGCAACTCCAAGATATCAGGCCATTTAAGATGTCCCTGCCATCTTTTTATGTTGACATTGCAGCATTAGTGGAGTATGTTTTTAACGAGAAATTACCGGAGGAGTAAGTTGTTAGTGTGTGGTTGTTTGATGAGACTGAAATTCTTCTGTCTGAATTTATTTTCGATTTTTTTAAATAAAAAATTATTGGTTAATTACTGTTTACATTATTTTTTTATTTATGTGATTTAGTGAGGTAGTTGTGGACACTGAATTTAATTACCTGACGAGGAGAATAATTAGATCATTGTCACCCGGTGTCATGGTTTTGGGGGAGGTGGGAGTTATATAAATATATATATAAATTTTTGGATATTTTTTTTTAGCTGCACTAAGATTGTTTATATTGATTATTCATGTTTTGTTTGGTGTTGATGGCATAGATTTTGAATGTAATGTGTGAGATGAACACATGCACAGAGTTGCAAGTTTCCATGTCAATGGAGTGTCGATCAGCCTGGTATTTGAATACTCGTGTGTCGGTATGGGTTTTTATATTGATTGTATGTTATAATTTTAATCATATCTTCTTCTTCTAACGAGGAGTATGTTTTTCCTTATTTGAACTTAGTTATCTGTGATTAGTATACAAACTCTTTACCCTGATAATGGAAAGGAGACGTGTGCTCGACGATTTTTTATCGGAGATCTAGCTTATTGTAAACGGGTATGTACTGATGGATATTCATAGATATTGTTTTTGTTGAGTTTTTATCTTGTTTAGAAAGTAAATTTTTATGGATATAACATGATTTTTCATATTTATATTCCCATCACAACGAAATCCTACTACACTGGTTGTTATTTATAGTTCAGGTGGATGAGGCTAGAAATTTGTGATTCATTGCTGCAGAGGGGGTTTGAATCAAGTGGAGTTGCTTTTGTGAAGGTCGTGGTGAGTATTAGAAGAGCTAGTAGTTACTGATAATATTTTGTTCAACAAGTTATAGTGTGTATTGCTTACTATAAATTTTTGGAAGGTGATGTTATTTGTTTTATGGTTTTGTGCCGAATACAAAATTTTAGAAGATAGTTCATTCATATTTTAGTTACTCTAAATTTCTTATAACCTTTAATATGATTTATTTAATCTCTTTTGTTTTCATTCAGGGGATAAGTTTAGATGATTAAATTGAAATTTTTATTATTTTGTGAGTAGAAAATTTTAGAATTTATTTCATTTGTGTTGTTGAGATGAAAAGTTTGGAAGTGTATATCTAATTTTTATTTTTATTTTTTTGCTAGGCAGATTTAGAAGATGAATTTTTTATTTGTTTTGTTTTTGGGCTTTAGACGTAGAAATATTTTGTATTTGGTACTTAGGCTTGGAAATGATAGTTGAGAAGCTAAGTGTGTGTTTTGGTTATTCAATTTAGATGAAGAAGTTGGACTCTCTGCTAGCGGAAGACATAGCAAGGATTAATCCATAATGGGGGTCTTTCTGTAACTTTTAAGTTAGAATTAACACTGGTATTGTCCAACAAACGAATGGATATGACTGCAGGATCCATGTGATGAAATTGATGGACCAGCGTCCAGGATCATATTTGAAACATTGTGTTGTTAGTATCTTCGCTTATTTTATTCATTTAATTTTAGGTTGCTTGATTTAGTAGTATTCCCTAAAATTGTTATGATCATCATTTATAAATTTTGTAATAGTATTAAGTAATGTTGTTTTGTTTTAGTTTGATTCTGACAATGATAGGGCTCGTGTGGCCGTTGGTCTTCTCACATCTAGACACAACAAAGTTCGTGATGAAGTGAAGAATGCAGCCACTGCGTGGAAGCAGGAGAAGGTTGTTGGTGAAATCCTTGGGAAATTGTTGTAGTTGATTTACTCGTTTAGTTTGTTGTAATGTGTGAGAGGAATACTATTACATTTTGGCAGAATATTTTTTTGGTGGTTGTTCATCTAGCTAATGTACATAATTTTTTGGAGATGAGATGTGTTTGTTCAAACTGAGTAGTACTTGAGAGTTGAATGTTGTTTATATGAAGTTGGAACTTAATTAGTACATCATTTTGTAAATTTTTTATATAACTATAGTTGTGTGGATTATTTTACCTTCATTAGTGAAAAATGCAGGTTTTGATACTTTCATTCCCATTTATATTTGAATTTTGATGGAATTGTTTAACTTCTTTGTTTAATTCAATTTATTAAGCATTTTTTATGCCATTGTTTGATTACCTATATGATTTGATCTGATTTACAAATTTTTTATGTTTCATTTTAATTTACTAGTTATACATAATAAGGCAATGTTATTTTGAGAGGGAAGGTTTAAAGATATGGATTGATTAGTGTGCGGCTTTGTGAACCTTGTATTAAAATTTAATAAAGGAATAGTAGAAAATTTATGTGATTTAATGGTTGATGAGGGGAAGTTTATACATATACGTATATATCAAAGTTTGTAAGGTCCTATTTTTTCTTTTGCAATCCACTGTGTATTAGTACCTAATTTTGTATACTCCCACCATGCGTATTATGCTTATACTTGTGTCAATTTATGTGTTCGGAACTTTCTGAAATTTTGAACTTGATATATATTGGAATATATGAAGCATAGAGTGGGTTTTCAATAAATAAAAATGAATCCTTCTCTCCCACCTAATTATCCAAGATTTAAAACGATGAATTTCAGACATTATATTCCCAACCTCAAGAAGATAGTTTCAATAACCATATGGAGGTTCCCACCACTTAAAGGCAGAACTCATATCATCTGTTGCAGAGTAACTCAAATTTTCTTCTGTATAGTTATGCACTTGGTTCGTACAATCTGGTGTGAAAGGTTGTCAGTGAGTAGGTGCGTTGAAGACTTCACTTTCTGAATTATGGTAGATAGTATGTCTTTCCCTGTCATCCATATCCTCTGTTCCATATAGATATTTGTCTTGTTCATGTGGTTCAGAGTTGTCAAAGCCCCCGTTCTTGTGGCCATTTTTCTTTCTTTGTAGACATGTAGACTTGTTGTGTCCTTTTTTTTTTGCAAATACTACACTTTCGGGCTACTCCACCATTTGACCCTCTCATCTTAGCTGTGCCTTTATTCTTACTCAAATAAGGATCCAATATGTTGAAGTCTGATTGACGATGTAAAGGAAGCTTGTCCTTGGAACCTTCTTCCCCAATTTGGATGTTGTTTCTTAATTGTGCGCAAATTCTATCAATCTCATAGTTTGCTATTTCGTATGCATAATGAGTCCTTGATCCCAGGTAAGCGAGTTCAGTCATTTTGCTAGTAATGCCACCAAACCTTGCTCTCTCTTCTGCATCTCTGTCTTAATCATTTTCCACATTAGGAAGTTGTGTAGTGTCAATCATCCACTATGTTAGGATTAGTGATTTAGGCATTTGTGTGATACGCAAGTGCTTAATTGCTGCAAAAATATGCCGACAAAGTATGCCAAAGGAAAGAAAATACTGGCACTTACAAGCAAATAATTGACGATCGTCTGTGACATAGACTGACCTCCATATTCCTGGGTGAGGATACTTCTCTAGCTTCAATATCATTGCATCATCCTCTACTTCAATAGTTGCAATGGTGTAGTTTCCTTCTTTGGACATTTGCTTCCTTACTCTGAAGAACATGTTCCTCGTGTAAATTATCGACAACTCCTCCTCTATGTTGTGCAAATTTTTCTTTCCTAATTGTGGGATTGTGTGCAAGGACTCATACTTGTCTTTAGCCTCTCGTTGTGGTACCCATGAAAGTGCCATGTCAAGAGCTCTAACAAACTCATACATCTTCATATGTTGATTGACCTTCTTCTTCAAGACAACATTAATACCCTCGCTCCTTTGGGTTGTTGTCATTCCGCAAAAAAAAATTCCCCTCAAGAAGGTTTCTGCCCAACTCTTTCTTGATTTATAAAGACTTGCGACATATGAGTTATCTTCCACATCAAAGTGAGTGAGCAATGTTGCCCACCTTCTTTCAAATTCCTCCTTGGTGTAATATCTAAACACTAAATTAGTTAGTTGCTTCCCGAATGATGGATCTTTTGTGTGAGAAATGGCATTGTTGTGTATATGCCAATAACATAGTCGATGTGTGACATTAGGCATCAACTCTTTTAGTGTTTTTTCAATGGCAGGATCTCCATTGGTGACAACTGTTTTCGGTAGCACACCTTTCATACAAGCCAAGAAGGCCCTCGTTGCCCACATGTAGCTAGGAGTGGATTCATTGTCAAGGATTGTGAAATTCAGTATACCAGTCCAAAAGTGGTTATTAATACCAACCCAAATCAACAAAGGCTTACCAAAGCTATTTGTCTTATATGTAGAATCAAAGGCGATTGCGTGTCCATATCTTTCGTAATCCGACCTTGATTTTGCATCTGCCCAAAACAAGTGAAGTAATCTCTTGCCTTTATCATAAGCAAATAAACCATAGAAACCTAGATCGTGATCTGCTTTGTGCTCCAGATACTGTAAGGCTCTGCCAGCATCCGACTCCTTAAAGCCAACAATTGAAGCTGATGACATTCGATTGTATAGGTCTTTGATTGTAAATGGGGTCTTATCATATCCGCCGACTAGCTCTGCCATGTATGACATAATGTGGCATGTTCTAATGCCAGATTTCTTCATACATTTTGCCTACTGAAGACAGCCTGGTGATACCACTCTATTTGACCGTAGATACTGCTTGTGACGATCACTTGTTAACGAGTGTGAATGAAATGGGAAAAAATATTTGCATATCCAGTTACCCCTCTTTCTGTTAAGGATAACTCGAAAAGCCACATTGCACCCACATCGGGTGATGGCCTTTGGCTCCCTCACTCTATCAAGTCTTGATGTATGCTGTTCAGACCTACTTCCCTGCCTTGAGCAGACCCACTCTCTCAAACGAATGTCACCTCGAATATTTTTACGCATGTGGCCCTTACGAATACTAAACCCCACTACCTTTGCGTACTCATATATGAATTCTTCTGCCATAAGAAGTGTAGCAAAAGCATGACCGACCATGTTATCCATTGTCAAATTGGTAGCCGCTGCATGTATACCGTACTTTAGAAATATCCCCTGGTTGGACAATCCTTCATCATTTGATATCTGAATGCCCCCTTCATTAGTTATGTTCTCTTGTGTTTTAAGTGCCTCATTTACTTTGTCACCATCAATAGGTCCCCCCTGGCCTACATCTTCCACTTCTTCCTCTTCACATGTCTCATTTTCTCCACTAGAGTCACTGCTAAAGAGGTCCTGCACCTCCAATTCTGTTTCCCAGTACTCCATAAAAAAGGTATAACCTTGTTTGAAAAAGGGCAGAACATGATATTGCATTTGTAAAATGACATCTATGGTTGGAGAGAATATTATGACTACAACATAAAAACATAGTTCAAGGTTGGCTTAGGTAATCGTACATTCATTGTCATGTCTCGAAAATCAATAAAACTTCTATATCCCACCCAAGAGTTGGTTGTGGAAAAATAAGCTATGTACACATTTCTATAGTAGGAAAATGGTAGATAACCTTACACTATCCACTAAAATGGGTAATCCAACTTCTTGTTCTTAAAAAGTTGGAGGGCAGAGATCTCAGGTTGTACATCTGCCTTCATATTATCCTGACAATAATTTAAACTACCCACATATGTTGGTATGAACATATTACAACCTTATTAATAGGCTAAAATATGATGGGGAGGTATTTCTAGTGAAGTTGTTATTTTTCATAGTTTTTTAACAAGCCACACTGAAACAAATACACAGGAGACATGGAGAAATCTTAAAAAAAATTATAACATAAGAAATTGTACCTCTCCGATAATGGAAATCTTTGGAGGTGTCCGGAGATGGGGGAATATAAAATGCAACCACCTGCTCAGGAAAACAGTCCCCTGCCAACAGGTCAACGTAGTCTTGCCTAATAGATGGAAAGTGATACTCAGTAAATCATGTAACAATATCATAAACAGGGCACCACCAACACACCAACTCCATTGAACAAGACAATAAATATCTTCAAGTCAGGGGCATTTTGCTGTTATGAGAGTCAAATTTGACCAAAGACATTTTGACTCACCCAAAAATTGAAGACCAAATATTGAAGCACATGTGTTAGATATCGTGTTTCCCTTTTGGGGATGTTCAAATGTATTGACATTCATTTATAAAAGTTAATTTTTCTACACAACTTGTTGAAAATGGTAGGCTGTCGTGTAGGGATAATAAAGAAGCCTCAGTTAGATCAGAGTTATTCTGTGTTGCTCTAATTTTTCCACCAACCAATAAAGTTCTCAGTTTTTCTAATGTGAAGCAATCAATGATAGTTTATCCATTGTGGTTGAGCTTATTGTGTTTATAAAATTTTAAATACTGTGGATAAATTTATGTTGTGTATTACTTTTTTTAACCTTCGGCAATTGAAGATAAATTTGCCAAAATGGCTTTCTGAAATAGTGAGATTAGCAAAAATGACTTTTTCATTTGTTTTTTTTTATTAATTTATACTTTTTAAAAAAAATGGATGATGTGCCACCTTCTCTTCTCCAATCGCCTTGCATTATGATCTGCAATTTTTCCTGGTTCATATGGTAGATACATAAAGATTCAGTTCAAATTTCTACACAGAACCATTGACCCAATACATACGTACAAGTAATTGGAAATGGAATACGCCATCAGGAGGATCGACTCATGTTAAAAAGTTTCATACTATGTGGCACTGTCATCAAACTAAATAGAGGTCATCATTTGAACCAGCTACCTGTCTCTACGTGTATGATGTACATATTGGGGGTTTCTCAATCGATGATATTAACACTTCAGTGTTCATGACATGTAAGTTTGGTTTTACCTATCCCCTGTGCGAAGTCCAATAGCCATGTGGAACTTCTTATCATCTGCACCATTGGATCCTCCTTTGTGTTTGTAAACTTCACTATCCTTATCAAACACAAATAACCCAATTTCATATAAATAACTACAATACGAATTCCTACTAACTTCTTTAGTGACGGGTGATTCAATCACAATTAGTTATTAAGATATTATAATATTATGGATAAATTTTCACCCTTAATCCAATGATGGTACATCAAAGTCACATTCATTCCTAAAATTAGATACATGTCAACTGTTATCCAAAAAAATGGCATTGATGACGTGGCAAATGATCCCTGGACACGTGGCTGACATCTGAAGGAACTCTGCTAGTGTATCGACCAGAAGATACATTATAGGCAGTGGGCGGCCCAGTCTTTCCTGCGACCAGTCTGGTCGATGGTTCTGCATACAGCGTAATGTTCCAATAAAGATCTTTGTAAATCTCGAAATTAACTCACACAATCTCCTGAATATCCGATTATTCAAGAGAAAATATCTGTAACAATCTCGTGTAATCCCCCTTGAGCCTATAAATAGAGAAAGATAGCTCAAGGAAGGGACTTTTTGCTTTCGAATTATTTGATACTAGAGTAATTCTACTTGAAATATTGTATTGTTCTTCAGAGGTTAGTGAAACTCATTGGACCCTAGTTCTTTGATCACTCCTTTGATTCTCACATCAATAACAATCTAAGTGGACGTAGGTCATTTCCAGATCCTGGGGCCGAACCACTATAAAATATTGTGTTCTTATTATTTTCGTCATTACGTTTCTTCCAACGCATTCTTTCACATCAAGCATATTTTGACTCCGTGTCAGTTGGCCAAAATCTGGGTCAACATTCTGGTGCTTTCATTGAGAGCTTGACATATCACCGTTGAAAAAATCAATGGTGAAAACTGCAAGGAAAACTGGACAGGCGGCCGCCGTTGTACCGTCAAACCCGCCACCTCCTCCTCTTGCAAGCGTGGTTGAGGATGAGCCACATTTAGACTTTGAGGAGGAAGAAATGGATGATACGACGCTGAAAAGTACTCTAGGGGCGTTGCATGAAGAGCTGGCCAATCTGAGGGCCAGTCAGGAAAGTGCTGCCGAAATCATGGTGCGACAGTAGCAGGAGATTGAACGGCAACGCGCGGAGTTAAGCGAAAGGCAGGCGGAGATGGACCGCCGTCAGAGCGAAGCCATGGCAGCCCTTGAGGTAGCCTTACAGTTGGCTAGGAATCAGGCTGCGCTTGCCTTGTAGCCTGAACACCCAACAAATGGGCCACCCCGAAGAGGTCCTAATCCTAGCCCACCAATCCAGCCCTCGAGTCCACAAAGGCCCGAGCAGCCTCAGGTGCCCCATGACGATGTCCCGCTGGACCCTGAGGCACAGCCTCCATCCTAGGCTGGTCATGGCAATCCCTCGCAACAGAGGCAGAATATGACCGAGCATCAGCCTCGCAGTCCTAGACGCCATAGGGGTAATGAGCCAAACCTACCGAACAGAGGTCAGTACCCTCCTGGTAACAGGAGGAACTCAGAGTTAGGCTCTGCGGTCCGGGGTCCCCCACGGCATGATAATGCACAGGGACACAACGATCAGCGCAGGCCACCCTCTAACGCTCGGGATGTTTCAGCCATGGATGGAAATCGAGGGAACAGTCGATCCCACCATAACCAATCGAGGTTCAGAGATGGCCATGGGTATAATGAGGCCGACTCAGGCAAGGGAAATGCTAGTCGGAGAAATAAAGAAAGGGGTAGAGGCGGGAGCCAGATGCTTCAAGATGACCAACCCAATAAACGGGATGTTGGAGGGCAGCCCAGGCAAAATAATGTCTTCAACCGACTCGGGGGTAGCGAGCAGCGGAGAAGAGACGAGGATTTGCGAGACGTACTCAACGATCGCCGCGAGCGGCATGGCGAGAACGTCCCCCCAGCAACAGAGGCCACAGCGATTCCTGTCGCTGTACAGGCCCAGATAGATGCCCTCAACCAGGCGGTGCAACAGCTGGTCGGGGGAAGGACATCTTACATCGACCACAATAGGAGGAAAGGCACTCCTTTCGTCCAGAGGATAGCTATGGCAGAGACTCCTAGCAAGTTTAAAATGCCTACGCTACCGAATTTTGATGGGTACGGTGACCCGGTATCTCACGTTAATAAGTTTGAGATACAGATGGATATTCAGAAAGTGTGCGAAGATGCTCGGTGCAGGATCTTTCCTGCAACACTTTCTGAGGCCGCGCAGGAGTGGTTTCTTAAGTTCCCTCCCGCAAGCATAGTTTCCTGGGAAATGTTCGTAAGGGAGTTCTACAGACAGTTCTATGCGGGTCGTGTGCATCCGACTGAAGCAAACCAGCTGGTTAAAATTCGCCAGCAGGATGGAGAGTCGCTGAAGGATTACATCCAGCATTTTATGTGAGCAGCAGCTGGAGCAAAAACAGTGGGGGACGAAGGCAAAATGATGGCCATAACCGCAGGAGTTAAGCGTCGTTCCCCCCTCTGGAAGAGCCACCGCAAGGATGGAGTTAGAACTACCCAGGAATTCTTGGACCGGGCTGATCGTTACATCAAGCTCGAAGAAGCCATTGCCGATGATGGAAAGCCCTCGGGCAAGGATAAGAAAGCAGCCGAGCCCGCCAAAGCCGCCAATGGGTCCAAACCTAACGGCAACGGCAAAGGCAATGGGAACGGTAGCAGCAATGGCAAGAATGGTGGAAAAACGGCCGCACAATGAGCCTTCCACCTCCGACAATAAACGAGCTAAGGGTAACCGTTATGAACCTCGATTCACTAACTACACTGCCCTCGTTGAGTCTTGGGGAGAGGTTTATCAGGCCACAAGTTCTAGTGTGCCTTATAAAAAACCTGGCCCCATTCGAAAGGATATTTCGAAGAGAGACACTACTAAGTTCTGTCGTTATCATAATGACTACGGACATGACACCAACGAATGTGTTGACTGTGTTTTTAGCCAACGACGTGAGAACGTCAATAACGACAAACCTTCAAGAGAATTTAAACGACACAGACAGTTTAATCAAGAAAATTAAATAACACACAAGATTTTATAGTGGTTCAGCCCCGTTCAGTCGGTAATAGCCTAATCCACTTAGAGATTTTATTACTTTATCTACACTCAAGATCAGATGAACCAGTGTCAACTGAGTTTCTTCAGTGTAAATTTTTAGGAATACAAAAAGGGTTCTCTCTCAAGGAAAACACACTTTCTCTCTCTAGAACTCAGACCAAATCTCAAATTGCCAAAAAGTCATTTTCTGATCCCATCAACCCTCTATTTATAGGCTTGGGATCCTAAACTGATATCCCCCTAGGATCGAGATATTTTATTACTCATATTATATTTAAATTACACAAAATATTCAAAATACAACAGAATCCTCAATTTGAGTGAGGAATGAGAGATTCTCGCGGTGCCCAGACCGATTCTTGCTGAAGCCGTTTCTGGGAATTTGACGCAGTCTAGTCTATTTTGTTGATGAAGATCGTCTTCTGGTCGGACATATGCATGCTGGACACTTGCATACGGACCATACCCCGTAGACTCTTCTTCGGACCAAAGTCCGACCAGTCACCTTTTGGGCTCACCTCCGGACCATAGCCTTGGGGTCTCCTCGAACCAAGGTCCGACCACACCCTCATGGGTGTTCCTCGGACCAAGGTCCGAGCCACACTCCCCTTGGCTCTCCTCGGACTAAGGTCCGAACACATGCATGGGCTTCTCCTCGGACATGGTCCGACCGGACCTCTTGGAGTGCCTTCCTCGGACCAAGGTCCGAGCACATCACTTGTGCCCCTCCTCGGATCAAGGTCCGACCGGACCTCTTGTGGCCTTTCCTCGGACTAGGGTCCGAGTCCATCTCTTAGGGCACTCCTCGGACCAGGGTCCGAGCCCATCACTTGGACTCCACGGACTAAGGTCTGAGCACACCACTTGGACTCCTCGAACTAAGGTCCGATCGGACCTCTTGGAATGCTATCCTTGGACCAAGGTCCGACCGGGCACACCTTAGCCCAAGTATTCTCTTCGGGTGCATTTGGCTTGGTTATGACATCTCTCAAGCAGTCCAAACTCTTCACTGAAGTATTGGGCTACTGCTAAGCCAGATCACCCAACTAAACCATGCCACTTGTCAATTTTATTGCCACATCATCATTTTCAAATTTTGGGATAACAGAATGCAACCAGCTGAAAGACGAAATCGAGTTCCTTATTAGACAGGGACACTTGAGAAGATACGTACGGGCCTCGGGAAATTCCCAGCGAGAGGCTCCAGGTAGCAACGAGCAGGCGCCCACGCGCCAACGCTCGCCACCCCTACAGCCTGCCCTTGTGACTGGCACACTCTTAACCATTTGTGGAGGCCAGCACCTCGCGGGAAATAGCAGAAAGGTCAGGGAACGATAGGCTCGGACCCTGCGCCACGACCAGGACATCGAGATGATGACTGCGGAGGACCGAGCGCCAAAAAAGGCTCGATCAGAAGAGGGAGAAATAACCTTCTCTGATGGCGATGCCCAACACGTCCGATTCCCACATTCCGATCCGCTGGTCGTGGATATCCAGATGGCTAACATGATGGTAAAAAGAGTGCTGGTCGATACAGGAAGTTCGGTGAATATCCTGTATAAGTCTTCGCTGGAACGCATGAAGTTGTCCGTTAAGGACCTGGAGCCCTGCAACCAAACGATATACGGCTTCTCTGGAGAGGGACTCGCCCCCGCCGGATTGACTCGCCCCCGCCGGATTGATCAGACTACCGGTGACGACAGGTACAAAGCCTGCTACCAGGACATTACTCGCCACTTTTGTAGTAGTCGATTGTCCTTCGGCGTACAATGCCGTCATTGGAAGGCCTATACTAGTTGATCTATGGGCCGTCATCTCTATGTGGCACTTAGGCATGAAGTTCCCAATGGACGCAGGGGTAGGACGCGTGTTGGGGAACCAGAGGGAAGCCAGGGAGTGCTATAACGCCTCAGTAACGAAGGCGAAAAAGGGAACGCCAAAGAGCACTACCTCAGATAGGTTGCAGATGGCGATTGATACGCAAGCCCAATCCGGTGATGGAGTCACCAAATAGGGTGTTGCCCAAAGTGAGGATAGAGACTTAGATCCTCGCTTTGGGGATTTTGAAGAAAACGTTGGACCCGTCGAGGACCTGGAAGAGGTCCAACTCGACGAAAAAGACCCGACCAGAGTTGTGAAGGTTAGGAAGAACCTAGAGCCAACCACGAAGCACGCACTGGTGGAATTTTTGCGGAAGAACCAGGAGGTTTTTGCCTGGTCGCACAAAGACATGGCTGGGATAGACCCTGTAGTTATCAGCCATGTCCTGAATATAGACAAGACTTTTCCACCCATGCAACAAAAGAGAAGGCTGCTCGATAAGGATAGATCGAGAGCCTTAAAGGAAGAAGTTGAGAGATTAAAGGAGAATGGGTTCATCAGGGTGGCATTTTATCCATCGTGGGTCTCCAATCCAGTGCTGGTTCCCAAGCCTAACAGAAAATGGCGAACCTGCGTGGATTTTACAGACCTCAATAAAGCCTGCCCAAAGGGCTACTTCCCACTCCCAAGAATTGACCAGCTGGTCGATGCTACTGCAGGACACGAGATCCTCTCGTTCATGGATGCATATTCGGGCTACAATCAGATTAGCATGCATCCCCCTGATGAGGATCACACCAGCTTTCGGACCGATACAGGCTTATACTGTTATAAAGTAATGCCCTTCGGACTGAAAAACGCAGGTGCGACTTACCAGCGGCTAGTCAACCACATGTTTAAGGAGCTTATCGGAGTAAACATGGAGGTATACATGGATGACATGCTGGTAAAGTCTAAGAAAGCAGAAGGACATGTGAAGGATTTACAAGAGTGCTTCAATGTATTGAACAAATACCAGATGAAGTTAAATCCCCTCAAATGTTCCTTCGGAGTTGGATCAGGGAAGTTTTTGGGGTTCATTGTGAATTCAAGAGGAATCAAGGCCAACCCCGACAAGATAAAAGCCCTGATCGACATGAAATCTCCAGAAAGGATCAAAGACGTACAAAAGTTTAACTGGAAGAATCGCAGCCCTAAGTAGATTTATTTCGAAGTCAACATACAAGTGCGTCCCTTTCTTCAATCTACTTAGGGGCAATAAGAAGTTTAAATGGACAGGAGACTGCGAGCAGGCTTTTCAGGCCTTGAAAGCCCATATGGCAATGCCTCCCATCTTATTAAAGCCAATTGAAGGAGAAACTTTGTTTATTTACCTGGCGATTACTGAAGTTGCTGCTAGCGCGGTACTAGTGTGAGAGGAAGAAGGCGTGCAAAAAGTGGTCTACTATGTTAGCAAGAGACTGATCGGGGCAGAACTGAGATATCCACCAATTGAGAGGTTAACATACTGCTTAATCCTGGCCTCTAGGAAGCTGTGCCCTTACTTTCAAGCCCATCCTATCACAGTTTTAACTGACCAGCCCCTTCGGCAAGTCCTCCAAAAACCAGAGGCGGCTGGACGATTATTAAAATGGGCAGTCGAACTAGGGCAGTTCGATATAACTTATTCACCGCGAGCAGCAGTAAAGGGACAAGTCTTGGCTGATCTTATCGCAGAGTTCACAGAACTCCCAAACAGCGAGCAGTGCGAATCGCCTAGTGCGCCTGAGCCTCAAGAGAAAGCTCCTTCGTGGAAGTTATTCACGGATGGGTCGTCCAATGAATCCCATGCAGGAGCGGGAGTGATATTGATAACACCGGAAGGACATCGATTTCACTGCGCTATTAGATTCGACTTCACCGCGTCGAACAATGAAGCCAAATACGAAGCACTCCTCGCTGGATTGAGGATGGCGAAAGACATGAGCATAAAGACGTTTGATATTTACAGTGACTCACAGCTGGTGGTGAATCAAGTTCTAGGAGAATATCAAGCGCGAGGCTTAAAAATGGTGGCCTACTTGAATAAAACAAAAGACCTGCTAACCCAGTTCACGGAGTACACCCTCCAGCAAATTCCGCGGGATCAGAATTCAAACGCAGACGCCTTAGCCAAACTCGCGAGCGCGAAGGATGCTGACACTTTGAACATTGTGCCAGTAGAAAGACTGAGTGAGCCAAGCATACAAGCAGTTGAGACCAATATGGAGATTCGAATGGAGGATACATGGATGGCACCTTACTTGGAGTATCTGACGAACGGTGTGCTACCAATAGATAGAAACAAAGCCAGAACTCTACAAAGGCAGGCCGCTGGGTACATACTGGTCGATGGTGTTATGTACCGAAGAGGGTATTCAATGCCGCTACTCAGATGCATTACACCAGAAAAAGCTAAGGAACTCATGAAAGAGGTGCATGAAGGCTTCTGCGGGGATCACGCTGGGGGGCAGAGTTTGGCAAAGAAGATTCTAAGGCAAGGCTACTTCTGGCCAACCATGAACAAGGATTCGATGGAGTTTGTACGAAGATGCGATAAATGTCAAAGGTTCTCCAAGATTCCACGAGCAGCTCCAAATGAATTGAAACAGATGCAAAGTCCGTGGCCTTTTGCGGTGTGGGGGATAGATTTGATTGGGTCCCTACCCACAGGAAAGGGTGGAGTAAAATACGCAGTTGTGGCAGTCGACTACTTCACCAAATGGGTCGAAGCTGAACCACTCGCCACCATAACAACCAAGAAAGTTCTTGACTTTGTCATCAAGAACATTGTTTGCCGCTATGGTTTGCCCCGAAAGATCGTGTCAGATAACGGAACCCAATTTGACAGCGACTTATTCACCGACTTCTGCGAAAGGCATGGAGTTATTAAAATATTTTCATCAGTTGCGCATCCCCAAGCAAACGGGCAGGTCGAGGCCGTGAATAAAACTCTTAAGGACACTCTGAAAAAGAGGCTTGAAGATGCTAAAGGAGCATGGCCGGAGCAGCTGCCTGAAGTCCTCTGGTCGTATAGAACGTCTCACAGAACAGCGACAGGTCAGACCCCATTTTCCCTAGCTTACAGATATGAGGCTATGTTACCTGTCGAGTTAGATTCCCCCTCACATCGACGTGTAACATATGACCAGGACTAGAACAGCCAACTAATGATGGAGTCCCTAGACTCAATTGACGAGATACGGGAGAAGGCCCAACTCCGAGTTGCTGCGTACCAGCAAAAAGTTGCCCGGTACTTTAACTCCAAAGTTAAAGAAAGAAAATTCAACGTCGGTGAATTGGTGCTACGACGAGTTTTATTAAACACCCGCGACCCCACTGCTGGAGTACTCGGACCTAATTGGGAAGGACCTTACCAGATTGAAGAAGTCCTTCATCCGGGCACCTACAAACTTGCACGCCTAAACGGAGATCTTGTTCCACGTTATTGGAATGGAGAACACTTGCGCAAGTATTATCAGTGAACAGTCCTTTTTAAAGGACTGGCTTGTATTAAATTTTACTTTTAACAAGTTTTGCAAAGAGGGTTAGCCACGTTGTATGGCTAATCACTCGTATACGTAAGATTCTATTTTAGAATCACTCGTAAATACATGTTTAGTCCATTTTTAATACGAGATTATAAGGGAGTGTGCGCAGCCAGTCATTCTTGCCAACCTTTGTAAATTTATATTTACAAGTATTTGTTCATTACGTGTGTTGTTTTGCTGTATTACAACTATTAATTTTCCACCCGAGCAGAAATGTTCGAATAGGTCATGGTCAAGGCAAGTGACCAAGGACCTAAAGCTCCTCGATCACTTGGGGGGCATATAAGGCACATCGATAGCAAAGCGTACCATGAGGTATGTAAACACATGAACAAAATGAGTGAAAGCAAGCTAAGGTACTTAGAGTATTTTTCAAAATTTATATTTTGTTAAATCAAGCCAAAGTACTATGCTAAGTTCGGTCATACGGACAGATGTTATAGTAGAGGAAAATATTATAACATTATAAAGCAATCTTTTACACCGCAAGCATCACTGCTTGGATGTAACTATTCAAATAAAAGGAAAAGTTTGCTGCCTGTGCAGCAAATTCAAAAAAGATATTGTCTTTATATCACAACCCGTGGGTCGTGTAATCAAAAGAAAGAAAAAATAATAATAAAAGCTCAAGAGACGTTGGGAGCAGGAGGGTCTTTATCAACATTCTGATTGGTCGCATCCTCAACAACTCCTTCTTCCTCTGCGCCAGCGATGCTTGGGGAAGTAGGGATCCTTGCACTTGCCTCCTCTTCAGCCAGTTGAGCAGTGCAGTGGGCCAGCTCAGCATTTCTAACATCTTCTGAAAGATAACCGAAGTTGGCGCCCTGATTGTTTTTCCAGAAGTTAAAAAAACACTGGAGCATCGCATTCTTGTACCTTTCCAGATCTTTGGCATTGGAAAGCTTCAGCTGCTCTACTTGGCTCTCAAGAGTGGTGATGGCCTCGTCCTTGGACTTGAGCTCCTCACCCAGTCTCTTGCATTCTCGATATTGGACTCGGCTGGACTCCTGATACTCCTCCCTTTGCTTCCTTATAGCTGCCTTCGAAGCTTCAGCCTCAGATAGCTTTGTCACCGCAACATCCCTCTGCTGAACGACCGCCTCTAACTCCTTCGCATGCCTGACCTCTGCAGCCGAAAGGTCCTCGGCTGCTTTCACCTGGTACCTCTCGATAGCCTTCGCCCGAGCCTGGTCGATGGTAGCTTGGGCACGAGTGCGGGCGGCAGTTACAGTCAACAAAGCCTGTGGACAGAGGATAAAGTTAGAACCTGTTGCAAAGAATAAAAGACTAAGGCCAAAGAGATAAGAAGCACTTACGCTGGCCATTTCATTTAGGGCCCTGTTCAGAATTTGATCAACCCCCATAGTCTCTGCCTCAGACATCGCCTCCTTGCAACAGTCGTACCTCACGATGTGTGCAAGGCGGTCCTTGGCCGCTCACAGAGCGCGGTTTGAGAGTTTGGCCCCGAGGGCTTCGTCCCGCTGAGTTTGTTCCTTGGCAGCTGCAGGTTGAGGAGTCATCGTCGCGGGCGGAGCTTCCTTTTCAGTAGGAGCCGAAGGCTGAGCATAAGTTTGCCCAGTTGGCACGTCCTTGGAAGGATCTTCTGTTCGACCCTTCTTGGCAGGAGGTCCTTGGCTTGTTTACCAGAGGAACTTCTACTTCCTCCTCAGCCTCGTATAAGTAAAAAATGTTGGGAGTGGCCATATCTGCATACAAGTAAACACATGCAAATGATAAGATAAAGGCAGATAAAAACTCTCGATAAAACAGAAAAGAGGTCACAAAGTTAATACCCGAGCTACAACTGCTGGTTGCTACACTATTGACTCTATTAGTCATACACTCACTATCTGGCATGAAGAAGTCTGGCCCTAGATTTGGAGTATATGTAAAGTTGCCCTCCCTGTCAAACAAGTGACAGGGAATTGGAAAGCTATTTAAAAGAAAAATAATTGTACCGTTTTCATCAGAGGATTCCCCCAAGTCCACAATCGGCTCTTTCGCCTTTTGTTTCCCCTTGCCTTGGGGAGCAGAAGGCACTTCTGTAGAAGGATTGCCTGTGGGTTCCCTGATTGTAACCCTCGTCGGCCTCCTTCGTGGAGGGGACGCAAGAGGTTGCTGCTCGGGAACCCCCTCGGCAGTGGCATCGGCTACCACGGGTCCTCTTGTTTCATGGCGAGGAGTCAGGAGGCCAGCTAGCCTAAGATTTTCATCAGTAACCAGGGACTTGACGCTTTTTTCTGCGTCTGTCATCCTGGCCAGTGCGTTGGACCTCAACACCATGTCTGGTGTTGGGGTCGGACGTAACCATGGGCCTGAAAGACAAAATGTACTTTAAGAAAAATGAAGGGAAATTCGCTGATGAAAAGTACCGACCAGTAAAAGCAGCACTTACCTCCTCGAGCGAAGGCCAAGTTGTTGCTGGTTATGTTCGGAGTAAGGAAGTACTCCTTGTTGTACTGCCCCACATTGGATATGTGCGTGGTGTCACTCAGAAACGTCCGGCTGGTCTCCTGGTGACAAAGATGGAAGAAGCCCATCCTATACTGCTGAGGGTTGGACTTGAGGTCGAAGAGATAGTTGACCTCATGCGGAGTAGGTTCTGGCCATTTTTTAAGTTTGTACAGGATATAGAGTGCGACCAGCATTCTATATCCATTTGGAGTAATTTGGAAGGGGGTGACATCGAAATAATTGGCCACCCTCTGATAAAAATGATGGAGAGGGAGGATAGCCCCCGCCTCTATGTGGTACCGAGACCAAGCACTGTATACACCTCCGGGGAGGTTAGCCCTTTGGTCTGCAGCAGGAATTTTGAGAGTGACCCCTGTGAGAGGATACTTCCTAAGATAGTTAGCAAGCATCCGAGGAGTCACTAGGCTGGTCGGGGAGAAATACCACTCAACATCAGGCAGCTTCTGATGGTGAGGGCGGGCTCTAGTTTGGATGTTAGGGTTAGGAGCAGGATTTTCTCGACCACTGGTTGAAGGAGCCCTGGCCTGTGAATCAGGCTGGGCTGGAGAGTTTGGACTATCTACGGATTCGAGTCTTTTCTTGCCTAAGGATTTAGAACAAGCCATTTGAGGAGGAGAAGGATGAGGTCTGGAGGAAGATCGTGAAAAAGGAATCTCATGAATTCGGTCGGCCGGTTGTTCTTCGCCTTTGAGCAGCTGGGCGAGAAGATCGTCGTCAATGGGCCGTTCACCTCCCCACAAATCTGGCATTAAAGTCTGCAAACAGAAGAATGAGGAGGTGAGGATAGAGTATTTTTTCTTAAAAGACTTTTTAGAATAACGCTGGTCGAGTATAAAAGTCAAGCTTTTATACAGCAGCATTCTAGCGAAAGTTAAAAAAATTTCACACGAGCAGTTTGAAAAATGAATCAAAGGGTGAAAACAAAAAGTTTTTCGTAAAAGCTTTTTCAACTCCCCTTAGGGCGGGAAAAACTCGTTTTTTGGCTGGTCTAAAAATCGAATTTTTACTTCGGTTTTACGTCCTAAAAGTATGATCCAACCTATCAAACTAACTCGTAACTTTTTTCACCCACAAGACATCCTATTGACAAACATCTTAACCCAAAAGATAAACTCAACAGTCAACATACAGGAGCATGCATTACAAAAATAAAAAACATAAAGATTCGAAGACTTACCAGAAAGAAGATCGTGGAGAATGATAAAGAGTCTTCGGAAATCGAGGAGCTCTCGGGCTGAGTCTTGAGAGTGCAGAAGAACGGTCTCTGGGAGAAGACGAAAGCTCTGGTTTTAGGGTTTCTGGAATGAGTAATGGCGTGCGTAAAAAGAAAAAAGAGAACTTCGGAGGTGTTATATAAGTTTGTCTGCGACATTAGAAAGGTGTAATCATCAGTTTCCCCTTTTTCGCAGTATGGGGAAGCGAGATAGCCGTCGAATTATTACTGGGGAATCGAAAAGTCATGATTAGACGAGAGTAGGTTGCTTTTTCCAAGAACACACGAAGGGTTCTGACACATATGGCGGGGCCACCGAAGGGTCATTCATTCAAAAGTTTATTTATTGCTCATAATAAATAAACTTGGGGGGCAAATATTATCCAAAAAATTGGCATTGATGACGTGGCAAATGATCCCTGGACACGTGGCTGACATCTGAAGGAACTCTGCTAGTGTATCGACCAGAAGATACATTATAGGCAGTGGGCGGCCCAGTCTTTCCTGCGACCAGTCTGGTCGATGGTTCTACATACAGCGTAATGTTCCAAATAAAGATCTTTGTAAATCCCGAAATTAACTCACACAATCTCCTGAATATCCGATTATTCAAGAGAGAATATCTATAACAATCTCGTGTTATCCCCCTTGAGTCTATAAATAGAGAAAGATAGCTCAAGGAAGGGACTTTTTGCTTTCGAATTATTTGATACTAGAGTAATTCTACTTGAAATATTGTATTGTTCTTCAGAGGTTAGTGAAACTCATTGGACCCTAGTTCTTTGATACTCCTTTGATTCCCACATCAATAACAATCTAAGTGGACGTAGGTCATTTCCAGATCCTGGGGCCGAACCACTATAAAACATCGTGTTCTTATTATTTTCGTCATTACGTTTCTTCCAACGCATTCTTTCACATCAAGCATATTTTGACTCCGTGTCAGTTGGCCAAAATCTGGGTCAACATCAACAATTATACATCTGGAAAGCTTATAAGCACGTCACAAATTATTTTGATTTGGTAGGAAGTATCCGACCAATTTTACTCTATACAATTTTGAATACATATTTAAATGTAACAACCACCCTTCTTAAATCAGTTTTTTTAATTTAATTAGCTTGGGAGCTTCTGAATTGTATACATGCCACTATTTTTTACAATAGTTCCCCTGTCATAAATGTAAATTTCAGTTTACATAACTGACATATGCACTGAACGTACTAGCTAGTAACAATGCAATGTAAATGATATTGTCAACGTTTATGAAACACTTTAATCCTCCGATGATGTTTTTTGAGAGATTAACAAAATACATAATTACCACAGGAGTTACAAATATTGATAAGCATTTGAAATACTAGAGTTAGGAGTAAAAAAATCAGTTAGTACCCATGACGGATTCCTCTGACTCTCTGCCTCCACTCAGTCCAGCTCCAAGCTCGGTATGACGTTTTTCTATTGAATCCACCTTCACATCCACAAAAGCTTCAGATTGCACGACGCCCTCTCTTTCTCGACCACGTAATGATCCTGGAATCCTGGAAATATTAGTAATGTTACAGCTACAGCAGCATGAATCTATGTGCATACTATTAGATTTCCATTCTACGTTACCCTCGAGAGATGAAATCTTCTTCTTCAACGATTCAATCTTTTGTTCTTGTTTCTGACGGAATAAATTCCCACATTTTATCTCAAAAGACAGATCCTGAACCTTTTTCCTGAGCTCGTTAATGGTTCTCAAAGGGTCGACCAGAACCTTCGTCAACTTAACACAGCCGACCACCTCCGAATCCGGCGTTGAAGGTCTTTGAGTGCGGTCAACAGGGAAAACCTTTAAGTTGCATGAATCCACGGATGAGTCAGACTCCATTTGCAAAGGCGCAATAAATCATTGATGAACTTAACTGTAAAGTTTGAAAGTGTACTGCAAACGAGGATTGGAGGGCCAAAAATATGAACGAAAGAGGAGTTGAGGACTTTTACAGTCTCGGTCGTTTAAATTTAAATTTAAATTTTTTTGAATGCTTTAAGTGTAACGCCCTGGATAACCAAGACCGTTACACTGTGTGTTTAAAATAGTGCAAGACTTGCTAATCAAGTCATTTTAATAAAGTGTGGATTCAATGTCGTCAACAGATTAGGAATAAAAGATTTTGGTCACAAACAGGCTATTTTCATTAAAAATGACAGTTTAATACATGGAAACTCAAAAGAGGGTTTAGACGTCTTAGTTACAACAAATTCCAAGAGTTACAAATAATTCAAGCCACTCTAATGGAAAAATATACATTTTAGGTTTTCGTCCCTGTACAATTCCCCGACCGTGGTGGCCGAGCAGCTGACAATGTACACCTCGCCCCCAGAGCTCTCCAACTCATGGTTGATTTAACCTACCCTTGCCTCTACCTGCACCACGTAGCACCCGTGAGCCGAGGCCCAGCAAGAAAGCATGATAACATAGCGAGATCAACATCATTTATCAAATATCCCACAATGCACAACCAGGAGTTCAACATTTCATAACATTTATCCAATCAGTGATAACACACAACAGATTAACAGTTTGTCATCCAAACAGCCAACAAATCATGTTCATAACACAATATTCACGATCATAATCAACAGTTTATCACATCCATCAAATGATATTCAGGGTTAGCGCCCTTAGTCGCACCCTCTGTTTAACACACTGTTTTCGGCTCTCTTGGGCCGCCCCCAGTGTAATACTCACTGACTCCGGCCAGCTTAACTGAGCTCAGTGATAAATAAGCTGCCTCAGCTACCAGTGGCTGAGCCGCGCCCTGTGCACAAATATTGATTCTGACACTCTTAGGCCGGTAATCACATGTCCCATGGCATAATAATACCATCTCATGACATGATATACAAATGTAGGGAGCTCTTAGTCCCATCGTGTCCACATGGTTAATCACATTCACATAAAAATGCATACAAACATAGGGAACACTTAGTCCCAACCTAACCACATAATCAGGTGCAGCTTTCTTACCTTTCGATCCGCTAGCTTTGATCACTTGACTCCTTGAGCACGATCCCTCTCGAGCCCTAGCGCTCACCTAAACACAATCATAGGTCAAAGTCATCACCAAACCTCAAGTCCAAAACCTAGCCTTGGGACCAATCCCGAGCCCCCGAAAAGTTCTAGTTCCACCAAACAAGGTGGTTGAACCAAACCCCAAACCCTTGGTCAAAAACCCTTGCAAATAACCCTAAAATCCCTTTTTGAAAACAGGGCAGCGCTACAGCGCTCTTAGGAGGGCGCTACAGCGCTACAAATAGAAGCAAAATCCCCTCAGCACACCTGGCCTAGCGCTACAGCGCCCAAAGGCTAGCGCTGTAGCGCTAGTCACAGACAACCTAACTCCAAATTTCTCTTCCTGCGATTTCCTCGAACCAAACCCAACCAAAAATTCTCCAATCCTTTGCCAACCTCAAAAACAACCTTATAAACGTACTCCACTCATCCCAAGCACCCCAAAAACTCAAAACCCAATCACATGCATCTCTAATTCCAAAATTCACCATAGCTGTCCCTAAGCTCAGAAACTCAGCAAAACCAGTCAAAACATCAGAGTTAGAGGCTTAGAATTCATACCTTTAATTTAATGGAGTTTCGATTTCAAGACAGCCTCTACACCTCCTTAGCTTGCTCTTCCTCACCCCTTGGCCTGAATTCCCTAAAGTTTCCATCAAACTCAGCTTATGCACCATAGTTCAAAACCAAAACCAGAAACTAAAGAAACTATAGAACCTTACCTCAAGTGTTAGGGTGTTCCTGCTAAACCTCTGCCAATTCTCCAATCCTAGCTTAGGATTCTTGATGTTTAGCCTAACCCAGCTCTCCTCTGAGCTTTGCTCCAAGAAAACCCCAGAAAAGTGGTGAGAGAACCACATACCGACTCTAGGAAAACTACTATGTTTTCCCTTCCTTTCTTTTCCTTTCTTTTTCCTTCTCTTCAGACTTCTGTTACATTCTACCACCTCCACTAACATAAAGCCTCAATAATATCTATCTTTAAAAAGCCAGTTGACCAAAATGCCCTCCCTATTAATTCTAAACCCTTTAGTCCACTTAGGGGCATTTTAGTCATTTCACCCCAATTCCCGTTAACTCCTCGAGTGTCTCTAATATTTACCGCTTACTACCCAATACCTAATTAATCACCAGTAATATTCCTCGATATCAGAATAGACTCCAGTATACTCACTAAATTCCCATTTATACCCCTAGGCTCACCCCGAGCCGGGTATAAATCCCCGTCATGACTTTTCGCTAATCTGCTCACTAGGATCGTCTCGAGTCACAGATCACATATATATATATCCACATAATAATGTGGTCTCAACATTAGCTTACCAATATATACACAAGTACGCAATTACGCTCTCAATGAGCCAAATTACCAAAATACCCTCCCAACAGAGTATATAACCCCATGCATGCTTTTATCATCATATAATAATATGACCCACATAATCATGCATATAATCATATAATAGCACAATAAATCAATTATGGCCCTCCCAGCCTCCTAATCAAGGTCCTAAACCTTATTAGGAAATTTGGGTCGTTACATTAAGGGCATGTCCCACTTGCCTACATCTGTTTATGGAAATGGCGTCACTGGACACGTGTTGTCTTTATATGACTAGGGGCACCTCCTCTCCTCTACATTGCCTTACTTCCTCAGTCACGTCAATCAACTTTTACATAAAAATTAATGCATATGGTTATTAAGAATTTATTGATTACACTGTGATATAAGCCAAAACTTTTTCCACTTTTTATATCTACAAGGGGGAGTGCCACGTGTTGCCAAAGGTGGAAGATTTATTATTATTTTTTATAGTGATCATTTTGACACGTTATTTTCCACGCGCCTAAAAAAATTATTCATGTCTACAACATTCTCTTTTTAAAATATTTTTTATCACTGTAAATTATTATGATTTCGACATTATATTATTATGCTCTAAATAACTACATTACTCACGGTCATAAAAAGAACAACGCTAAAAATTGTTTACACCTCATAAATACAAAAGAGGCCCGCCGGTGGAGGTATTTCTAAAGCCCTTACCATAAAATCCTTCTAAAATCAATATCTAAATAATCATAATAATATGTCAAAGAGGGGTATGCTAAATAACTTTATAATCTTCTTTGTCCTTAATTACAAAAGTTTTCTTAATGTGGATTTACTTACTTATAATATGTTTGATTTTTATAATGTAAAATTTAACGCATGAACCAAAATAATTACAAGTAAATCCAAAATCCATAAATTCAAAACATAAACACAAAGACTTCAAAAAAATAATTTAATGGAAAAATAAATTAGGGAATTCAATCAGTTTCCTCTATCCACTCTAATACTTATCAATGCTTGTGTTACATTCTTTATTCTTATTAAGATGGCAAGTTAACAAAATCTTTTTATATTCAAATTACGAAATATAAATCTCAACCTAAAGAATCATTTTCTATATTTCTATGAGAAAATCAGCATTAGGAGGCAATCGATTCTAAAATCTCACTTTTCAAGTCTTGATTAAAAAACACGTAGGTTATGAAAAGTGATGGCCATTCAATTATCAATCAATAAACATAAATTGAGATGATGTCAATAGAGGAATAAAGAAAATAAAATTTTGCTTTAATTCGTAAAAGAATTTCCAGTGATTAAATTAAAATCCCTAATATAGAAATTAGTTGTTCATCATTAATAAATCCATAAACAAGAAATTAATCATAAGTAAAGATAAGAAGAAGAGAAAAGAACTCTATGTTGATCCCAAATCTTCTCCAAAATGATCCCACTCCTTTTCTCTAAGTATAGGTCTGCAAAAGTGCCTCATTTTCTCTCCTAACTCTTGATTTAAACCTAATTTGAGGTTTTTTTTAAAACAAAAATATGACCAAAATGAGTAATATGCATTTTCCACCTTTGACGACATAGCTTGCGGTCGCACGATGTCATTCCTGCGGTCGCAGGCATGCCCTGGAAATGCCCAACTCGTCTGGAACTGCGGTCGCATAATCCTTTACCTGCGGTCGCAGAAAGTGGCCCAAAACACCGTTTTCCCCCAACTTTTGTCCTTTTGTCGGTCTTTCCATCATGTTTCTACAGCTAAGTCACCTAAGCCCTTTGACACCTGAAAACACATGAAAACAAGCGTAAAATAGAACAAAACAAAACTAAACCCCTAACACTTAGCCTGAAAACACATAGATAAACGAGTGCAAAACTCACTTAAAATTTTCACCCCATATGTGCAGAGAAAACAAGACTGAAGACAAACGAAACAAAAAAATACAGACACTAAACAAATGAATCAAGATAACCACAATTTTTAAACCAAAAAAATAATTGAATGACAAGCATATAAAATCGTCGAAAAATAACTCACAAGTAATCCAGATTTTCAATACAACCACTTCTTCAATTTACCCTAACTCATTGATAATTTTTGTCTACTCAATCAAGAACAGTAAATAACACACATTTAAAATAATTTACACATGCTGAATTCTCACCATCAATCCATCAAATCTCATATTTCCATATGCTTGCTAACTTATTATTCTCCACGAATATATATATCAATGCATGTTCACGAATCAAAAGGTCTTTTAAAGCTTGTATTGAAAGGCTTAGGTAACGGTAAAATAGTCATTTTGGCTCAACTATACCATAAGCATATAATCCAAACAAACCAAACCTGATATCCACATTGTAATCCAAACAACCCCATATTTCCCTTTATTTTCCAAGATTGAGAAAAATTCACACTAGATATATCTTTTTTTTTTATTTCCGAATTTTCCTCTCAATCTTTCCTTTTATTTTTCTATTGTCACAACCAAATCACAAAAATAACACCCATTACAAATCAATCCCCATGTATATGTTTATATATATATGCTTACGGTATAAATCAAGGGAATGGAAAATAATAAAGTGTTCAAATAGGCTCAAAATAAGTGTTGTACAATAAAAAGATATTCTTTTAGGCTCAAAAAGGGTAACTAGGGATAAAATAATCAAGGTTGGCTTGAAAGGTTCAAACGTTCTGAAAAAAAAATTGCCTAAATCATTTTCCTAAACAAGCATTGACTATGATTTCGCCCCAAATAGCAAGCAAGCAAGTTCTAAATTTTTTCATACATTCTTTCCACATTCAAAATTCAGCAAGTGTACATACATTTAAATGCAAGAATTTACCAATCATGATCAAATATTCAGTTTTACTTGTTTCATAAAGTAATCCGAAGAAGTGGCCAGACCAAGCACACAGATTTTTTTTATATATAAAATCAAATATATTTTTCTCCAATTATATCACAAGTCATTCTCTTATTCTCATGGTCTAAATCATTGTTATCTTGATTGGACAGACTCTATAGATACTCTAACACACAACACAATTAAGAAACAAAACCAAACACTCTATAACAAAACACTAAGCGAAACAGAAACTGGACTTAACTAACCTGAAACAAATAACTAAAAAAAATCCCTCTTCCCCAAACTTACAAAAATCAGTTCTCCCCAATGGCTAAATAAAAGTTAAGGAAAGGAAACTTACCTCACGATGAAGGACCTGCCTCTTCATCCCCCTCAGGTGGAAGATACCCAAAGTTGGGTTGTTGTGGATATGGTGGGAATCCACTAGTGTCAATGCCAAAATGAGTGGCAAAGGCTTGGTTGTAAGCATATTGGTTTTGCGCCACATTGACACTCCATAAGTGGTGCTGTTGGAACTGAGACACCAAAGTGTCCATCCTTTGGCTTATGCTCTGAGTTCTTTGTGGTGGACGGGCGGACTGTCTGGAGGTACCTGCACTAGAAACAGCTGAAAAAGTTTTGACATTGTTAATCTTGACCAAATCACAAACTAGAGGGGGCAATTTCTCCTCTAATTCATTAATGGGGACCCCTGCTTTCAGACATAAACTGGTGATGAGGCTGGGAAAATACAGCCCCACATATCCAGTGACACAACACTGATTCAAATTAGAAGCAATAATATTGCCTACATCTATGGATTTCCCTTGTAGGACAACATAGAGCATTACCGCCTTACTAGGGGTGACAATGGTAAAAGCTTCAGTTGGTGTCAAATTTGAATAGATAAAATACAACCACACTCTTTTCTCCCTCGTCAACAAATTGAAGGGAAACCCAACTCTGTGAGTGCCATTAAAGGTCCATTCTGTTCCAGGCAGGGTTAAAGCTTGCAGGATAGTGTCCCAAGTGCTCTCCTCACATAGTTGGTCCTGTAATTCCCTATACTCATCAGTTTCTAGGGTAGGCAATTTGAAAAAGTTGTTGATATCACTTTTGTGAAATTTGATAGTTTTTCCCCTAACAGTGGCTTCCCATGTATAGTCATGGTGAAAAGCATTAGCATAAAATTCTCAAACTACGGGGATGATAGCAGCAATTGGAGGAGCACAAAAAACCTCCCACTTATGGGCTCTAATCACAGACTTATACTCTTCAGGGACAATAAACTCATATTTCCAATTGGTGGCAAACCCTTTCTCCCTAATAAGGCTACGCTCCTTATCTTGAATGTACCTAGAATTGGCCATTGGGTTGACAAACCTAGGCACATCCTCAAAATTTAGGTCTTCTTCATTCTCTATGGGTGGGGGTGGTGGTTGTTGTTTTTTTGTTTTTCCAGTTTTTGTTCTTTTTCTACTAGTAGACATTATTACATAATAACCAAAACTACACAAAATAATGCACACACCCTCACCAATTCACTGAAGACCACAAATTTCAAAAATTATAATCAATGTTCAATTTATAATTGTCCACAATCAAAAGAAGCACAAGAACAATAATCAATACCTTCAAATTTAAAAATCCCAAAATTTATGGCTTAGATTTGCAAAATGGAAATTTTCTCCAAATAAATTGATCACCCGATGAAATTGGACATGAATGTAAGCATCTAGACTTCCCAATTACACCAATGTCACATCAATTTCACAAAATCATAAAAAAAAAATTTATCCAAAACTAGGTCAAAATTTCCCAATTTCAAAATAAAGCAAACTCAACACAAATGAAAATCCACCAAAGTTCAATACAATTGGTTCAATGGTAGCATAAAAATCCAGAAATAACATACGAGGTGAAACACGACACACAAATTTCTGATTCACTAGCTTAGCATGAAAAATTTCTGGAGAACACAATGTAGAACTTAATAAGAAAATGATAAAGGAGACTTACAATGATGGATGATGGTGGAGAGAAAGTTGGCAAAGATTAAAAAGGAAATATACTTACAAAATCTTGGAGTGGTAGGGCCTCTTGAAAAATAAAAATTTTGAAGAGAGAAGGAGAATGAGATAAAATGAAATTAGGTGATAAAGAGAAGAGGAAGATGATAAAATGAGGGTGATAAGAAAGTGAGTATGATAAAATTAATTTTTTAATTAATTAAATTCATATAGTTTTTTATATAAAATAACGCGATCATGCGGGCGCAAGAAACCATACGTGCGACCGCAGGAATCTTGCCAAGGTGTGTTGCCCACTGGAGCTACAGCCGTAGAAAGTTGTTCCTGCGGTCGCAACAGTGTCTTGGAAATGACCAAATTTTATGTAGCTGCGACCAGAGAATCCTTTCACTGCAGTCGCAGAATGTGGCAGGAAACAATAAGAGATAAGACCTTCAACATACGAGGCACGCCACTTTGACATATTATACGAAATAACTAATTAAATATAATATATTACTCAAACACAAATTTGGTACAATAAACCATGATATTAAAACTATGTGTTTTGTTTTACTAACAAAATTTAAATTTTTTATACTCCTACATTAAAAATGAAAATAATTAAAATTATACTTTTTGACAATTTCATAAAGAATTCACTCAAAAATTTTAATTATGGGTATTTGAGAATGTCGACAATAACGGAAATTGAAGGGTGTTAATTATGATTAATGAAATGGTGGAATCGAAGGGGGAAAGTTTCAGGGCGTTTCTGGCTGAGTGTACGGCTAGGGGGTAGCGCTACTTTGTTCCATCAGATTCCTGTTTTGGGCATTTATAAGGGTTTTTGGCTCGGGGTTTAAATTCCTACGACTCGGAGCGAATCTACTCACCGTTTGGGTACAATTCAAGGTCCTGGGAGTGAGGTGTAGGTCTACACCCTATTATTGTTGATTTTTATGAATGGATGTTATAATTGGTTATGACTAGGTGACTGCTAAGGAATCAAAAGGTCGGTGGTTCTGAAGGGTCGTTCTGTTACTATTTCTCGCTCGAACCAGATGTAAGAAAATTGCACCCCATATGTGACATGCATGGTAGAAATTGGAGGCATGTTGAATGTTTAAATGTGTACATTGATTGCATAAGTGTGTACATTGATTGCAGATGTAAGAAAATTGCACCCCATATGTGACATACTGACTACTAGTCACATGGTATTGACTAATAAGTGAAGAACGATATTTTCTTGTTTATGGGCTCATGAACAGTTTTATGTTATAAATAAAACATATAATTTCCTTTTGATTGGTTTTTCACCTAAACCTATTAATAACACCTAGATGCACGTTTATAACCAAAGAACTCGATCAGTGAGTTAAGCACAGGTCAAAGTTCACAGCAACGGTCTTGGAGTAACCAGAGCGTTACATTGTACATGTACTTTTATTTATTATTATGGAAATTTTTAATATTACAGACCTTTACATTGCACAAACATTTTATACCTCTTATACATAGACAAGAAAACTTCTACAACTATTAATTTGCATTCTCATATGATAATACATGGAGGTAATGTTTAATAGAAATACTTCTACAAAAATAAAATAAAATACTCCATATAAAGATTACCTGAGTTGATACTAAAGGTCGTATATTAAACATATTATTGAAATTACATTACGTAGTTGCTGTGGATACTCCCCAACCTTCATAGAGGTCATCATTTTCATCAACATCACAACCTATACCACCACCTACTAATTCTTATAGGCTTTTCGGGTAGGTGAATTTTTGTACTGTTGGGGAAGCGGTGTGGCCGAGACCACCTTATATAAGTTTATTTGTTTAGATGTTAAACAAATGTGGGAAAGTAAATGAACTTGAATAACCTGCATAATTTTTAGTCACCACTATAGATCGATTGGTGTGACCGTATAAAGAAGACGTTAGGATTGAAATAGAAAGTTGTAACATAGCTGGAAATCTTACTTTACCAATTTGAAAATGGGTTAAGCCAGAAACATTTTGTTTAAGAAATTCTTCAGGTGTCCACGTCTCCTTCATCTCTTATTTAGAACCCATTTACATATGGAAGTGATGTGTAGAGGTGGGGGTATAAGGTACACTCCAACTTTCCTATAATTTTCATGTGGACATTGAACATATCTCAGTCAAACAATATTGTAGAAAATGAAAGTTATTTATAGAATAAAGAAGGGTGAGTGGGATGGTGGATGGACGATGTCCTCCGTGGGTCCCAGTAATTTTTATGCTATATAGTGAAGGCAAACTCTATTAATATGGTGGGAATTGAATGGTCAATGAAAGGCTAGTACATTAATAAAAAATATGCCCTACAGAGAGGCGTGCATCAATGTCCGAAACACTGCTCAAAGAAATAAATCACTGGATAATGCCTTCTCGGTACGTGTGCCATGTCAAAAGCTGCCCTGCAGAGAGGCATGCAGCAAGGCAGGCTGGGAAAGTGGCCCGGACTTGGATTATAAAGAGGGGACAAGACATGTAATCAGTAAACTGAAATTATTGGTATGGATAGCTGTTAACTTATATGAATTCACATGTGAGAAGTGCCACAATAAACAAATCATATACAAACCAAATCTCTGTTGGAAGTGACCACTGAAGCTCTATTTTACTGCAGTCTATGGAAGTGACCACTGAAGCTTTATTTTACTTTTTCATTGGAAGTTACCACTAAGATAAATTTGGGGTAAAATGTAACTATTATATATTTTTTTTCATGTGACTACTCAATAATTTAAAGCCTTAACTGTATGTTGTATTATTGTGAAGAACTTTCTTATAGATACTAGTAATTGAGCGTAAAACAAATTAGAGACAAGGGAAGGTGGAAACACACAACTCACCTATCATAAGAGCACTCCCGATGGAAGAGGTAAAATATCTAATTCTTTATAATATAGAGAAAAAATTGTTAAATAATCTTCTATTGAGTTATGTAAAGTTATATTTTGTTACCCAAATGAGTAATATTTCTCTATATGTAGTGGAATACTATTCATCAAGCTATAAATATTTTATTATTTTTTTATAAACTTTTGTATATATATGAGTGTGATATTATTATATTTAATTATATTATTTCTTAAAATGAATAAAATATATTTTAAAAATATAATATTTAAATGATGTAGAGAAAAAATAGAGAAACTAGTGTATGGTATAATGTAAAAATTTGAGGTAAATTATAAAATAGTATGTTTTGGTGATGTATTTTGTAATATATTTTCTCTATAATATTTAGCTACAAATCACAAAAATATCTTCCATCAGCTCCTTTATACATATATTTATAATAGTTATGCACAAACTCCAATTAATCAATATCTACATTTACATATCTGTTATATACTATTTTAATATTATTATTTTTCTTTATAAGCTTTATCTCTCCCATTTAGTATATATATTTATTATTTCTTTTTTCTTTTTCAATTATTTTATTTTACTTTAATTAATAAAATATATTTAAAGATATAACATTTAAATGAAGTAGAGAAATATATAGAGAAAATGATGTATGGTAAAATGTTGAACGTTTAATTACAAAGCATGATTTCTCTTTAAAAAATCTAATGCATTAGAGTTGTTGAACGTTTCACATTAACCAAAGGGAGACATAAGATTTAAAAATTGGTAAAGGTTATACGAGTTACAATATGTTAGCATATAACTGAAGTTAGTTGAAAAGAAATGATGGACCCTGCTAATTATAGTGTGGCTGAATCTATAGTTAAAAAAAGGAGTTTTATTAATAGGTTATGTCTGCCATTAACCAAGGAAAAAAATAAGTTGTATGTGGATTCAAATTGGGGTGTACAAATGGTATTCAATTATAATTTCATCAGTAGCTTAGATTTCTCATATGTTTGCCATTAATAGGTTATGCCTGCCATTAACAAAGGGAAAACACATGTTAGGGGAAATTTCGGCGACCGCAGGAAGAACATGCTGCATCCACAACTCCAAGGAAGATATGCCTTTCTACGCTATTCCTGCGACCGCAAGAATACGATTCTGCGGCCGCAATTCCAGAGAGGATAGTCCTTTCTATGCTATGCCTACGACCGCAGGAATAGGATACTGCGGCCGCAATTCCAGAGAGGATAGGCCTTTCCACAGTATTCCTGCGACCGCATGAATAGAATTCTACGGCCGCAATTCCAGGGAAGATATGCCTTTCTACGCTATTCCTGCGACCGCAGGAATACGATTCTGCGACCGTAATTCCAGAGAGGATAGGCCTTTCTACGCTATTCCTACGACCGCATGAATAGAATCCTACGGCCACAATTCCAGAGAACATGGGCATTTCTACGGTATTCCTGCGATCGCAAGAAGAGGATTCTGCGGCCGCAATTCCAGAGAAGATCTGATTTCTTTTCATTTCTATTTATATTTACTTTATGTTAGTTTATTTTGTATGGATTTTTTAATGATAAGCATGACCTAATTTTAGTTTCCAGGGTTTTCATTGTAACCACTTTAATCTTTGTTGATTTCTATGAGGAATTCATGATTCTTTATTCACTTATATTCTAAATTATCTAAATAACAACTTAATCCACAAATATCCTAACTAACCATAAAATAACAAACTCTAATTCTCTAGGCTGATTTTGAATTTACTAGGCCCAAATTCTTATTGGGCTTTAGGCCTTTATGTAGACTCGATCCATAAATTTTTTTAATAATACCATAATTAATTTATTCATACATAATCACCAATTTTCCCACAAACAAGCCTACTAATATCATAAAACTATACTATACTATAATAATTATAACCACTAAATTTTTAAAACATAATAAATAAAAATAGAGTTACTAAACACTGTTTTATGTTTAATTGTCAAATTTTGTATTAATTAAATAATTTTTTTTACGTATTAACACACAACACCTAAGCTTCTTTCATATACATCACAGTCCTTCAAAATTAGAAAAACAAGCTTGGTAATTTAATGCCATCAACATTTATAGGATACAATGAAGCCAAAAAAGTTGGGAAAATCTCAATTCCTATATTTGTGTTTAACAGTTACAAAAGGCCATGTGTTTTTGGAAATTTTTTTAAGCTGCCCATAAATTAACTATATAAAACTATGTTTTCTGTAGTTTATGTAATTGGGCCGTGACAATGGCTTATGTTTTTGGAAAGGCCCAATGCAAATGAAAAGGCCTAAAACCAGTTTGGGGCTCTGTGTATCCACAACGGAATCATCCCCCATTCTGCACATGGAGATCGAAGGTGGGTACTTTCTTGAATGAGGGAAATAAATTGATCAACCGCCTTCCCAGTAATGATTTTAGGCAGTTTGATGGAGTGGACAAGTAAGGGTTATGCATCTCCTTTTCATTGTGAATAGGGAATATTAACCAGTAACCGGAATAGTCTATCGACCATTGATAGGAAGATTTAGAAGCTCCTCCCCACTGTACAACACCAGTGTCATCAAAGAACATCAACTACCAGGAGTCATAACTGCCCCTAACTGTAAGGTATTTCTTACTGATCAATTGATTTTCAAAGGGACCTTTTTGTTTCGTGTCAACGTGAAGATTAGGGAATAATCCATGAAATAGTCATTTAAATGTTTTTCCCTTTGCTGTGTAATATAATGCATTAATAAAGCCCTAACCACATGGCATAATAATTGTTATCATAGTGAAAAGTATTATGGACCTTTGCAACTCACTCTTTCTAAGAATCCCAGTTTGTACATATATGTTTTGCCACTTTTATTAAAATTATTTAAAACCTGATATGCACAAATTTTCTAACTTTCTAATTTAATTATATCCTCCTCCATTGTGTCATTTAAGGAATAAACATCTGCTGCTCGATATGGTATTAATAAGAAATGAAGCGCTCTACAAGCTTAACCAAATACCTCCTCGGGCCCTCGGACACCGATGCCTTCGTTGGGGGCTCCATTTCAAGTCACACTCGAACTGAATACTCCACCGTCGACCCACTGAATATAAACGAACTTATAAGTATACCACTGGGCCAACATGGTCTGAGGAAGCAAAACAAAAAAAGATCACTACGTCATATTGAATCTGTCAGGCTACATGAGCAGGACCACATCTCCTATGAGGTAAACTTCTATGTGCTTATTTTTACACAAAAGTCACAATAGGTAAAGTATCATATTGGTAATGCATTGAAGTACCATGTTAATTCTAATTAGCTAATTTGTACATAATTGAATGGAAAATACAAAAGTGTGTACATTCTGAATGCTCACTTGACGTTTGATGACTTCTTTAGGATAAAACAATTCAGATAAAAGGAGATGGAAACTCTGTACTCCTACTGAATTGGTATATGGAACTACCAACTGCAGTCAGAGAACGGGTTCGAGTTACAGGACTGCAACCACTAATAGATGGCCTCAATCGAGCCGATATGGACGTCCCATTAATGCAAGCTCTTGCTGAAAAGTGGTGAGATACCACCCATACATTCATATTCGAACAATTAGGAGAGATGACAATGACTCCTAAAGACTTTAGTGCCATTACTGGAATACATGTGTATGGGAGACCAATAAAGATAGACAAGCACATTCACAGGAAGAAGGATACCATACGAAGGTTATTGGGACGACCTTTAGCCTTTGTTAACCAAAGAAGAGTTGATATCAATTGGTTGTACTAATCATACAAGAATATGAGTACGACAACTGAGGAAGATAGTGACATATTATCCAGGGTCTTCATTTTGGCTCTTTTAGGCGGTACCCTTTTCGCCCGTGCCAATGATATGGTTCACCTGTTCTATTTACCATCTTTAGACTGTATTGCAGATATAAATAATTTCAATTGGGGAGGGGCTGGCCTTGTGTTCTGTTATCAACAAATGGACGACTTATGCAGACAAAACACAACCAAGATTGGTGGCCTATGGAAATCTTGGGAGGTAAACTCAACCACATAACATGCTTAGTACACAATATATTTTATGATGTTATCAATAAACTTAATTTCTTATATGCCAAATAAATTTGCAGGTTTGGGGTAGAGAATACCTTCCATGTATGCGCATCACACCTCAATGCATATCATCTAAAGTATTTCCTTGTAGTTTGTTATGGAATAATTGCCTCCCACCAACCATGGAAGCTAAAGTGTTGTTGAAATACTATAGGCTGAAACTGACCCAAATAACTTCTGAACATGTACCAATCCAACTATATTCGCCAATAAAGATTTACTACATTCTTGGAACATCCTCATTTACACTATTGTACATAATTAAGCAGAGCTTACAATATTGTTCTCCTCATTTTCATAAAGGTTGAGTGGTATCCATGGGGAGCAAATACATTTCATCCATACTATGTCGTACAAAGTGAAGAGCCAAATACACGGCGGATACTACTTTTTGGGCCAGACGAAGGTGAGTGGTATTTGGGCGAAAGAGTCACGATGCAGACTTCTGCCATGGTACCAACTCCAATCCCAAAACAACCTCCAAAGTCAATGCTAGTTAAAGAGAAACTAATAATCATTACGAAACCATGGTGTCTTACTAGGAGGCCAGCTTATCATTTCTGGGAAGAAACCACGACCATGGATTACAATGAATACAGATCTAAGGTTTTGTGTCGTAAGGCAAGGGAGAAGGTATGGTATTCCACTTTCTTAAAGGAACAGCATGAAGATTATTCAATTCAAAATTACTTGATGATAAAGGAGAATCAAGAGGACGAGAGGAGAAAATGAAGGTTTTATACTCCACCAAAACACATAAACTATGCTAATGAAGTGATGTTTTCATTCCTATTTCAGGAAATTAACAAGAAATCAGATGACATTAATCACATGACATTACTTCACAAAACCAATTCATCATCAAATTCAGAGGTACGTTGCAAATTTTCAATCTCTTCATAATTACTCCTATATCCATTACACCTAAAAAATATATTCCACTCCCATCTTAGAAAATACAAAGCAAGATCAACCAAGTTCTCACCAAAATGGACGATGTTCAACACAATCTAATAAACCAAATTACAATAATAAGGGAGGCATTGCAGAGTTACACAAGTGTCTTACAGACCGAGCACCGACAAAAGCTAACATATCCATAAACCTAATAAGTGTTTAAAACTTCAAATGCAACAACATCCAAGAATGTTTCTTTTCTGGTTTACTAATGAAAAGTTCTGAAAATTATGGCAGAAAAAAATTAAAATTGTCGACTTAGGAGAAGGAGATCTAGCCAACTAATTGTCGTTCTTCAAAATACCAAGATTGGGATCAATAATCAAAGTTCTTGGCCAGGGACACCGACCTTGCCCCACCAGAACAATGTCTGCATCATTTTCAATGGCATAACATGATATTTTCTTATAAATCTTGAAAGACAACTTATCATTCAGTAGTGGAATAACCAATTTTTTATTTTATTAGTGTTGAGCTTTATATCATAAATTTCAGTTACAATATATTACATTTATTACACTACCACTTTCAGGATGGTTAATTATTTAAATTCCAAACTTAAATTATTTAACTGTTGTTGAAACATGTCGTCCCCTAAATTATTTCAAACATATTTTTAAAAGTATTATATTTCAAGCTTTCTAAGATGGTCCTCATCTTTGTCAAAAAAAATTCTACACAACTCAATATTTCCATTCCATATGACCAAATCTGAATTTGGATCCTAATTACTTTAAATAAGACTGTCAAATCATTCAAATTTAATTTCCATTACATTAGTATATGGTATGCTCAGCATATAAAAAATTATAACTGAACTAAACTTGATAAACATAGACGTTCTCCAAACACATGCTATCAAAATCTGCAACCCAAAAAATTAAACACAATTTTATTGTAAACACCTTAATATGCCCAACTTCATCACATAGTTCAACTAATGTAAATTCATCACCTTATAACCTTTCATATCTACCACAAAATTGTCCAATAACTTATAACTTAACAATTGCTTTTTAGTAAAGAAAAGAAAAAACCAATCCCTCCACCCACATAGGTTCCATCTACTCAACCTTCCTTTCTATCCTGCATCTTAATAGCTTTCTGAAACATATTATCTCTTACTTTGTTCGCCCCAGATGTGAGGATTCTTGCACCAATAAGTAGCCTATCAATCTCCCTAGGTACCTGCACAAGTTCCACGAATAAAAATAGAAATCAAAATATGGTACACATGTAACATTCAAAAGCAATTTAAACCATGTACTACAATATAACTAACATTGGTTGGTCCTGCCCAAGTACATCTCCAGTCCAAGTCGGCAACGACATCGTCTCCTCTTCCACCTAAAATTCCATCCACGTACTCTTGCAGCATCATCTTCATTACGTACACACCGCAGTCATAATCTACGCACTTCTTACGATGGGACGAAGGTTTTGCTACATCAAAGTCGGCGAAAGCCCAATCACTTGTGTGTACACTCTTCACTGATTCATAGAATGCATTATTCATCGACCGCAACTAATGACCCAAACAACCAACACATTACAAGGCACATTTTGCTAAAAATCATTTATATTATAAATAAATCATCAAACAAAAATTACAACAAAACTAAAATAGTAGCACCAACCACTGTGTTAATTATACAGAATCCGAGGTGAAAAGAAGGAATTTCAAAATTATCATAAACATCCACTTTCTTCAACGCCAAGTTAAATACTGCTAGGAGCCAATGTCTTTTTCCAAGGGTTGGGGCATAAACCTATAACCATTTAACAAAAAAAAAATATGGACTTACATAATATGACAAATAATTTTCATTTAAAGGTCTCCAACCTTACCTTGTCACAGTCAGCAAGTTCTCCACGCCAAGCACGCCATTTTCCACCATCAATAATACTAGAGCAGGATAAAGGATCGGGTCGCTGCTACCACGTTTAAAGTACAAATACATTATTAACACATTCATCCAAATAAATCTACACACATATTAACCACAAAAAAAATATACAAAAACAAACCGATAAATATGTCGGTATCCAGCAAAATCTAATCTTGTTCCCACGCTCACCTAACTCTGTTGAAGATAAAATCTCAACTAAGCAATTCACAACATTCAAACACTTTAAAGAGTTAGCATACCACAACCTTCTTCACATCATTTAATATAAAATACAATCAGAAATCCAAAACAATATAAGGACATACTCTAGCGCTCACAAGTTGCTTAGTTGACAATGTTAGGAAATCTCTCCTCCTACCAACAACTTTCTCACCAAGAAAAACAATCTCACTGTAAATAGAAGTTTAGAAGATAAGCTTAAAACTCTACAAATTAATACTCCAACTAAAAAAATTTATAAATTAAATTATGCACTGATATTTATATAATTACTCTGCCGGCTTCGTATGGTCCATCACATACTCCATCAAAACTTTCTCCTCATTATTGAGATCGTGCAAATTAGCCCAACTACTACGATTCAGAATACAGGGTGGAAATACACTCTCCTTAACACTTTCCTGCGTCATATTAGATACTAAGTTCATCTCCAATCAAAATAAATAAAAAGTTACAAATAATAAATTTATTAAAAATACATAATAAATGTGAAAAATATAAACAACCTCACAAGATAGGTTCTGAAATTCTCTTTCTTCTACATCAAAAGTATTACAATCAAATCCAGATCTACCAAACTTAAAGACCAACTCATTCTCCTCTTCAAAGTGCAACATTACTTGATATTCAGATTTGAAAAATTCACCTTTGCGACATTGTTCACTGGCACTAATCAAATTAATTAAAGTGACAAAATGTGAAGACAACCCATCTCCTTCTACAAACACATTCCTCACCAATCAGTTGACTAGATTCTCCACAAACTACCTCACCATTTTTAAAATAACAACTATTGTTGCAAGTATTCTCCTCCAAATCAACTATATCAATTCCATCTCCTTCCCTACCGTTTCCATCACTTAACAAATTACATTGGCTAATCAATGGAGGATCTTCCATCTTTTTATTCTGTAACAGATCTTGCTCCAACTCTCCCTCTGCATCTTTTTGTTGGGGTTTTATGCCCTAATTAAAACCCAAATTCTTCGTAATCTCATTTTATTATCAATAAAAGAATAGAAATCATTTTTTGACTTGGTTAATCACTTTGCTCACATGTTTTATTTTCATGATTATTTGTTTAATATAAACTTCTATTAAATCCCGAGCATATAGCTAATCTTATTTATAGTGACGTAATCACAGTGGAATATAAATATGATTATATGTTCAAAATAAGTTAGTCCTAAGATTAGTCAGTGCATAGGATTTACACTGACTTGCCAATCTACGATATGATCTAATTACACATTACAGTGTTATGTTCTTTCCAGAACATTAGCAAAGTAGATAAGATCGGATGTATTTGTTACATCGGACTGGATATATATTGACAGTTGATAAGATAAGTAAACATACCGTTATTATCTATTCTAGTCATATCATATAGTTGACCATAGGTCAATTCAATCTCAATTCTGAGTGGTTAGTATTCTAACTGATTGTATTATTTGAGTTCTTTGACTTGTTCGTTACCAGCTTACCCTACGGACTAGCCCATACTTACATCTTGGGAACTCGGTAGTATAATTGAGTGGGAGTGTTAATCATAGATATGAACATCTATAGCTTCTGATGAAGAAGTGAAACGATGGTTTCCTTTTAGTTTGGTTCAAGGTGTTAAATGATAGAGATCTCATTTCAGTAATTAAATTAGTTTACTGAAATATCATTTACAGGAACTAAGTGTTTTAAGGATAAAATACAATGAGGGGTAAAATGGTATTTTAGTCCTATCTCATTGTAGACCGTCTATAGAGGATTGAGTGACAATTATGGTTGTAACAATTGATAATTAACAGCGTATCTATATTTGTTATAGAGCGTTCGATGAATTCAAGAGTGCAATTCCGAGTCTATAGTGGAGTCACGAGGAATTAATAAGTTAGTAAATTTATTTGTTAGATTTATGATAACTTATTGGAGCTTGATTTCAAAGGCCCATGGTCCCCATTGTACCTTGGATAAAATCATCTAGATAGTCTCAATTAATTGATTTAATCATCAATTAGAATTATCAAAGTTGACCAAGTCAATTTTGGATAGTTTCACAGAGTTGTGTAATTTTGAGAAGAAAAGAGAAATTATGACAGATTTATTAATTAAGATAAATTGGTATCTAAATTAATATATAAATTTAAATCAAGGTTCAAATTATAAATAATTAATTTGATAAAGGATTTAAATAATTATTTAATTAATTAAATCAATAGAAAATAATACAGGCCTTGATTTTAAGTCCAATGGGCTTATAATCAAATGGGAAATTTCACGGGCCTATAGCCCATGATAATTTCGACCTAAGACTTCAAAATGACTGTTATTTTATTGATTTTTTAATTAAATTAAATGGCCTAATTGAGTCTATAAAAGGAGTGATTAGAGAGAAGTCAAAACATAAGTTTGATAAGTCACAAGCCAGATTTTCTGATAGTTTTAGATTCTCTCTAAACACAAGTCTTCTAAGCCTCTTTGTTATTTTCCCTTCTTCTCTCTATATCTATCTCATGTGTTGAGAATTGCCCACACTAGTCTAGGTGGTTCTAAGGATACATTGGAAGATTGTGAAGAAAATAGAAGATTGGTTCAGTTTATTGATAATACTTTGCGACAGAGATGATACAAGAGTTAGAGAAACTGAAGGAAGGACTCTTTAATTCCGCAGCGTATATTGTAAGTATTCTATTCTTTGTTTCTCTTTGAATTCAATTTTAGAAACATGTTTTAGGCTATCTCGTATTAATTTGTTTAATATTAGACATACATGAAAATAAATAAAGATCCTGTATAAGCTAATCCTACACTTCTAGCGTCAAATCAACCACACCAATGTCTTCCAACTGCCCTTCAAATATGTCTAACGCTTCTTCTCCATTTTCTCCTTTCAAATAAACCAAACCAACAACTTCCAACTGCTCTTCCCCAACTTCTACATTCAAAGGACAAAAGTCTACATTCGAAGATCCTAACCCATCATCATGAAACACTCATTTTCCATTTTCTAGTTTCAAATCCTCCCGCCCAATGACTTCCAACTGCCCTTTCCCATCTTCCACATTCAAACCACTTAACGAATCATGTTTCAACTCTGCATCTCCATGTTTTGCATTGGAATCCACTCCACCAATGTCTTGCAACTCCACCTCACATTCTTTTACATTCAAATCAACTAAATGAGCCCCTGCAAACTCTGAATCCTCATTCTCTATATTAACATCACAAAACAAATTTCTATTTCGAAATTTCTTAGTCAAACTATTAAAATCATTCATCAACCACATGCTTCCTCAAACAAAAGATCAAATGAATTACTTTGCTCATATTGTCTAAGCTCATTCAAACGGAGCTGAGAAACATCATGTCTTAAATATGATATCACTCGCTTCAATTCCTGTACTTCACACTCGTGGGAAATCAACCCCGACAGAATATCATGCAACTTATTTTTATCCATACCACCTAATACAATAGCAAGTACAAAGGGTCAGCCAATATTCCATGAACATTAGCTACTTAAGTCTTTCTAAATTATCCAAACCATGTCAAATTACCACAACAAGATTTACTATTTCAACAAACAAAGTGAAATTTGTGGCAAACAAAATTTATTCAAACACAACATAATTAAACGACAAGCTTCTACTCGGGAAGAGTGCTTCAAGTGCCTTTAAGACCTCTCGCTTGTTCACCCTTCAACCCAGCAGAAAAATAAAAAATATGACTGTGATTTGCAAATCAAGAAGAACACAAGTATGAGATGCTTGAGAGATGAAGAATAAAAACTGAAAATGTTAGGGAATATCGAAATCACCAATACACACCATAACCTATAATGTTAGGGAAATTAATAAGCATTGCACATGCAAAAACTTCTACAACCCACTAAATCTCCATCAAAATTATCTCCAAAGAAATTAAATCCAAGGGAAAAAACTTATACAAAATGATAGGCTCAAATGAAACAAATGAAGCCTAACAAATAAGATATATTTTACTTGATCAGTTTTATAACAATGCAAAGTCATAAACAATCAAGATTTATAACAGTGCAAATTATTTATGCTTCTATTTTCAAACACACGGGTTTCAAGTTTTATCAAGGCTATCAACTACAAAAAATCAAACATATTCACTAAAACATTTACTAAAATGAAGAATTTTTTTTTGAAAACTTTGGAGTTCATCAAAAGAATACCAATTCCATTAAGCTATGAATAAGAAGAAATAACATTGATTGCAGCGAAATTGAATTCAAAATATTTATTACAACATTTACTTAATTTTCCATAAGTAATATAGTAACTGAATGCAAAATAAGGGTTCATATATTTATAATTGGTTGTACAAGGTGAAAGAGTTAAAACATACATCCAAATACCAAAGAAAACTAACACCATCACAAAAATGACATTCAATTCAACCATTACAAATAAAATACTGATAACAAAGAAAAAATTAACTACACAAACAACCAAAATGAAGATCCATTAACAAAAATATATGGCTATACGCAGTATGGGAAACCCAAATAAAAATAATGAGAAGCAAAGAATGAGAAACCAACCAATTAATTAATCCCCAATTTCATACACACTACACACAACCCTCCAATACAGAACTGCAGTATATGCAAACAAAAATTTTCATACTAACCTGGGAAAGTGACTTTGGTTGGAGCGCAGAAATGGCTGTAGGCAGAGGGGTGAGTGGGAAGAAGACTAGCTCTGGCTTTCAAGCGTGAACTAGGTCTTGGATTCGACATTGGTTGGGCATGGCATAGTGGACAGATGCTTGACGATGGGGATGTACAGCTTCGAAACTTGCTCAGATCTTCGACGAATGGAGGAGCTTGGCTCGCGTGTGACGAACACAGGAGGAGCTTTAGGTAGACGAACACGGGAGATGGGGTGGAGGAGCTCACTGTGTATTTGTTTGATGAGAAAAAACAATACCCACCAGCAATTAATTATAATATACACCCATGCCTATTTTATTAAGAATGGTTATATAATATAAAACCCAATCATGTTGTAAAAAAAGGTTCCCATGGGTGGGGACGTTTTTAAAATCCGCACAACAGACTTTTCCAATAATATATGTCTTGCTAATAATGTATCTTAAGAAAATTTTAAAAATTAAAACTATACTTAGTAAAAAATTCATCATTCAGCACGCATATAACAAGTCATAAAAATATATCTAATTACATATAAATTGTCTTGAATCTAAATATCATTTTTTTCAACAAAAACAAAAATCACAACTTCATATTTTACAGATGCATTATATATACAATATATGTATGTTTTTATATATTTGCATATGATGGGCATGTACTAGATAATATGCCTTATTTATTTTTATAACTTATTATATGTAGTCTATTGTTATTATTTATATGATTTTTCTTTTACATATTCACTTTTTTTATTATAGGATAATAGGTATTTAATGGTAGTATAATTGTAATAAAATTAAAATATAATGACTAATTATATTGTAAAAATAGACATGATTTAAAAAATTACACATGTCATCAAATTGAAGACAGAGTACAAAAGAGAGCCATCAAGAGAATCTCTTTAACACTCCTCATAACATATACATTAACTTTTATTTTAAACGTTAATATATATAGGACAATTTTTCTATAGGAGCTTCACTTTAAGCTTTATCGGTGTGGCTTTCAGTATTTCTCGACCTGTAAATAGTTTTCGGCGCGATTTTTTTATGACCGTGTATATTGTAGCTATTTAGAGCATCCTGCAAATTTTCAGAAAATTCCGAATAGTTTACAGTACTGAAAACTAAGTTCAAACATATTGTTTTCCACTCGCATAAAAAAAAATAGTCATGCATGCAACATGTTTGAACTTAGTTTTCGGTACTGTAAACTATTCGGAATTTTCTGAAAATTTGTAGGATGCTCTAAATAGCTACAATATACACGGTCATAAAAAAAAATTGCGCCGAAAACTGTTCATGGGTTGAGAACACTGAGAGCCCTACCGGTAGGGCTTAAAGTGAAGCCCCAATATAAAAGTTTCCCTATATATATATATATATGAGAATTCTCCTATAGGGGCTTCACTTTAAGCCCTACCGGTAGGACTCTCAGTGTTTACAACCCATGAACAATTTTTTGGCGCGATTTTTTTTGTGACCGTGTATATTGTAGCTATTTAGAGCATCCTACAAATTTTCAGAAAATTTCGAATAGTTTACAGTACCGAAAACTAGGTTCAAACATGTTGTTGCATGCGTAACTAATTTTTTTTATGCGCATGGAAAACATGTTTGAACCTAGTTTTCAGTACTGTAAACTATTTGGAATTTTCTGAAAATTTGCAGGATGCTCTAAATAGCTACAATATATACGGTCATAAAAAAGGGTCGCGCCGAAAACTATTCACGGGTCGAGAAACACTGAGAGCCCTACCGATAGGCTTAAAGTGATATATATATATATAAACTAATGTATCACTCTTTTTATTTTTCCTTAAATTATTTTTTTTGAAAAATCATAAAATTAACTTTTTATGTTATATTTTAGACTAAACTCAAACAATTTTTTCATCTCTTACAAAAATCAGAATTATATATAAATATTTCTAAAATGGAAAATAAATCATTATTTATGCATGAATTATTGTTCGTAATAACATAGTAGTCTCTTAAAAAAATTCAAAAAATCTTTCAAAAGAATTAATAACAAAATATAGATATTTAAATTAAAATATCTTTGACTTTGTTATTGACCGTTTTCCCATAAATTTTATAAGAGATGATGGCTAAAAAAAATATATATTATTTTTAAATTGAAAAAAATAATGACAAAAGTAATTAATAGAAAGTTATCATATTAAAACTAATTTTGTAAGAGAGAAAAAAAATATTTCTATACATAATTTTATTTTTTGGGTGAGAACTTAAGATAGAGGACTGGGAAGAATGGGATACAGGTAATGAAAGAATTCAAATAACAACCTATTTCAATTTCTTCATTAATTATTTCCTTTATTTTTTATGAAGAGTACAAATAAAATACAACCAATTCTGTTAGAGAACCTACTTGACTAGTCAGCTAAGTTTGTTAATTTTATTAATGCTATTGTAATCTTGGTTTAGTTCTTGAGGGTATTCTTGTAATTCTGTCTGACTCTCCTTGTAACTCGTTCAGTATAAATAAGATGCCTAGCTCTCAGTTCATTTCACTGAGACTTTACCACAATTTACAAATTCTATTCTATGAAAGATGCAATCTTTGGGACTTTGATACTGAAAAAAGAAAAAAAAAAGTCTGATTTTAGAACGGCTAAGAAAATTTTTATGAATGCAAACTTGGGAATCTTAAGGCCTTGGTAGCAGTGGTAGTGTTGCAGTAATAGAGGAACCAACAAAACAAAAAAAAGAGTTGTTGAAGAGCTCGACGGAAAGAAAAAAAAAATAGAAAGAAGCTAATATTATTTATGTATAGAGAGAAAGTTAACATGCATCCATCTTAATTCAAAAATTGTGCAATCTTAAAAATTAACCAATGACATTGCTTAAAAAACAGCCACACTTGTAAAATTCAAATTTTTTCAATGAAAACATAAAAAAATATTATTATTTTGTATAAAAGAGTACCGGATACAAATTTCTCAAATAAAAAAAAGTACTTTACAAAAATACCTAAGATTTAAAAAAAAAACACTAAAAATACTAAATTTGGAAAAAATTACAAAAATACTAAGAGACATAATAGTAAACAAGAGTTTTTTTTTTAAACAAAGTTTACACATTTATGATAATATACTTTTTTTTTATAACCAAGCTTACAGTTTCTAAATATATGTTTCAATTTCGTAAACAATATGCATTGACTATATTAAAAATTGTAATTGTTGATAATTGTTATTCATATTTTTGTATTTTTTTTATTCCGTATTTATTTATTTTTTTTAAATTTACCGAACTGTGTGTAATTTTTCCATTAAAAAAAAGGATTTGCATGTGAAGTTTGGTTTCAAAATATGTATCTGAAAAAAAAAAAAATCATTCGTCAAAAAATTAATTTTTATAAGAAGTTTATGAAGTAAAAACCATTCCTTATACTACAGCCATTTGTGTACGATATCCAGAGATATGTAATTTTAGATTAATTGGGAAATTCTTTTGTTGGTTTGGGATAGATATGAGATGTAGTTAGTTGGTAGATATTTCCGTTAGTTATTAGAAAGTAGTTAATAACTGTTATTGAAGGTTGAAAATTCTTTTGCTAATTAGCCTCACTTTTCAGTCATAAGAGATAGAAAAATCTCTGCTTTCGAGTGACAAAGAAACTACTGAAGAAGTTACACAACAGCCAGCCAAGTGAAGACCAAGATATCATGATTATTGATCATCAAGACCCTGAACTTGATGTTCCTCAACAGGCTATGGAGAGTTCGAGAGGAACCACATTGAGGAATAATCCAACAACAGGAACTTATGGGCAGGAGCCTATGGACCGGTATTTCATTGATCTAATGTTGGAACAGGTGCGTAAAGGCAACACCACTGATGGGCTCTTCCGAAATCAGGCATGGATTGAGATGAGTGCGTCATTCGAATCCATGTTTGGGATTAACTACGGCATTGTTGTTCTTAAACATCGGTACAGGACTTTGAGAAGACAGTTTACTAATTTTATCAAGAATCTACTTAATTTTGATGGTTTTGTTTGGGATGAGACGCAACAAATCTTTACTGCTGATAACAAAGTCTGGCAAGATTATATCAAGGTATGCAAAGAACTTTTACATGTCTTTCATTTCATATTTCTGTATAATAAGAATATTCTGTTTTTTTAATATGCAGGCTCATGGAGAGATTCCACCGTTCATGACCAAGCCTATACCTTATTATAGAGATTTGTGTGTGTTATGGGGTCCAAGATGTGATGAAAGAGAGAGCTCCTCTGGTGAAGATCAAGACACCAGGTCTCCAGCTACACCAGTTTCAAACAGTGAACATGTCATCGGCGATGTTAAGAACAAGTGTCAACTAGAGATGGAAAAATCTTTACTTTCGAGTGATAAAGAAACTACTGAAGAAGTTACACAACGGCCAAGTGATCAAGATTATGGAATATTCATGGCTAGTTCTGGAGGAACCACATTGAGTGATCGAACAAGAACTCATTGGCAGGAGCCTATGGACCGGTATTTCATTGATCTCTTGTTAGAACAGGTGAGAAAAGGCAACATTGTTGATGGCATATTCCAGAAACAGGCATGGATTGAGATGAGTGCGTTGTTCGATTCCATGCTTGGGATGAACTATGGCATGGTTGTTCTTAAAAATCGGTACAGAACTTTGAGAACACAGTTTAATTTTATCAAGAATTTACTTCTTTATGTGAGCGGTTTTGTTTGGGATCGGACGCAACATATGGTGGTTGCTATTGACGAAGTCTGGGAAAAATATATAAAGGTATGCAATTTCAGTGTCAATGGAAAAGATAGATTTATAAGAATTTTCTTTTAAATGATAATATGTATATATGCAGGTCCATGGGGAGGTTCCACCGTTCATGGACAGGCCTATGCCTTACTTTAAAGATTTGTGTGATATATTTGATCCAAATTTTTATGAAAGAGAGATTTGTTTCGGTGAAGATCAGGACACCAGGTCTCCAACTACAACATTTTCATACGGTGTTATGTCTGAGGAGAACAATCAAAGACATGATCAGTTTCAATCGGAAAAATCTCAGGAAAAAGACAAAGGAATAATGGCTACTAGGGCAGTTTCTTTTGTGTCAGATAATAAGAAAGTGAAGAAGAAGTCCATTCCAATAGAGAAGGTGATAGAAGCAGTGCAAGCTTTGCCAGAAGATGAGTACAAGATCAAAACTTTAAGTGATTGTTGAGAACAAGGTCAAAACTTTCATGGCATTAGATGTTAATTTACGTAAAAAGTAGTTGAGAAATCTTCGGCCGCAAGCATGGCCATCTTAAGTGCTTTAGTCCAATTTTGTTTTGGTACATGGATTAGTCAGAGTGAATTATCTGTGAGTTAGATGTAGCTCATGAAAGAAACTATTGTATGTATGATTTTTCATATATCAACATTATTTGTAGAAGTTATTCAAATGATTGATCCAAATAGTAGTAATAAAGAGTAAAGATTTTTATTAATAAGCAAAGAAGCCATAAAGAAAGCTTGAAAATGACAAGAGTCTGAATCTTCTCTGGCTTATACATATATGAAGCTGAATTATATAACATGCATTGCATTGAATTCCTAAGATCTAGCCTATTTATGTTAATATATCAGTAAAATCTTAATCAAACACATAACAGGGGTGTACTGGCTCTCTCCTTAAAATATGAAGTGGGCAGCCCGTACTTGTAAAATTCCTCCCCATTTATAAGTCATCATCCAGGAAAGTTGACAGTAGTAGTCCCTGTGCAAACTTGGATCTCAGTGCTTTCTCTTCTTGGTCCTTGTCTGATACAGGAGGTTTGTGATCAACTCTGCAACACCAGTAAAAACGATCAGATTAAAGTACAATGTTCTATACATGAGAGCACTCGAGGAAAAACAATATGATACAACTTAAGCAGGAAATTTAAATGGAATTCAATTGGCAGATAAGTAATAGTTATCATTATAAACTGTTTGGTATACCTCTCTAACAATGCTTGCTCGGATAATTTCTCTTCTAAGCTCACTTCATCAGAAACATTTGGCTGTGCAGTATCTGGCTTGTCCTCAGCAGCATTTGCAAGTTGAAGAAATGACAACAATGGATCAAGTGCCATCTTCGAGGTAGAAACCAGTGAAATTGGCTCGGCAAAAATTGATCGATAATGTTCATCCTGCAATTCCTTCCTCGAGAAGGCATAGGTTGAATACTCATCTTTATGATGTTTCAATTTCTGCTGACCGTAATCTTTGGTTAAGGAATCGAAAAATATAGTGTCACGTTATTATTACAGTCAAAATACCAACCATTGAGATCAGAGAGAAAATTCAGTGGGAAAAGTAACAGAATGTAAATAGAAAACAGAGAATCTGAGTTATAATTAACTTAACGAAAAGTCAAGAAAAAGAAAATGGAATGATAAAATCTAAGCTCAGTCTTTCTTCTTATAGAAAAAGGATATCTTAATAAAGTTCACATGCTGTGTCGTAATGTGTCCCACCATATTCATCCCCACCACCATAGCACAAACAGGACATACCTGGAAAAAAAAATATAAAGTTGTAAGCAAGTATAATAAAGTTTAAGATAACTGAAAACAAGACTTTGTTATATGAATGATAAAGCTTAGTAAGTAAGATTCAGGGCTACATAAGACAGAAGCAAACAAAAATGTACAAGGAGATTACTTAATGTAGAGGTACACATAAGTAAAGTGAATCTTACTAATGAAGGGTTTTACACGTTAAAAAGTTACTGCAACGGGCAGAGATTACGTGGAAAGCCAAAGAAGATGGCCAATGAATTCAATATAAAAACACACCTAAATGGTTAATGACTTTGTATAGACCGACCATAAAGTTAGAAAGTATAAGCCTTTCTACTTTGATCGTGCAAAAGTGATGGAGGCCTCGTGGGCTTCAAAATGTTCTCATAGGCTTTTCATCAGAAAGAAAGAAATCACAAAACCCAATTGAAAAGACTAAACTTGAAAAAGAAAAAACTACAAATTCTTTCCAAATAAAAGAAATCTGTAGAATCCGATGAATACCCACATAAGTTTTCTCATCTGTAAGTTCTAAAAAGTAATCAAAACGAAGATTCATGAAGCGAAATACATACCCCAGACCCAGAATTAGGCTCATCTTGATGCTCATCATCGATATGGCAACAAAGCCCAACTATATCAAAGTCCTCCGCACAAAATGGGCAGGGAAAATCCACCCTCATATCATCATCTCCATCAAAATCATCTAAATCGATATAGAAATCTGCATAAAGAAAACCCCAAAATTAAGTTAATTATCAATCATACTTTCACAAATTGAAAGTCCAACAGCAGTAAAACCAATTAAACGAAGAAAAAAAAGACTTTTGAATTCAAACCCACCTGAGGAAGACTTAAGCGTGGACTGATAAGCTCTTGACGAAGCTGAAAGACCATAGCTCCAACTGTCATCTTCCATTGAATTTAACTGATAAGTAAGCTTAACTCCTTCTTCTTCCTTCTTAACCCAAGTGCGTCTGAATAAAGATAATGGTGTTGAACCCGTATGAGAGAAGATATCAGCAGTAAGAGATGTCTATATAGAGCGTGGTAGGGTTTAGGGTCCAGAGAGAAAGAAGAAGCTAAAGTTAGAGACGTGGAAATGACCAAGGACTTTCGAGTCTTTGTGGTTTGGATTCTTAGCGAGCACGAATTCTCCTTTTGCCAAAATATCCCTCTACTCTTGCTTATTATAATCAACGACCCCCAACTACCGTGGACCGACAATTCTCCATTTCGACTCTTTTGTCCTCAACACTCTTCGAGAATTACGATAATGACCACTCTTCTTTCCCCGTTTACGCGTTTCATCGCAAGGGCTTTATTGTGATTTCGTTTTTCTTTGTCGGTTTTCGTTAACTTTTTCCCGGGTAATTGCAAAATGGGCCTAAGGCCCATTAATTCTGGCCCATCTATGTGATCCGTACTCTGACGAGCAAAGCCGTGTCCGGAGTCGGAGTTTGATTCAGCTTCGTCGTTATTTTTTTTTTTTTTGAAAAATTCTCTTTTTACGAAGTTGGCTTCGTCGTTCTTCTATTTCGCGCTCGCGAAAGAGTTTTGGTCAAAATTGGAGCTTTTGATATTTGATTTCAGTGTTAATGGCGACGCGGAATCGAACCGTACAGTTCAGAAAGCATAGGGATGCAGTGAAGAGTGTCCGTGCTCCGTTATCTTCTTCGGCGTCTGGTTCGGGGGGTCCAGTGATTGAAATGGCATCGCTTCTTGGTTCCAATCGATCTTCTTATGCTCCTCTGAGCAGCGAAGAAGATCCAGGTCCTTCTAGGTAATTTTCATCTTCATCTTCGTTATTTAGAACCTAATTAATCTAAATACTTGAGTTTATTTACTTTGCTACAATGTCTGAATCTGATGTTTATAGTGATTAGAAATTTTCCTGTTCTGCTAACAAAAGAAAACCGCTCATTTTTGTGTGCTTTGTGATGAACTTACGCAATTCAACGATACTCTCAGAAGGTTATTTCACGGAAATATGGGTATCGTTTGAATTATTTTCTGTTAAAGAAACTTTCTGATGCATACAATTATGGGAAGAAAAATCATGATGGTGATGAAGACTTATAAAATGCTTAGCTTTTACTATGTAATTTGGTTGTGGGTGATTAATGTTAATATTATTTGCTGTGTAGTTGTTTACTTTGTTCAGTGAATGAATTTGTAAGGGGCTTAGAACCTCTTAATATCTGGCTCTGTATTTGTTGTGTAAGATGTTTTTGGGAATTTTGTGCTCTGGCCATTGTGCCCTTTTCAAGCATTCATTTTGATTAACTTTTGGTTTGAGATTTGATTATTTCACGTTATGTTATGTACTATCTGTTGTGATGGGGAAGGGATGCATTTACAGTGGGTTTACCACCGGATTGGGTGGATGATTCTGAAGAAATAGCTGCAAATATTCAACGTGCACGGATCAAAATGTCTGAGCTATTTAAGGCTCATGGGAAGGCTCTGATGCCCTCATTTGGAGATGGAAGAGAAGATCAACGAACAATTGAGGCTCTTACACAAGAGATTACAAATTTGTTGAGAAAGTCCGAAAAGAGATTACAGAGATTTTCAGCCAGGGGGTCCTCCGAGGAGTCTAATGTTATGAAAAATGTACAGGTATGGTTTACATGGTTAATCTTTGCTGCCATTAAATTCCCACTTATTTTTATGTAATGCTTTAGTTATTTTATGAGTTAAATTCTAGTTTCTTTATACTCAAAAAGTAATAGTGCTGGCATGCATGATTTATAATTTCATATCAAGTTGGAGTGGATTAGGAGAAACTTTTAAAGCCATTATCATATACAGAAATTTCTGTGGATTTATTGTATTCTTCTGTCTTGCGGATTGATTGATATTGGAGAATTTTGACAGCGATCACTTGCAACAGATCTTCAGAATCTTTCAATGGATCTTAGGAAAAAACAATCAACATATTTGAAGCGTTTACGGCAGCAAAAGGAGGTATGCTATTTATTTATCTTATATAAATGGTTATTTTGCATAATGCATTCTACCTGGAAGGAAAGAAGTCCATAGAACTGTCAATATAAATACAAATCTGCTGTTTTTAGCTTCTTCTCATTTGTCTATTTGTTATGGTGTAGGGACAGGATGGTGTTGACTTGGAGATGAACTTGAATGATAACAAATATAGACTGGACGATGACGACTTTGGGGATGTGGTTTGTTTTTTTTGTCTTTGTAGTTGGTTGTAGGAGTACGTATTTTACTGTTGGATAATTGATTCGTTAATTGACTTTGGAATAGCCTTTGGATAAATATTTTTATCAATTTTGAAAATTACATGTTTGAGTTGTCGTGTGTGTACATATAGAGAGAGATTTTAGAAACAATATTTGATTTAAAACAGTTTATTTGCATGTCTCTGAATACGCTATCTCATTTAAGATTTGAAGTATATTTTCTGCGTTTGCTTCTTATTATGATTCTGATTTGAAAAAAATAATAAACAAATCCTCCTTATTCTCCCTCTTCTATGTGACATCGAGTTTCTTGTAATCTGTTTAATTTCAGGGTTTAAGTGATCACCAAGTGAGTAAGCTAAAGAAGAGTGAGAAGTTCACAGAAGAAAGGGAGAGAGAGATCAAACAGGTAGCTGACAGCACCTGATCTAGTTTTTGAGCAGCAATTCTGTGTTGCTTTTCAATATAAAGAAATTAACGACTCTGGTTGCAGGTTGTTGAATCAGTAAATGAACTTGCCCAAATCATGAAGGACCTCTCGGTTCTAGTGATAGACCAGGTGAAACTCAGTTCCCTTACCACTATGTACAACAGACATACTAGCTACAATACAAGGTGACTAATGAAGTTCCGTTGTCATACCAGGGTACAATAGTAGATCGGATTGACTACAACATTCAGGGTGTTTCAGCTTCAGTTGAGGAAGGTTTAAAACAGCTCCAAAAGGTTCTATATCTCGCTCTTGCTCTGTCTCGTACTCATACAAAGATGAAATTCAAGACGCATTGTTAATCTTTTTAAATATCAGTGATTACAGCGCAGCTCTTATCTAGCTCCATAGTTATGGAGTTGTGTGTGGAGATATTATAGGCCCCCCATTAAATGTATAACATATGTTAGGCGAAATAAGATAGTTTAAGTCTAGTAATTGATTTATGTATTCAATTCTATTTCTGTATTAGGATAGTTAGTTATATTCCCGCTAGACCTTTAGGAGTATAAATAACATTCCTATGAGATTGAATAGGCATTCGGGTATTGAGTAATTAGGTCCTTAGGAATTTGGATTGGGGCACAGTGGAAAGTCTTTCGAATTACCTTCAAACTTGTTTTTGCTTTTCACCTATTCAATACAGAAACTTATTCAGCTCCTATTACTACTGTTCTAACAATATTTAATCTCCTAGCCTGATATCACTGTAATTGTTTGTATATATATGTGGTTATGGTATTAAAATGAGCAGTAACCATTTACTTTGATTATGGAAACTTTTGAATGGCAGGCAGAGAAAACGCAGAAGAAAGGAGGAATGGTGAAGTGTGCAACAGTTCTAGTTATCATGTGCTTCGTTATGCTAGTCCTGTTGATACTTAAGGAGATAATTTTGTGATTTTTCTGGTTTTTCTTTTGTTGTTGTAATTTTCTCAGTTTGGTTGGGGTTTCAGAATGGGGTAAAGGGGTACTGTTATTGATAGTGTTATGGTTTTTGTATGACCCATCTTTTATTCTTTCATTCAATATTTCAATAAATGAAAATGCACACACAGGAGCGTAAAATTCTTAAGTGGATCTTTCAATTCCATGTATCCTTACACCTTTTTTAAATAAGGAAAATATATATACCTTGCCGTTTACTTTTGCGGGGGTGATAACCCATTGTTTATGGTTAATACCATAAATAATTTCGTGTTTTTAAAAAATTGCAAATTATTTTATGAAAATTCCAAAATACTCTTAATTTAATTATAAATAATGATATTATGTATGAAAATTAATAGGTAGTGATTGTTTTTAATTATTACTCGTGTGTACTTGTAGGTTGTAATTTCATGAGAGTAGATGATGTAGTTTTAGGGGGTTTATTACAAATTTTTAAAAAATTCTAAATAATTTAGCACGTTGAAATTATGATTAAAACAGTTTATTGTACACACGCCTATTTTAATATTTATATGCGTGTGCAAAAAGTTAAATTTTGATTTTGATATTCTACATTATTTAGAATTTACTTAAAATTTGTGAGAGGTGCCTTATAACTACATTATACACCGTTATATATTTCTTTTTGTTAGCTTGTTTATTTTATTTAATTTTAAATAATTAATTAATATAAGTTAAATAAGAGTATTTTAAGAATTTCTTAAAATTTATTAAGAAGTGGGCCAAAATAAGATCAAAGGTTATTTTTGGTTTGTTATGAATTTTTTTAAATAATTATATTTAGTATTTAGCAAAAATTCATAGTATAAATTTTATGCTATTTTAAAAAAAATTATGTTGAAATACATTAGCAAGTGTAATTAACTTTTACTTTTGTCTCTTTTCTTGGCAGGCCCCACTTATTTTATCTAAATTACAAACATTTTTTTAAATATCAAAATCTAAATGATTTTAATCACAAATCATCGATTTAAAATAAATATTTTTATGACACCCTTATCGGTATGAGTCGACTGAGCCCAATTATAACGTTTGGGGTTATTACGATCATGTTTCGAAACTAAGTCAGTGTTAGACCCTCATCAGGCTACGCGCGCATATGTGCGCGCAGACAGGGATGCGCGTGCGCGGCGGCACGCATCAGGCAACGTGTACGCGGCAGCAGGCGCACGCGCGTGCATGGGCGCACGGCTTGGGTCATTGGGAAACATCTGAGTCGAATTAATATTCCTTGGGCGGAGTATGGTCGAAAAGTATCCCAAAGGGGTCTAGGATGTGAGGGTAAAGGGGCTTGAACATTCTTGTTTGGGAAGGTTTCCAAAAATGGAAATATGTCTCAAGCAAAAATCATATAAGTTCCTGCCAGATTGTTAAATCTCCAGAATCCTCCTTAGAGGGAGTGACCCTTGTGCCCCCAGGGAGGGTCTTCGGCCATGGCCTAGGGATGGTGTCTAGGCTATGTTAAGGTGTGGCTAAGCTTGTCAAAAGGTGGGAAATCAAGTGTTGGATTGTTGGCGCCAAGTTGGGATGGGCGTGCACACAGGTGCGCTCGCGCCAGTGCATACACGTGGTGGCTTATTGATGGTGCCTTGTGAACAGATGTGATCGGGTGGTTACAAGACGGTTACTAGGGATTATCAGGAGGATCCACGTGGAGTATCTTGATCCTTTGAAGGAAGAATCCAATGGTGTTTGTCCCGAAGGCTTGGTTGAGCGACATGTGTCTATTCAATGGGCATGTGGCTTGCCTGATGGACATGTTGCAAGTAGTGATGCACACGGGGCGGGGAATTGGCGGGGAGAGCTCCCCCCGTCCCAGTTTCCATTTATATTTTTAATCCCCGTCCTCGCCCCATCCCCGCTTATTCCCCGTTGGGGACGGGGTGGGGAATCCCCTATCGGCGCGGGGAATCCCCACAGGAAACTCATTTATTTAAAAAATAAATTTTAAATTAGAATTTTAAAATAAAAATCATAAATTATATGTAAATTAAAATATTGTACAATATTTATTATTTAAAATACTAAACACTATCCTAAATAGAATTTAAAATATTGAAAAAGTTACTACTATACTACAAAAACATATAAAGAAAGATATAAAATATTACAAAAATATATAAAAATTTAAACGGGGCCCGTCGTGGCGGGGAGTGCTATCCCCGTCCAGCCCCATTTAACATTCGGAGATTGAAAGTTATCCTCGTCCCCGCCCCGTTCCCCATTTAGACGAGGATTCCCCGCCCTATTATTAGGGGCGGGTCCTCGCGGGGCCCTATTCCCATGGGGAAAATGTGCATCCCTAGTTGCAAGCTAGTTGGTCCAGCTAACACCTAGGCGGTTGGGGTTGTCAACCGTTGCCTCTGCTGGCATGATATTAATGTAGCCTAGGTGCCTGAGGAGGCATCAGTGTGTGATGTCCGGTGCATGAAAATTGAGAGGAGGCTCCCATAAACTGTGTGTGCCTTTACTTGTGTTTATGCTATCGTACTTACTTGATAGACGAGTGTGTGTGTTATTTGCTTGGCGTTTCTGTTTGTGTGCGCTTAAGAGAGTGTTGTTAGCTGTCTAAGTTGGGTGACTTAGGCCATCACAAGCAAAAAATTCTAAGTGAAGTTTTGACCCTGTGACAGTCGACATGATAGAGTCCTTCCTCAAGATCACCCTCGATGGTTTTGGCGCCCAGATTTTTCTGCATACCTTGGTATCATCCAACACTGCAATACGCAATGAAAATTGCAACCTTTCGACGCTTGTATCTTGGTTTCTTTGTGTCGTCGGTGGTTGCGGTAGCGGCAGTGGTGCCTTCGTCTTCTGAAGTGGTGGTCGCGGACATCTGAAGCTTCTTGGAGTCTGGTTCCTATTCCGGCGGTGGTAAAGACCTTGTCGTTTCTGTATTAGGGTTCTCCATTTTCACCTATGAATGAGACAAGGTCCCATGAAAGCCCAACAATATCATACATAACATGCATATCAAGATACATAACTAAACTAAGTTTCAATTTTGATATATATATATATATATATATCATTTGATTATAGTCTCTTCAGATCTTCATCTTTGCATTTTATAGATTATTGTTTCTTCAAGGATATCCCAGATATCACCATATATTCAGTCTTTTATTAATGAATCTTTTTGATATCTTTATTACTTTATATTTTTATTTTATTTTCTGTTTTGATATGTTCTATTATAATTAAAATTTGTTAACTTTGAAGGATAGTCTATTGAAGTATTACAATTCACTGTATAAGTTAGAATTTTTTTTGGTATCTGATTTAAATTGTTGATAAGGTCTATTGTGGCTTTTGATGTTTCATGATGATATGTTTTTCCAGATTTTTTTTTTTCAATTATCTTCTTTCTTTTTACTTAATTTTATTTAATTTATCATTTTTTTATTTTTAAATAAATTATTTGAATCGTTGTGTCTTTTCCTCAGTTGAGAACAAGTTTTTTTTAAGATTAACTGTTAGTTGGTTTTTTATAATCTAATTATATATATTAATATTTACAAATTTTTTATTTAACTTCAATTTGAAATAGGACTGATAGTTAGTTCTTTCACTTTTAATATTTCATTTTTCTAATTTCACAATTAAATTAAAGTTGGTTCTAATTTCTTTTTATGCTTTATATAACTCATTTCAAACAATTTCAATCCTAATATGCTAAAATTTAGATATTAGATTTGTTATTTATATTATTGTGTTATTTAATGTTATTATATTACTATCAAAGTTATTCTTTATATGGGTTATTTGACTTTATATTTTGTTATGTTAAGTCTTATTTATTGTGTTCTCAAAATTGATTGAAGACTATTACGGATGTTGAAGTATGAAACACTAATAACAAATAAATTTTATTTTTTATTGTAAGAATAGGGTGGAATATTTAATTTTAAATTATTGTCATTATTATTAAACGTATTTTTATTATTGTTTTCTCTTTATTTCATTCTTAAATATTTAATACTTATATTAATTTTATTTTTCAGTATTATTTGTAGGTTGTTTTGTTATCCAAGGACAATGTGTGACTTTAACATGCTGTTGACAATAGTTTTATCTTCTTTTGTCCATTATAATTGATAATTTTATAATTGTCGTGGTATTTAATATTATTGTCGATTGAATTTAACATTAATTCATTTTCATTAACTAATATTGTTTTTGTTTGTATGATAATTTTATTTTGTAGGTCGCTTCTTCGTTATAGAAGCAGAATGTGTGGAGTAGATGGTGACGCTGAATTTGATTATTTGGCTAGATTTTTCGGTGGATGTAATTGACACATATTGTTTGTTTAATAGTTGTGTCTACTTTTGCTAAGAGAGCTACATTTTACAATGACCTTGAGTCTTTATTAGAGGTTATAACAAGTTTGCTATCCAAATTTCTAGGAGTGTCCCTAGTCTATGATTCCTTGTTTCATGGTTAGCTATGCATGCTCTTAGGAAGGAAAAACAACTAGCTTAGTTAAAAAATATCACTCATTTTCTTTACAAAATTATATATATATTTTTTATCAATGAAATTATCATTGTTAAAAAATATATATTTATATTTTAAATAGATGAAATAAAGAATAGATAACATTTTTGCCCCATTAACTATGACCACTATATGATCGTTCCCCCTGAATGATTTGCGATGTTAAAAATTCCACCTGAACTATGCATGTTACTGGAATATGATACTTTTGTTAGATTTCGTCCTAGGTGGCTAACAGATTGATGATGTGACATTTTGTCTGTTGATGCAGCACTCCCATGTGTAGAATAGTTAACAATTTTGCCCCCCGAACTTTGACCGCTACCAAATAATACCCCTTTATTAAAAAAATAATTTTTTTTTCTTAAAATAATAATTTAATCCTTAAAAAATAAAAAATTTAATTAATAACAAATAACACTTTTTTAGTTTCACTTTTTTTTTTCTTTTACAATATAAAATAAATCTATTTTAGAATAAAAATTTAAAATAAATACTAAAATAAAGAAAGAAATACTACTGGAGCAAGTTTGTGGAAGCCCACACTCGGCAATCGACGGACAAAATGGCCCGATCTGGGATTCGGTGGAAGCCGCCTGAAACTGGGTCCTCCAAGATCAATGTCGATGCAGGTTGGGTGGCTAGCGGGGATGCGTGGGTTGTTGCTGCGGTGGCGCGTGATGCGGAGGGGCGGTGGTTGGGTGCTCGCCGTACGGTAATTCGGCAGCCATTGGAGGTTACTGCTGCTGAACTGTGTGCAATCTAGGAAGGCCTTCGGCTAAGCTCAGATCTGGAGCTTCAGAGATTTGGGATTGAATCGGACTGCTTAGCTGCAGTCTCTTGCGTGAGGAAGGAGGCCATTGACTGCAACGACCTTGAGGGGCTGGTGCGTGATATTAAACTACAGATTGATAACCCCCTCTGTAATGGGGTTGAGTTTGTTTGCAGGGAAGCTAATTCCCTTGCCCATACTTTAGCTAAGTCCACCGTTCATGAAGGTGGTTCTGCTCTCTGGATTGGGGAAATCCCCTGTGTTGCATGGTCTGTCCTTTGTACAGACATGCCTAATCCTTTGTATTAACTGGTTTCTTGGTTTGTTCTCTGGTAATGAAGGTTTTCCTTTCAAAAAAAAAAAAAAAAAAAGAGGTTGACGAATAAAGAAGGGCTTAAATAAATGAAATTTTTTTAATTTAGGAGGAGGAGGAGGAGAACAAACTTTGTTTTATGATTTATTTTTAATTTTTATTTTAAGATATACTTATTTTATATTGTAAAAAAAGAGAAAAAGTAAAAAATAATATTTGTTATTAATTAGATTTTTAATTTTTGAGTATTTGAAAAGTTATTTAATTAATTTGAAACTTTTAGTATTGTTTATTTTCTTAATTTTTTAAAATGATTTATTTTTAATTTTTTAGGATATAATTATTATTTTTAAGAAAAATATTAGGTTCTCTAAAAAAAAATTAAAATAGTTTTAATAAAAATGACACAATTTGGTAGTGGTCAAAGTTTGGGGGAATTGTTAATTATTCTATACATGACACTGCTATATCATCAATCCATTAGTTACCTAGAACAAAATATAAAAAAAATATCATATTTCAGTAACGTGCATAGTTTATGAGGAATTTTTAACATCGTGAATCATTTAGAGACATAATCATATAGTGATCATAGTTCGGGTACATAAATGCTATTTATTCTAAAATAAACTTCAAAAGAAATTGAATAAAATTGTAAAAGATTACTTTTAGGAATTCTAGTTTGAATATAAAACAAAACACATAGAAGAAAAACATTAAAGAATTGAGTCAATCACTACTAATCTCAGTACTTACTAAAGAATTTTGTCAACCAATCAATAAAAAAAAGTTAAAATGCATAAGAAATTAGAAGAAAAAGTATACATAATAATATTAAAAAGAAAAATTGAAAGCTTCTTATCTTCTCTTATGCAGTCATTCATAGATGCTTTTATATAAAGTATATATTTTCTTAGGGGACATTAATATTTTGGTATCTTTTAATTAATTTTTTTAAAATATACCCGGTTGATCTATCTTTTGTATATCAGTACCCTCATCATATTTGATTTTGCTACATAATGATACCCTAATAAGTCACACTAAATATCAAAAATACCATTTATTAACTTATTTAATTTAACATTGTTGAAACCTTTTCATTTAGGCGGATTAGATATAATTGTATCCAAACAATCCAACCCTAAAATGGAACTACAAAATAATTATCCAAGAAAGGAATGTTTGGTTACATATGTACTATAAAGTTACATTAGCCCAAATTCAAACGAAAACAAGGGTAACTTTTGGATTTATAATAAAAATATTTTGCAAAAAAAAATCAATATTATTATTATCCCTTGTGAGATTACCAAAACAATAATAAAAAATAAAAAATTAAATCTACAGTAACAAATAAGCCATAACAAAGATAAGGCTAAGAAAAATGGTCTTCACGACCACACCTTTTTTTTCATTGTCGTTTCTGGGAAACATTGTCGGAAGAACACACTCCTCGCCGTTGAACAAAACCCTCGTCGGAAACCCGTCTACACCACTCAAATCCAAATCTGGATTCTTCTTCTTGAACATAATCATCGACTGTTGTTTACCAGCCACTCTTGGATCTTTCTTCGGATTATCACCATTTTCAGCTGCATGAAGATAATTCAATCCCTTTAAACCTTTCATGAAAATAATACTGCCGTTCGAGCCTGGAACAAAGCTTGCATTGAACGAGTAAGCCTTTTTAAATACAGCTCCAGGTTCGACCAACTCCACCGCTGCAAACCAGTCCACAGACGCTGTTTCAGCCCAGTTGAGCAGAGTCATTCTCGCCGTCCAACCACCCCTGAAATCCGAATCCAAATGCCAGTTTATGTTGATCCCACAATTGTCCACGCAGGGTAGTAACTCCGGAACGTGCAAGTCTTTCATCTTGGCCCATTCCAAGGCTTCTTCGGTTCGATTTTCCGATGGCAGTAGCAGAGCTTTCGGCCGAACTAGTAGAGATGGCTCAGTTGGGTTACAAGTTCTGGTGGGGTTTTGATTACAGCCACAAGCGCAAGTTTTACAAGGAACAACTGAATCATTGGAAAAGGCTGAGAAGGAAACGCAACATTTTGGGTTTTCTTTTTTGGTTGTTTTGATACTACAAACGACTTGCCATGTAGCTATGGATGTTGATTCCGAGGGTAACCCAGATGGTTCCGGGAATCGAGTCGGGCTCACCTGTGATAGGAATAGGATCAATTCATCTATAAATATATTTATAAAACAATCAAAAAAGCACTTTGAATACACAGAGATGAAAGTGAATTTTAGCTTGCATATAATAAATAGCAAAAATACCTGGTCAAAATTATCAAGAAATGAAATGAGAACGAAGACAAATCTTGATCCATAATAAATTCATAGTAGGGGGTTGTGCTGTGAGCATTGTGAGTACGTATTTTTATATAAGTATTTATTTTTTTATGTGGTAAATTATTATTTTTATTTTGAGAAATTATGTGGTAAATTATGCATATGAATATATATATATAGAACTACGACTGATTTCTTAAAAAAAAAAAAACTACGACTTTAAAATAAAAGATAATTAGTCATTTTTAAATTTTGTCCATTTTAAAGACTATCTTATAAAATATAGATGGAAAATAGAGAGTATCAAGAAGAATTTTTAATAAGATGCTGCAAGGAGTTAGGTGTCTAAAGATTATTTTACAAAAAAATTATCAAAATAAAACTTTATATATACTATAAAAAAAGGCTATTTTACCGACACTCTTAAAATTATAAATTTAATAGGTTGCTCCAAAAAAAATGTTATTTCGAACTTTATTATATGTTTTAAGTTAAATTATTCCCTCCTCGCCCATAATTGGGTAAAATGGAAAGAACCTTCTCCGGATTGCGGACCCAAAACTATGGAATTTGAACGTGCGTCCCCAAAATATGTTTTCACATACAGCTATAAAATTACAATGAAAGCCTCTTTCTCATGCCTATTTTACGAATGAAAATATAGATATTTACTATCTAATTTGTATCCTTAATGCACCATACCATAATATGTTTTAACCTTAGTCAGAATAATTACTATATATTGAGTTAAATTATAAATTTCCAATACATCACCTTAATCGGAGACCCACATTGGTAGTCGGGTCCCCAAGTGGCGTTGATCTTCCAGTTCTGAGGTGGGGTGAGTTGGGTTAGGTTCAGGTCCGGTGGCATTTTGTAAACTTGCATTTGAAAAGCGGAAATGGATTTGGTTGAATCCATTAATGGTGAAAGGATCGTTCCATTCCGGCAGCAGAAGGGAATCATTCCGAGTTTAGAATCGTTTGCTCTTGTTGGAGGTAGATCGATGATGGTGGGTCTTTTCTTGCAGCTCAAGGCAGTAGAAAAATCCATGTCTTTGTAATACTGACCTTGTGGTCCGAAGATACAGTCTCTTGTGTCGATGGCCATGGGATAAGCTCCTTTCATGGAGTTAATGAACTCGCCCTTTGTCCATTCCCAACTCAGTTTCCAGTTCTCTAAACGACTGAGTGGGTTGTCGTTTGAGATTGTGACTTGTGCCCAATAATTTGTGTCGTATGAACCAATTATGTCGTATGTGATAACAAGATCACCCTTTTGACGAGCTTCGATTTCCTCTTCAAAATTAGTCACTTTTTCATTACTTGGATCTCTAGTGCAACATAAATGCATCTCATTGTTCCCTACAATAAATAATACAAAATATTAATTTTATCCTGATATAATTACATACTTATAGGAAGTTATTTTATCTTTAGAAAAATGAGACTAGTCGTATACAGATAATTTTATTACAAGTACAGATGTTTATCTACATGTATAAAAATTTCAGTTTAGTTCTGAACAGGATCTGTCCCAAACAAAATAGTTGATCTCTATATCTTTGATTTTAAATTTTATCCCATAACTGGACTATATCGTTTATGTTTATATTTACTAAAAAAATAGGGTAAATAAATTTATTATAAAAGATTATCAATAGTTCATATTTATAATATAGAATCTATCCGTCTATATCTATTTCTTTTTTTGCTCACCTAATAGATACCATCTTCCTATCTATATTTATTGAGAAATTTGCATTAATATGGTTTTTTTAAAAAAAAACTTTTAATGATTCTGGCTAAAATATATATTTCAAAATTTGCATATCACACACATTTTAATTTAATAATTATTATAAATATTAAGGTGTCAAATAAAAATACTATTTTATTTTAATATAGATATGGTAGGTTCATATACGGCTACAATTAAATATTAATATCAGCTAGTTTTGGTATTAAAAAAATTACCAATTTATGTACTATAGTGGCAAATATCTCTTTGAAATAACTTATTTTTATTAAAAAAAAAACTCCTAACAAAAAACTTTCAAACACTGTAAAAAAAATTACAAAAACATAATAAATAGTCTCTTTTTTTTTTTATAAAAATATCATAAATTATATAACCATGTATGTATACCATATAGCTGACCTTGGTTAATTTATAAATTTTTAATTAAAATATAAAAGAAAAATAATTAAATTTATACAATTTTATTAAAATTCAAAAGTTGCTAAAAAAAATATTAAAAAGTTACTATACGAGACACGAGTTTACCTGGCAAAAAAAAAAAAAAACAGTCATGAACCCACCCATGTATGCATACCTTGTGTAGTGGGACTAGGACAGAAGTATCCCTCATTGGCGAGAGAGATATTCACTGGCATGGGAACATCAGGGGTCCCAACTCCAAATTGGGTACCCACCAATTGGATTACGACACCTGTTTGTTTTCCATCACCGGCGGTGTCAACGGCTGACTTAAGGTCCTTCAATGCAGAGCCAGCAAGAACGACGCCGTTTCCAACTTGAGCAGGGAATGAAGCTCCGTCGTCAGCCAATATTACAGAGTCAGAAGCAGAGACCAGAACTTCGTCGTGCTGAAAACCCAGAAAGACTTTCCATGATTTGAGCTCATCCAGGCCGTTGTTCAGCAGGGTCACAGAGGATTCGAACCTGTACGGCTGGTCTATTGGGTTCGCTACGGTTGGTGGGATGGGACGGCCCCCGGTATAGGCGTAGGATAAGAAAACACCGTTGCAGAGACTAGAAGAAGGTGTTTGTTGGGGTTGGGACAACGTTGAGTGAAAAGATACAGAGGCTATTAATATTATGGTGAAGAAGATGATGAAGATATTAGTGTTGTGATTAGCCATAGCCATTAATTTAGAGATGGATCATCATGATAATACACACATATATAGATATGCACGTAAGTAAGGTAAGATGGTTTTGTACATGTATTTTATTTTTGCTGGGGAAAAATGTATAATATAATGAATCAATCTGTAATTCACTTGTGCCGGCTGAGCACTATGGTTCAAGAAGTTGGCCATTTGTTGAGAAGATGGAAGTAGCACGAACAGGTCTCCTCAATATTATATACATAAATATATCTCTCTCATAAACGACAATGCGTACAGGTGGATTTATATCAAAAAGGAAATTTCATAGTCAATGCTTAATAGTACAGGCATCTCAAATATATGTCATTTTGTAACATTTTAACTATAGTGCCCATTTCATTAAACCCCACCTCTCTCTCAAACTATCTCTCTCTACCATGGCAGCCCCACCACTACCACCAAAGTTTTTATTTCTCTCTTACAAATCGTCTCTCTTTCTTCCATTTTTCTTTCTATGTACTCATGGCCATCCGAGAGCAAAGAGAAAAAAGAAACATACAACTATTGAAGCACCTATGATTAATTTTTGTGTTTTACATACAAAATTTAAGGCTTTAAATCTTCTAATAGTGTAGATCTCGAAAAAAAAATACTAAGATTAAAAAAAATCAACTGAAACTAATTTATAAGCGAAAAATTACGCCTCACCAAAATTTTCATCAAATTTCAGCGCAAAGCATGCACAAGCATCGCAATGCATCGCATTTGCATTGTTTTGGGCCAAAAAATCAAGTTTTTGTGGATGCATCATAGAAGCATTGCATTTGCATCGTTTTGGGTAAAAAATCAAGATTTTGTGGATGTATCGCAAAAGCATCGCATTTGCATTGTTTTTGGCCAAATAATCAAGTTTTTATGAATGCATCACAAAAGCATTGCAGGTGGGTGTAAAAAATGTGTCAAAAGGTGGGTGCATGTTCCTCAAGGACAATCTCACCTTTTCCTCAAGATCTGTGCTGTCGAGTGTATAGACTGGACAATACGTACCTCAAAGTCACAACGGTTGTCAGAGGTCAACAGGCACACGTTTTAGTGGTCCATATGCATCCTTGTGATGATACGTGGAGGAAGTTCCCAACAAAGAGTACAAGTTGGTAGATTCCTAACGGGTGGTAGGTGTAATATCCAACATTTTCATAATACATTTATTTATTATAAATCAAAGTTTTAATACATAAAATGTACAACTTTACAAATTTAAGAAATAGTAATGGAAAAATAGTGTTTAAAATATGATTTTATGTTTTTAATGAGATTAAAGAAAGAGAAACTTGAGTAGTCAAGTATTGGACCCAAATGTCATATAATTTTAATTGGGGATTTTTATAAAATTAAGAAAGTTTGGCTAAAGGGCTTATTTGAAAAGAATTTTAGTATTTTGGGTCCAAGTGTAATTTTTAAAAATAAATAAATAAATAAAATAAAATAAAAGGCTTCAGCCTTTCATTTTACCCGAGCCCCTCTCTCTCTCTCCTCAGAAACTCTCTCTCTCTCTCTCTCTCTCTCTCTCTCTCTCTCTCTCTCTCTCTCTCTCTCTCTCTCTCTCTCTGCGTGTTACTGTTGCCGACGACGCAGGAGTACTTTCCGGCCACCATTTTTAGCCACGCGCCGGACCGTTGGATTCAGAGGCCTCCGAACTATCGACCCACGCGGGAATCTAGAGCTCACTCGCCGATTAAACGCCTCAACCACTCGATTTAAGTTCGGCCACCCCGCGACTTCAAAGTTGCGATTCGGCCACCTCGGGCATCCGTTTGCCGATCCGTCACCACCATCGTGCTCCTCGTGTTGTGGGCTTCAAAACCCAATAACTTGTTCCTACATCTACCATAGTTGGGTGGTGGGCCCACCACGAGCCACCGCGATCCACCGTAGATCGACGGTCGAAACTTAGTGTTCGAGGTTCCGAAGTACGTTTTGAGTCTCAGAAAATCATCGTTTGACTTATTGTGGAACCCGATCATTTTGGATTTGTATGGATTTGATTGATTGACTCTTGGTGAGGAATTTTAAAATAAGCTAAGGACCTAAGGTAAGTAAATCTCACCTTTTGTGCTTAAGTGTAAGATGCATGACTACATTGATTGTGTACATCTGATGAGTTAAGTATGGTATGATGATGATGCATATGATAAGTATGTGAAGAATGGTTATATGAACACCATAAGGGTGTTGTGTGATATGTAATTGATGAATTCTGTGATATGTGAAAGATGTCTTACTTGGTTGAGAATGATATGAATTATGTGCAAGTATGTGTTCTTATGTTGATGGATATGTGGATTACTCTATGTTCATGATTTGTTATATGTTATGATATATGAAGCGTTTAAGTTTTTAGGCTGGAAACCTTAGACCTGAGCCATAGCTCTACGTTAAGGTATAACAACGCCACCAACCCAAAGCTTCATGTATTATGACTAAAGATGTTTTGAGTTATATGAGATGTGATACAATGCCTTGATTGAATACCATCAACATCAGTCATGAACACGAACATTGGCATTTCAGCATCAGCATGTATGCATGGCATGTACAGTTATGTGATACATTATTATGTGATATAAGACCATGCATATGAATATGAGAAAAGTTATGAAATGTCTTGAAAAGTCTTATGTAAAGTTAAACATTTTAATGACACAAGGCTTAAGCAAAGTGATAATAAGATGTTTAAAAAGGGTGCCACTGTTTTGATGAAGCAATCAAGTAAGTTCAGTAAAGAAGACGGAAGTCTATAAGACTTATAGTGGCTGCCCACTAGTGTGGGCTAGGTCAGAGTTGACCATTCAGATATGTTTGCCATGTTTCCGTCTTTCTCCTCCATATGTGTAATAAGTATGGCAGCTATGGCAACGATGAAATGAGTGTTATGATGAGCCTAGCTGAGATGATGGCTAGCCGGAGGAGAACCCATGGGATTCTATATGATATGTGTAACAAGCCCTGCAGGCATTGGCTGAATCAAACAGTGTGCACAAGTGATATTGGGCCCATAAAAATGTGAAACTAAAAGAAAGAGCATAAAAGTAAAGTTTGAAAGTGCATGAGCAATAAATGAAATGCATAAGTATATAAGTCAGCATATTAGTATATGTGCACTACAAACTCACGACATTCATGTGTATGTGTATGCATGAGATTTGCTTACTGAGCGTTAGCTCATTATGTTATTTTCCAACATTTTTCCAGGTGTGGCTTTAGCTGTTGAGCAACTTGTGGAGCACGGACTCAGTAGCAATGCAATAATGGTTTAGAGTTTTCATATGGCTGCCTTAAATTTAAAGTATTCATACGTGTAATAATTTCTTCTAATAAGTTTATATAAAAGTTTTAAATTTTTCTGTATTTCTTCGTATCATTTTATTTAATTCTTTTGGTCAAGTGCCTTACATACTCGTAAACCCTAGAATTACGAGTATGTGGCAGACGTACCCTACCTTAGGGACGTTACAGTAGGCGTGCTGCTCGGGGGTTGACTTTTGTGCTACCCTTCGAGTAGGTTGCCTTCAATGGTTTGCTTAGATGGCTGCTTCTTGGGGAGGGGGGGGGGGGGGGGGGGCAAAAACTCCATTATGAATGAATGTATTGCATACACTCAAGAGCAATGTTGAACAAGAAAAAAATATATAAATAAATTAATTTCTTTTTATTTTCTGTAAAACGTAAAAAAACAAAAAAATGATATAATTTATTTATAAAAGAAAAAAATGAGTCAGTCAAAAGAAGAGAAAAATGAGAAGAGATTATCGCCACTTTCCACTTCCCCACTTCTCCTCACTTTCACGTTAAAGTGGCTGAAAATAAAAAAAATAAAAAAAAATCAACTTATAAAAGGGCAGGGAAGAAGAACGAAAAAATAAGATTGATTTTTGGCAACAAGAGAAAACAGAAGAGAGAAAAACTTTTGAAAGAAGAAAACAAACTGAAAAAAGTTACCTATTGTCAAAGAACTTTTTTTAAGGTCTCCAAGTGTAAGTATACTTGCATTTCTCTCTTACTCTCTACTTTTCTTTGATAGAGTCTCTCAAATTCTCTTTGGTTCACTAGACAAAATGAGTCAATATGTGACATATAATCAAAGAGGAATGAAAGACACTATGATTTTCTTATTGTTATGATGTTGAAATCATTGCCATCAATTTTTAATTTTTTCTTTGATTCACTAGACAGAATGAGTCAATATGTGAAACATAATCAAAAGGAAAAATAAAAATCTTAATAAAATGGATCGTTGTGCTGCCAAAATCTCCATAGGATTTTTATACTTCTCTTTGATTCACTAGACAAGATGAGTCTACATATGATACATAATCAAAGAGAAAAGTAAAGATCTTTAATAAAATATACTGTTATGCTGTCAAAATTACCAGAAAATATTAATTTTGATTAAAAATAAGTTAAACAAAATTGGTTGAATATCTCATACCCCAATGGAGAATGCAAATAATCGAAGTATTTGTCTAAGCTGATCTTGGGTTTGGCCAGTCGATTGTTGTAAAACAAATTTCCTGGTAGATAAAATCGTTGTGAAAGTTTGAATGAATATTTACATATATGTGAATAGTTTTACACCAAAGGAATGAAGCAAAAACTAAATGGGCTCATGGTTCTTAGAAGCCCAGTTTGCAAATTGGTGCAAATTGATTCAAAATTTATATGTTATACAGATGTATAAATGTCAAAAGGAAATCGTCTTGCGTACACATATATACGTTACCATATATACAAAGAAACAAATTTTATGGATGCATGTTGTAATGCCCTGGTTACTCCAAGACTGTTACTGTGGACTTTAAACAATGCTTAACTCGCTAAACGAGTCATTTGGTTATAAACGTGCATCTAGGTTTTATTAATAGGCTAAAGTGAAAAATCTCAAACAAAAGGAATGGATATATTTTATTTAAAACATAAAACTGTACATGGGACCATAACAGTATTTACAAATTTATTTACAATCCAAAATGGTCATTACAGTGTAAAAAATTACAACCCGGCGACCTAAGCGGCAAAAATAGGGTTAACCCCTAGTTCCTTTGAGAAACACCTTGGCCGTGGTGGTCAAGCGGCCGCATATGTACACATCACCACCTATGCTCTCCACTCAAGGTTGGGTGAGCTTTTCTTTCCCTTTACCTGCACCACATAACACCCGTGAGCCAAGGCTCAACAAGAAAACTTAATACTGCATGTATACAATATTAATAAATGATTATGGTAATCATTATGGGGCTTGCAGCCCAATCAAATAAGTGAATATCAATAATGATTCTGATAATCTTCCTGGGGCTTGCAACCCCATCAGATAAGTGACTTTTGAGTCACACACTGTGCAGGTGACTAATAAGTCAACCTCTAAGGATATGTTCCCTGTATAGATGACTAATAAGTCCATATCTAGGGGTTTTCTCCTTAAATAGATGGCTAATAAGTCCATCTCTGGGAATTCGCTCCCTAAGCCATGTGACGTGTCGGTCACCTTAACCTTTTGGCTCTGGCTCTAAGTAACTAGCCTTTAGACTAGACAAGCGCTTTTGTTTTCATTGAACTTAAGGTCGGTCAAGCATTTCATGCTTATGTTGATAATGCTTGTGTCGATTAGATCTAATCTTTTTAGTTTGCGTTAAACACGCTAATACCATTCTTGACTTATAAGCCAATATCATACGACCAGTGCTCAATACTATTGCCGAACTTGACTAATAAGTTACAGCTTCACAATTAATACTGACACCATTGCCGTTTCCTGACTCATAGGTCAGTGCCATACACAGAAAAGCAAGACTGCTAAGCATTCAATATGCAATCCATATTTACAAATAGAGCATTCAACATGCCTCATCAATAACCATGTATGTCACATACTAGGTGCAGTTTTCTTACCTCTGGTTCGAGAGTGAAATAATAAAAGAATGAGCCTTGAGAACGATCAGTCCTTAATTCCCTTAGCATTCACCTAGTCATAACCAAATATGGAATTCCATTAATAAAATAAATGATAAAAGGTTCATGGTCTAAAACCCCGCTTCCGGGACCATTTCCGTGCTCTCGGGACTTCCAATCCACCCAACGGGATGGTGGAACCATCCCCCGAGCCCCCAAAGTCATCCCAAGCCCTAAAAATAGGTCTTGCTAAAAGTGACATAGCGTTGGGGCGAGCGCTGCCCCAAGTTAGAGAGCACCCCAAGCTCTCCTTTGCCTAGTGCTTAGGCGCTAGTTGACAGACCAGAAAATTCTGGTTTTTCTCCGCTGCGTTTTTCCCTGAATACCAAGCTTCAAAACCAACCTAAACACCATCCAAACTTATAATTTAACCCAAAAACCTCATCAATACCTCAATCTCATCAAAATCCAAGCTTTGAACCATTTAAAACCACCTCAAATAGCCACTTCTATAATCAAAACTAACTTAAAAACAAAGCAAAACCATAAAAACATGGCTGAAAACCTTAACTCAAACTTGAATTGAATCCTCTTTAATGGTTGAATGAAGGTCCTAAGCTCCAAACCTTGATCTCCTAGCTTGAATCCTCAAATAAAGCTTCAAAAATCCAAAGGGAGAAAAGAGGAGAAAGATGATCGTGGAGGAGGAAAGAACTACTCTGTTTTGTTGTCTAAGGCTTCCTTCTACAACTTTCTGGTTTAAAATATATCCTAAGGTCAAATGACCAAAATGCCCCCAAGCCTAATTTATTTCCTTAACAGGCCCAAGGGCAAAATCGTCATTTCCCATCTATCCCGTTAATTATAATTAACGACCTCCAATTCCTGCTACTCCCAATATCCTCAAATAATTACCAAATAATTTCCCCCATTACCCGATTTCGGTAATGTACTAAATTACCAAATTACCTCTAGGCTCACCCCGAGCCCGGTATTTGACCCCGTTATGACCAAACCACTAATTTTCTTCTTAGGATCGTCTCATGTCGAATAACTCGATCATATCCACATAATAATGTGGCCTCATCCATAAATTCCCAACATGCATGAAAATATACAAATATGCCCTCAACTGGCCAAATTACCAAAATACCCTTACAATGAAAAGTGGACCCACATGCATGCATTTATCATCATATAATAATATAACTCACATAATCATGCATATAATCATTTAATTGCATAATAAATCAATTATGGTCCTTTCTGGCCTCCCAATCCAAGCTCTAAGCCACATTAGGGAACTTGGGTCATTACACATGTTTAGGATAAGATACTTAAGGAAATTGTAAGATATTGGTTCTTACAGAGTACTTTATTAAAGAATAAAGTGTCAATTGATATAATTATTACATGCAATGTTAATCCTCTATTAATGGTTTATAATTAAAAGAGAATAAAATTACTGTTTTACCCTTTTAACTATATCTAGTTCCTAGTGTACCATTGACTTTACTAGTGAAGATTGTGTCACACAAAGTTTGCGATGTGAGCGCTCATAGCCTTTTCAGTTCCAAAAGTCAACCCAATAGGGAACCATTATTCAATCTATAAGAAGGTATAGATTCTATATCTGTTAAACTATGTCCCCAACCATATATATAATTGAGTCCCCAAAACAATTGTTCTTAGTTTGATTATTATGGAAAACCTTAACGCATGAATCAAAGGATCATATGACATATATAGGAGTTCATAGTAACCTCAGGATTAAGATCATCGTGTATATGATCATCGTTTGATGTGTTTGATTAATACTACGAAACGATGTTTAAACAAGTATTAACAAATCACATCTGGTCCAGTTCTATACATCACTATATATAAAGTACCTTCACTAAAGTGTCCTGCTACACTAGTGACCCGGATCTAGGTCACTTGTATTCATAATACTAGCGAACTGTATTAGCAGTAATTAATCTAAAGATTCCATAAATTTATTTTACCACGAATTGTTTTAAGTTCATTATCTCAATCTCGATCATCTCATACCAATATGAGAATAAGACCACATAGATGAACTTTGGAATTTTTTTATATTTACTTAATATTACCAACATAATATCGAACATAGTCTATATATATAATAGTTCAATTCAATTATTTATTTCATTTAAAAACATTTTTCAACTACAATTGCTTTAAGGGCACTATTCCCAACACCATATCCCTCAGAGGAGGACAACATGGATCAGCATAAGGAAACAAGGTAATGCTCCTCGCCCACGAGCCTCAACACCTTCTGTTGACAAAGGAAAAGGCAAGAAAGTGCTAGAAGTGGAGGAGGATAAGCCCATGTCTTCTGAAGATGAGGAGGGGATTCCACGTAATATAATATTCCATTTTGTTGTGTGTATGATGTGGCCGTAGGCTGTTTTGAAAAGTCTTCTGAGTCCTATAACATTTTGTATAAGTGTACTGCTTATTTATATATTTCCATGATCTAATACACTTGCATTTTTTAACTACAGTTGTAACGCCCTAGTACCTTAGAGTCGTTACCATATAATTTTTTTTAAATGTGCCATTAGCTCGCTAGTTGAGGTTTTAGGTTAAAAAGTGGGATTAAAGTAAAATAAAGACTTGTTTCATGAACATTAGGTATAAATAGTTGGCCATTCATTAAAATTCGTAAAAGTGTTACATTGGGATCCCAAAATACTGTTTTGAAATACATTTACGATCCAAAGATATAGTACAGTCGACTAAGCAACAAAATCGAACGTTTACCACGTGTTCCCCAAAACAACCCCGACCGTGGCGGCCAGGTAGGCCAAACATGTATGCACCGCTCTATGCCCTCCAACTCATGGTTGATCGATCATTTCCTTGCCCTTACCTGCACCACAGGGCACCCGTGAGCCGAGGCCCAACAAGAGAACTTCAAAGCACATCATACAATAATTTATTTCAACAAATACATATTTAATCAAAAGAACAAACAACTACAAGTTCCTATTGGAATGTACAACAACACAGCAGTATAACAGCACAATAACACAATGGCATAACATCCTAATAGTACAACAACACATCAATACACCATCCTTCTTCAATCAGTGTGCATTATTAGGCACCAAGTCTGTGGTCTTAACCGAGCGGGTGTGTACGGCACCCTTAGAGGGTCTTGCCATGGCGGCCTGCATTCAGCATGCTTAAAATCAATCATGGCCCTTTGTTGATCCCAGCTCTCGCCGCTTCTGGCTCTTGCCACTCCCGACTCTTGCCGCTCAGTCACAATCACATGTATGACATAACCCTTATAAACAATACATACATCACTACACACCACATAGCTCTATAGGCACAAACAGTTCTCTTACCTGGTGTCCCAAGCTGACAACCCAAAGCAATCCCGAGCATGATTTCTAATCCTGAGCCTGAGCAGTAAAACCTAGTCACGACGTATTAATAAATAGAAATCCATCAATTTCTAACTAATTAAGAACTTCAGGTTATTATACTAGCCTTCGGGACCTCGAATTCTACTAAACCGGGTAGTAGAATCCTTCCCGAGCCTTAACATTTGGGTCCCCGAACTTAAAACCCCATTTCAGTCATTTTCCCTAATTTGAGCCGTGGCTAGCTGCAAGTCAAAGAGCACACTCTCTCTCATTTGGGGAACACGGGCTGCGGCGCGCCCTGCTTGCATCGCGACGCCTGGAAAAAGTCAAAGACTCTCAGGCCTCTTCGCACACACGGGTTGTGGCGCTTGAAGAACAGGGCCGCGGCGTGAACCCCAAAACCCAAAAACTCCACCATTTTTCTGCGTTTTTTCCCAAGCCTAAATCACTAAATCGCACCCCAAACCATATTTAAACCTAGAATCAAGTCTAGAATCCTCATCCACATAACCTAAGTATTGCAACAACCCCAGAATTATTCTACAAGCTCATTAAAACTCAAGACCAATCTTAGAGTTCAAAAACTCCCAAAACACTAAAAAGACAGAGAAATCCACAAAAAGAGCTTGCTCTAAACCTTACCTCTGTGTTGATTCGACCTTGATCTAACTCCAATGACTTCCAGCTCAAATCCCTTTGAATTCTAAGCTCTCTCCCCTTGAATCCAGCAAAATCCCTCCTTAGCATTGAGAGAGAGACAGAGAGAAACGTGAGGGAGAGAAAGAGCTGAGAACAGTCTAAGTGATTATTATATTTCCTTCTAATTGACTCTAGTGTTTTGATTTGCTTAAGCCTATCCCCAACTACCTAATGACCAAAATGCCCCCAAGTCTATCCTCAATCCTTTAGTGCCACCAAAGGAAATCCCATCATTTTCCACGTTTCCTGCTAATCCTCAAGTAGCCCTATAAATTCACAATTAATCCCGACGTACCCAAATAACCGCTAAATAATTACCCGCTACCTGATCAACCTTGGCTACATACTACTTTCCCAAAATACCCCGAGGCTCACCCCGAGCCAGGTATTTTACTAGTTGTGACTATTCTGCTAATTCTCTCTCTAGGATTGTCTAGGATCACACATCTCGAATATATCCCCATAACACTGGGGTCTCACTCACAATACATGCATAATTACATTTATGCCCTCAACGGGCCAAAAATTACAAACATGCCCCAATTACAGAAATGAGCCCACATGCATATTTAATACACACATGCATGTCTAATCACATTACCACACAATTCATTTATATCACATAATCAAGCATATATTCCATTACTCGCTCATATAATCCCAATTAGGCCCTCCAGACATCGTAGTAAAGGCACTCAGCCTTAATATCAAATTCGAGACGTTACAACAACCATGTCTGATTCAGAGATGTTCAATATCTATGCTTCCCCTCCAGCTCCGGCCAAAAATAGCACCAAGAGAAAGGTGACTTGATAACTCTACAAAATAGAGTTATTTTACCACTTTTTATGTGCTAATTGTTGCTTAATTCTTGAGTTTTTAAATAATTTATTAAGCTTTTAAGTAATTTTGAATTTATTAGTCTTATCATGATTTTATATACTTTTGTGTGTTTTTATAATTATTTTGTTGTAAAATGTTGTAATTAATTATTTGAATTATTAGTGGTAAAAAAATGTTGTATTATTGAACTTAAATGTAAAATATAATTAAGTTATAATTAATATTTTCAAAAAAATTAAATTGATTTATTTTATAATTGAAAAATATTGTATTATGATTTATTTTATATTTATTTTGTAGGGAATTTTTGCTCTTGAAAAGCAAGAATAATGAAGAAGGAAAATTGATATTTTTAAGGAAAAGAAAGAAGGGAAATGGCATTTTAAAAAAATGCCATGATCAAGCCATGGGCCCAAGCCCAATTTCTCCTTCCCAACAGCTCCCCATGCTTCTCCCCAACGTGACCATGACCACTTCCTTGCCTCCAGCAAGTCTCCCACAGCCGCCACGTGTCCAGCTGCACTTCCACCTTCACGTGCACTTCCAAGCTGCCATTTCCCAGCTGCTCCACCATTCGGTCCAAAGCAGCCCAGCAGCCCAAATGCCAGACCACGCCCAACCTATTAACCAGGCCACTGCCAGCCACTTTTTCCCATTTATTGAGCCCAACAAAATGCCAATGTTCTCTTGTCCCACAATTGCCAAAAATGCCAACTTTTTACCCTACTTTTTACATATTTTACCCCAAAACATCATTATTACACCCTATATTTTACCCCTATTTTCCATATTAGAATTAATTAAATTAATTTAATCAATTTAAATTGATTATTTTAATCATCATTTTTGGCTATAAATAAGGGATTTGGGGTGTCCATTTTAGGGGGAGGTTACTATACCATAATTTCTACACATTCAAAACCTCTCAATTCTCTTCCTCTTCTTCTTTTTGGTTATTTTCTATGTATTTTTAGAGGAAATTTTGGGGGTTTCTCCTCCAAATTTTCCCATTTATGTTTGCAATTTTTAGTTTGTATTTGTTATTCTAGTTATGTGTTTCTAATCTTTTTAAGATTATTAAGGCGATGATGAAACATTATGTAACTAGATAGTATCTATTTTGTATGTTGATTTCCCATTTTGTGCAACAAAGTTTATGGAATTTTTTTCTTCAAATATCTTCTTTCATCTTAAATATCATGTATTTTGGATTGTTAGCACATATTTACACTTTGTTCTTCATTAGTGCTAAAACATAATATTCTTTGTGTAAGATGTGTCATTAAATTGTACACGTCCATGCTTAGAACAAAAATATTATGTTTTGCCTTATAAATAATGTTCATTGATTTATTTGTTATTTCATTAGATTGATTTACACTAAATGCTTTGAAATTATAATTTTGAAAAGTGAAGAAAAATCCTATATTTTTAGAAGTAATTTGTGCTTAAAATTATAAATCTATTTGGAAAATGATAGTTTGAATTATTTTAACTATCACTAAAACTTGGGAATCAATATACTAATAAATATTATTAATCTTACATTTTGTGGATTCTAGTATCTTAATAATCTTTTCTTTTAACACTTATTTTCAACTCATTATTGCTTTATTTTTATTCTCTTAAATAGCTATATTTTTCAATCTTTTATTTTATGTTCATAATATTAAAACTCATCAATCTTTGGAGCTAGGTTATAATTTATTACTTTTTATTTAAAATAGTTTTCTCTTTTCGATTTTAGACAACTCCTTTGGGTTCGACATCCTTGCTTACACGATCACTATTCTATATGAACGATTCGTGCGCTTGCGATTTATAAATTTTTAAACATACCCGTTTTGGGTCCATCAAGTTTTTGGCGCCGTTGCCGGGAAGTTGCAAGAGAAAATAAACGAAATTTATCTCAAGGTTAGTGAATTCTTCTACTAGTTATTTTAATTTTTTGCACTTAAAAAAAAAACTAAAAAATATATATCTATAAAAACTAAAAAAAACTAAAAAGATAAAAAGAAAATTTGGGACGGTTCTACCACCCATAAAAAAAAACTTACTTATATATTTATATATATATTTTTTAGTTGACGACATTTGTGCCTCCTATTTATCTTTTTAATTTTTATACTTGACGGCACTTGTGCCTCCTATCTATCTTTTTAATTTTTTTAGTCGATGGCACTTGTGCCTCCTAATTTTGTTATAATTTTGTTGTAATTTATCTTGTAGTTATTTTTTTAATTTTTTTTTAAGTTACTAGTTGATGGAAATTTTGCATCCTAATATTTTATTTTATGTTTTAGTTGATGGCACTTGTGCCTCCTAATTTTTACCTTATTTTTGTTATGGTTGATGGCATGCTATGCCTCCCTACTCTTGCCTAATTTTTTTTTTTATAATCTTATTTAATTTTGCCTTATTTCTCTTTATCCTTTATCATATTATTGTGAAAAAAATATATACTTGAAAAGAAAAAAGAAAAAAACTTAAATCTTGTCCTAGCTCTTGTTTTCATTCCTTAATATTGTTTATGTTATCTTAATTTTTTTTATTTTTTTATTTTTGTGTTTAGTACTCTTCTTAATCTCTGTTTTAATTATTTTTCTTTAAAAAAAATATATCTTGAAATGGATCATTTTAATTATAGTTGGAATTCTGAGTACAACTATTCCGAGCAATCAAATTCAAATTATGGAGAAACTAATAATATGTATGATATGCATGAATACTTTGATATCTCATATGCGCCCACCTATAATCCAAATTTTTCATGGAGTCATACCCAATCTCCAATAGGGCATGAATTCAACATGCATAATCAAAGTCATGCCCAATCCGACCTATCATATCCCATTGAACTAGAAACGAGCTCATCTTTAGAGGATACCCTACAACAGTTCATGCAATCAACCTACCAAATCTTACTAGCCCAATCTCAGTCAATCTGAAAAATTGAAACAATAGTAGGACACCTTGCAACTGTTATAGAGTCGGAAAAATAAGTTTATCCCAACCAACCCATTCCCAATCCAAATAGTCAAATTGAAAATGAAAAGGAGAATGAAGTTGTTGAAGAACTTGTAATATGCATCCAACCCCCTAATAAAACCAAAGAGTTGGATGAGATAATTTTCGAGGCTCATGAGGAAAATGAAAAATATATAATTATATCTCAAGAGCCCATAAATGAACAAATTTGTATATTTACTCAAAATGAAAAGTAGCCTAATATAGATATGCAATTTTCGTATTTTATTGATATTCCATTGAAATTGCATATTTCTAACTTTCTTGTAAGTGTGATGTTATCAATTATTATTTATGGCATTTGCATCAAAGTCATAACTCACCCTACTAATGAAATTCTACACCATCGATTGGGTGTAGGTTAAAAAAAAAAATTATAGTCGAGCTAAAGACTATAAACTAAAGCGCTTTGTGGGAGGCAACCCATACTTTAATGTTTCATTTTATATTTCACTTTTTGTTGTGTGTTTTTTTTGTTTCATGTTTTTCAAAAAGCTTGAAGGAAACTTCTTGCCAAAAAAGAAAAGAAGAGAAGAAAACAAAGTAGCCAAATCAAAGAAGCATACCTCAAAGGGAGTAGTTCTTAATCTTTTCTATTTTATTAAACATTGAGGACAATGTTTCATTTAAGTTTGGGGGTAATGTGTATGTATTTTTCTTTGTGTTTATTTGTGTTTTTCTTTGTATTTATGCATGTTTTTCATTTGTTGTAAAATTCAAAAAAAAAAAAAAAATCTTTATTTGTTTTTGTTTTTATGTGATTTTCATTTGTTATATAATGTAAAATATATATTTTCTTTGTTTTGTTTGAAAAAAAATATATTGGTGATTTTTCATTTTCTAATGATAAGAATTATGATTGAAATTGTTCTTAGAAAAATATAAATAATTGTTAAGATTTACTTTTAATTTTTAAGTTAGTTTTGTTTAAATATATATTTTTCATAATATGTCAATTTTCTATTCTATTTGAATTTGTGATATTTGGATATAGTTTATTTAAACATTAAATTCTTTAAATCTCTAAAAAAAAAAAATTGAAAAAAAAATCCTAGAATTTTCTTGATTATCTCTTGAGATTTAATTTATTTTTGTTTGCATAAGCTTGTCTAATGTTCACATGATTTGATGTTTTTGTTAAAAATTTATTTTGAAAACAATTTTAACTTTTTAATTAATTACATAAGCTTTACTTTTATTTGTGATTTTCTTTGAACTATTTCCATTATGTAATTTTTGAGTTAAACATTTGATATCACCAATTTAAAAAAAAATGTTTGTGTTTTTAATTTTTCTTTTGCTCAAGGACTAGCAAAATATTAAGTTTGGGGTGTGATAACTCTACAAAATAGAGTTATTTTACCACTTTTTATGTGCTAATTGTTGCTTAATTCTTGATTTTTTAAATAATTTATTAAGTTTTTAAGTAATTTTGAATTTATTAGTCTTATCATGATTTTATATACTTTTGTGTGTTTTTATAATTATTTTGTTGTAAATTGTTGTAGTTAATTATTTGAATTATTAGTGGTAAAAAAATGTTGTATTATTGAACTTAAATTTAAAATATAATTAAGTTATAATTAATATTTTCAAAAAAATTAAATTGATTTATTTTATAATTGAAAAATATTGTATTATGATTTATTTTATATTTATTTTGTAGGGAATTTTTGCTCTTGAAAAACAAGAATAATGAAGAAGGAAAATTGATATTTTTAAGGAAAAGAAAGAAGGGAAATGACATTTTTAAAAAATGCCATGGGCCCAAGCCCAATTTCTCCTTCCCAGCAGCTCCCCATGCTTCTCCCCAATGTGACCATGACCACTTCCTTGCCTCCAGCAAGTCTCCCACAGCCGCCACGTGTCCAGCTGCACTTCCACCTTCACGTGCACTTCCAAGCTGCCATTTCCCAGCTGCTCCACCATTCGGTCCAAAGCAGCCCAGCAGCCCAAATGCCAGACCACGCCCAACCTATTAACCAGGCCACTGCCAGCCACTTTTTCCCATTTATTGAGCCCAACAAAATGCCAATGTTCTCTTGTCCCACAATTGCCAAAAATGCCAACTTTTTACCCTACTTTTTACATATTTTACCCCAAAACATCATTATTACACCCTATATTTTACCCCTATTTTCCATATTAGAATTAATTAAATTAATTTAATCAATTTAAATTGATTATTTTAATCATCATTTTTGGCTATAAATAAGGGATTTGGGGTGTCCATTTTAGGAGGAGGTTACTATACCATAATTTCTACACATTCAAAACCTCTCAATTCTCTTCTTCTTCTTCTTCTTCTTTTTGGTTATTTTCTATGTATTTTTAGAGGAAATTTTGGGGGTTTCTCCTCCAAATAGCACCAAGAGAAAGGTGACTCTGGGAGCCGGCTCGAGTAAAAATCCGGCAGTAAAGGAACGATCCTCCTGCTCATGGATCTTCTGCTGCTCCTCCGATGGTGCCTTCCAGCTAACCGTCAGACACTCTTCCTGATGTTGCTCCTGAGCAGCAGGACACTCCATCCCCTGCCCGCGAAATGGATCGTCTCACAGACGAGAAGGAACGAGTGAAGGAGAAACTAAAGGCAACTGCTTGCTCCATCTCTTCCCGGGTCCAGACCCTTGTTCAACACTCATCAAGGGTTAATGATATCTTTAAGCATTGAAATGCATCGGTCGACTCCAACCTTGGACGAGCACTGTCCGAGATCCTTTCGGAGAGTTGCTCTCTATTTGCCTCTCAATTTTTTCTTTCAAGTCTTATAATCATTTATTCCTTTCATGTGCTTCATCCCATCTTGCTTTGTTTCTGTAGGGTGTTATTACTCTCACCAATACCCACATTGAAGTAGTCAAACTTAAGGAGGCCTTGAGAAAATCGCGGGATGTCGTGAAACATTTTAAGGACAATCACACTCTCCAATTTTAAGCTGCTCGGGAATTGCAGAAGGACCTCGTTAGCAAAAACACTGAGATCGATAATAAAATCAAAGTGATCAAGGTGCTCGAGGAGTCAAAGGAAAAACTCAAGCGCTAGCTGGAGGAGCTTGAGGAGAAGAGGAACAGTCTCAACGTTCGTGTTAAGGATCTCGAGGTGCAACAACTCAAGTTAGAAGAGGAGAAAAAGCTTCTCGAGGAAGAGCTTCGGCGTGAAAAGAAGTCTCACTCCTTGAACTTGACCAAGTTCAAGAGTGCGACCTTTAATTATTTTTTCATGTTCTGGAAAAACAATAAGGATGCCAACTTTGACTACATCCCAGATCATCTTTGCGACAAAGGAATCACCAAGTGCGTTGCTCATGAAGAAGAGGAGCTTGCTGCTATTGCTAAAGAAGTCTTTGCCACTCATGGAGTCGAGCAAGAGGAGCCTGAAGGGGAAGATGCTGAGGTAGTGGAGCCTTGAGGAGGGCATCTTGTTATTATTTTTTTTATTTCACCTTGGACCTTAGGGTCCTTGGTGCAAAAACAATGGCTGACCAAGCAACTTTTAATCTTAGATAATACGTGTGACAATTTTTACTCTTGCATTATTCGTATTATATAATACATCTTGGTTTTGTTATATGTCCTCATTAGACAAAACAAAATACTTTATAAATTTATGAAAATTTTCTAAGTATTACCCAGTTGTGCTATTTTAACTTATTTACTTATGTTCGATCATGTATACCCTATATGCCCCCAAGTGATCGATGAGGTCAGTCCTAGATAACTTGCCAAATAACTAGACTGGCTCGAGCTAACACAACTTCTTGAATATTGTATCATATAGTAGTATGCTTGGATTTTTCTTTTAAGAATCACACATGTTAAGTAATACTTTTTAATAACAAAATTGGCAACAATGAGTGTGTCAAGCACACTCCCTTGTATATATCTCGTAACAAAATGGACAAAACATGTTTATTGAATTGAAAAATTCTACGAGTAATGCATGTTTTTGAGGAAAAAACATAAAGAATTGAATTGAACTAGGTTATTAGTCATTTTTTATGGTCAAAACGTGCCTGTTAACCATATAACTAGAGTGGATTAAGAATAATGTTGGTCGGATTAAGTGGGAAAAATGTGCTTTCGACCAATATTCATTGATAATACTTTCGAAAGTGTTCACCTTTCCAGTATCTTGCAATTAGTTGAACATTTAGTTGAGCAAGTTTGTATGTTCCTAGTTGTAGTACTTCTACGATTTGATATGGTCCTTCCCAATTTGGTCCCAAAACTCCTGTTGCAGGATCATGTTTTGGAACACTTGTCAAAATACTAGATCTTTTGGGGCAAACTTTCTATTCTTGACTTGAGAATTTAAGTATTTGGCTACTTTTTGTTGGTAAGTAGCCTTTCACAATTGTGATTTTTCTCTTTCCTCCTCGATCATGTTGAGGCTTTCAGCTAATAATTGGTGGTTTTGATCTTGGTCATACATACTTCTCCAATGCGATTGTTTGGGGGGGGGTTAACTCAACTGGTATCATTTCTTCATATCTATAAGCTAGGGAAAATGGAGTATGTCCAGTTGAGGTTCGAGCAGTAGTTCGATATGACCATATGATTTCCGGCAAAATATTCTACCATTTGCCTTTGGCTTGCTCAAGACACTTTTTCATTGTGTCCTTTAAGGTTTTGTTGATAACTTCTACTTGTCCATTTGCTTGGGGATAAGCAACTGCAGAAAAGCTTTTGGTGATACCAAGCCTTATACAAAAATATGTAAATGTGTCGCTGTCAAACTGAGTGCCATTATCTGAAAATATCTTATTTGGTAATCCATATCTGCATATGATGTTTTTAACTACGCAATCCAGCACCTTTTTGGAAGTAATCATAGCCAGTGGTTTGGCTTCGATACACTTTGTACAGTAATCCACTGCGACCACCGCAAATTTCACTCCACCATTTCCTGTTGGGAATTTCCCGATCAAATCAATGCCCCATACTGCGAAGAGCCATGGGCTCTGCTTTTGTTTGAGTTCATCAGGCACTGCTTGAGGGATTTTAGAGAATCTTTGACACTTATCACATTTTTGAACATACTCCATGGAATCTTCATTAATCGTGGGCCAAAAAATATCCTTGTCTTAGTATCTTCTTGGCAAGAATTCACCCCTGCATTGTTGCCACATAATCCCTCGTGCACTTCTACCATTGGCAGTTCAACTTCTATTTTTGTAACACATCGGAGCAAAGGCATAGAATACCCACTTCTATACATTACTCCATCAATAATCATGTACCTAGCAGATTGCCTTGAAATTTGTTGGGCTTCATTTCTGTCTCGAGGCAATGTACCGTGCTCCAGGTACGTGGCTATAGGAGTCATCCAGCAGGGAGTATTATCGAGCAATAATGTTTGTTGTATTGCATTAATACTTGGTTGGGCCAGGTGCTCAACTGGTATTACGTTTAGGGTGTCTGCATCCTTGGCATTTGCAAGTTTTGCTAGGGCGTCTGCATTGGAATTTTGGTCATGAGGCACTCGTTGGATGGTAAATTTTTTTAATTGTGCCAGGAGATCTTTTGCTTTGCTGAGGTAGGATGCCATTTTTATTCCTCGAGCTTGGTATTCTTCCAACACCTGATTTATGACCAGTTGTGAATCATTATATATGTCTACCGCCACAGCTTTAACATCTCTAGCAAGTCATAATCCTGCTAGCAAGGATTCATACTCCGCCTCATTGTTTGAGTCATTGAAGGTGAACCTTAGTGCCCATTGAATATGATGTCCTCCAGGTGTGATAAGTATAAATCCAGCTCCAGAATTATGCTCATTTGAGGATCCATCTACAAACAGTCTCCAAATGGGACAGTTTTATTCGTTGTCCTCAGTCTTTTTTGCTTGCTCATCATCTTCTTGTATTCTAGTGCATTAAACTTGTCTCTGTTTATATTTAGAGCATGGTTGATAACTGTGTGGCTTATGCCAACCATGTCTTTGTGCGACCAAGCGAATAAGTCCTAATTGTTCCTTACAAAGTTTACGAGTTCAAATTTGACTTCCATAGCTAAACTTCTTCCAATCGTATGTTGGGAATAGTTCCCTTAAAACAATTGTAGTTGATAAATATTTTAAATGAAATAAATAATTGAATTGAATTATTATATATATAGACTATGACCGATATTATGTTGTTAATATTAAATAAATATAAGAAAATTCCAAAATTTATCTATGTGGTCTTAATCTCATATTGGTATGAGATGATCAAGATTAAGATAATAAAATTAAAACATTTCGCAGTAAAATAAAGTTATGGAATCTTTAGATTAATTACTGCTAGTACGGTTCGCTAGTATTATGAATACAAGTGACCTAGATCCGGGTCGCTAGTGTAGTAAAACACTTTAGTGAAGGTACTTTATATATAGTGATATATAGAACTGGACCAAATGATTTGTTAATACTTGTTTAAACACCGTTTCATAGTATTAGTCAAACGCATTAAATGATGATCTTAATCCTGAGGTTGCTATGAACTCCTATATATGTCATTTGATCCTTTGATTCATGCATTAAGGTTTGTTATAATGATCAGGCTAAGAACAATTGTTTTGGGGACTTAATGATGTATATGGATGGGGACATAGTTTAACAGATATGAAATCTATACCTTCTTATAAATTGAATAATGGTTACCTATTGGGTTGACTTTTGGAACTGAAAAGGTTATGAGCGCTCACGTCGCAAACTTGTTGTGACACAACCTTCACCAGTAAACTCAATGGTACTCTAGGAACAAGATATAACTAAAAGGGTAAAACGGTAATTTTATTCCCTTTTAATTATGAAACATTAATAGAGGATTAACGTTGTATGTAATGATTATATCAATGGACACTTTATTCTTTACTAAAGTACTCAGTAAATATATGCTTATAATTATAAAGAGTTCAATCTCATATTTATAGTGGATTAATCATGAGGTTAATAAATATGATTATTCAATCAAAGAGCTTTGATTAATGATCTAATATTTATTGGAGCTTGATATTATAGGTCCATAGGTCCCCAAGGTGGCTCTATCAGCACCATATCAAGGTAAGAGTTAATACAAGGGTATAACTGTAATTTGGAAATTTGAGAAGAATTTTATTCTTCGGGTCAAGTATGCAATTATATGATAATTGAGGTTGAATTATTAATTTTTGAAAATATATTTATTAATTTAAATATATAATTTTCAAAATTCGTATATATAAATAAATAAATAAATAAAATTTTGAAATTAATTATTTTATTTGAGTGGGAGAAAAGAAAATTGGTAAGTCAAAAATAATTTTTGGTTTATTGAATTTTAAAAGATGAAGATAATGATGATCATCAATTTGAATTTTGAATTTTGAAATATGATTGTCATCTTTTCCTTAAAAAGATAAATACCTTATTTTGTGGAAGATTGATTTTAGTTATATAAATAAATAAAAGAAAGATGCAAAATCCCTGAAAAGGGAATAATAGTCCACGCATGACGAAGCCTGGATATTGTGTCATGCGTGTACCACTGCAATGATATTGTATCAGTGTTGACTTTATTTTATTTATTTAATTAATTAATAATTTGAAAATAATTTTCAAAATTTGGTATGTTAGATATTTACCTAAATCAATTCCTATCATCATTATGATATTATTATTATATTACTATTATTATTAGGAATAATAAGGTAATATAATTATCTCTATATATATATGATATAGAATAAAGAGAATACAACACAAGACTTAGACATAAAACACAATTCAGAATAGTTCTCATAATTTTTTGTCAGACAAAAAGTTTATCATCTCCTTCTTTATTCTAACCATTCTCATACCATAATCCAAGTTCTCATGTGTTGAGAAATACTTGTGATTCCTAAATTGCAAACTCATGTTCTCTATATACCCACACACATCTTGAGGTGTAGAGAACACTCCGGAAGATCATGGTTTGAGTGCTCAAAGCATTGGATAGGAAGATCGATAAATATACGAAAAGACTCATGGACACTTGATAGGCTTCAAGAGGTAAATGTTTATGTTCTTGAATATTTATATGTTTATGTGTTTATATGTTATATAAAAATACATTGTATATTTATATATATGTTGCATGATTAATAATATTGTATGTTAATGTTTCTGTCTGGATGTTTTCTTTTTCATATAAACTATTTATATGAGTGATGAAATTTTTAATTGTTGTACAAAATGGGCCCACCACGCCTATTCCCTTGCGTACTCTGAATGTTTTTCCAACATCTTAACTATCTTCATGGGTTTGTTCTGGTCAAGTGGGACTTCCTCCAGGTCTTCAGTAGGTTCCACCCCAGTACCAAAGTCCCCAAAGCGGGGATCAATATCTTCTCCCTCGTTTTGGGAAATTCCCTATTTGGAGCTGCTTGCCTCTTCTGAGGATGCATTATTTTGTTGCTCGGTGTTGCTTATGCACATCGCTGTTGTTGGCTTGCTATTTGCTGGTCCAACAAATATCATGTTGATCGTGGAAAAACCTTTCATAGCAGTTGTAATGGAATAATTATAGCATTCTCGAGATTCTGTCTGATTTCCTTTTGCATATCCACAACGCTAGAAATTTCATCATGAAATGAAGTACGGATGTTACGGTTCACAAGTCGATCAAGATCAGTCTTCCTAAGAGGGCATTGAAGATCGAGGGAATATCGACCACAACAAATGTTGCCATAACCATGTTTTTTGCAAGTACAATTCCCACTGTTACTGCTAACATGATCATTCCTGCGAGAGTCAACCCTTCTCCGGTAAAACCATATAAAGTTTGTGTGCACGGTTCTAGGTCTCGAACCGACAACTTCATTCTTTCAAGGGTTGTTTTGAACAGAATGTTCTCCGAGGAACCATGGTTTATCATCGTTCGTGGCACGATCATGTTGGCAATCTTTGCCTCAATTACCAAAGGATCATTATGCGGAAATCTTACATGTCCAACATCATCCTCACTGAATGTTATTGGCTTATATTCATAGTGAGGGGTTTTTGGGGCATTGCTCCTCGACTGCCAGTACGTCATTCACTGGTTCGTGGCGAAGTGTTCGAGCATAATGTTCTAAGGCTTTTCTACTTTTGCCTGCCAAGTGTGGTCCTCCGCATATCATATCTAGCCAACCAGTTACAGGAGCTGGGTGTAATGGTTGAGTTGGTGCGTCCGCATTTGGAGTTGCAGCTTGGGTTTGATCAGCAGGACGTGGAACATACCTTCTGATGGCCTGATGGTTTTGGTGGATGAGAAATTCGATTTCATTGTTGAGCTGGTTACACTCGTTAATGTCATGTCCATAGTCGTTATGGAAATGACAGAACTTGCTCGTGTCTTTCTTACTTATGTCTTTCCTTATAGGAATAGGTTTCCTATAAGGTACCTCGGCTTGTGTAGAGTAAGTGGTAAAATGAGGATTGTATTGTCGTGGCTTATCATTGGTTTTGGGCCTTTTGTTGTCTTTATTATTGCCACCGTTCGAGTTGTTATTTCATTTTCCACTTATTTGCCCATTATTATTTCCATTACCATTACCATTGGTTGTCTGGTTTTGGTTATAGTATGGAGCTCCATTGTTATTGGTTGGAAGGGCAGTACTGAAACCTGCATGATTGGCTTGATCTACTCTTCTGATGGCCTCTTCTCATTTAATGAACTTGTCTGATTGATCTAAGAACTCTCTTGTGGAGTAGACGGTTTTCCTCCTTAAGTCAGTCCATAGGGGATCCTTTATTTGGATTCCAGCCATGACGGCCATCAATTTTCCCTCGTCATTAATCGTCTTTGATTGGGCAGCCTCTTTCATGAACCTCTACACGTAGTCCTTCAGGAGCTCGTTCGGTCCTTGCTTAACGCCAACAAGGTTGTTGAGTTCAGTAGGTGGGATACGAGTAGCAAGGAATTGTGAGTAAAAGAGTCTCACAAATATATCCCAGGATGTAATGGTTCCTGTAATGCCCCAAATTCTCCGTTGTGTTTAACGGCGTGAACAGTAGGCCGGGAGGGCCATACTTGCTTAAATATGCTGTTAATTGATAAAATGCATGTATATGTTGATTATATTATGATATGATGTGAAATGCATGCATGTGAGTCCATATTTCTTATTACAGGGGTGTGATGGTAATTTGGCCCGTTGAGGGTAAATTGGTTATTTATTTGCATGTTGGTGATATAATTTGAGACCACATTATGATGTGGGTTTGTTCGAGCCATTTGGCATGAGACGATCAAGGAATGTTTAATATCGGTTTGGTCATAACGGGCTTAAGCTCGGGGCTCAGGGTGAGTCTCGAGGTGCTTTTAATGATTAGAGTGTTACCGGGCATTAAAGGGTAACGGGAGGTGAAATATTGGTGTTTGAGGATATTGAGATTAGCGGGAATTGGGAAGCGTTAGTTATGATTAATGGGATTAGTGGAAAGTGCCAAAATTGCCCTTGAGTTGGTTTTAGAAGCTTTAAAGGACCTAGGGGTATAATGGTCATTTGGGATTTGGATATATATTGTTTAGATGGCTGTAAAAACAGAACCAAAAACAGAGTTTACTTCTCCTCCTTCCCGTACCTTCACCTTCCTTCATTTCCCTTGTGAGTTTTTGTGATCTTGTTGAGGATTTGAGCTTGGGAGCTAGGCCTTGACACTTTGGGAGAGTGTTCCACCGTGGAAGAGCACCATAACTTGAACTTGAGGTAAGATTTTAGCCATTAGTTTCCATGTATGCTCTGTTTTCGTTTTAGGATTTCAGCTCTTGATTTTGGTGTGGGAAGTTGGAATCAAGGGGAGTTCTTGGGATGTTTTACTTGGGTTATGATGAGGGATAGTTATGGGTGGTGTTTGGTGGTTTAAATGGGTATTTGAAAGAGGTTTGGGTGGTGTTTAAATTGGGTTTGAAGGGTTGGTTCCAAGAGAAAACGCAAGGGAAGAAAAACAGGGGTTTTGGCTGAACTGGAGCTTGCGCCGCGGCATGGCAGGGGTGAGCCGCGGCCCTTGGGAGCTGCTGGGTTTAGGCGCCTCTGTTTGAGCGGCGGGCCGCGACATGGCCAAGGAGGGCCGCGGCCCTTAAGGCATTTTTGGCCAAAGTGAGCTTTTTGGCTTGGGGATTTAAACCTAAGGCCTCGGGATTAAACCTACTACCCGGTTGAGTAGTGTTTGAGGTCCCGGAGGTTAGGTTTTGGTTTGGGAACCTTTTATTATTCATTTTATTGATGGAATCCCATAATTTGGTTATGACCAGGTGACCGCTAAAGGACCAAAAGGTTGATCGTTCTCAGGGTTGTTCTTGTATTCATTCTTGCTCGGAACCCGAGGTAAGAAAACTGCACCCAAAGTGAGACATGCATGGATATTTGTGAGGCATGTTGATTGTATAAATATGGACATGGATTGAATACTGAATCGACAAAAGTGTTAGTATCAGCTGTGAAGCTGTGACTTATTTTTCAGGTTCGGCAGTGATACTGGACACAGGTCAGGTAGCGCTGATTTATTTGTCAGAACGGCCATAGCGTGAATCACGCAAACCAACAGAGATTAGATCTAATCGACTACTAGCATTGAATGACTCAAGGAGCATTAATGCCTGACCGACCCTGAGGGTCGATGAATAAACAGAGCTTGGAGGCTAGTGGCTTACCTAGCAGCCACTCTCCCGCTAGAAAACAGAGCTTGGAGGCTGGTGGCTTACCTAGCAGCCACTCTCCCGCTAGAAAAGAGAGCTTGGAGGCTAGTGGCTTACTCAACAGCCACTCTCCCGCTAAAATCATGTGTTATTCATTTGTTTGAAAGCTTTACGATTCAGTGTGAGTATAATGATAATCATTTGATAATGTTTATGAAAAGTATTATGTTTTCTTGCTGGGCTTTGGCTCATGGGTGCTATGTGGTGCAAGTAAAGGGAAAGAAAATGTTTGACCACCACAGTGGAGAGCTGATGTGGTGTTGTGTACATATGCGGCCGCTTGACCACCACGGTCAAGGAGTTCTACAGAGGAACTAGGGGGTTTACCCTATTTTTGTCGCTTAGGTCGGCGGGATTGTAAATTTTGAACACTAGTGACCATTTTGTACTGAGAACCACTTGTAAATGTTTTATTTAGCTCTACAGAGCAGTTTGTAATAAAAATCTCCATTTCCTTTTCATTGGTTTTATACCTTAACCTGTTAATTACGCTTAGAGCACGTTTTTGACCAAAGGACTCAGGTAACGAGTCAAATTTTCGGTCCACCGTTCACCGTAACTGTTCTGGGGTAGCCAGGGCGTTACAGTTCCTTACTCTAGTTTGAAGAACCATTGATTAATATCAGATAAAAT